>NC_044551.1:22107184-22761502 GCF_007565055.1 Rhinopithecus roxellana | reverse complement strand
GACATCAGCTGATGGCAAAGGGAGCTTTCCCTGAGAGGTGTTTGTGTTTTCCTGCTGATGGGGCTAGGGTGTCTTTCATGAGAAACACAGGGTGACATAAGATAAACAACCAATAACCTTATTAATGGCATCATATGTTGCAATAATTATTTTGTTGTCAAAAAGTTAGGATGGGGAAAGTTTTCGATCTAAAGAGTGAAAAGGAAATTGCTGAAGATTTTGAGTTACCCAGTCTCTGCTAGGAAGAAATTTGAAGGAATCAAATGCTTTGATTCTAGAGTATTGCTACTGGTTATAGAGTCAGATAACCATCTGTAATGTATGGATTGGTGGAAATATCTCAGGAAACTTCCAATTTTTCCATTCTAATGAGTTCTGCTCACTAAGTAACTTTTCATATGACATTATGATCTCATGAGTGAGCTTATACAATGGAAGGGAGGGCTCTATGAAAATCTATGGTACTAACAATACTACCACTTTTAACCCCATCATAAATGACTGCGTTCTCACTCTGGTTTTCCTTCATATTATGAAAATGTTCTAAGTTGAGGTTCTCCCTCCAGACATCACCAAAACCTCAACAGGGCTTTGGTAATGGAGATGTGTCCCAACTGAGTGGATTGCCTGGGGGTAACCACCTAAGGAAGAAGAAAAAAGAAGCAACACACACACACACACACACACACACACACACACACACACACACACACACACATAAAAATGTAGTTAGGACCAAGCAGAGTGCTTTTCCTGTCCTGCAGGTACAGCCTCCTTAAGAACAAGAGAGAACCAGCCCCCGCCTCTCACCCCAACAGAACTCACCTGACATAGCAGCTTTGGTGAAGTGGCCCAGTTTTCTCCTCACTGCTTGTTGGCTGTGCCACATGGTGGGTGGGTTCCTATCTGAAACTCCCCAACATATCAGCTTCTAAGACACAGAACCTCAGCCACCGTGGTCCTCCCAGACCTTGAGTCCAGTCTTTCTGATCAGAAGCTTTGGTTTCTGGCCAAACCCTCAACTCCAACCTCTTTGTAATCACAGAAACAAATCATTTTGATGCTCGTTTTCCAACTGCCTTTTGCTTAGCCTCCTCCAATATGGCCACTTTGCAGGGTGTGAAACTTCGTATTCTTTTCCATTCTTTTCATCTCTCAGGTGCATCCTTATGGCAGGACAAGCTCTCAAAGCTGGACAGGGGAGGGATATGGTACTTTTTGTTCTCTGTGGCTCTTTCTTTAGGCTGGTGGTTGACATTCTGTCACCCCTTTCCATCCCAGTTTTCTCTTTAATGTTCATGCTAACTAATTCCATGTTCCCCCTTTCCCATGAGAAAACACATGACCAAATGTCTTCAGCTAGAAGGAACAGTCTTGCAGTTGGTATTATTTTTTTCTGAGGAAGTTTTTATATGTAAGTTCTTTGGAATATTATGAAGGTCTTCACTGAGCTTCAGACTTTGTGTATGCTGCCTTGATATCAATTTAAAAGATCAAATAGTCTTCCAGTTAATATCCTTGAGACATAACCCTACTCTTAGTAGATGTGGATGCTTACATTTATGTCTACTTACAATAAAATAAAGATTAATTTGTTTTCCTTAGGGCGAGATGAAGAAAACTATCACAGCCACAGGATAAGAAAACAATTTCTGTAATACCTCAGAGTAAAATGAAAATCTTAGAAAGACAAATATCTAATTCTAATAATGCAAAATAGACTTCAATAAAAATAGTTGTTTGGAGGTCAACTGGGAAAGTAGGAAGACAACACTTTCAAGAGTGGCAGCCAGAAAAGATGATTTTTTGTTTTACTAACATAGTAAAATGCCTTACATCACCTCATAACAAGAACTCAGAAAGTTCTCAACCTGCATTTACATTGCATTTAAGTGGAATTCTATGAAATAGAAATGAAAGACCAGTTTCAAAGAGTAGCTACCTTAGAATATTCAACATGCCTCCAAAATTGTTGCCTATGTGCAGGAGATTTTCTGGAAAATACCATCCTGCATCCACAATATGCCTCAACCGTCTTCCCATTCCCATTCCATGTTCCATTCTTATGAAGCTCTAAGACTGAGTCAATAGACTCCCAAGCAACTGCGTATACTTTTAATGTAGTCTCACATTGCTTTGCATGAGGATTGAAATGCCATGTATTTCTAAGCATGGATCAAATTCAGGTTTTGGTTCATATCATTGGAACTTGATAGTTAAAGCAATCTCTGGAGTGAAAGATCCTGTGATGGCTTTTGGACAGCCTTTGGGCATGAGTAAAGAAGGTAGGAGTGTCTACCTGGGACAAACAGAAGGAATTAGGTGGAACAGAGACCTTGGCTTCTCCCAGAGCTCTTCTAGTGATTTTTGTTCTTCAGTCTCCATTCCTTGACAATCAATTAATCAACTATGTGCATTAATCGAGGTCCTATTATTAAATATCTATTATATTTCTGTGTGTAAGTTTCCACAGAGAGCAAAAGAAGCATTATTGAGAGATAATGTTGGTTACAAAATAATCACAGAGGTGTGGTGACTATGGCCATGTCTGTTTACTAGTTTTACCTCCCATGGGGTATGAAGTGTTCTAGGTGTTTCACAATAATGATCTGTAGTTTTCATGGAAAGACTACAAGATGGCTAGTATGAGCCACATTTTAAATATGAGAAAATCAAAACTTAAAGTAGTTAAACTTACTCAAAGCCTTTAAATACATAGGGAATGAATATAACAGTATCACTGTGATATTAATCATGATGACGTCAATTATCACGAGGTAAGGAGTAAGTGCCTATTATGTACAATGCAGACTTCATGCAATTAAGAGCCTAGAAAAAGAGGCGTAAGACTCAGTATTTGTCCTCCAGGGTACCAAACTCATCATCAGCTAAGATTATAAAGTATGCATATTTTCAGGCCCTGTCCTTGACTTAATAATGATACCAACAATCTTCACCCAGGTGGTTATCCTGCATATGAGAGAAACCTGAGAATACAGGGAAACAGAGGTGACTCTTAAAGGAAAACTATGTGAAAGGTGACACAGAATAGTTAAAAGTTCTGCCTAGAAATAAGTAAGTTCTCTGAAAGAGAACATAGGCACAACATACCAGAATCTCTGGGACACAACTAAATGGTTATTGCAGCACTATTCACAATAGTAAAGACTTGGAACCAATGCAAATGCCCATCAATAATGGACTGGATAGAAAAAAAAAGGTGGCACATATACACTATGGAATACTATGCAGCCATAAAAAAGGATGGGTTCATGTCCTTTGCAGGGACATGGAAGAAGCTGGAAACCATCATCCTCAGCAAAGTAACACAAGAACAGAAAACCCAACACCACATATTCTCACTCATAAGTGGGAGTTGAACAATGAGAACACATGGACACAGGGAGGGGAACATCACACACTGGGGCCTATCAGGGGGTGGGAGGCTAGGGGAGGGATAGCCTTAGGAGAAATACCTAAAGTAGATGACAGGTTGATGAGTGCAGCAAACCATCATGGCACATGTATACCTGTGTAACAAACCTGCATGCTCTGCACATGTATCCCAGAACTTAAAGTGTAATTTTAAAAAAGATCAAGAAAGATAAAACACTAAAAAGATCAATGTAACAACAACAACAACAAAAAGCTCTACCTAAGTGCACAGGCCTCCGTTGCAGATTCTGTCCCTAAATATAAGACCTTAAGTTAATACCTTCATCTTTGTAAGCCTTAGCTTCCCTGTCTATAGGTGTGAGAGGTACAGGTTCTATCTACTTCCCAAATTGGAAAGATTCAATAACTGCATATGTGTTTTACATACTGCAGATGGTAGCGCTGTTGTCCATCCTGTAGATAGTAGTCCTAGGTTCATCTAGAATTCAAATATGCCATTTAGGGGAAAGTCAATTAGAGTGGCCATCTACTTTGTGAACTCTCTTTTGCTGGTGCCCAAGGATGTGAGACTGCGAGAGACTGACTCATGCACACTAAATGTACCTTGACTGGACAGTGAATGCCTGCTCCTGCCTTACAATATCATGTAGTGCCTGTGCAGGCTGGAAGTTGTGGTGGTGTCATGATCCATCAGGATGTTTCCTGTCTGGTAAGGCTGCATGGGAAACAAAATCATAGTAAAAGTAATTTGCTAATACAATATGAGGTCAAAATATAGATACATATTTTTTTTTGAGACAGAGTTTCACTCTTGTTGTGCAGGCTGGAGTACAATGGTGTGATCTCAGCTCACTGCAACCTCCGCCTCCTGGGTTCAAGCGATTCTCCTGCCTCACCCTCTGAGTAGCTGGGATTGCAGGCACTCACCACCACGCCTGGCTAATTTTGCATTTTTAGTAAAGACAGGCTTTCTCCATATTGGTCAGGCTGGTCTTCAACTCTCGACCTCAGGTGATCTGCCTGCCTTGGCATCCCAAAGTGCTGGGATTACAGGTGTGAGCCACCACGCATGGCCGAGGTCAAGGTATTGAAAGTTCATTGGAGTTGTTAAAAATCTTGGCGGGGCACGGTGGTTCACACATGTAATCCCAGCACTTTGGGAGGCTAAGGGGGTGAACCATCTTTGGTCAGTAGTTTGAGACCAGCCTGGCCAACATGGTGAAACCCCGTCTTTACTAAAAATACAAAACTTAGCTGGGCTGGTGGCAGGCACCTGTAATCCTAGCTACTCAGGAGGCTGAGGCATGAGAATTGCTTGAACCCGGGAGGCAGAGGTTGCAGTGAACTGAGATTGTGCTGCTGTACTCCAGCCTGGGCTACACAGTAAGACTTTATCCAAAAAAAAAAAAAAAATCTCTCATGTACACACGCCTATGTGAGAATGAGAAGGGTGTTTGTTGAGTTGAAATTAGAATAAGGAAGTTTAATTGTCTTGAACAGTTCAGTTTCTCAGGTCAAGATGGAATGGTTTAACCAATGGGATCTGTAAACTAGAATTAATTAATTTTATTTATTTATTTATTTATTTATTTATTTATTTATTTATCTAGCTACATTAAAAATGGCCTTGGTAGTGACATTGGATCCCTAAAAGTTTGATGGCTATTTTTTTTTTCCCCTTTAAACTGGATGAGAATTTTTGGCTCTGAAATTCTGTGTTTCTTCCTTTGTTGTTATGTTACCTCTACGTTTTGGAGTTATAACGATTTTTAAAATAGTAATAACTGAGGCCCAAAGACAGCATTCTGTACTAAGTTATCCCACCAGCATTATATACTCAGACAAGATATTTTTATTCTTCAAGCTCAATTTCTCTACCTGTAGGAAGAAGAAAATAATATCTAAGTGATGTTACCGTTTTTCAAATAAATGAGGTAATGTATGTAAAGCATTCCGTACCATTTTTGGAACATGTAAAATGCCAAAATTGGTAGACATTCACTGAGAATGGGGAAATTAGTTCTTTGTTTGTTGCCACTAACTGCAGTCTTTGGAATACAGGAAAGTTTCTGAATTCATTCTTGTATTAGGCCATTCTTGCATTGCTATAAAGAAATACCTAAAACTGGGTAACTTATGAAGAAAATAAGTTTAATTGGCTTGTGGTTCTGCAGGCTGTACAATGACACTGACATCACTCACCTCAGGGAACTTTTAATCATGGCAGAAGAAGAAGCAGGAGCAAACGCACCACTTGGTGAAAGCAGGACAGATACAGAGCGTTGGGGTGGGGATAGTGAGCACTCGATACCACAGAGACAGCACCAAGCCAAGAGGGATTCGTTCCATGACCCAAACACCTCCAACCAGGTCCCATCTCCAGCACTGGGGATTACAATTTAACCAGGGATTTGGGTGGGGACAAATATCCAAACTATGTCAATTCTCTTTTAGAGAACTGTCTTTATCTAAACTCCATTAACTTCACCAAGGCCAGCCATAGTACGTAGTCACTTTGCTTTTATCCTGATCTAGTTTTAGGGAGTTTGAACTGTTTAGTAAGTTTTTGATTTACAAACTATTGCTGATTTTGAATTTTTTTTAGATTAACTAATGGAATGTTATTCACCCTTAAGAATTCTTGGCAAATAAATACACCACACACACGCATAGCTAAAACATGAAAAAGAACATAGACTTTTGCATGAGGTTTAAGTCTCAAGTGAAAACTGAAACTTTGCTCTATACTTATCTTCACAGATGATTCTTTTCAGATGGGAAACAGTTATCAATCCCTTTCGAGAACAAATTGAATGATGTCTTTGAATTCTAGTATCTCTTTCTACATCTACCCTGAGGACGAAAGTAACAAAGACCCCAATCAAAACTTTGGATCTTGGTTATAGCTCAGGGAGAGAAAATGTCAGTATTGACACTTAGACAGTCTTCAACCAAAGGTCTCTCATCCATTTAGTGGGCCACAGGGTCCCACTTGAACAAAATTACATTCAGAGAGTAACTGGACTTTCAGTGATATTTGGGAATAAATCTGACTTGATGGTAGAACAGTACAAATTTACACAATTACACTTCCTTAAAACCTTTTACAAATGACTTTTCAATGACAGATTTTTGTCTGCAATTTCTATGTACTCCAGAGTAATTTTCTTGGGCTATGTGACTGTGTTGTGATATTGAAAGTTATTTTAAGGTCATGAGAATATACTATGCCTATTTCAGTGACGGGGGAAAGTGCTGCCCTCTCAGCCACTATTCCTGTTCCTCCAGAAGCAGAGCCCCTTCTTGCTATTGGGAAGGACAGTGCTGTCCCATTCTGGATGGGAACATCAGTGGGAATGTCTTTTTGCTATCTGTCATCAGTAATGAAGAACACTAACTAGATACATAAACAAATCATAGCTATATGTCTTAGTCTCTGCCCCTCAGAGCCTATAACCATATGCATAAATGTCAGCTGCAGATGTTAATGCATGATTTCTATTCTCCATCCCCGTCCTGGCTCTAATAATGGAGGATACACCTGACGGTTTCAATGAACTATGTAGAGGAAAGCCATCCAAGATGGCCCTCCGTTTTGTGATTACTCGGGCTCTCTTTCCCGTGCCTAAGGAGATTACACCCTAAGAAACCTCACTAATTCAACCTCACTAATATACTCAAGAACAGGTGGGCAGTAATTTGAACACTCTTGATTCAATGGATTAAAAGTTTATTTATTTTTATTCTTTGGTAATTTTGAAAGAAATTCCTCTATTACGAATGAGCTTAAAAATGGAAAGTGCATGCTCAATTAGAAACTCGTATTGAATTCCAATATCTCAACACAATTGGTAGTGAACATGTAATTTGCACAAAATATTTTCCCATCCACCATCGAAGTTTGTAGTGATATTTCTGGACACCTGAAACCCAGAAAATACTAATCTGCTTAAGATGAATAATCATCTACTCCAACATCCATAGATGTTTTAAGTAGAGTGTGTCCAAAAACTTGAATAGGCCATGTGCCACTGTAACAGTTGGGTCTGTCCATCGTTCTTTAGATTATGCCTTTCTGTCTAAGTTACATGATTGGTTCTCTAAATTAGTTTGTTCAGTTTTTATTCCAAGTTTCTGTTTACATTAACAAAGAGTGAGACTATTGATAGGAATGTGTTGTTGCCTCTATAAGCAGAAAAATATTCCCAAGAAGTGATCATGCCAGTTTAACACTAGCATCATCAGAGGCTTCAAATAGAAAGTCAGATACTTCAAATTATGAGAAGCATTCTTCATCGAAGACATGGGTTCAAAGTAAACTTTTCTAAACGTAGTTATCTAATTGGGCACAAAGTAATTCCTGATTCTCTGAATCAATCCTCCTATTTTAGTCCATTTGGGCTTCTGTAACAAAATACCATAAGCAGTGTGGTTTATTAACAATAGAAATTTATTTCTCACGGTTCTAGAGGCTGGGAATTCCATGATCAAGGTGCCAATTGATTTAGTATCTGGTGAAGACCTGCTTTCTGGTTCTGGTTCATAGATGCCACTTTCTCATTGCGTCTTCACATGATTAAAAAAAAGGAAAGACAGGTCTCTGCAGCCTCTTTTATAAGAGCATTTATCACATCCAACAGTGTTCCACCCTCATGACCTAATCACCTCCCAAGGCCTTCTTATTTTATTTTTTATTTTTTGAGCCAGAGTCTTGCTGTGTCGCCCAGACTGGCATGCAAGCATGCAGTGGTGCAATCTGGGCTCATTGCAACTTCCGCCTCCTGGGTTCAAACGATTCTCCTGTCTCAGCCTCCCAAGCAGCTGAGATTACAGGCATGCCACCATGCCCAGCTAATTTTTGTATTTTTAGTAGACACGAGGTTTCATCATGTTGGCCAGGCTGGTGACGAACTCCTGACCTCAAGTGACCCACCCATCTCAGCTTCTCAAAGTGTTGGGATTACAGGCGTGAGCCACCACGTCCAGCCCCAAAGGCCTTCTTAATACCATTGCATTGGTGAGTAGGTTTTAACACACAAATTTGAAATTAGAAAGGTGAGAAGAGAGACTGAGAGGGGATCACTTAAACTAAGGTGGAGGCAAAGCCAGGCGTTCATATTTTATAGTCCCATGTGAAACAAGGTGACCATGAGGACATCAGCAGCTTTATTCATTTCACCAGCTCCAGAATCAGATGCAGCAATTGTCAATAGACGAATGACCCCCACTCGCCTGCTGTTCCTACCTAGGTACAGGGAGCCACATGAGTGGATTCCATTTCAAGTCTCACAGCACAAATGACAGTAAGAGAGGACAATGCTCCTAAAGTGGAATAAAATATTTAACCAAAATAAAGATGGCATTTAATAATTGGACAGATCCAGGATAAAGTTGACATTTATAAGGGGATACTAGGACACTGCTGATTAGCAACTCCTCTCTGGTGTCTAAAACAGTAGTGGAGATGAGCCTCTGATTTCAAAAAGGAAAAGTTGGTAGTGATTATTTAAAGGAAGCCTGCTCTGTGCTTGTACATCACTGAACAAAGCCTCCAGAGTCATATTTTTATGAATATAAATGGCATTACAATCCACCTGGTGTCTAATGCCAGAAAATTCAGAGTCAGCCTTTCTACTTCCTTCTTCCTCATCTCACAAATCCAATTAAAAAAATCACATCCTGATATTTTTGGATGTATTTACTTCTTTCAAACCACCATTAGTTGGTTCAAGCCACTATCAGCTCTCACCAGGACTAATGTAATTGTCCACTAACTTTCCTCCCCACATTTATTCTTGTTTCTTTGCATATGTTCTATGCAGTAACAACAATGATATGAAGAAGCAAAAAATAAAAATAAGCAAACCAAAAATCTATTCATATTCAAATTTTTAGTGAGAGAAAGATTAGGACCTAATGGGCCTGGCTATCCTAGTCTCTGCTCACTCCTTCAACTACATCGCTCATTGCTCACAAAGTCCCATTTGCCCTTCTTATTCTATTTATTCTATTTGACAGAACTCCCAGCATTTCCTCCCCTCACCTATTTCCCTCACAGCCATCCTCTATCTAGATGTTCCTCCACCAGGCTCCACCTAATGAGTCCTATTTATCCCTCAAATCTTAACTAAATACAATGTTTTTGAATTATCTACAATGTTTTTGATTTATCTACAATTCAATCCACCCATGATCTTAATGGAATCCCATAGCACCTGCTGTTTTCCCTTTGTGATATCTGTGTGATTATGTGTTTGTCAACCTCCATTTCTAAACTGTGAATGCTAGTCTGGGTTTATAATCTCTATGTAGAAATCCCAGTCTTTTTGAGTGCTTATAGGGGAATCAGCCAGACATGACCACATGTAACCTCCTTGTTCTCTGGTGTTCTTATACGTCCTTTATGTCATTAGTTCTGAAATATTAGGATATATCCCCAACACCTGGAAGGCTTGTTAAGATGCAGATTTGGGGATTCCACCTCCAGGGTTTTCTATTCAGCAGATCCAAGGAGAAAACTCAGAGTTTGCATTTTAACCAACTCTTAGGTGATGTTGATGCTGCTGCTGTAGGCACCCCAGTTGTTACAAGGTCATTTTATCTGCTTCTCCACAGCCTGACCTAAGCTGATAGAATTGCTGGTAATGAATGCTTGTGGAACAAGCACAACAACTCTGTTCTAAGAGACAAAAGCTATATTCTCAGTTTTGTCATTGATTTGTCTCAGTGTCCTGAGCAAATTACTAAAAAATAACTAAACATTAACATATACAATTTCATCTTTCAGCAAAATGCTGACCCAGCTGCTTTGGGAAAGAACATATTACAATCCATTCTGGATCTTCGAAATTATATCTAAGTGCTCAGCAATTACTGCCTTAGGAGGTGATATCGATCGCAATCCAACTCTCTTATTGACCCAACAACATATTAATTATTGACAAACATTGTCTGCCTGAGATTCTAATCCAATGAAATACTACTGTCATCATCTTCATGGTACAGTTGCATTCATCATTAAGACCATTCACTGCTAGACAATTTGAATGTCCTCCCCAGTGTTGCTGTGTGAGAGGATTGCTTCATAGCTAAAATCAAGCAGAGAATGATAAATGTGCTACTTATTAGGAAGTGAACATGTCTGTATTGCTTCCCTGGATGTCTCCTGTTGACTTGGAGTTCCAGCCCCCGGTACAGGACATAAGGACACCAATGTTTTGTCTATTCAGGTGACTTCTTAAATTACAGGAAAATACCCCTAGATGAGCATAAATCTTCTCTTTTATTGGGTTGCTACCGGCACGTATCTCTTCTGCCTGAAAGACAGTATTATTTAACAAACTGAACTAAAGGTTCAAACTGAATAAACCAGATGACTTGATCCTGTTTGTGTCCAACTTTGTTAGCAGAAACTACCATATCAAAAAGCCATTGCTGTGACATAAGAAATCAAGCAAACCCAGTGGTTTTTGAAGACACAAATACATTTATATGTGAAGAAATATACTTGTGTTGATAAATTCTTCCATGCTCCATCATATACAGAATAAACCTGTGTGTGTGTGTGTGTGTGTGTGTGTGTGTGTGTGTGTATCTGTATAAGCTATATCCATCTAGTATGGCACTGCACTCTCTTCCTGGGAATTTTTAAGGTGGTTGGCCAGTAGATTTAAACAAATAAAGAAAGGTAAACCATCTGAGGCAGTGATCACTAAGAAAAGTTTTCATCAACTCTCATTATTATTACTGCTTCTCCTGATGCGTTTCTGATTTGGGGATGCTGAATTGACATTCTGCATGGATGAAAGGTCAGAAGTGATAGTTTAAAATTAACTGCTCTTTCTTATTCTGATGTAATTCCCTTCTATAACAAGTTTGTTCAGGGTTTTTATCATAAAGTGATTCTGGATATTTTCAAATGTTTTTTCTGAATCTATTGAAATGATGATATGATTTTTGATTTTAAATCTGTTTATGTGATATATTACAATTGACCCATAGCCAACATCATACTAAATGGAGGAAAATTGAAAACATTCCCCCTGAGAACCGCAACAAGACAAAGATGTCCATTTTCCCTACTTCTATTTAACAAAATACTAGAAGTCCTAGCCGGGGCAAACAGGCAAAAGAAAGAAATGAAGGGCATCTAAACTAGAAAAGAGGAAGCCAAACTATCACTGTTCACTGATGATATGATTGTATACCTAGAAAGCCCTAAAGACTCATCCAAAAGGCTCCTGGATCTGATAACTTCAGTAAAATCTCAGGATGCAAAATCAATGTACACAAATCAGCAGCACAACTGTACACCAACAATGACCAAGCTGAGAATCAAATCAAGAACTTGATACATTTTGCAACAGTTGCAAAAAAAGAAAGAAAATGAATAAACTAGAAACACGCTTCCAAGGAGGTGAAAGATTTCTACAAACACTGCTGAAAGAAATCATAGATTACATAGATGACACAAACAAATGAAACACATTCCATCCTCATGGATAAAAAGAATCAATATTTAGAAAATGACCGTGCTGCCCAAAGCAACCTACAGATTCAATACAATTCTCATCAAAATACCATCATCATTTTTCACAGAACTAGAAAAAAATCCTAAAATATGGAACCAAAAAAGAGCCTGAATAGGCAAAGTAATACTGAGCAAAAAGAATAAATCTGTAGGCATCACATGACTGGATTTCAAGTTATATTAAAAGACGATAGTTACCAAAATAGCATAGTACTGGTATAAAAATAAGAAATTTAGACCAATGGAACAGAATAGAGAACCCAGAAATAAAGCCAAATACTTACAGCCAATTGATCTTTGACAATGCAAACAAAAACATAAACGGGGGAAAGAACACCCTATTCAATAAATGGTGCTGAAACACTGGCAAGCCACATTTAGAAGAATGTAACTGGATCCCCTTCTCTCAACTCATACAAAAATCAAGCCAAGCTGGATCAAAGACTTAAATCTAAGACCTGAAACCATAAAAATTCTAGAAAATAACATTGGAAAAACTCCTTTGCACGTTGGCCTTGGAAAATAATTCATTACTAAGACTGCAAAAGCAAATGCAACAACAAAAATAAATAAATGGAACACAATTAAACCAAAAAACTTCTGCACAGCAAAAGAAATAATCAGCAGAGTAAACAGATAACCAACAGAATGGGAGAAAGTCTTCACAAACTATGCATCCGACAAAGAACTAATATCCAGAATCTACAAGGAACTCAAATAAATCAGTAAGAATAAAACAAACAATTAAAAACATAATCCCATCAAAAAGTGGGCAAATGAAATGAATAAACTATTCTCAAAAGAACATATACAAGTGGACAACAAACATGAAAAAAAAATAGATGTGGGTGTGGTTGTGGTGAAAAGACAGCACTTTTACACTGCTAGTGGGAATGTAAATTAGTACAACCTCTAGGGAAAACAGTATGTAGACTCCCTAAGAACTAAATGTAGATCTCCCATTCAACCCAGCTGCAAAAAAAAAAAAAAAAAAAAAAAAAAATTATTCCTTATTTTCAGGGAAAATAAGTCATTATATGAAAAAGACACATGCATATGCATATTTATAGCAGCAGAATTTGCAATTGCAAAGATATAAAACCAACCAACCTAAGTGTCCATCTACCAACAAGTGGATTTTTAAAAATATGGTAGATAGATGATAGATAGGTAGATAGATAGATGGATACATGGCTACATAGACTCCAACCAGGACCTGATTACAGGACATGTGTTTGCTCCACCTCCTCTTGGACACAGATGGCCTCCCGTGCACAGCCTTTCTGAGCCCCGTTGCTGCTTAGGTTTCCTGTGGTCTGTTGTATGTGGGGTGTGTGTATGTGGGTGTGTGTGTATGTGGGTGTATGTTTATGTTGGTGTGTGTAGGCATTTGTGTGTGGTATGGGGAAGCAAGATAAACATTTGTGGGAAGGGGTGGTTAGCAGGTGTACCATAAATAATTAGCTCTAAAGCCAGAAAACAAAAAGTGAACCATCTATATGCAGATGTTCAGAAATTTTAATTTTTCTGTACTAAATTCTGTACTCTGACAATGTATTGGCAATGGGAATCTTTAATTATTTTCCTATTGGCTTACTTAGTTTTCTCCTGGATATTTAAATCTGCTTAAGTCTCGGTTCATTTTAATATTTCCTTATCTTAATCAATCTTTTCTCAAACCCATAAGCCCTAGGATTAACAAAGTTAGAATAGATAAATTATGATAGCACAAAACTAAATATACATAAGCGTAGCACACCTACATCCACACACATGCAGGCACCAATCCACACACAGATATAGTACTTACTCTATACTAGGCATCTGTTGCTGAACAAAGGACCAAACAGTAAGATTAAATGATCATAGCCCAACTATTGGTTTTTGACTGGGGACCACCTGATAGTCTTGCTTCATTGATAATCACATAAGTACCCTTGAGTGACCTTTCTTACACCTCAGACTCTTGAGTCCTTGTTTCCTTTGTGGGCTTTCATCTCCATACCCTATTACCTTGGCCCTCCTATGCCACCATATTACCCAAAAGTCCATGTCTCCAAAAGGCTGGTTTTCATCAGAACTTCCCCAGTTGGTAGCAGGCAGAGTCATTATCATGTATAATCAGGTCTATGGATGGATCCAGGTTTGCGGGTCCTGGAGCTTAGCCATTTTCAGATCTCTATTAAAAGAAGATAATACATAATGAAGAATGTAAAAGTAGAAACAAAAATATTTGTATCAAATTTTAAAAGAAATAGAATACAAACACTAATGAATACCAAAACATTATAAGACCTAGAACAGTAACAATAACATGAAATTGTATTTCTAACTGTCTTGGAAGCTTGCACAACATTTTTCTTGTGATCTTTGGCTGTATACTCTTTAATGATCTTTTCATGTAGCACCATTTTGTAACACTTTTTCTAGTGAGTTTGGAAATATATTTCAGTCTTCCCTCTAGCATAGCTTATTGAAATTTGGTTTTATGTCCACTTCATATTTTATTAATGGTAATGTCAGTTCAAATTTGTGGTTTTGTCAAGTTTGGGAAAACCTCTGCCAAGCTCCTTTCATGTGTGAACTGCTAATGACGTTGTTTAGCAAAGCTGTATAAATTAGTGCTATATAGAAACACAGAGATTCTGATAAATTCAGTTTGTGCATTCCCTTTAAAAAAGAAAATGGCAATACAATAGTGTATTTGTTGTTCTGTATGTTGTGTTCCTGAGTTTATTCCTGAGAAGAGAGAACTTCCTCCTTTAAATAGGTGTGAAAGAGATCCAAATCCTATGCTTAAAATATTTTACATCTGATGTTTGGAAGAATGTTCCTCAGAATAACTTCTGTCTCTGTATATTTCAAGCCTTCTTTCCTCCTCAGTACCCACAGACTTCTGGATTTTGAAGCCATTGAACAAGTTCATATTATGATATCGCCTCTGGTCCTGCACTTTCATGTCATGACTACAGGTAAACATATTCCAGGGTATTCTTCATACACAGTGATGGCTGACAATAACTTAACTGTACACAAATCTGCCTGAGAGTTCCATAAATATACACTTACACACCCAGACTCAATGCAACCTCTACTCAACAGTCAACTTCCCCAAAGCTGATTCCATGAATGTCTATGACAAATAGGCAGGTGGATAAGTGCTAAAAAGACATGTATAAAGTGACTGCTGTTTTAGCCAATTGCAGAAATAATACCTTCTTTTACAGACGTTACTTAAAAATGTATTACATGAACACATTGCTAGGGCTGTGGAAGGTCCCATACGTATGAAGAGGCTTGAAGCCAAATCTTCATATCTTCATGGTAAATCTGACTCTGCCAGTATCCTTACAGACTGGAGCTAGGATAGTGGGGTGGGGGGTCATTAGCACCTCCACTGTGTGCCTCTGGGATCACATGGTCTCCTGTCTTGGCTTGTCCACAGGTCTTGCCCCCCAACACTTTTCTTTGATGGCCCTTTGCTTACTCTAGCACAAAGACAATGCTACACGAAGGATCTGTCACTGACTGTAACCTGTGACTCTTGCTTAATATGGGGAGGGAATATGATAAAGGATAAGGGAGTCAATGTTCTGGCCTTGAGTCATGTGACTAGTCCTAGTTCAATCACCTATGCCTGGAAGAGGAGAGTCATGTCAGCTGGTGCCCATGCTGCAGGGGCTGGGGACAAACCCAAATTCTCACAGCTAAACAGGAATATTGCCAAAACATATCTAATGTATTTATAAATTCTACTATTGCTTAGCCACATTTTTCTATATTCCCAGCAATCCCCACTCCTTTCTCCCACCAATTTTTTTCTAAACTAATTGAAATGCCTAAGCCCTTGTCTTTTTTATTTCTCTTTTTTAGTCCCCTCTTATTTTTATATCATTTTAAAATTATTTACTTTGCAAAAATTGACAGATACTGTTTTTTTTTTTTTTATCAGTCCTCTTCTATCTTAACTCAACCCCTATCCATCTAGACCACACAGTTAACTTTATTGGCCACTCTTGCCACGATGTCAACTCTCTGGCCTGGATGCATTTTCTAACAAACTCCCTTCCCCCAAGCAAAAAATCTCATCTCTGGAGAGCCCAATTTCTCCAAATCTTCCTTCTGTAGTGTCTGATCTATGAGGACCATTGAAAAATATTACATATACTTGTACATTAAGGCCGCTGAATGTTTATAATGCCAAACCAAAGTTTCCTTTCTGCTGTCTGACAATACTGCTGTGTGTCCTGGTGGTTTGCTCCATGATGTTTCATTAAGAACAGTTCCAAGATTTTATCCTTATCCTGAGATTCCTCACCATTATATGCTGCCCCATGCATCTGGTTCAGAAAGTTCTCTGACCTACAATTTCACAAAGAAAATGAAGGAATTAGTAAGGGCTTCCAAAGTGCTGGACCTCTGCTCACCACCATCAGTTCTACCCTCACTAGCACCTGCTCACATCATCCCATTTCTCTTGCTCAGTGGAGGAGTCTCTCCCAGCCCAGGGACTGAGCCCAAGTTTGTGTTGGCGGTGCACACTCCTTGTGCCTTCTCACTGGCTGCACCCCAGTAATCGTGCCCATGCTGCGTGTATCTTCAGTCTTTCTTTTCTACTTACTGGGTTACTTGCACCTGTTCATAGGTTTCTGTTGGTCCCGATCTCAGAAACAATTTCCATCAGTCCTACTTCTCCCTCCTGCCTATTTCTCAAAGTATTTGCTTCAATTTTCAGATGCTGTGGTCTACAAGTGTCTCAGCCTCTTTAGCACTCATAGAGGCTTCTCCATAGAGGATCTCTACTCAGAATGAGGATCTTTTCTCACTACAATAACTCCAGGCTATAAAATGTCCCTGGATTTCATGACTCATTTCACATCAACCCACAGCAGGAATTGACCATAAAGACCCACCCCTCCTTCTGAAAAACTTCTGTCGTTTGGTTTTGAAGGGACTGAGAGACATAGCTATTTCTTGGTCCCCTTTTGTTTTTCAAAGTGCTCTTCCCAGTCCTCTTTGAAGACTCCTCTTCTTCCACCTTTAATACTGAGGTTTTATTCTAAAATTCTTTCTCCTGTCACTCCTTGGACGCTAAATAAATGATCTCATAATCCCTTCTTTAAACTAGCTCCTGGCTCCAGATTGAACTATCTTCCAGGTTATTTCAGTTTCTATATAGATGTCTGATATGGTGTGGCTCTGTCCTCACCCAAATCATCTTGAATTGTAGTTACCTTAATCTCCATGTGTCATGGGAGGGACCCAGTTGGAAGTAATTGAATCATGGAAGCAGTTTCCCCCATTCTGCTGTTCTCGTGATAGTGAGTTCTCATGAGATCTGATGACTTTATAAGGAACTTTTCCCCCCATTGCCTGGCACTTCTCTTTCCTGCCGTGAAGAAGGACATGTTTGCTTCCCCTTTCACCGTGGTAAGTTTCCTGAGGCCTTCCCAGTTATGCTGAACTGTGAGTCAATTAAACCTATTTCCATTATAAATTACCCAGTCTTGGGAATGTCTTTATTAGCAGCATGAGAATGGACTAATACAATGTCTCACAGAGGCTGACACTAGACATGTCTAAAACTAAATTCTTACTTTTCCTGCATCCTTCATGCCAATTCCTCTGTACCACACCCACATGGTGACCTTCCATCCCTCACCATCCCACACGCAATGACCCCCTTCTCCACATTGCCCATGTTGGTATGTGGCACCAATCAGTAACCAACCTGGTAATCGGTCCATCAATCCTGACTTCTCCATTTTGTTCACTTCCCAAACCAGTTCCATTCTCAATTCCTGCTGATTATACCCCCTATGTACCTTTCAAAACCACTTTTTTCTCCCAATTTTCACTATCATGGAACTCTTTCTGTCCCTCGTCTGATATTTAACTTTCTGTTTCTGAATGATTTCACTGAAGATAATGGTCTCCAATTTCATCCATGTTGCTGCAGAAGACATGATTCCATTCTTTTATGTGGCTGAGTAGTGTTTCATTATATATATTATATATACCACAATATATATATTAATGTTCAATATTCCTCTTTCCTATATATTATATTTAGAGTGATTTATATGTATATATTACACACACACACACACACCCATACATACCACATTTTTTTATCCAGTCACCCATTGCTGGACACTTAAGTTAATATCTTACATTTATAAAAGGAGTTATTGTGCTGTGCTGATATCACTACTTCCTTTTGTGACCTTGCTAATTCATCTCTATTAAGTTTTGAAAATAAAAATAAGATTCTACTTTTATAAAAATTTCAAAATTAACAACCCTCATGTCTCCCCATTCTTTTTCGTGAAACCCTTATTCCTAGTTACATCAAAGCCGGAAGCTTCCCCAAGAGTCCAGGCTCTATCTTTTCTGCAACCTTTGTACACGCTATGTTTGTGTTTGGAAGGTTTTTTCCTTGTGCGCTCTTCACCTGACCCACTATATTCTCCTTTTCTAACACATCTCAGGCGTGCTTCCTTAAGGAAACTTAAAAGATGTCTCTCCTTAACCCTGCCGGTAAGAGCCTATGTGTGCATTGTGATTGCTAGGTTATTTTGCTCCTTTTAACCTTTAGTTGGCATGCAATAATTGTGCAAGTCTGTGGGATATAGAGTGGTATTTCTATATGTGTATACAATGTGCAATAATCAAATCAGGGTAATTAGCATATCCACTACCTCAGACATTTATCATTCCTTTGTGGTGTAAACATTCAAAATCTTCTCTTCTAGTTCTTAGAAAATATATAATAAATTATAGTTAACCACATTCCTCCTGCAGTGCTAGAGAAGACTAGGACATCAAGCCATAAATTCGTATTTGTTAACCCACCTCTCCCTAGGCTTCCTTCCTCTGCACCCCTCTCACCCTCTAGTATCCACAATGATACTCTCCACTTCCATGAGTTCAACATTGTTTTCAGCTCTCACATATGAGTGAAACCATGTGAGATATATCTTTCTGTGCCTGACTTATTTTGCTTAACTATTTGTTCAGGCCCATAACTAGTTGGTGAAGTCTTTAAATGAAGAAATACTGCCACAGTATTATATCCCCAGAATGTGGCTGAATGGCCAAAACAGATTCAGTACTCAGTAGATGTTTGATCAATGAATGAATGAATTAGCAAATATGATTTGAATCATATATTGTTGGTTAATAGGAATGTTTCATTACTATACAAATAGTAAGAATGTATAAACAATACAGATACAGGTTCATTGCTCAATCTCCAAATATGCTGTTTCACTTTTGAACATATTTCTACTTACAGCAATTTGTGCAAGAAAACAATGAAAACTTGTATTGCACATGCAATACAAATTAAAGGAAAGAGTGTCCACAGAGTCCATTAGTGACCATTTACCATTTGGTAATGATCAAAACTAAGTGACTCCTTGGATTCCAAGAGCTGTGTTATATGTGTATGAATGTATGTGCATGCTGGTTAATCTGCACATGGTACACGTAGCATCCTTGTCCCTTTCCTTAATACCCACAGAAATAGTCATTTTATACGTGAAATTTTATTGATGCCATAAGCATGAGATTCACCCACAATTTGTTCTGGATAATAGTGGCTGCAGAATGAGCTTAATCAAGATATAGACTCTGCAATTTTGATGTTTTGATTCACTGCACTGAAAATAAAGCCTGTGGGGTATTCTGCAGTGCACGGAGTATGGGGGCAGCGTGTGATCTGTTTCCCTTTCATCTGTGTGTAGTACAGTAAGGCTAGAATCAAAGCCAGATTAATGTTTCATAATTTGTTTCCTATTGTAACCATGTCACCTTCCTTCTGCCTACCTTCACTAAGGTATGTTTCTTGTGATATGATGTCTAATCAACAAGTTACCTTTCTTATTCCCAAGCATAATTGATCAGCTTACTCCATTCTCATTTATTTTTGTCACATTGGTTCTCATGTCTCAGAACACCTCACCTTAACAGCTATTCCTTTTGAGAAAATATATATGAAGACTTGGGTAATATATCACTCAGATAATCCTCTGTCTCACCAACACATTATTGGATTGGCTAGCGGCAGCTTCAGTTTTTGTTTTCATATCTCCTAAAGATACATAAGGCTAAATTTTTATAGTTTACATGTTTTCTCCTTTTTCACTCCCTCCTTATAGAAATTAGAGATATTTATTTCTTAAGACGTTCTCTCTAGGGTTATTGAAAACTCCAACAGTATCATTAAAGTCATATTTAAGCTCTCTGTTTTCTATGCAGTTACTTACTCCAGAGAGTTTAGTATTTCTAGAACTGAAACTCTGTGCTGTTTTCTGAACCATTTTATTAATTCATACAAAGAATTGAAAGCTACTGACGCACCATATTGCTGTTTCACTCAGAGTTGGCTTAAGGATACCCTAACGAACAGTTGACAAGGATGTTACATTTTTTAATTGACATAAACAGAGAGAACAAAGGACTAGAGTCATTCTTCACAATAGTAAGAAAAGAAATTGGAAAATAACTTGGAATGGCACCATGGTAAATGCAATTACATTTACTATACCTAGTTTGATTGATTTAACTGGGAATATTGTTTAAAGGAGAATTTTCACACTACCTCATTTATTTTGAAATGAAATGAATGTATTTTATTTTTAAAATTTGACAATATTAATGTTTTTCTTTCCACATAATTCTGTATTTGTCTCTTCTTACTCTTGTAGGGCACTGGTTCATTTATTGGTTTATATTAGTTTTTTGTGATATGTACATATGATATTCACACATACACACAAGGACACACAGGTGTACACATAAAGTGAATAATGTCTTTTTATAGTTCATGGTATTCCTTTGCATGTAGGTTTACTTGAGTATCAATGGTACTTCTCTTTTAAAGTTTGTAGTGGTTTCTCCAGAATTGGCAGTGTATGTATTTAACTAATTTAATTTCACTTTCAAATAACCCTAAACCACTTCATATGTGGTGCAGGTACCTTACCACTGAGTGCTCAATATTCCTCCTTCCTAAAGCTTATGGCATGGCTGTGTTTCATGTCGCTTGTCTGTATACTATGGTCACCCAATGCATTGTTACTCTACTTTGAAAGTTTCTGATCCTGGAATTCACTCAATCACAGTTTAAGAGATTTAAAACTCTTCCTTCATCAATTGTTTTGTCACATCTGTCAGTCTCCTACCACATTTTCTCAAATTTGTTAAAGGATACAAAATTACATATGATAGGAGGAATAAGTTCCAGTGTTCTATTGCACTGTAGGGTGACTATAGTTGACAATAGTATATTATGTAGTTTCAAATAGCTAGGAGGGTAATGAATATTTCCAACACAAAGAAATGATAAATATTTGAGATGATGGATATGCTAATCACCCTGATTTGGTCACTGTATATACATATTAAAACATCCCCCATGCAGTCCATAAATATGTACAGTTATTATATATAAATTTTAAAAATTAAATTAATTAATCAAAAGATAAAGTTAAATAAAAAAAATTTAAAGACTGGATTTAGGGAATCTCAATGGTAACCCCCAGATGGTTGAGAAGGAGAACAGGAAGACTAGTTTGTCTAAATCAATTGACTTTGGGATGTACTGCAGGAGTTGTGTGTAGATAGTCAGTACACAGTGGGAGGTTGATAAGTTTATATGAGTCCATAAGAATAGAGACAGAGGGAGGGAAAGTGAGTCCTCTGCTTTTAAGAAAACCAGTAATGCTGCTCAAAGTCAGCCCTCTTAATTGACACAGCCAGCCAAATAGATTAGGTAGAATACCTAGGTAAAGAGAGTATCCAGTTTTATATTTACTTAAAGTCATATTTCTGTACATTTCATGGTTGCATATATTTCTTCACAAAACTTTCATGAAATCATTGGGAGTTTAGAATTTTGGTGGAGTTTAAATGAAATAACTACAGATTTTTCCAGTGGAAATAAATGTAACTCTCACAGAATTTCAGTAAATTTAGATACTTGGCATAAATATGCATGCATAAGAAAATATACTGTGGAACTAAAAGACTCATTCTAATGTATTTTGTAAATTGCAATGTGTATTACTCTACTTAGAAAAATCTTCTAGTGATAGGCAAAGTGCAAATTGCATTGCTATTCTAGAGAGTAAGATCTATCATTTAGAAGCTTGCTATTTGATTCAGGTAGTGATGTAATTTTACTATAAAAATTTCAGAGCAAACATTTTAAGAAAGCAACAAATCACTCTACATCCTACTCACCAACTCATCTGGGTAGGTCTACAACAGGAATTTGGAAAGAAATGTTGAGATATTCAACGTAAATGTATATGTATACTGAAATTTTTCATTTAAATGCCATTTGAAAGTGAATTTCTGTACTGTGTTAACCAGTCATTTTCAATAATATCTTACTGAAATTAGGTTGAACTTTGAGCAAAGTCAACCATTCGCAGCAGGATCATGCATTTCAGTCAACCACAACAAAACAATAACAACCACAAGTCAGATAGGATTTTAGAGCTGCCAAGAACCTTACAAAGAGTTGTATTTAAGGTTTCTGCACAGCATATTGTTACTGGTAGACTTGAAAATCAGGAGGAAAAGAGTGTTCTCAGGGGTCCTTGAGCTCTCACTTTCTTATTGACACAACAGATGAAGTCACAGTACCATTACTATCCTAAAATGTAAGGGAGGCCCTGGAAATGGATTGCAATGTTGAGTGTGGATGAGTTCACATTTTATTTTCTAGGGGGCGTCCCTAGTTTTCCTTATATTCTGTAAATGGGCTAAGACCCAAAACTGAATTTGGAATACCAGAATTATATGAAGGGTGCCAAGACCAAGCCTCAGAGATTTGACTTCAATAGATCTAGGGAAGATTATGGGGACTTGCATTTCTAACAATATCCCAGGTGATACTGACGCTGAAGCTCCATGGTCCATTCTGAGTAGCTCTTCTAGAGGCAATCGGAAAAAGGACAAGCCAACAGCTCCGTACCATAAACACCATACAAGTGTTTATGTTCTACATGTTGGCTTTCAGTCATCAGAAGAGAATATTCTCTGCGTGATTAGCTATACTCATGAAAGAACAAAGTGTGTTTCTTAAAGATGTCTATTGAAAACAGTTCATGATTAACATACAAAAAAGCAGGCTTATCTTTATTAAAATATCACTGGCAGAACATAATGCACTCATTGATAATAAACGAACATTGGAATAATACAGTGTTAATTAGTGAAATCTTGTCACTAGTGCAGGCTGTGGCTTTGCATTACTCGTCTCTTGTGCTTCATCACCCAGACTCTTTGAGGGAACTGACTGGCT
The DNA here is from genome assembly GCF_007565055.1 of Rhinopithecus roxellana. Lineage (NCBI taxonomy): Eukaryota > Metazoa > Chordata > Mammalia > Primates > Cercopithecidae > Rhinopithecus > Rhinopithecus roxellana. The sequence goes on along the minus strand of NC_044551.1, from coordinate 22,738,259 downwards.
TGGGTGAATACTGAGGCCCTTGCAATCAGGACAACAATTGCCTACGTCCCTTAGGACAGCATTTGGCAGGACCACCCACTCATGCCTCATATCCCCTTCCACCTTGAGTACAAGCAGGCTCCTGGGCACTCTGTTTGCCCTTAGTCTTTCCATACCTTTCTACATACCTTAATTTTTCCATACCTTTCTACATATCCTGAGATGTGAGCCATCCTCTGCTCTCTTTCTTAGCAGGTCCTTCCTTGTGCCCTGGTCATTTTATTCCCTATGATTGGTAAAACTCTCCTTGAAGTCATTTTTAAATTTCTTTTTATTCATAACTCTGAAACCTAATTGCCCATTGAGTACCCATTTCTCCGAAGAGGATTCTTTCTGCCACACACCCAACACACCTCTAGGCCGGGAAGAGGGGTCAAGGTCCTCCTAACTTCCCTGGGCTGACTTCAGACCCATCCTCTATCTCCAGTTTTCAAAAAACCCTGCTTTTATGAGACCAACACCATTAAAATCCAATGCTACTCTTCCAAAATCACCACCATGCTCTCTTTTGCTATACAGCACTCATTTTCTTTGATTTTTGTGTCACACAGTTGACTCTGCTAAACCTCATGTTCTCTGAGCATCTGTGGCTTTACCCCCTCTGGTTTTTTGGCTTTCCTCTTACCCTCCTGGCCCCTCTTCATTTTCTCCACCTCTGAATGGAGAAGTTGAAGAGCTAAATCCTGGATTCCTTCCTCTTATCCCATGAAATTCTGTTCCTAGATGACGGACTCTGTTTCTGAGGGTTTAAATAATCAATATGACTCTGGCTCCATTGTACCCTTGCAGAAAATTTTCCCAATAAATCTCTTGCGCATCTCACCCCATGTTGGAGTCTGCTTCTTGGAGAACTTGAACCAGCACAAGAGATGTGAGGACTATTTGGCCTAAACCAAGATAGGGCTGCTGAGAGCTCAAGAAAACACCACTAGGGCCTTTGGGTAAGTGTGGGCTTTAAAAGGGAGGTGACTGTGCCACATGGTGGGGGCTCCAGAGGCAGGCTGCTATTGCTTGACTTAAATGATGAGGGCAATATCATTCATCCGTATACTCTTGCACGCAGGACAGCAACAGACTGGTGAGCCATACAGACTTTAGTGAGCAGGTGCGACCAAGGAAAGAAAGCAATGAGGGTAAAGAAATAATTTTTCCATATACTGGGTTTTAAAGCATTGATGCACAGAACAGTATTTGTGCCTTAGAAAATGCAAAGTGGCTGAACTGTGGGTTCAACACAGAGCACAGAACATTAGGGAGTTCCAGGCTTAAAGTATCAGTGCCAGTCCTGGAGTGCTACTGGCAGGTGCAAATGGAAACAAAGATCCTTAATGGAAAAGGAACACTTCCAATTAGACCTAACAATTCAGACATCTACCACAAGATGTTTCTAAACTTTCACAAAGGCAGCAAAATCCCTGGATATCAGACTGAGTAGAATAAGAAATGAGAATTTAATTTCTTTGGACTTGTAACTTAAAGGAGCAAGGCACATGAATCTTAACTTAAATAAATTAACTTTCAAGGTGATTTAATCTTTGAACTTTAACATCTTTGTAAAATTGTAAGAATAGGAGGGGTTTGAGATTTAAATTTGAAGTCAGAATTTTATCATTGAAATGTGTTTACACATTTTATTGTTGTAGTTTCTTAATGTTGTAATTGCAACTCTTTACAGAATTACTGGTGGACTATTTTGACAATATGGTATAGTAGAATAAGATTTTTTTTTTTAAGCTTCGGATCAGTGTAAGTCTGAAGTTATTTTAATATTGTATTCTTCAGGTCCATTTCAGGAGCTTGTGCAGGACAAGTCCATGCTTCCCACTACTGTTTCCAGGGAAAACCTAAGTGAAACATTCCAGGAAACATGGTAGTCACCGGGGGATTGAGGTTAGGAAGTTGAGAGTAGGATTGTTGTGATGGACCATTCTTCACTGCAGGTGGAGGCCCACATCCAAGGTCACCAGAGGCTTTTACTTTAACCCCAATGAGTTGAGAGAATGGGAGGCTGGAGAACATTGGCAGGGGTGGGTAATATACTGAAAGGGAGAGTGAATATTTATTGTCCTGCCTTGGTGTCTGCTTTCATGTGAAGATAGCTCTTTGTAGCTATCCCGTGGTGTCTCTCCTCCCCCTTCATACATTCCTCTGTGTGGGAAAGTAGGAGAAACTATTCTGATACGTAAGACTGATCTCTCAAGATCTGTTGTCTGCAGGGATCACCTGCTCTCCTCTACTGCCCTCAATCTACCTCCTCTCCACCATGGGGATGCGTTAGCTCCAACCATGGCAGGGTGGAACTTCTACCTGAGCCAGGATTCTGATGTTGGAATCTCATTTTGCTGTCACTTCTAGGATGCATTCTCCAGCATCACCCCATACCTGTAGAAAGCTTCCTTATGAGAGTGCATTTTACTACTTTCTTCATGTAAAGCAGGACACAGTCCCTGTTGCCCTCTTCACTGGGAAGGGCTGCAAAGCTGGAGATGTGGTCACAATACAGTTGGCGTGCTCAACAGAGGCCCCTCCTCTCCTACAAGCCATTACACACAACACGAAGTACAACTAACCTAAAATTAGCCCCTTGTGTATGTGGGCTTTGAGGATCGGTAGAATTACTGATATATTGAGCGAATTATTCTAAGAGACTTTATAGCTTCACAGAGGGGGAATTAAAACACATGTCATTGTGTAGGGAAACATGGAGAGTTCAAACAAATATGGCAACACTTTCATATTACATTTTATCTCAGTAAAAAATGATTTGCAAGGCCTCAGATAGCATCTTACATAAGAAGTGGAAGGGCATTACAGGGCTGATTCAAAATAAGACTTCATGTTTATGTTGTTGCATTTATTTCCTTATATGACAGATATGAGAAAGGACTGAATCACATTTTGAGAGAATTGTTATGGAATTTGGTAATAAAGGGGTTTGTGTCACTGAATTGCTCAAAGCTGCTTTGAGACTATTTTTGCTGTAGCATTATTAAAGCCACCTGTGATTCAGCTAAAAACAAAGACCTGTGAAGCTCCGCTTGACTTCAGGTCATGGTACTTCCTGGAAGGCGGTCACCATCCTGGACAATTGCTTTGGTCTGGGGTGCTATAGGGATACAGATAAGTGATTGACTGCACTTGCCACAGAATGTAAACACAAGATGATTTCAATAAATTGTCACCAGTGGCCCACTTGCCCACATTTTCTTCACCACATTAGAGATAGCAGCATAATATTTTTACTCTATCGGCTTCAAAAATCAACCAATGTGTAGCAACTACTCCACCTATTGGTATTGGAGATTATAATGCCAGAGTGTCAATCTTGATAACACAGCCCATAATGTCATCAATTTGTTGTCTAATCTTCAGCAGTACTGACATTTGAATAATTTCGAATAAATCCAGAGTAAAATTTCCTAGCTTCTCTCCTAAGCAGAGCCTCTGGAATCCCACCAAGGATGTTAATCTCTTCTCTATCAGGCACTACCCAGGACTCCCTGGGTATGTGAAAATGTCTTAAACATCTTTCTAATTGCACCTACCCTGGAACACAGAGGCACCATCTCCACGGGAGTAGGAAGACGGACCCCACGTGGTCTTCCAGTTCCAGGGGGATATCTTGGTTCTGGGTGTGGAACAGGCTGTGAGAGTCGAGTGCCTGTGACCTTTTTAGGTCATGAGATCATGAGAGTGTGTCCATGAAATAAAGATTCTGCCTCTCCCTCGATTCTCCAGACAATGCTTTCCCTAACCAATGCAGTAGGATAAAGTGAAACAGATGTCTTCTGTCTTCATGAACCACACACTTTGTATAAATAAGGATGTATCTGACATCCCAGAAGTTAGGTTTAGGCTTCTCCCTATGGAAAACATCTCTAAAGACGAAGCACTCGCCGCTAAGCAGAATTTCAGGTTTCCAACATACACTATTATTGGAGAAAAATCCACGTATAGATTTTGTTTTCTTAAAAATAATGTATAATTTTAACCAATAAAAATTTCAGAGGATTTTTATTAATTTCTGCTACTTAAAATGAAATGGACTGCAAATGTATGTCCCATTTAACGATAATCCCTCACACATTGTTTCCTCCCCTCCAGCGCCAGATTCAGTGTTCATCTTGAAAATCAGGTTTAGTATTCACTGTTATTTTATTGGAGTTTTGCTCTTGTTGCGCAGGCTGGAGTGCAATGGCACAGTCTCGGCTCACTACAATCTCTGCCTCCTGGGTTCAAGCAACCCTCCTGCCTCAGCCTCCCGAGTACCTGGGATTACAGGTGCCGGCCACCACACCTGACTAATTGTTGTATTTTTGGTAGAGACGGGGTTTCCGCATGTTGGCGAGGCTGGTCTCGAACTCCTGACCTCAGGTGATCTGCCCACCTCAGCCTCCCAAAGTGCTGGGATTACAGGCGTGAGCCACCACGCCCAGCCATATTCACTGTTATTTATGCTCATACCGAAATATTCCTAAACAAGCTTGTCTGTCAATCTCAAATTGTGCAGGGACTGACTATAATATAACGAAATGAGACTAGAAAGAAAACTGCAAGCGCTTTTCTTAGCAAATTTAGGTCCATTTTTATGCATGTCTGCACATCGTGGGTTGGAGTCTAGGGCTAAGGAGGCTCTGAAATTTGGATCCCACACAGATCAATTAACTTCTCAGAGATAAAAATTCTGATGCATGCCCCAGAAAGCACCACAAATCCAGACAGTTCTTTCCAGAAAGGACTCTTAAGACCAGCTAGGTTAGATTAGAGAAAGCGAGTCCATCATCATTTCCTTAATACAAATTCAAGGAATAAACCCTTAAATTGATGTGCCAGGAATATTGTATTTTTCTTCTGTGGAAATTGTGCTTGGCCCTTCACATGGAAAATTCTGTGAGATGGACCAGCTTGGGTCAGCTTCTTCCTTATTTCTGGTTCCAAGTTCTAATGGGACTCTAGAGAAAGGCTGTGTGTTCTACTTTGGGTCTCTCCGGGTTTAGTGCTAGGCTACATTAGAGGAGGTCTGGCTCTTTGGGGGACAGGATTTCCTGCCTGTTTTCTGAAGTGGCGCGAAATCAAGTCCTTATTTGTATGCTACAGGGCAAATATGAGTATGTAAAAGATGACATCTTTTCTGTGTTCCAAAGTTGGTCTCCTAAGAATGTGGTAGGGGGCAAAAGTGCTTCTGAACCTCTTGGTTGCATGACCTTTCCATCTGTGAGCCTTGCTGGGACATCACCCCAGGGCCAGATTCTGCTCTGTAATATCTAGTGACCATGGGTGGGGTGTGGAGGTGGGGGGTGAGGGGTGCTAGTCCTTCTCACCCTGAGAAACAGGGCCTGAGCTAAGCCCTTCCTGGTAGCTGGCTGTCCCCATTACCACCCACGTGATAATGCTTCTGAAACCTCATTGCAGGTCTTTTGGCCTTCTGTTTTAAAATAATAACACTATTTTTTGCTAACTATGTTCCAGATCCAGTTCTAATGATTTTATTAGCATTTAACCTATACTAATGTTATATTTTAATCTTTCTTTTACAGATGAGAAGTTTTAAGTCCAAGATCATGCAGAACTAAGGTCTGAATATCAGGTGGGTGATGTACAGATATAGATACACTAGTATAAGTCTGTATAGATGGATGCAATTTCCCCATCTTTTGCATAATTTGTGTTTTCTAAGTTAGTTAAGAACATCCCACAAATAAAAAGCAAATCTAATAATTGCACTGATTTCTGTATGTATTATAGTCTATATCCTTTTGTTTTGCTGTCAACCTTTTATGACTTTTCTCAGCTAAATTGTAAATCAGAGTTAGACTTCTATGCATGTAGTAGTCACTCAACAAGTGTCTTTTCTTTAGGACAGAAGAAGCAAAATAGTATCTAACGGTAGTAAGCGGAAGCTTATAATAAAAATATCAAGTGATTTGCTTGACTGTGGTAATCATTTCACTATTTAGATGCTTATCAAAGCATCATGTTACGCACCTTAAATATACATAACTTAAAAAATCAAAATGCCCAACACCATAAGACCACTTTTGTAGAACTGCGCCCCCTGTCGGGAATGCTGGGTATCACATCGTTTGCTAAAACCCATGGATACGGTTGTATATGTGCCATTGTAAAGATCTCCAATTCTGTGCCTGAAGACAACACCATAAACGCTGAAATTTACGTATTGGTTTAAAATACACTGACTCTTATCTGGTGAAATAAGAGCAGATATATACTCTTTCCTCCACTAAATGTCTACTTCAGGCTCAGTGATTAACCTGAGGTCCAAGGTCCTTCAAATATGCCAGGACTCTGTTTTCTTAGGACAAAAATAACAAGGAGATAGGTGAGGGTGCCTTCTTTGCCTTGTCCCTTGACATCGCTCTAAGTGCAGCTGTGAACTCTCTGGGCCCTTTGTACCAGGCAAGGGGACCCAGGAAGGGTGGATGCAGGCCTCCACCTTTGGATGTGCAGGTCCTCACTCCCGCTGCTTTTGGGACCAGTGCCTCAGTTTCATGCCCCTCTGAGGGTCACAGCATCACAAAGGACCCAGGGCTGGCAACTGGGAAGGGGACGCAGCAGCAAACATCCACACAGAGTTTGCAGTGCCATAAACCACCTTCGTGGTTCTAAAGGCACATGACTGTGAGCTTGTGCTCCTTGGGTTGGGCAGAGGGGCTCTTGGGGAGGGGAAAAGAAGTATGGGGAAAGATTGGCCCCTCTCCTCTACCGTGTGATTGTAGTTTCATTATCTGATAAATTTAGGCTGTGGATACAATACTTGCCCAGCACCTTCTAACTTCTATAGAACACTCAGCCTATCTTAAGCACTCTAAAATACCTAAATCTACAATTTAATGAAATCAGCTCACATTTGGATTCCTATGTTCAGTAAGAAGGCAAGATGAGCCTCATCAGCATAAATTAAACATCTTTGTCCTTCAGGGATTTTTCATTATTTTAGAAAAAAGAATTCAGCGGATTAAAAAGTGATGTTCCTTCTGCCCATGTTTCTGAAGCAGCATGGAGTTTTGATTATACTATGCTAGTCGTAATATGGATCTGTCAAGCAGCAGAAATCAGAATTGTTCCTTATATACTTTCAGTGGAAGTAATTGCTGTCCAAGCATTAAAGGATAAAATAGTGATTTTAGAAAAAAGTGATATTTGGGATGGAACTACAATAATTTCTAACTTCTGTAGGTATTTTTAATTAAATGTTAATGTGTATATTAAACAGGAGAATCTACATAATCTACAATTTAGATATATCAAAAATATCCAGTCCCATGTTCTATGTGAAGCTCATCAACATAGATTAAACATTTCTGAGTTTCAGCAGAATTTTATCATTTTAGGAACATGAGTTCCAAAAGTTTTCTTTTTTCTTTTCTTTCTTTTTTTTTTTTTTTTTTTTTTTTTTTTTTTTTGACGGAGTCTCACTCTGTCGCCAGGCTGGAGTAGTGCAGTGGCCTGATCTCGGCTCACTGCAACCTCCACCTCTGGGGTTCAAGTGATTCCCCTGCCTCGGCCTCCTGAATAGCTGGGACTATAGGTGCACGCCACCATGCCCAGCTAATTTTTTTTTTCTGTATTTTTGGTAGAGAAAGGGTTTCACCATGTTTTCCAGATGGTCTCGATCTCTTGACCTCGTGATGTGCCTGCCTCAGCCTCCCGAAGTGCTGCGATTACACGTGTGAGCAACCACACTCAGCCCCAAAGGTTTGAATAGTAATGCTACTTTCCCTCATGCTTCTGAGTCTAGGTGAAATTTTTCATTATGATATGCTTCTGTGAATATTCATCATTTATGTGGTAGAAATCATAATCATCCTTTTTTTCTTTTTCAGTGTTAATGATTATTGTCTACAGTATTTAAAGATAAGAAACCAGACTTTAAGAAAGTAGCAATGCCTTACTCATTGCTGAGTCTTTTTTCTCAGCCCTAAGCTGTGGAATATACACTTTTCTCCAAAAGTGGTTGTGATTAATTAACAACATGACAGTTGGCCGAGTGCAGTGGCTCACACCTGTAATCCCAGCATTTTGGGAGGCTGAGTTGGGCGGATCACAAGGTCAAGAGATCAAAACCATCCTGGCCAACATTGGGAAACCCCGTCTCTACTAAAAATGCAATAAAATTACCTAGGCATGGTGGTGCACACCTGTAGTCTCAGCTACTCGGGAGGCTGAGGCAGGAGAATCGCTTGAACCTAGGAGGTGGAGGTTGCAGTGAGCTGAGATCGCGCCACTGCACTCCAGCCTGGGAGACAGAGTGAGACTCTGTCTCAAAAATAAAAATAAAAATAAAAATAAAATAAAAAATACATTCATTGTTTTTCTGGGCACCGAAGAGCCTTTTGCCCTTTTTTCCCTATTTATGTCTGTCCTGTCCTTCTTCCTTCTTTCCTTCTTCCCCTTCTGTATAATGGTAGACCCCAAAAGAACCTAGAGCCCACATTGCACAATGCCCCCTAAAAGAACACAGCCACAGAACAGCAGGGTCTGCTTTCCTTTGTTGCCTTTCTTTGGCTCCCAGCTTGGTCATGTCACGTTGGCTCTACTGATTGGTTGTCTCTTTCTCTGCTTTCAGTGGCTCCCCACTCCTTCTTTGGCCAAAGAAGGGGAATGGGTTTTGCAGCATGGTTGTTTAAATCCTGCATCCCTGCGTCTGTGTGCACAGGTGAACAGCCGGAGGCTCATCCCTACCAGCCTCCAGGACTCCCTATCAGCCAGGCAGCTGGGAACTGTGGAGAACCAGCGCTGCTGGCACCTGGAGCCCCCTGGAGGACGGACGCTGGAGGAGAAGCAACTGAGAGATGCTTATGATGGGAGATTGTTTCCTGGGGGAGCGGGGTTGCTTCCTGAACTGTGAGGGCTCTGACGGGAGCCTGGTTCTTTCCACAAAAGTGCTAACTTTTCCTTAGTCTTTTCACGTGGTGTTCAAAGCAAGAGGGAAAAAAGAGGGAGAAAGGGGAATCAGGAAGAATTTCCAGTTTTGAGGACATAAGAGCTCTACTCTCCTTGTGTTGGAGGACTGCTGCTCACTCTCTCTAGTCACTCTTCTCCTTTCGCCTGGAAAACTTCTCAAGATAGAGCTCAGGGTTGGCAGATTACTTGAGCCCAGGGGGTACCGGACCACCCTGGGCAACATGGCGAAGCCCCATCTCTACAAAAGCCACAAGCTAGCCAGGTGTAGTGGCACGCATCTGTGGTCCCAGTTACTCAGGAGGCTGAGATGAGAGGATTGCTTGAGCCCGGGAGGCGAAGAGTCTGATAAATCACAGATAGACTGTCATTTAATGTTTGATCGATTGATCAATGAGGATTAGGTATAGAAAAACAAAAAAGACAAAAATAAGGAAAGGAGAAAAAGGCATGGTAACCAAATGAGCTTTTGGACTAGGAAACACTAAGTAGCAATGCTGACAATCTAGAATATTCCAGAAGGAGTTCCCAGTTTCTTCTTCTCCTGTAACAGTGAGAGTCCCTTCCGCCAGGATAATTAAACAGCAGCCCCAGGCAGGGCAGGAGGACCCAGCTCATCTCTAGAATGAGGGAGTGGCCAACTTCACAGGCTATTCTAGGGCAGAAAATTTTTGCCAGTTCTTTATATGACAAAGATTTCTTCCTCTAAGTGAAGCTCACCTTTGTTTTTAACCAGGTCACTTACAAGTACTCATACACATTTAGTTTAAATAAAATGTTTTTAAAAGTTCTTAGCTACTGCACTTGCTCTTAAATGGTTTTTTATTAATTATTATACCACTCTATTTGCCCTTAAATGGTTTATTTTGTCACGATAGAACTGTTTTCAGATAATTGGCCTCAGATTGGCCCCTATTCACCTACTAGTCATTGCATGTCTGGCCATTCAGGTAGCAACAATTACATCTAGCTGCTTTACTGCATACTCAGTCCAGGAGTGTGCGGTAGCCAGGGAGTGAGTGAGGAGGGAGAGGGAGAGGGCAAATAACATGCACTTCCAAATTTTTTTATTTCTGTTGCAGGCATTTCTTGGCAGTAGCTGCCCCTTGCCTGCCATTTTCAGTCTCCTTCATCTCTTGTACTGACTGTTCAATTTGCCGTTATGGGGACCCCATATCTGTCTCTTGTGTTCAATTTCCTCAGCCTGGCTTTCTCTTTTCCAGGTTCACTCAGTATTGAAGTCACAGAAGAAGTATTGAATATATACAATTACCAATAGCTAACAAAATATTATGTGAGAATATTGACCAAATGTCTACAAAATCAATAATGTGCATCCAGTACAGAAACAATGTTGATGCTAGCTCCTTTTAAGCAACTTTGTCTGTGTCTTTAGTCTATTGAATTGATTATTTAGAAGTAATTTCTTTTTTTTTTTCTTGAGACCAAGTCTCACTCTGTCGCCCAAGCTGGAGTGTAGTAGCATGATCTCTCCTCACTGCAACTTCGCCTCCTGGCTTCGAGCCATTCTCCAGCATTAGCCTCCTGAGGAGCTGGAATTAAAGGCATGCACCACCACACCTGGCTAATTTTTGTATTTTTACTAGAGACAGGGTTTCACCATGTTGGCCAGGCTGGTCTCAAACTCCTGACCTTAGGTGATCCACCTGCCTCGGCCTCCCAAAGTGCTGGGATTACAGGCGTGAGCCACCTTTCCCGCCTATTTAGAAGTACATTTTTAAACAATTGATCAGTTTGATTTGTTGTTTGACCAAATATTATCAGTTACTCAAGTGCTTTGTTCACTCAGTCAACAATTTACTATAAAGTTCTACAAACCGATTTACTATAAAATTATGACTAGCAGCCAGGTAGGTTAAGCCCTGTGTGTCTGAAGACATGGATGGTGATCAAGTTTATATTTGTTGCCTAGACCAATAAATTTGAGAATCTAACGTAAAATGTACCTGAATGCCTAGGATAAGACTTTTCTGTTTTGGCTTAAATGCTAGAGGGCAATGACTTGCTAGGTTGGCCTTAGGGCACTTTAACTCTCCTGCGTCTATCAGCACTCCTCCATGTTTTTCGTTTTTGTTTTTGTTTTAAGAGATAGAGTATCTCACTGTGTTGCCCAGGCTACTCTCAAACCCTTGGGCTCAAGTGATCCTCCTGCCTCAGCCTCCCAGGTAGCTGGGCCTACAAGGATGTACCACCAGGCCTGGCTCTGTCAGCCCCTTTGAGGAATAATCACAGTTATTATTTCTTTCCCTTCTGCCCTCTTTACCTCAATACTACATAGTTTTACATTAGAAAAGAATCTAACTAATGGCTGCCTATGGGAAATAGCTCTCTAGAATTACATATTTATTGATAGAGTAAGTTGACTGGAAATTTAATCTAATATATATTTAAATGGAAACAATGAGAGGGGAATCTTTATTTCTATGTACCCCAAGAATTGTATCCTAGCCAAGCTGATTTATTTTGAGATCTGTGCCACTGCACAGTTTTTAAAAAGTGAGTAGTAGGTAAAATGAAATCAGCATAAGAACTTAATATTTCTATTCATGTGCTGCTTAATTCAAATCTACTACACCCCTTTGCAATGACGTGACAGAATTATATAATATGATTTGGACTGTCTGTATCTATTTTCATTTGCCCACAAAAGGCTTTCTGACAAATACTGAGTTTGTATTTCTCACAGAGCAAATAGATTTCCTTTCTCATCGAGGGACATTATGTAATTTAAGTTCATTTTCAGAGAATATAAGATCACATTAAGTATATAGAAAATAATCTCCTATTTAGGAGCAAATGAATTTCCATTATCAAAATATGTCAAATCTCTTACTGTGGAACATCAAAGAATATTAATATTTCTACCAAAGTACAACCTGGTATCGATTCATTTATAACATAGGCCTCAATTTTTATTCAAATAATTTAGCATTAAAACCAGTACATCAGGCCAGGAGCCGTGGCTCACGCCTGTAATCCCAGCATTTTGGGAGGCCGAGGTGGGCAGATGACTTGAGGTCAGGAGTTCGAGACCAGCCTGATGGTGAAACGCCATTTCTACTGAAAATAACAAAAATTAGCCGAGCCTGGCAGCACACGCCTGTAATCCCAGCTACTTGGGAGGCTGAGGCAGGAGAATCACTTGAACCCAGGAGGCGGTGGTTGCAGTGAACTGAGATTGCTCCACTGCACTCCAGCCTGGGTGACAGAGCAAGAGACTCTGTTTAAACAAAAAAAAAAAAAAAAAGAAGAAGAAGAAGCAAGCAGTACATCAGACCTGATGAGATGATTTTCTCTTTCCATCCTATGGGACCAGTCCTCAGTCCCTCCTTCTTCCTACCACCTCTCTTGTATGAGTACCAACATTATAGAGAACACTGTATACTCTGACATTAAAATAGTTGATTTTCCAGGCTGCCAGAGTTCCACTTATAAGCTAGCCCCTACAGTCTATAATTCTACAGTGGAGAGAGACCTGAGAAATCCATCTACTCGTATATGTGTCCGATCAGAAAGCCGACATGAAACCACACGCAGAAAGACAGTAGTTTTGAACGTTTACTATAAATTCTTTCTCCAACCTACTTCGTTGTGGCCACTCCCTCTGCTAACCTCCCCTGAGGGCTGTGTACCATGAGGGAGCCCTCTACACTCTCAGAGGGCTGGGGTCGGTGAACCAGGAGTGGCCTCAACAGCCACTGGCTTGGAGTTGGCTTCTTCATGAGGCCCCTGACTCAGCTCATTCTGTGGTCTCCACAGCTAGAACAATTCCCATGCCGGACGCCATTGGCCAGATCGCCACCATTCCCAGGGATGCCGCTTGTAGGAAGCTCATGTGAGTGTCCTGCCGGCAACTGCAGAACCACGTCCATCTCTTGAAAATCAAGTCTCCTTGAAGGAACTCACTCAAAACTGTCCACACAGAATGCAGGAAAGAGGATTGCACAGCAGGCGCTCACCACATTCCTTCCTTCTTGTTGATAAGCGTGCCAGGATCTGAGACAGGGTCTGGGGATCCAGCTGTGAGGGCAATAGCATAGTCCCTGTCTTCACAGTGGTCCGCTGGGGAGGGAGCAGTTCACAAACTAGGGAGCACCCAACAAACAATGTAATTGCAGATGGGACAAGTTTCCTGAAGGAAATGGGTGAAGAAAGAAGAGTCGCTGAGAAAGGTCGACTTGCACAGGTCTTGGTTCTAAGGAGGTGACATTTGAACTGACCTGAAGAGTGAGATCAGCTGTGTAAAAAGTTGAGAAGAAAAGCCTCTAGTTCAGGAACAGAAAATGAAAGTGCTGAATATGCCAACTGCATTGTAGCCAATCCTACCCCAGGCGATTAAAGCAATGGCACCATATTTTTGAGAACCAAACTCTCCCCAAAACATATCCTTAGAGGGTTTGGAAAGAGTCTTTAAGGCCCTGAGTACATTCTGTGAAAATTATCAGCACTTGAAATATTTCGATGCCAGCAGTGAAATGCCCAAAAGTTTTTCACCTTCTAAGATACCAGTGCCAGGTAAGTAATCTTCCAGCAAGATTGTATTGTAAGATTGTAAGAATGTATTTTAAGACTCCAAGACAAAGAGCCCTGGTCCTGGAGTCTTAAAATACATTCTTGCTGTGCTGTGGCACTTGTACTCCTGGTGACTCCAAGGACGCTAAGGAGGAGCTTGATGTGTGAACTGAGAGGTTGCTTTTTCCTTCACCGAGGTCTGCTCCAGAGCTTACACTCTGGGCTTCTGGAAATTCCAGGGAGACTCAAGTGCATCTCATGGGATAGGGTTGACCACCAGATGGACTGGAATAACTTGTTTCAGGAAGCAACACGCATGGTTATGGAGCACTTCCCTCCCAGAGAACTGAACTTCCTTCCCTCTTCAGGGAGCAGGAAGCCCTCCTCCCTCACCTAGAAACCAACATGTAGGAAGTCTGGCTGAGCTGGGCCCAGAAGCCACTAAACCATCCCACTCCCCTGGTACCCCACCACCTACTCTCCCTGTTGATGCTCCTTCCCCTCCATGTGTCTCCCCTGCAAAATTACTTGGCCCCATAGGAAACCTTAAAATACCCTGCTCCAAGCAAACAACTTTGTACCAGCATGAAGCAACACAGCTGCGGACATCCTGCTGCTACAGCGAGATGGGCTGCTGTTGATGCCCAGCGTGATAGCTGCCGTTGGAATATTTGATTACAAAGCACCCGTGCTACAACCGCCTCCTTTGCCCCAAGAACTAACTGCTCAAGGAAACTTGTCTTAGTACTTTACAACTACTTCTCTGAATAAAGATTTTTTGACACCAAGTCTGAAAAAACATATAATCTCTGAGAAGCAACCAATAACAATGTGAAGACATATATCTTTTAGGCTACCATGTCCAACATAGTTGGGACCACACAACACAGTTGTCAACACAGGAGCAACTGGGAGAAATAGATATTTATTGTAATTGTTTTTACATATATTTGATACATCTAATTTGATATATTCTGAAACTGCTAACTTTTTAGTGCGTATCATTTAAGGAGGCAAATAACATTAAACTGTCCTAAAATTGCTGAAGTTAATTTTAATAACTTAGAGTATGGGCAGCCAAGTTTCTTCACTGTGGGATCACAATCTTCCCTTTGTGGATAATTTATGGGTTGCTACTTTGAAAGAATAAAAATATCGTATTTTTCCTCAATATTTCACCTACTTACTTGTTTTAACATCTCTTAATGATTTTCCAGCTCTTTCATTCTTTCTGTATTTATTAGTTTACATTATATTGTAAGACGGAGCTTTCACTCTTCCTGTTTATGTTTGTTTACCTAAGGGCAGACTAGTGATTTTTATCTTACTCATTGTCTATTGCAATAAAGATTTATTTTGATGCTCCAGTTTTCACAGATTGGCCCCAATGCAGTTCTTCAAGATGGCTCCTGGCTTACATTGATATGTACCCATGACTCTTTAAGGAATGTGTACTTTCTGGTGCAATAAGATGTTCTATGTTTATCTTGTGCTTTTTCTGGTCCACCTCTAGAATCAGCCAATCTTCCAAGGAATCTTGTTCCTTTCAGCAGAGAATGTTATTTAGAAACCAAGATCTTGATGCTGGGTTATAAAGTGTGTTGGGTTCTTTACTATTACAAAAAAAAAGAGAGAGAGCTCACCATAATAATCATTCTTGGAAACAGCTAGTGTGGTAAGGGGAGTTAAATAGAAACTAACCATTTCAAAATACCTGGATTGTGATATTGTAATTATATGATACCTCCCTAAATATTTATATGCAGAATGATGGGCTTGCCTTTTGTCTCCAAAATTACTAGGCTTTAATGCTAATGACTTATGTTTCTGCATCATTTTTTTCAAACTTAGGTATGAGTAAGAGGACAGAATAAATTGGCCAAAGTAATATGTATGCCCCATAGAAAATCATATTCTGTTGTACAATATCTTCCACAGACTGTCTTTAAAGTTACACATAGTCATTTTTACACAATTACATTTTATTGTTCTATTCCTATGACTACTTGAAAGAAAATTGTTTCTGTAGAAACTATAATTTTTCTTCTTGGTTTAACTTTTTCATGAGATTAAAAATGTACTGAGAGGCTTCCTGAATTCACTATTAAAGAGAGTAAAAAGCTAAATAGAATCACATAAGTATTTCTAAGTAGTGATTTCAGGTCTTATTATATTTGAAGATGTAGCTAACATATTTCATATTTTCTCCTCTTCAGTTGCAATATCATCTGTTCTGAGATTAGAGGTTAATGGTCTTGGCCATCAAATGGGATTTGTAATAAAATCCCCTTATTTTAGTGGGATTTTAATAGTGGGTTTCTATTCCCTTACAATCTTTGCATTATTGTTCAGTAGAAATTTCACTACCATCTCTACTAACGATTTTGATTGAATCTACCACTTAGTGAGTGTCTTATTTTTGCCAAGTGTTTTACATGTCTTTATCTCCATTCGTAGGTCATGTTTTAGTCTTTCCACTTCAACATCTGGGAAAAGCAGTAAGAACCACAGAGTTGCAAGGTCTTATTTTAGAACCAAATCTCTAGACTCCCATGGTAGTCCTTCCCGAGCATGGCCCGCAACGACCTTATTTTATAGTAATGTTCAACATTCATGCTGAGTCAACATATATTTTCCTAGGGCGTTCATTTATTTAAAGGCACATTCTGCAAATGATTTAATCAGTACAAAACTGGAGAGATGCATCTATACACCGAGTTTATCAAATGTGGATGCATTGTTATATTAATTGGCATAGGCAGGTGTTGACGGCTAGATGAAAAATGCAAGCACAAGTGGCATATCCCACATGAAATAATATGAGCACGACTATGCAAATCTAATATTTGGAGAACGCAGCCACTGGAGGTCCTAATTGCTTAAGGCCACCAAAGAGTATTCTGGAAAGGAAGAATCCGTGAGTAACTTCTATTCTTTAGAGAACTGAGGTTGTGAATAAACACAAAAATCTAAACACATTTTTGTTTGGGGAAATAAAAGAGTAAAGATACCTGTCCATGAACTGTTCATTAAAACTTCATTGTATATAATCAAGTGTTCTTTTAGGAAACTATGAGGATAAACTCTTACTTGATGAATTAGATTAATGGATTTTCCAATTTTAAAATATCTCTAAATCACAGACATAATTTTCATTTATTTTATTATACTTTCAAATTAGATCTGCTAGTATTTTATTTACCAGGAACCTATATTCACAAATGATATTGATAACCTTCCATGACTATTAAGAAGTTATGCAGTTTTTCACACAATTAGGTATATGCACATATGTATAGTATAGGTGTGTATATGTAATTTAATATATATATCCTTATAAAATCCATTTCTTAGGGATTTTAAAATTCATTACAAAAAGTGCTACATCTTCTTGTCTTGAAATATACTGTTATTATATTGTTCTAATCATTTTTAATGGTATTCTCTTTTCTCTTTTTTATATAATCACCAGAGCGAGGGAAATCTCCTCCATCCCTTTGGTCCTTAGCATCCTCCTTTGTAAAATGAAATTGGTAACTGCTGCTCAATAAGGTGATCAAGCAAAATGCACATGAACTGCATAGCACAGTACCCTGCTTGCAGCAAACTGCATGTAACCGCCAAGCGAAAATCTCTTTCTTCTTGGGCTCTGGCCAATTCTATGCCCTGGGAGGTCTCTGTATGCAGTACCTTTCCCATCTTACCACAGAAAGGTTGAGTGCTGGGAGTGTGCAGGGTCTGTGACGAAGGACACAGGGCCTTCATTTGACTCTCTTGTTCCTCTGTGGAAGAGGCTCTGGGATGAATCACGGGATGGTCACTCCTGTATCCTCAAATATCATGCTCAGGGGCTGGTTTGAGCCTGGGTCATTTTTACACCTGCCCAAGAACTGTCACCTGGGTGTGCCTGAGTGTGCTCTACTGGGCACTAGATGTGCCCCGGCAGCTTACCTAAGGCGCAGCACCCCAGAAAGTGTGGACCTGCATCCTGGTCACTTCCAGGAGGTTGAACCAAGTGAACCATTTCTGATCTGCTGGGTTTTGAGAATTCTGATTTTCAAGATTGCTGCAGCAGCTTATTGTGGTTAGATAGTGTGTTACACCTTTTTTTTTTTTTTCCTAGATGCAAATGGTCTTTTTCAAAGAAATTTGGCCTACACACTTTAATAATATTTACTCTGGCTTTGAAAGCAACTAAAATCTTGAGCATAGATCAAGCTTACAGAAATAAAAAGGCACAACCACAGAAGTTTGAATCGGGTTAAAACCTGTTTTTAACTGCAAATCTTTTTGGATTTTAATCCCTCTTCCAATATGGCAAAGCTCTCCATACAGATCGATAAATTTTACTTTTTTTTTTTCATTATGTATATGTTCTGTAAATGTTGTATCTTTCCTATCGCTGCACTATTCCTGCTGACTGAATTATCAACAGCAATGCAGCACACCGGCTCAGGGCCTCCAGCCCTGCAGAGCCCTCACCTCTCTTTGATTTTATATATCTTCACACCTGATTGGAGGGAACAGGTAGAACTGGGCCCCAGGCTACTGTTTCCTACTTCCAGGGCCTCCAGCAAATACTCCAAATCCTCTGAGCTTCTGTTTCCACAGTTTCACAATAATACAAATACTGGATAATAATATAACTGCATTCAATAAGTATTACAATTCCCATCTTATGTGTGAGACAGCTGAGCCCAGGGAGACGCAACAGTCTACCTAAGTCAGCCTGGGGCAGAGCTGGGACTGAATCCAGGTCCCTCTCTTCCTAAGCTGGGAGCTGTTCAGGGAACTGTCAATGGTCCTTTTCCTAGACTTAGCCGACTAGGCATCAGCCCTCAGTTCCCTCTAGGAAATTTCATGTGCACCATGTATTAGCGAGCCTCAGAGGCATTATTAATGTTTTATAAAATGATGGTAACAAATGTGACTTGTTCCTCTTGAGAGGCTAAATATACTCAGACAATGGCCAGACCAGGTGTGCCAACAGAACTCTGTAGCAATTGGCTCAGAATGGTCAAGACTTGGTCAGTGACTAAGAGCTTCCCTAATTTTTCCTCCAAATCCAACTCAGGACCCACGAGATGAAGCCAAGATATGCACCAGTAAGGAATCCCATCAGATGCCTTGCCTAGGGAGCCGCCTCCAGCTTCCCCAGGCCAGCAGCCTCCAATCAGGGTAGACTCAGAGCTTCCCTGCTTTTCACTATGAAGCATTTGCTTTTCCTGTCTGTCTTGAAGTCTCCACGAAACACAAGCAATAGTAGCAGGATGATAATGCTCTATCAAGGGCTGAATAAATAGTGTGGCTTGTTCTCATTTGGGTGGTCTTTGTGCTCTTTCCACACTCTTTAGAAGCAAGATCTGAGGTTTAAAGGGCAAATCTTCATCAGTTGACCACCCACGATGACAAAACTATCCAGATGCTCGGTGCAGCTTTCTCCACACAGGCAGAGCAATGTTTGTACCACAAAGGTAACCACAGTTACTAACAGAGAACCCAAGCTTGATTTCCTATGATGTAATGAGTAAATGCTCCCAGCTGTCACTGGATCCAGGTGTCTTAGCAAGCCATGCATTGAGTTCATTTTCGAATTCCTGAGGTCCTTCTCGCTGATTCAATGATTCCTGGCTGCCTCATCTGTGTGGCCTTGCAATCAGTCTCCTGCACACTCCTCCCGCTGCTGGGGTCTTCCGCATAATTTGGCAGGGGATTCTCTTGTGCTATCTATAACTGATTTGCATTGTTTTCTAATTGATTTCTTCCTGAGCTTTGTCACTAAAGCCACACCTAAAATCTCTCCTGAAGGTTAAAGAAAGTGAGAAAAAAATTTTCAATCTGGAAAAAATACGAAGCAAAAACATTATCAACCTGGTCACCTTTCCTGGGTCACCCTGGAAAGAGGAAGGGACAGAAGCTGGAGCAAGACCTAAAAGAATGACATAGGTGTTCCTTATTCTAATTCTTGTCCAGGGAATCTTCAGATTTCAGAGTAAATGGTCACACACACACACACACAGATACATATAAACTTATTCATACAATTGTATCCATATCATTGTTATGAATCATAAATGGTAATTACTGTTTTATGAAAAAGAAAGGCAAAGCCTTTTTACTAACAGGAGTGATTACTCCAGGCAGAGAGAATGAATCACCTATAACAGCCAACTCTCATGTATAGCTAGTCACTAAGAGTAAAAATAGTGTTCTGAGCTAACTTTCAGAAAGATTTTAAAAATATAGGAAAACAAAGAACAATGTAACCAACACTATGAATCCACCAGAAATCAACAGATGTTGACATTTCATTGAAGATCCTCGGAACTTTTTCCTGGTCTCCTCTTCAGAGGCAGCAGCCATCACGGGCCTGGTGTGCAGTTGCGGATGCCACTGGGAAAGGGGAGAGAGATGTAGCTAAGATACCATGACGATGGTGACTGGGTCAGAAGGGCAGGACTCACTGCCCTGGCAGAGGAGTGGGCTCTGGGTGGTGAATCTGCCCACGGGAACCCCCCACCCTTGTCTGTTATTTCCCAAGGACCCTTTGGAGAGATGTAGCGGGGGTCTAGCCCTTCTGGGGAAGCCCACATGGAAACCTTCTTCCTCTGGGTTTGGGGGCCTCAGGATTATCTTGCAGTTTATACAATCCCAGGCCTTAGTCTGCAGCACGGTCCAGGTGTCTTTGACAACACAGCTTCTGTGGAGCTAGAGGTGACTTTCCGTTGATTTGCCTTTGGTCAACTCAGTTAATGAGGGACTAAATCCAGAAGTATGTGTTGTTCTTGTATCCAGGCCAAGTGTGGGATACCCTGCCTCTAAAAAGAGCCTTAAATATGTGCCCAGATCCACAAAGTTCAGTTGAGTATAAACTTGATCTCTACCTGAAGGTAATTCAAAACTATGGAGTCTGCACTTTGCCTAGGGGTGTATCCTGGGGAAGGCCATATGCAATACTATATTTGTCAGACAGGAATTGGGGGCTTGGAAGAACCAGGCATAGCCCAGGTCCTCTTCTCTTCTTCAGGTATATTTCTTGTCCTCAGTCTTCAACTAACACCAATTTTAATTTAGAAGTGGGAAGTCTGGGTTTTCCAATGTTGAATACTATGCTCATATAGTTATCCTAGATTCCTGGTCCTAGGAAGAAAGCTCCTCTCTCTGCAAATTTGTTTCCCTCCTTCATTGATATTAGAGACTGCAACACCTTGACATCTTTCTATCAAATCCTATAAAGTTCAGACACCACTGGCACTTGGCATTTGTCTCAAGACACAACAGAAAACTACTTAACAAAGTGCTACCACATAACAGATTTCTCTGTTACGGAATGCATGGGAAAAGCATGGAATAAAAAATCCTTTACAACTTCCACTTACCTTGCTTCAGCCAATGCCATAGTTAGCATTTCTCACTTGTCTCACTCAATTCCAGATGTCATTTTCTGGAACACTTAGAGGTTTGGAGGTGCAAGTAACATGCTCACTCTGGTTGGTGAGAGGAAGAGTTGGTTAAACTGAGTCAGGGTGGCCAAACAATGAGTCCTTAGAGCCACAGAGGCCCTAGGAAGTGAGACCCAATGGACGAGCCCTTCAGGGTGCATAGTTTCAAATATTTGTATCTTTGGTTTTGTCTTGGTTTTATTTTGGAATGGCAACCAAGCTATATTTCTTGTCAGTTTCCAGAAGAGGGAGATTCTGATTGGCCTGCAGTGTGGGGCATAAGGAGGAGAGCAGCGTGTTGCATATTCTCACTGTACAAGTTCTGAAGGAAACTGCATTACTGGTTCTTCCCAATTCCTGGGAATTACCTAGCTTTAGCACTAAAAGTCCTGTATCCTGGGAAACCCCTCTATCCCATGAGCCCTCCTAGGGAGACAGTTACTCCCCCTAAGGAGGTCTTCTTCCTCAAAAAAAAAAAAACAAAAAACAAAAAACAAAAAAAAACCCCAAAGCCAAAAAATAACCTGAGGTAATTATTGTTATCAGAGAAGGGCAGAATGGAAGTTGGACTGGGAGAAAAGCAACGTAAATCCCCATGACACAGCCAGCACTCTTATGATTTATGTAATTTTCTATAGTCTACTGGTGATGGGAAGCCATGGGAAAGAAGTTGTCTACGTGTTGACTTGTTTTGCCATGGTTTTCTAGGAAGCCCCAGACTTCTATATTGTAAGGCGGATTAATAACTACCCAGGAATATCATCGTGCTCTCATCTCCTCTGCCTTGTAGAGGAATACATTTTCATTGTCATAACAGAGACATCATGATTCTTTCCACTCTAATCTTTCCTTGGATCCTCCTATCTTATTTTTGCTGATTCCAAAACCAATTTCCTTCTAAAGCATGGCTTTTGGTGGACAGTATATCCATGTCCCATATTAACTATAATATGTGGTTAATAAATTCAGGTTACACAAACTCTAATTGAGCATTTACTCAATACCAGGAACAGAAAAGCCTCTGGAGTTTGCAAACATAACAAGACCAACACTATGCCTTGAGGGGAAGGTAGCCCAGTGGCCCAGGTCACGTGATCAGTTTCCTCCAGAATCAGTTAGCTTTGCTGTCTTTCACAGCCGTAGCCTGTCCTTCCCACTGCCTGCAATTCACCCTCCAGCGAGTCTCCAGGAGTCCAAAGGAGGGAGTTTCCACAGATCATGGAAAGTCCACTCTTCTTCTGTTAATGTTATGTACTGTTCTGGCTCTCCTAGTGGTAGACCATTGGTATGATTTGCGAGTATAGTGCTCCATGCATATGTTGCATGGAATGTAATTTCTGTGCTAGGAGAATAAGTTATAGGTGACTGGGGCTGGCTAGTATATCAACTTGACTTTTATCAGAATCTCTTCTTACTCCTACATCCTATTTCATTAGAAAGATTACATTTGATTGTGTACAGCAGAGCAGTCACAATGTGGATGCCTGGAAACTCAGGTTTGCCAAAGCCAAGTCTTATTTCTGCCCAATAAATATCATACTCATGCTGTCACGAGAGAAAATAAATAAAGTCTCCCTTGAAAGTTAGCTTATGCTTTTTCTACTTTGAGGAGGTGGTTTGGGAATAAGAATGCTAGAATTTTATATTTTAGACGTAAAAGAATTTATTCATTTTTGCTTTAAGTTTGGGTCGTTTTTCTTTTGGTTTAGTCTAATCCTGGATGACACACAATTGGAGCAAAACGGATTTTTGAATTTTATGATAATTATTATATTCTGAATCCTAAAGCAGGGTATGTCCCACATTTTCAGGAAATGTCCCAATTTACATTATTCTTCCATTTTCATCATCAGCAAAATTATAAAGACAAATGTTGCCTGACTTCACTTATATGTAGAATCTAAAAAAGTTGGACTCATGGCAACGGAGAGTAAAATGGTAGTTACCAAGGGCAGGGGAGCAGAGGAACAGGAAAGATGTTGGTCACAGGGTACAAACTTTCAGTCACAAGATAAATAAATTTGGGGGACTATAGTTAACAATACTGTATTGTATACTTACAATTTGCTTGACTGTTCTCACCAAAAACAGAATAAAACAAAACAGGAAGCAATGGCCTTGGGTAATAAATATGTTAACTCATTTTATTGTAGTAAATCATTTCACTGTATACATGTATATCCAATCATTACATTGTATAC
Organism: Rhinopithecus roxellana; assembly: GCF_007565055.1. NCBI lineage: Eukaryota > Metazoa > Chordata > Mammalia > Primates > Cercopithecidae > Rhinopithecus > Rhinopithecus roxellana. The sequence continues at coordinate 22,715,122 of NC_044551.1, read as the reverse complement.
TGAACCCTTATAATTTTCATAAGTATATCTCAGTAAAGCTGGAAATTTCAAGTAAATACAGTGCAAAAAGTATCATGGAAGGGTGACAAATATGTTTGCTATCTTAAGGATAATGATTTCACAGATTAATACATATGTCAAAACATCAATTTGTATACTTTATTTTGTGCAGTTTATTGTATGTCAATTATATCTCAACGAAGCTTTAAAAAGTAACTACATAGCCACTGTTTGGCATTCAAAACACATCTCATGGACAGTCTCATGTAACTGGAAATAGCGCAAGGTTGATTGTCGTATAACTGCCTCTTTTGTTTTTTTTTTACTTTTAGAGGGGAGGAAATGAGATGACACTTCACATATGTCCCCGCAAAAAAAAAAAAAAAAAAAAAAAAAAATGAGGCTGGAGCTACAGACTTTTCTCTCTGCCTGAATGCATAGAGTTTTAATAAGCAGCTGGAATGTGGATGTTGTGCACTGTTTTCTTCGAACTTCAATGAAGAAAGAATCATACTTTAAGAAGAGTATGCAAATCCAGCAATCATCCATCACATTTCCTGTGGGACAAGTAGTTGTTCAACCCATTACTGGGTGCAAAGGAAATACAACAAAAGTGTGCATCCTGGCGCCTTGTCTTCAAGAACCACCACCGCACAGAGATTTGCTGATGATCAGCTTCTGCCAGTCACCAGGTTATACCTGGGGATGCAAAGAAAAATAGAATGCAGTTTATTTTCTGGAGAAGTGTGTACACACTAAGCTATTTGAATGTTTTGGCAAAGCTCGAATTGCTAGCAGATGGAGCCCCTTGAGGGCATGATCTTACTTTCTTGCAAGAATGGAATGCTTCAAAATAATGTTTGAATTGTAAATCTCTTCGCAGGGCTGAAGAATATTTCATAGAGATGTGGATTCATAATAATAAAAGCTAGTAAGAAGTTGATATGCAAACAAAAATTTTGAGCTCCTCTGTTCATTAAGGAACTATTTTGGTAGGCTAGAAGATTAAGGGTGGAAATCCTAAATCATTGCTTCAGCACAGGCTACTTTGAAATCTCCTGTACTCCTAAGAGAAATTTTGATGTACTTTACTGCTGTGTAGTCTCCAATCTCTATTTCTCGATGGTAATTGTTGCTAAACTTTGCACAGTGGCTTTGTGGAATTACATCTTTCTTGAAAATGCATGATGTAATTGATCTTAGGAAATCTTCAGTTCCAGCTCGTAAATCTAGGATGTCTGTAATTTAAATTATGTTAAAAGCAAAAGTCTCACCTCCCCTCCAAGGCTTTTATTTAATTCCAAGATCAACACATTTAATTGGAAAGAGATTTTAAAGATGAATCAAATAGTGTAAGGCTTAAGAGATTCTGGCACTGTAAGGGACTGTTTTTACATTATTGCATGGATTCTTTTTTTTCCCCACAAGGAGTTACAACTGGTAGACCACAAATGAATCAGTCATTTTACCATATGCTCTCAATATTTATTACTAACACTTGCCCTTGGGTCTTGTAGACTAATAAAAATTTCCTTAAGGTATTTTACAAGTAAAGGAGATTAGCTAGCTTTCCCCACCTCATTTTATGCAAATATATTAAATTATAAGCTCTGAAAAAGCAGGGACATGAGATCAGCTACTGTCTCTTTCGCTGAACAAATTAAAATGTAAGAAGTAGAGATGTTCTGTAACTATAAGATATAAAACCCTCTTTCTATTTTTCTTCTTTACTCCTAACATAACCAAGGCTGTAAAACATAAATAAGACCTTAAAGATGCTCTTGTTCAGCTTCTTCCATTGGAAAAGAAAACCATCAGGTCCATTCGGAGGAGTTAAAGTGACTTTCCTCCAATAACAAAATTAGTGTATGTGTTTGTATACCATATGTATATACATAGACATAAACATGTCTACATCTATATGTAGATATATCTACATATAGATATATAAATATATATCTAGATATATGTGTGTATGGTGTTAAATAAGACTGTCTTTATTTAGTGTAACTCATGATATAAAGCATAATGATATTTGTTTCCTAAGTACATATAGGAGAACATTTATTTTAAGATTTCTATCAGAAAAAAAATGAATATTTTTAATGTCTCTAATTAAATACCCACTTTTAAAAAGTGAATCAAATCTCTGGTGCTACTACTCTCTTAAAAACCAAGTCAACTTTTATTTGAAGTTCTAGTGAGTTTATAGACAGCCTTCTCACACTGGTCACGGGGTTTAGGGAAGACCTCAAGTTGCACCTGGCAAATAGGGTGATGACACAGCCCCATAATTCCATTACAAAACACAATCTGCCCCAAGAATGCAAGCTGGTTTTGTTCAATTATGGCTTGTACCCTGAAGCACTTATTGACTATGCTCTTTCATGCAATGGCCCTGGAGGAGCCATTAGTTGTTAACTTCTTCAAACTATAAAATGGGTGCAATAGCAATTTGTCCACAGATGCCTTCAGATAATAGGCAGAAGCCACCCTATTTTAATCATCCTATCTCAACTCCGAACATAACTTCAGTTTTTATGCCAGTAACAATGTTTAAAATGTCTTCAAAGAGCACTTGTGATTATTTTCTTTCTCAACTCAATTACAAAAATATTGTAACTTATACATTTCCACATGACTCAAAAAAGGCATAAACACATTGTGACATTAAAGAGATTTGTTAAAGTTCTGGTAGGAGAGGAATTGCCATCATTTGACTTTCAGGTCAAGATACATATTGCATCGTTATAATACAAGATTTTATTTAGTTTTTTTTCCCCCCACACTATTTTTACCCAGTTTTGATGCTGAGTAGAGGTTGTGCATTTCCCCTCCTTGAGCAGTTGTTAAGTTCATACACCAACCCCTTTTCTTATGTGTCCTTCATGTTCCAGGACATAAGGTACCCTTCCTAAAAGCCTATAAATAAGGACAGCCCTATGCTGAGCTCAGGAAGTCATCAAACTAGCCAGTCCGCAGGGAGCTCTGGAACCCAGTTAATCCCAGTCTGCTTGCCGTAATTAAGTTTGCCATCACCCTGCTCCAAGTGTGGCTCTGCATGGCCCTGTGTGGCAGCCTTCTCTCATATGTGGCTTCAAGTAACAAAGATCTTATCTATTCAAGTGTTGGACTCTGCCCTGCCATCCCCAGAACCAATAATTCTGCAGAATATTTTACAATTACAAAACAACCAAGCTTAGAGGGATTGGTATTGCTTTAATCCAAACTTCCGTGTTAGTCAGGAGATGCGTATTTAAAACATAGAATCTTACACAAAACTTGTACTCAATACATCTAAGTTGATTGCTTGAAAAATCATTAGGCACTAATTTACTTTCCCAACAGTGTAAAAGTGTTTCTGTTTCTCCACAGCCTTGCCAGCATCTGTTGTTTCTTGACATTTTAATAATACTGTTCTGACTGGCGTGAGATGGTATCTCACTGTGATTTTGATATGCATTTCTCTAATGATCAGTGATACTGAGATATATTTCATACATTTCTTGGCCACATAAATGTCTTCTTTTGAGAATTTCCCGGATTTTATTTTTTTCTTGTAAATGTTTTTAAGTTCCTTGTGGATTCTGGATGTTACACATTCATCATATGCATACATTGTAAAAATTTTATCCCATTCTGTGGGTTGTCTATTCACTCTGATGATAGTTTCCTTTGCTGTGCTGAAGCTCTTTAGTTTAGATTCCATTTGTCAATTTTTGCTTTTGTTGCAATTGTTTTTGGTGTTTTTATCACAAAATCTTTGCCCATGCTATGTCCTGAATGATATTGCATAGATTTTCTTCTAGAGTTTTTATAGTTTTGGGTTTGACATTTAAATCTTTAATCCATCTTGAGAGACCTAGAACCAGAAATACCATTGACTCAGCAATCCCATTACTAGGTGTGTACTCAAAGGAATGGAAATTATTCTATTGTAAAGATACATGCACGTGTATGTTCATTGCATCTCTATTCACAATAGCAAAAACATGTAATCAACCCAAATGCCCATCGATGATAGAGTAGATAAAGAAAATGTGGTAATACACACCATGGAATACTATGCAGCCATAAAAAGGAAAGAGATCATGTCCTTTGCTAAGACATGGATGGAGCTGGAAGCCATTATCCTCAGCTAACTAACACAGGAACAGAAAACCGAACACTGTATGTTCTCACGTATAAGTGGGAGGTGAACAATGAGAACACACAGACACAGGGAGGGGAAAACACACACACTGGGGCCAGTTTTGGGGGAAGGAGGAGGAAGAGCATCAGGATAAATAGCTAATGCATGCTGGGATTAATGTCTAGGTGAAGGGTTGACAGGTGCAGCAAACCACCATGGCACATGTTTACCTATGTAACAAACTTGCACATCCTGCACATGTGTCCCTGAACTTAAAATTAAACTAGATTTTTTAAAAAAAAGAAAATATCACTAGGAAGACACACAGCCAAGTTATCAAGGAAGTTTCAGTTATGTTTCATTTTGATTTTTGGTTTATAGAGTTATAAGACCATGATATAGAGAAATAAATTCTATCTCATTGAAAATTATCTGCAGTTATCTGTCATGCAGTATATATTAATTCACTACATGGGGTCTTCTCCCAAGAGGTAGAATCACAGACTTCCTTGGAAGACACTTAAAGGCATACCTCTTTCTTTGTGTTTTGCAGATAGTTTTAATGTAGATGAAATAATTTTCTCTTAGAAGAGGATGCCATCTAGAACTTTCATAGCTAGACAGGAGAAACAAATGCTTGGCTTCAGAGCTTTGAAGGACAGATTGACTGTCTTGTTAGGGGCTAATGCAGCTGTGACTTAAGTTGAAGTCAAAGCTCATTGCCATTTTGAAAATCCTGGGGCTGCTAAAAATTACGCTAAGTCTCTCTGCCTGTGCTCTATAAATGGAAGAACAAAGCCTGGATGGCAGCATATCAGTTTATAGTATGGTTTGCTGAATATGTTAAGCCCACTGTTGAGACCTGCTGCTCATAAAAAAGATTCCTTTCAAAATATTACTGCTCATTGACAATGTACCTGGTCACCCAAGGACTCTAATGAAGATGTACAAGGAGATTAATGTTGTTTTCATGCTCAATAACATACATTCATTCTGCAGCCCATGAATCAAGAAGTAATGTTGACTTTCAAGTCTTATTATTTGAGAAATACATTTCATAAGGCCAAAGCTGCTGTAGATAGTGATTCCTTTGATGGATCTGGGAAAAGTACATTAAATAACTTCTAGAAAGGATTCTCAATTGTAGACGCCATTAAGAATATTCATGATTTGTGGGAGGAGGTCAAAATATCCACATTAACAGGTACTTGGAAGAAGTTGATGCCAATTTCTTTCACATAAATGATTTTGAGGGCTTCAAGACTTCAAGCCTTCATTGGAAGATATAAACGCAAGTGTGGTCGAAATGGCAAGAGAACTAGGATCAGAAGTGGAGCCTGAAGATGGGGCTGAATTGCTGTAATATCATGATCAGACTTGAACAAATGAGAAATTGCTTCTCATGGATGAACAAAGAAGGTGGTTTCTTCAGAAAGAATCTACTCCTGGTGAAGATGCTGTGAAGATTGTTGAAATTGTGGCAGGCCAAGTTTCCATTAGCAACCAGAACAGTCAGTTTCCACTAACCCTTTACTATAATTTTGATGAATGTGTAAGTTAAGTATTAAAGAACTGGAGTAACTGATGCCTGAGTACAAGGGCTAGAATGCAAAAAACAAATCCATTAAGCCCTGCCTGGGTTTTCTCAGACCTTAAGTCTGATTGAATAATAAAAGCATTCTTACACATACACCTTGTACCAGAGCCCAATTAAGATTAAGAAATTTTCCAAGACTCTAGAGAAAGGTTTCCAGACCTTAGACCCTAAAGATTAGCTATTGATTGAATGAAATTCCTGCTTGTAGGTGCACTCTCACATGTAGGCATAGAACTTAGGATTTATCTAAGCACTGAAAAAAAAAAAAAGCTTTTAACTTTGAATTGGTCTGTTGAGCTACTCTGACATTTCCCTGCAACTGGTTGCAGAAATAAACCCTTCTTTCCCAGTTTGTCTGCATCTCGTTATTGGACTGCTAGAACAAGCAGCCTGGCACAAATCAATGGCAAAGCATTTAGAATATTCCATAAACTTAGTTGATAAAACAGTGGCAGATTTGGAGAAGACAGACTCCAATTTCAAAAATTTTGCTGTGGACAAAATGCTGTCAAGCAGCATGCATGCTATAGAAAAGTCTGTCCTGAAAAAAAGAGTCCGTTGATGTGACAAACTTCAATGTTGTCTTATTTTAAGAAATTGCCATAACCCGCCGAGCCTTCAACAACCACCGTGCTGATCAGTCAGCGGCCATCAACACTGAGGCAAGAACTTCCACCAGCAAAAGAATTAGAACTCAATGAAGGCTCAGATGACTCTTACCATTTTTGAGTCATAAGGTATTTTTTAAATTAAAGTATGTGCAAATTTTAGACAATGTTTTTGTGCTCAGTAAACTGTAGTATAGAGTAAACATAATTTTTATGTGCAGTAGGAAATCACGATGTTTATGTGACTCACTGTATTTCAATATTTGCTTTAGTTTGGTGGTCTGGATATAAACCCATAGTGTCTCCAAGGTATGCCTGCATTGGGTGACTGTCATAGACCAGGCTACGTGTGAGTTACTGGATCTAGAAAGATGAAAGGCAAAGATTGTCTAAGACAAAAGGGAATACACACACCCAAAATAGATTTCTTCTTGTGATGTCCAACTCAAACAAGTGAAAACTCTTTAGAGTAAAGAATTCAGCAAAGCAACATGGAATTGTAACCACAGTTCCTGCACTCTGAGTGACCAGTTGCCATCGGGGGTAATATTTTTCATGGGGAGCAAAGCCCTTCTTCCTGCATTTTCCTTAAGCACAAGGTAAAAGTCAATAGGTCGAGTTTGCCAGAAATACAATTTTATATAAAATTAAAATTCTACTGGATGAATTGCTTCCCTAACAGAATAGTTTGTTTTTTTAACTTGAAATGCAAAGCTGCCAATAATTGCACAACGCTACGAGAAAGCTGATATTCCTTAACAAGAAACTGTAACCAAAACACTTGTGTATATTTGGGATCCAATATGTTACAATCATTTGGTGGAACATCAATGAAACTATTTGACCAAGCACTGATTCTGAAGACTGCACATGAAAGCATGTTTCTCCTCCGAATCTCTGCAGACCCTTTTGAGGTTAAGTTTCTATTAACCTCAAAATAGTACAGCAAGTCTCCGGCAGGGATTTGCTCTGGGAATCCTGCCCTCTGCTCTACCTTCTGGAGTAAGTTGGAGGCTCCACCCTGCCATGTCAGAAGGTAGCCCCAGAGGCCAGCAATGCACTGGAAGCACCACAGAAAATCCTTATCAGACATTCTGCCGGTAAGGGAATGTGTGAAGCATGGCTAAGTGCTCTCTGTAGAAATGTATCTGGTGCAAGCTCAGACGTTAAAGACACCCATATTTTAAGTTGTATAACAGTAGCAAAAATTATTTGATTGCCAAGGAAAAAATGTAATGTCCCAATAAAAGGAATTCCCCATTGTTCTGCTTAGGATCTTGATGTGTTCAGATCACAAAGGTTGTGAGGAAAAGATGTGGAGAAGTTAACTGTTCAGCAAACCGAGGTGATGAAAGAGAGATAAATGTAGGGTTCACAAGCAACCTGAGAGAGAAATAGAAGGGGTGAGATTGGGTCAATAAGTGGGGGAAATTAAGAAGGAAATCTGCTCTGCTGGGAGGGCACATCAGAAAAGGAGATACATTACTTTGAATGTGAGTTTCTTTACATTGCTCTTTCATAAGTGCCTATTCATCTGTTCTTTCCTCTGTTTTTCCTTCCCTGTAATTGCATCCCACTTCATCTTAAGGTTTTTAAATATATTCACAAATGGGTGATTAAGATGGATACCTTGTTCATTATTTTGCTTCTGTAGTAGAAATTAAACATGCTAATAGTTGGAACTAAATAGAAATTATTAGTCAAACCTGACCTTCGAGCACTGAAGAATGGTTAGATGACACAGGTAAGTAAGTAAATGAGGATATGTAGTGTGGATCTTCACAAGCAGACAGCCCAGCCTCCCATTGCCTAGTCCCGAGGCTTGGGCAAGTGCTTCCCCTCACACATTGATCAGTGAAAGTTTGCAAAGTCCCAGCACAGAGTTAATTGTTACACACTCTAAATGCCAACGGGAGGGAATGCAACAGAAAGGGAACAATTCATCCAGGTACAAAGCAATAATAATACCTTGGGAAACTCTAAAGCACACTGGAAATCTGGATAAATTGGACCTGTTTGCACACAATAGAAGCTTTTATTTAATCTTGGTTGAGATGTATTTGAGTGTAATTTGAGTGCAGGTGAAGAGAGTTTGATTCAATAGACATGCTTAAATTTTCCAAAACATACACATTTCTATGGCTCCATCAACTCATGTGTAAAGTGCCATCTTTGAAAGTGAGAGTCCTCCAGGCCAGCTTGACCCCAGAGAGGGGGCTTCTGAACTGTGATCATCGTCCTTGCCTGTCATGTGCCGGGAAGCTGGGCTGGGATACAAGGAATGGGTTCTCCAAAACTGGGGACAAGTAGTGAAATATACATGCCTGAAGGAGCATTGGCCACAAGAGAGTTGTCACAGCTGGCCTTGAACAGCCAACAAAGGGGCCATTCCTATGGTTTCTAAATATATACATTTCGTATTACCTGTAGCTGCAGAGTGAAGGAGGAGATGTGATGGAGGGAACAGAATGTGATCTTCGTGGGAGACCGCAGGACCCTCCAGACTGAGCCCAGCTCTCCAGGGGCTCCCAGAGCAAAGTGATGCCTCTACCCAAATCGAAGCACAAATCTATGAGGCCAACAAGCCTGGACTTGGCTCTGGGCTATGAGTGACAATTTCAATAAACCCTCAAAACAGTGTTATTTTTTTCTCTGGGTCTCTTTTTCCAATGAATGGTTGCTGGACAATAAAGGGACAGTTTCCAGGAAGTGGCTGATTCTGTATTGGCACATAAAAGAATTCTAGACAATGTCTGTTATCTTGCTTTCTGCCTCTTAGAAGATACAGAAGAGATCTACTAGAACCTTCTAGAAGGCTTGCATAAGATTTCTTTTGTCAACATTCTGTACTGTGTCTGATAAACATTCCATGAGTCCCTTCCCTAAACTGTCTTGGAAATGAGAGCTTTGGAATCCCAGGAGAATACCTAGGAAACTATTATACTTAGCATCTCTCAGTATACAAAAAGTTTTCTTAAACTGCATTCCTGTTCTTTCTTTTCGCTTAGATTTGTGGGGTTTTCTTGGTGTGAATAGTGACTAGCACCTTAGCTCAGAGGCATTAGCCTGTTTATTTTGCCAGTGAGTTTCTGAACCCCACTCTGCCAGGTGCTTCTGAAGAGAAATGATGTTCTTTCTACGGTGGACTCAGCTGTCACCAAGAAGCACCTCCCTTCTTCTTTTTCTGCACTTGGTTTCACGGACCTCACTGGGTTCCGTAAGGTTCGTTCTCTCCTAATCCATCAAGAGTTTTTCCATCTACTTCAATTCTATTGATTTCTATTAGCTGTCACCTAATTTATTTTCACATAAAACAATTTAGAGCCTGTTCGTCAACCAATTTGTGGTTGAAATTATAAGGATTTGTGCTTTCCTGGTAAGCATATATATTTACATATATATATGTTTCTGAAAAAAACATATATAACATACTATATACAAACATTTTTCTTATTTTCAAATATTTACACATTGTATTAAGTCTTCATTTTTAATAATGCAACAGTTTGTGACTGAGATGCTTGTCTCAGGCTTATACTCATCAAGAGAAGTTATTTGTTTTGCTTACTGACATTTTTGTTACATATAATTGTAAGAAGATGAGGAGTATTGTATTTATCAGAACTCTTAGAATAGTGTCTTCTGAAAGTTGTGTATTCAGGTGAAGCAATGTTTTAAAAAGGCAGTTGGGTGGAGGTGAGAACCCAGAGGTTCAGTAGAGTCAATGCACTGCTTTCTTAGGAGGTCAGCTCCATCAGGTGCTGACTACAGTACTCGAGAAGGAGCAGCATTTCCTGTGAAGTGGAGGAGAGGGACACGCTGTAGTTCTGCTTCAGAGAAACAATGCCACCCCTCATCTTGGTCCCCAGAGGAGGATTAATTTGACTCAGCCCAACAGTGAGTCACTGCAAAGGGAGCTGTTCCTGAAGGATCAAGGGTATGGGAACCACAGACAAGCAGAGGAGCTGTGCACACTGTAGATAGAGGCAAGGTAGATGCAAGGTCTGCTGTGGGCTGTTAATGAGGCTTTGAGGAGAATGTCATGGCCCAGACATGTACTCTTCAGGTCCCCTCCACCAAAGCCTCCAAGTCTGACTTCGGGGCACGTGGCTACCAGAAGACTCCTGAGATGGACTCCTTCAGGGTCTATCCCAGCTGCAGATAGTCACCTCACCTGACTGCACATCCTTGCCCAGAGCTTGCAGGTGGAGACAAAGGGAGTCCCAGTCACACCAGCCTGGCTCAGGACACCCTGAAGAACACTAGTAGCTCCAAGGCTCCCAGTGGGGTTGGGTAAGGCTTTCTCCGTTTGGCATCATAGTTCAATTTGTCTCTCTCCCATCTTGCTTCCTCCCACTTCCTTTTCTGAATGTTGATCCCGAAGAAAGCATCTCACTACCCAAAGTCCACCTCAGCATCAGTTTCCAGAGAATCCTATCTGTGAGAAAATAAATGTGTCTCCTGGTGATTTTATGAGAAACCTAGAGCAAAAGTCCCATACCCTTGATCCTTCAGGAACAGCTCTCTTTGTGGTGACGCTGTTGGGCTGAGTCAAATGAATTCTTCTCTGGGGACTGAGATGAGGGGTGACATTCTTTGTTGGAAGCAGAAATGCAGACTAAGGTGCAGGTGGGATGGAGTTGGGGGCTCATCAGCCTCTGTGTTACTAGCCCTGATTTACTTATAAACTTACTGCCACGGAGCCTACTTCTGGGGTTCTGCCTAAGTTTTTCTTTCTTTCTTTCTTTCTTTCTTTCTTTCTTTCTTTCTTTCTTTCTTTCTTTCTTTCTTTCTTTCTTTCTTTCTTTCTTTCTTTTTTTTTTTTTTTGAGCAGCAGCAAGATTTATTGTGAAGAGGGAAAGAACAAAGCTTCCACAGCATGGAAGGGGACCCGAGTGGGTTGCCCCTAAGTTTCACTTTTAAAAATCCCAGTAAGACATGAAACTGTTTTTTAAATATGGCATTATATTTGGAACCGATGCAATATTTCAGTAATTTGTTTAAAAATGTCAATTTCTATAACATTGCCAAATGTTTCTGTCAGAAACAAGGAAAGCACCAGCTTTCCTGCCAATGATTAGGTCGCTTGGAGCAAAATGTCTCTTGGAAGATGGCCGATGGACAGTTACCTGATCTGTAATAATGTTTTTTTCCAGCCTCGATGTGTTCAATAGAGGATGGAGAATGAAAGCCATAAGGAAACGTTCCAGTAACGCCATGATTACCTGTCTTTCGGAGACACTGCACTTGCTTCTAACTCTTGGGTCGGATAGACACCTGATGAGCTCCTCTCTATGGGAAATGCCATTTCAGATTCCTCTGGGGTAGTGGTGGGGTAGCCAAGGGAAGCTCAATGGATAAGCGTGATGATGGTTCATAACCTCCAAGATCTCAGCATCTTCAGGCAGGGAAATAATCTTCATAAGTGACTCTGAGTCAAGGTAGTCAGAGATATAAATATTGTGCTATGAAGACCTGAAAGAAGCAAACAAATGTATCCCAACTAGAGAAATATAGTAACTATTAGCTCTTTGCAGCAATCTAGGTTTTTGTTTTGTATTGATTTATTGTAATTCCCAAACTATTAACTAGGGAACTTTGGACACTGGGGATATTTGGAATTTTGGCAATGGGCTCTGACCTGGAGTTTAGATTAATTTCTGAAGCCATCTCTTGGGACTTGATGTGGAAAAAGGGTAAAAATAAATCACTTTCCTTTGGGCACAATAGGAGGTAGGTAGAAAGGAGTCTTTGGAGAATTTTTGGTCTAGGCTCAGAATTTAAACACAACCCTGTGATTTGGGGGACTCTAATTAATTTTCAGTGGTTATTGAAAGGGGCAGATGTCAGTGGCAATCCAGGTGGAAATGAAATATAGATGAAAAAAGTGAGGGGCTTATTTTCCTGATCCAAATCCACTGCCCAAGTAATCTATCTTCTGATAAAACAGCAGAGATTAAATTTTAAAAGGTTTTTAGGCAGCAAGAAAAATGAAAAATAGATCACATTTTGGTGCTTTAGAGAGTCTGAGGGCAAAAACATTTCTAGGTACATATAATTATAAATTTATTTTGATATTGATTTAAAATTACTATTGTGTAATGGAAAAGATTTTTGTGTTCTTTTTTAGCATCACGTAGCATAAAAATAGACACATTATCATTGTCACCAAGTATAAAATACCTGCAAAATATTTAAGGAAAATATTTTGCTTTAAGGAAAAAGATATTTAATTATACTATATTGCATAGTTAACCTTTGCCCTGTTCATTTATAAATATTTATTTCCTCTTAATCTTCTTTTTTGCTATCACCGGGCTACAGGATGTAAAATTGGATTATGGAAATTAGGGACCAGGTTATGCTGCTAATGCATAAGTGAGGGGAGGCTGGGGAATGGAAGCTGGGAAATGGTGTTTCGCTTCAAAGCAAATTTCAGTCATCCGAGTTCGGGGTGCCTTAAGAAAAGCCTGATGTGTTTCACCAGAAAAGGACACTGATGGTGAGGTGGAAGGCTACACTCGTGTTTTTACAACATTGTATTATGCAGCAGAAGATGCAATAATATTGGTTTAATGTCTTGCATTTTATATTTATTTGCTAGGGTTGCAGTAACAAAATATCACAGACTGGGTCGCTTTGAGGCAGGAGAACAGGGCCTGGAGGCTGGGAACCTAAGGATTTCCTAGAACTGAATCAAATAGAAACATTTCAGCTGTGACAGGAAATATCATCTTCATTTGCATAGGGCGGACATCTAGTAAATGATTTTGTCACTTTACTTCATCCTCTCTATTTACATAGGGCAGACACCTAGTAAATGACTTTGTAACTTTACTTCATCCTCTTCATTTACACAAGGTATACACCAGGCGGATACCTAGTAAATGACTTTGTAACTTTACTTCATCCTCTTCATTTACACAAGGTGTAGACCAAGTAAATAACCTTGTAACTTCACTTTATCCTCTTCATTTACAGAGCAGTATACCAAGTAACCAATGGAAATCTTAGAGGGTATTTAAACCCCAGAAAGCTCTGTAACCTGGCCCCTGAGCTCCTGTGCTTGGCCTGCTCCCACCCTGTGCAGTGTACTTTCACTTGCGATAAATGTCTGCTTTTGTTGCTTCATTCTTTCCTTGCTTTGTTTCTGCATTTTCTCCAGCTCTTGATTCAAAACACCAAGAACCTGGACACCCTCCACCGGTAACAGCTTAACCAACAGATATCTGTTTTCTCACAGTTCTGGATACCGGAAGTCCCAGATCCAGGCAGTGACAGAGTTGGTTTCTTCCGCAACCTCCCTCCCTGGATAGTGATGACTGTCTTCTTTCTGTCTCTTCATGGTATCTGTCTTCTGTGTGTGTGCATCCCTGCTGTCTCTTTTTTTGTCTGAATGTCCTCTTTTTATGAGGACACCTGTCAAATTGGGTTAGGGCCCAGCCTAACGGGCTCATTTTAGCTTCCTCACTCTTTAAAAACTCTCTCTCCAAATACAGCCACATTCCAAGGTACCAAGTGATAGGGCTTCAACATATGATTTTGGAGGAAGCACAATTTAGCCTGTAACATCTCATCATTTTTCTCACTTATGTTGTCTTATTCGACTCCAGTGAAATAGGTAGAGTAGGTCTTACTCTTAATATAAATGATTATCATCTCTACTTTCAGATAAGGAAACAGATCAGATATTGCGAGCTCGTCTGAGCAAACTCAGGACCTCTGAGTCCACGTCTAAAACCTCTAAGCAGCCTTGGAAATGGCACGTTCTCTCATAGTTGTAACAAAAAGGAACCCTAGTGAGGCATTTGCTATCTTCCTCAGGAGAACGAGGTGAGGCCCCCAGGACTGCACCATGATGACACTCTGTGAGCAGGGAGTTCCAGTATCAGACCTCGACCGAGGAGAAGGGATGGTGACTCTAAGAGACTTAGTTTTAAGTAAAATGCTGTCTTTAGTCACAGTGATTTAACATCTTTGTTTTTCTTTTCTTTTTCCTCTTTTTTTGTTACACTTTAAGTTCTGGGATACATGTGCCGAACGTGGAGGTTTGTTACATAGGTATACATGTGCCATGGTGGTTTGCTGCACCCAGTAACCCTTCATCTAAGTTAAGTATTTCTCCTAATGCTTTATCTCCATTTGCCCCCACCCCCCTACAGGCCACAGTGTGTGATGTTCCCCTCCCTGTGCCGATGTGTTCTCATTGTTCCACTCCCACTTATGAGTGAGAACATGCAGTGTTTGGTTTTCTGTTCCTGTGTTAGTTTGCTGAGAAAGACAGTTTCCAGCTTCATCCATGTCGCTGCAAAGGACATAAACTCATTACTTTGATGGCTGTGTAATATTCCATGGTGTATATGTGCCACTTTTTTTTATCCACTCTAACATTGATGGGCATTTGGGTTGGTTCCAAGTCTTTGGTATTATGAATAGTGCTGCAGTAAATATACGTGTGTGTGTGTCTTTATAGTAGAATTATTTATAATCCTTTGGGTATATACCCAGTAATGGAATTGCTGGGTCAAATGGTATTTCTAGTTCTAGATCCTGGAGGAATTGCCACACTGTCTTCCACAATGGTTGAACTAATTTACACTCCCACCAACAGTGTAAAAGCGTTCCTATTTCTCCACATCCTCTCCAGCATCTGTTGTTTCCTGACTTTTTAATAATCGCCATTCTAAATGGAATGAGATTGCATCCCATTGTAGTTTTGATTTGCATTTCTCTGATGACCTGTGGTGATGAGCTTTTCTTCATAGGTTTGTCAGCCATGTCTTCTTTTGAAAAGTGTCTGTTCATATTCTTTGCCCACTTTTTGATGGAGTTGTTTCTTTCTTGTATTTATGTTCCTTGTAAATTCTGAATATCAACCCTTTGTCAGATGGACAGATTGCAAAACTTTTCTCCCATTCTGTAGCTTGCCAGTTCACTCTGATGGTAGTTTCTTTTGCTGTGTGGAAGCTCTTTAGTTTAATGAGATCCCATTTGCCAATTATGGCTTCTGTTGCAGTTGCCTTTGGTGTTTTAGTCATGAAGTCTTTGCCCACGCCTATGTCCTGAATGGTATTGCTTAGGTTTTCTTCTAGGATTTTTATGGTTTTAGCTCTTACATTTAAATATTTAATCCATCTTGAGTTAATTTTCGTTTAAGGTGTAAGGCAGGGCTCCAGTATCAGTTTTCTGCATATGCTAGCCAGTTTTCGCATCACTATTTATTAAATAGGGAATCCTTTCCCCATTGCTTGTTTTTGTCAGGTTTGTCAAAGATCACGTGGTTATAGATGTGTGGCATTATTTCTGAGGCCTTTGTTCTGTTTCATTGGTCTATATGTCTGTTTTGGTACCAGTACCATGAGTTTTGGTTACTGTAGCCTTTTAGTATAGTTTGAAGTCAGGTAGCGTGACGCCTCCAGCTTTGTTCTTTTTGCTTAGGATTGTCTTGGCTATACGGGCTCTTTTGTGGTCCCATATGAAATTTAAAGTAGTTTTTTCTAATTCTCTGAAGAAAGTACACCAATGGGGCTTGAGCCTTTATCCAATTTGCCACTCTTTGTCTTTTTTTTTTTTTTTTTGAAACGGAGTCTCGCTCTGTGGCCCAGGCTGGAGTGCAGTGGCCGGATCTCAGCTCACTGCAAGCTCCACCTCCCGGGTTTATGCCATTCTCCTGCCTCAGCCTCCCGAGTAGCTGGGACTACAGGCGCCCGCCACCTCGCCCGGCTAGTTTTTTGTATTTTTTAGTAGAGACGGGGTTTCACCGTGTTAGCCAGGATGGTCTCGATCTCCTGACCTCGTGATCCGCCCGTCTCGGCCTCCCAAAGTGCTGGGATTACAGGCTTGAGCCACCGCGCCCGGCCCTCTTTGTCTTTTAATTGGGGTATTTATCCAGTTTATATTTAAGGTTAATATTGTTATGTGCGAATTTGATCCTGTCATGATGTTAGCTGGTTATTTTACCCATTAGGTGGTGCAGTTTCTTCATAGTGTCAATGGTGTTTACAGTTTGGTTTGTTTTTGCAGTGGCTGGTACCAGTTTTTCCTTTCCACATTTTGTGCTTCCTTCAGGAGCTCTTGTAAGGCAGGCCTAGTGGTGACAAAATCCCTCAGCGTTTGCTTGTCTGTGAAGGGTTTTTTTTTTTTCTCTTTCATTTATGAAATTTAGTTTGGCTGGATATGAAATTCTGGGTTGAAAATTATTTACTTTAAGAATGTTGAATATTGGCCTCCACTCTCTTCTGGCTTGTACGATTTTTGCAGAGAGATCCACTGTTAGTCTGACAGGCTTCCCTTTGTGGGTAACCTGACCTTTCTCTCTGGCTGCCATGACGCTTTTTCCTTCATTTCAACCTTGGTGAATCTGACGATTATATGTCTTGGGGTTGTTCTTCTTGAGGAGTATATTTGTGGTGGTCTCTATATTTCCAGAATTTGAAAGTTGGTCAGTCTTGCCAGATTGGGGAAGTTCTACTGGATAATATCCTGAACAGTGTTTTCTAACTTGGTTCCATTCTCCACGTCACTTTCAGGTACACCAATCAAATGTGGGTTTGGTCTTTTCACATAGTCCCATATTTCTTGGATGCTTTGTTCATTCCTTTTCATTCTTTTTTCTCTAATCTTGTTTTCAGACTTTATTTCATTAAATTGACCTTCAGTCTCTGATATCCATTCTTCTGCTTGATCTACTTGGCTATTGATACTTATATATGCTTCAAGAAATTCTCATGCTGTGTTTTTCAGCTCCATTGGGTCATTTATGCTCTTCTCTAAACTGGTTATTCTAGTTCGCAATTCCTCTAACCTTTTGTCAAGGTTTTTAACTTCCTTGCATTGGGTTAGAACATGCTCCTTTAGTTCGGAGGAGTTTGTTATTACCCACCTACTTAAGCCTACCTCTGTCAATGTATCAAACTCATTCTCTGTTCAATTTTGTCCCCTTGCTTGCAAGGAGTTGTGATCCTTTGGAGGAGAAGAGCCATTCTGGTTTTTGGAACTTTCAGCCTTTTTGCGTTGGTTTTTCCTCATCTCCATGGATTTATCTACCTTTGGCCTTTGCTGTTGGTGAACTTCAGATGGAGTTTTTGCATGGTTGCCCTTTTTGTTGATGTTGATGCTATTGCTTTCTATTTGTTAGTTTTCCTTCTAACAGTCAGGCTCCACTTCTGCAGGTCTGTGAAGTTTGCTTGGGGTCCACTCCAGACCCTCTTTGCCTGAGTATTACCAGCAGAGGCTGCAGAACAGTAAAGATTGCCACCTGCTCCTTTCTCTGGAAGCTTCATCCCAGAGGGGCACCCAAGATGCCAGCCAGAACTCTCCTGTCTCAGGTGTCTGTTGACCCCTGCTGGGAGGTGTCTCCCCATCAGGAGGCACAAGGGTCAGGCACCCACTTGAGGAGGCAGTCTGTCTCTTAGCAGAGCTGGAGCACTGTGCTGGGAGATCTGCTGCTCTCTTCAGAGCTGGCAGGCAGGAATATTTAAGTCTGCTGAAGCTGCACCCACAGCTGCCCCTTCCCACAGATACTCTGTCCCATGGAAATGGGAGTTTTATCTTTAAGCCCTGACTTGGGCTGCTACCTTTCTTTAACAGATGCCCTTCCCAGAGAGGAGGAATCTAGAGAAGCAGTCTGACTACAGCAGCTTTGTGGTGCTGCGGTGGGCTCTGCCCATTCGAAACTTTCTGGTGGCTTTGTTTACACTGTGAGGGGAAAACCACCTATGCAAGCCTCAGTAATGGTGATGCCCCTTCCACCACCAAACTCGAGTGTCCCAGGTTGACTTCAGACTGCTGTGCTGGCAGCATGAATTTCAAGTCAGTGGATCTTAGCTTGTTCAGTTCCATGGGGGTGGGATCCACTGAGGAAGACCACTTGGCTCCCTGGCTTCATCCCCCTTTCCAAGGGAGGGAGTGGTTCTGCCTTGCTGGCATTCAACGTGCCACTAGGTTATGAAAAAAAAAACTCCTGAAGCTAGCTTGGTGTCTGCCCAAATGGCCGCCCAGTTCTGTCTAGCATCTGGGCCAGATAGCACAGTCCCTCATGGTACGGTCCCTCAGAGGTTCCCTTGGCTAAGGGTGGAAGTTCTCTGACCCCTTGCATTTCCTGGGTGAAGCAACGCCCCACTCTGCTTCTGCTTCCCCTCCATGGGTTGTACCCACAGTCTAACCGGTCTCAATGAGATGAGCTGGGTAACTCAGTTAGAAATGGAGAAATCACCCGCTTTTGCATTGGTCTCACTGGGAGCTGGAGACAGGAGCTGTTCCTATTTGGCCATCTTGCCCAGGAATCAATACCCTTGTTTTTCAGGGAGATATTTTCTTTTTACTTCTTTCTCTTTGTTTTTGTAGATTAATTTGGAGGAGTGAAGTAAAATGGATGTAAGAGGAAGATGGTGAGAGAAAGAAGGTCACTAACAACTGCCTTATTCATCTCTCCTCAGAGGAATAAATTGCACTCCAGGAAACACCAGCTATATTTTATTTTGGCAATAAATACAACAAATGAGCTTAGGTTTCTGCTATTGTTCAGTAACCCTATTTTTTAAAAAATTAAATAGAACTAATTTTAACTTGTTCTTTATCTCAACATATTTCCTGCCTTATCTGAGCCTGCCCTGATTCATCATCTGCACATGTTTTATTTTTCCCATAGCATGCTATTCATCACTTGACCCTAGTACATTTCTTTCTGTGCTTGAAGGAACGAAACTGAATGTCAGAGGGAGAGAAAATTGGAAGAGCCCTGGCAACACAGGGTCCACTTCCTCAGACCTCACCTCCTCCAGTTCCTTTTCCTAGGTTGTAAACTGGTCCCACTCAATCTGCCAAAGGTGCATCAACTCACATAATCTGTTTCATCCCTGGCTTTTTGTAACTAGAGTGTACATATTAAATATGCCTAAATGTGCATGATAGCGGTATTAGTCCGTTTTCACGCTGCTGTTAAAGACATACCCGAGTGTGGGTAATTTATAAAGAAAAAGAGGTTTAATGGACTCACAGTTCCACGTGGCTTGGGAGGCCTCATGATCATAGCAGAAGGTAAAAGGCACCTCTTGTATAGCAGCAGGCACAAGAGAATGAGAACCAAGTGAAAGGGGTTTCCCTTTATAAAATCATCTGATCTCGTGAGGCTTATTCACTACCATGAGAACATTATGAGGGAAACTGCCCCCAAGCTTCAATTATCTTCCACTGGGTCCCTCCTACAACACACAGGAATTCTGGAAGCTATAATTCAAGATGAGATTTCAGTCAGAGGAGACAGCCAAACCATATTATTTTGACCCTGGCCCCTCCCAAATCCTCACATTTCAAAACCAATTATGCCTTCCTAACAGTCCCCCAAAGTCTTAACTCACTTCAGCATTGACTCAGAAATCCACAGTACAAAGTCTATTCTGAGACAAGGAAAGTCCCTTCTGCCTATGAGCCTGTAAAATCAAAAGCAAGTTGGTTACTTCCTAGTTACAATGGGGGTACAGGCACTAGATAAATATATACATTCCAAATGGGAGACATTGATCAAATCAGAGGGGCTAGAGGTCCCCATGCAAGTCCGAAATTCAGCAGGGCAGTCAAATCTTAAAGCTCCCGAATGATCTCCTTTGACTCCATGTCTCACATCGAGGTCATCTGATGAAAGAGGAGGGTTCCTATGGTCTTGGACAGGTCTGACCCTGTGGCTTTGCAGGGTACAGAGTCCCTCCTGGCTGCTTTCACGGGCTGTATTTTCTGTGGCTTTTCCAGGTGCATGGTGCAAGCTGTCAGTGGATCTGTTTTCTGGGGTCTGAAGGACAGTGGTCCTCTTCTCACAGCTCAGCTAGGCAGTGTCCCAGTGGGGATTCTGTGTGAGGGCTTCATCACCACATTTCCTTTCCATATTGCCCTAGCAGAGGTTCTCCATAAGGGCTTTTCCCTGAAGCAAACTTCTGCCTGGACATCCTGGCATTTCCATACATTCTCTGAAATTTAGGTGGAAATTTCCAAACCTCAGTTTTTGACTTCTGGGCATCCACAGATGCAACAACATGTGGAAGCTGCCAAGGCTTGGGGCTTGCATCCTCTAAAGCCATGGCCCAAGCTGTATCTTGGACCCTTTTAACCATGGCTAGATTGGCTGGGATGCAGGGCACCTAGTCCCTAGGCTGCAGACAGCAGAGGGACCCTGGGCCCAACCCAAGAAACCATTTTTTCTTCCTAGGCCTCCAGTCCTGTGATGGGAGAGGCTGTCACAATGGTCTCTGACATGCTCTGAAGACATTTTCTTCATTGTCTTGGTAATTAATATTCAGCTCCTCATTACTTATCTAAATTTTTGCACCCAGCTTGAATTTCTCCTCAGAAAATGGGTTTTTCTTTTCTGTCACATCACTGGGTTTCAAATTTTCTGAACTTATACTCTGTTTCCTTTTTAAAATGTAATGCCTTTAACAGTACTCAGGTCACATATTTAATGCTTTGGTGTTTAGAAATTTCTTCTGCCAGACATCCTAAATCATCTCTCAAGTTCAAAGCTCCACAAGTATTTAGGGCAAAGGTGACATGCCACTAGTCTCTTTGCTAAAACAAAGCAAGAATCACTTTTACTCCAGTTCCCAACAAGTTCCTAATCTCCATCTGAGATGACTTCAGCCTGGATTTCATTGTCCATATCATCATCAGCATTTTGGTCAAAGTCATTCAACAAGTCTCTAAGAAGTTCCAACATTTTCCACATTTTCCTTTCTTCTTCTAAGCCCTCTAAAGCATTACAACCTCTGCCTGCCACCCTGTTCCAAAGTTGCCTCTCCACATTTTCAGGTATCTTTACAGTAATGCCCCATGCTACTGGTACCAATTTACTGTATTAGTTCATTTTCACACTGCTGATAAAGCTGTACCCAAGACTGAGTAATTTATAAAGAAAAAGAGGTTTAGTGGATTTACACGTGGCTGGGCAGGGCGGGAGGGGGGGCTCACAATCATGGTGGCAGGTGAAAGGCACATCTTACATGGCAGCAAGCAAGAGAGAATGAGACCCAAGCAAAAGGGACTCCCCCTTACAAAACCGTCAGATTTCATGAGACTTATTCATTACCATGACAACAGGGGGAATAAGGGGGAAACCACCACCAAGATTCAATGGGGGAAACCACCACCAAGATTCAATTATCTCCCACTAGGTCCCTCCCACAACATGTGGGAAATATGGGAGCTACAATTCAAGATGAGATTTGGTGGGGACACAGTCAAAACATATCAATAGTCATTGTCAAGTATATTTTTATGAGAATATTAGGAAACTAAAACACTAGGAAAGGGGCATAGTTGTGATTACACTGCTGTTTTCTTTAACAATGAGTTGCCTTCCCATTTGTTGCAGGAGATGACTGGAGCCTCAAACTCACAGCAGATGTGTGGCTGGAAATGTGAAGGAGGGCTCCTCATACAAGTCACACCTGTGCAAATGCCTGAACACTAAAGCTCTGGTTCTTATCTGTAAATTGTAGATATGTAGAGGTTCTATATGTGTGTGTTTGGAATATGATTTTGTTGGAAACTTTTCAGGAGTTTATTCATTTTTGATGAACCAGAAGCCTCAAACATGTACATTTTAATATATCTTAGTATGAAATACAACTTCTTTGTGATGAAAAGTTAAAACTACCAAGTCTCCACATAAATCGATGTATTCAAAACTTATAGAATTTTTTTATTTTTAACTTTATGGATGCATAATACATGTACAAATTTATGGAATTTGTGTGATATTGTGATACAAGCATACAATATGTAATAATCAAATCAGCATAATTGGGACACCTCGAACTTTCATTATTTATTTGAGTTGAGAACATTCCAAGTCTACTTCTTTAGTTATTTTGTAATATACAATAAATTATGGTTAACCACTCACTCCGTTGTACTACTGAACACTAGATCTTCTTTATTCTATCTAACTGTATTTTTATGCCCATTAACCAGTCACTTTTTATCATTCCCACCCTGTTACCCTTCCCAGCCTCGAGTACCCACAGATCAACTCTCTACCTCCATGTGATCCACATATTTTAGCTCCCACATGTAAGTGTGAACATTTGCTACTCCTCTTTCTGCTCCTGGTTTATGTCACTTAACATAATGTCCTCCAGTTCTGTCCACGTTGCTGCAAATGACAAAATTTTATTCTTTTTTATGGTTGAATAATATTTCCTCATGTGTATAGACCACATTTGCTTTATCCATTCCTCCACTGATGAACACCTGTGGATTCCATATGTTGGCTATCGGGTACAGTGCTTCAGGAAACATCAGGGTGGAACCATCTCTTTGAGATACTGACTTCCTTTCCTTTGGGTATCTACTCTGTAGTAAAATTGCTGGATCAGAAGGTAGTTCCATTTTTAGTTTTCTGAGGAACCTCCATACTATTTTCAGTGGTGGCTATACTTATTTACTTTCACACTACCACTGTAAAAGTGTTCCCTTATCTCTATATCCACTATTTTTTGTCTTTTTGGTAAAAGTCATTTTAACTGAAGTGAGATGATATCACAATCTATAATTTTAAAAATAAATGTTATACTGTTTCTCACTTGCCTTTACAGGAATAAATTCCAGGCTATCCTGCTTACAAGTTATGTTTCCAGTAATTACCATTACTTAGAAACTTGAATGCTTGAATCTTTTTTGGTGCTCCAAACTGTGAATTTATTGTTTAATATTTTTCAGCTAATTTTGAACAAGTTGCAAATAATATTTACAGCACTTATTTATAAATGGTACACAATTTAACCATATTTGGCTCATTGTGATTATGAACATGCGTTAATTTACAGTTTCTAAAACCATGTATAAAATTATTTTAAATAAATTCTCCAAAGTATATTTAATCTGTTCTGAGTTAGGCTAGTTCCATGTGTTTTACTAAACCTTACTCACTGATGTGGA
Source organism: Rhinopithecus roxellana (assembly GCF_007565055.1). Lineage (NCBI taxonomy): Eukaryota > Metazoa > Chordata > Mammalia > Primates > Cercopithecidae > Rhinopithecus > Rhinopithecus roxellana. The sequence goes on along the minus strand of NC_044551.1, from coordinate 22,691,856 downwards.
TGAAAGTACATGACAATGGGAAAGAAAGAATAATGAAAAACAGAAAAACACGAGACGTGTTTTGGGAGCTACAAACAGTTCAGTTGATCTTAAGACTAAATACCAGTAGGTATCCCTAGTGCTTTACTAAACCTAACTGACTGATCTGAATGAACATACATGATAATTGGAAGAAAGAATAATGAAGAATAGAAAAATACAAGGCATGTTTTGGGAGTTACAAACAGTTCAGTTGATTTTAAGATTAAATATCAATAGATATCCCTAGAGGAACCTGGCCTTTAATGTGAGCTGCAGACAGATTGTAGAGTATTTTCTGCATTAGGTATGTGAGTTTATTCTCAATTACAGAAATACTGAAAGTTTTTATTGGCAGGACCTGTTCACTCATTCATTCATTCAATAGCCATTTGTGGCCGGGTGCAGAGGCTCACACCTGTAATCCCAGCACTTTGGGAGGCTGAGGTGGGTGAATTACCTGAGGTCAGGAGTTCAAGTCCAGCCTGGCCAACGTGGTGAAACCCCATGTCTACTAAAAATACAAAAATTAGCCAAGCATGGTGGCACACACCTGTAGTCCCAGCAACTTGTGAGGCTGAGGCAAGAGAATCACTTGAACCCGAAAGACGGAGATTGCAGTGAGCCGAAATCATGCCACTGCACTCCAGCCTGGGTGACAGAGCAAGACTCTGTTTAAAAAAAAAAAAAAAAATAGCCATTTGCTGAACATTTCTCTTTTTTTTGACATATAGGTACTTATTTATTTAAGTTGACAAAATTATATATCTTTTTATGTAAAACATTTTGTTTTGAAATATGTTTACATTGTGGAATGGCTAAATCAGGCTAGATAATGTATGCATTGCTTCACATGCTAATCATATTTTGGGGGTAAGAATACTTAAAATCTAGTCTCTCAGCAATTTTCAAGAATACAATGCATTGTTACTAACCACAGCCCCTATGCTGGGTGATGTTTCTCTTGAACTTACTGCTCCTGTCTAGCTGAAAGTTTGAATCCTTTGACCAACGTCGGCTGAGCAGCTCTTGTGTTATGAGCAGCAGGGAGGAAGGGAAGAAAGTCATAGTTCCTACTTGCATAAAACTCAGACACCAGAAGCAGAGACAGAAAGGTGAACATATCCTGAACGCTCTCATGCTCAGGGATACTAGAGAGACAAACAGGAGCATTGGATGGATGGGGATGAACTTGCCAGGGCTCATCTGGATACCATGTATCCTGTGCTTTCTGGGGGCAGCCCTGACCCACGGCTTCATGTGTATTAACTCACTCAGCCTGCAAAGGGCCCCATGACACAGACACCCGCATTACCCTTGTTTCATCAAAGAGGAAATGAATGGTGCAGAGAGGCTGGGTGACTTGCCCAGGATCCCACAGGCGGTCAGCAGTACAGATGGACTGTGAACATACAATGCACACTGTAGACCCCACAGCCTCACTGTCTCACTGTTTTCGGTCTGTTTTTCTTTTGATAGCAAGTGATGGCTAAACTGCACACATTTCACTCATGTTCATATGGAAGCTATTGACTCTTTTTCTGGTAGATGTTTAAAACATGCTATGGTTTTCAAGTTGAAAACTAAGAAATACTTAGTATACATCCTTCAAAGTGAAATGGGAAAGGTTCCCTTGTCCCCCTCGCAGGACGTGTGGTGGGGGTGGGGCTCTCTTCTTCAGTGTGGCACTGCTCAAACTTCTAGGGCAGCATACAGACGGGAAGACTGTGGGGGTCCAACCCCACAGCAGTCTCTAAGGGTGAATGTTTACAGCTCCTGAAGCCCCAATGGGCGTGTGGTGCAGGGTGCTCTCTTAGTTTGCAGTCTATAGGCAGCTTGTATTAACCGGCTCAATTAGACACTCTACCTTGTCGGGAGGACAGAGGGCTTTCTGTATCCTGGGTTCTTGCCCTGGTGTACTGGAAAAATTGGATCACATCTGGGCTTGGAGAATTCGTGCAAAGCTTTATTGAGTGGAAGTAGCTATCTGCGAATTGGGGAGCCAGAAGGGAGATGGTTTTCCCTGGGATTGGGCTCTCGTCTGACTGCCCTGGTTCTCTTCTGACTGCCCCGGCCAATCTCTGCCTTGTCCCCCTGATCCATGGCCATCTGTCGGTGTGACCTTCCCCCGGCATGCCCCCTCGATATCCTCTCGCTGTCCAGCCGCTTGTGTCTTCTGCTGATGTGCTTGCTCCTCTTGACTTCTGGCCACCTATGTGTCTGCCTTGCTGGGGTCTCCAGTTTTATAGGCCCAGGATGGGGGCATGGAGGGCCAGGGTGGTATTGGACAATGCAACATTTGGGCGCGAAGGCAGAAGTGCCTGTCCTCACCTAGGTCCGTGGGGGTGGAGCCTTAGCCAGGGACTGTGCCCTTCTCTACCCAGCACTTCCCTTCCCCACTTCCATATCATTTAAAGGGACCACACTCTTCCCTTCCCAGCACTTCCATTTCAAAAGTATAAAGGGTAACAGGTAGAATTAATACAGAAGAAGTTAATTTAAAAAAACTAAGAGCATACAAGTAATATGAGAAGCCCATGACAAATTGGTAAATTCATCCCAAAAATATACATTAATACATTAAGCATAATTAGACTAATTATTCCTGTTAAAGTCAAACATATTTTATTATATTCAGTAGGATAGCCTTTCAAGAAATATAGCTAAAATATAAGAATTAAAATAGAAGAAAAAAAGAATACATTCCAAGAAATTTTAATCAGTTGATGATGCAACCTCTGAAATTTTTTTCCCTTTTAGTTTTGGTTTACTTGAAAAAAATGTACATGTTTATGGGCGACAGAGTGATATTTCCATGCATGTATATGGTATGTGATGATCAAATCGGGTTAATTAGCATATTCATCACCTGATTATTCATCTTTTTTTGTGTTGCAAACAATCAAAATTCCCTCTTCCAGCCTCTTGAAAATATACACTGAATTGTCCTTAACCACAGTCTCCCTTCAGTGCTGCAGAAGGCTAGAATGTATTCCTCCCATCCAGCTGTAACTTTGTATCCATTGACCAACTTTCCCCCATCCTCCCCCCAGAACCCCTCCCAGTGGAGGTTTCTGATTCTAACATGGAAGTTTGAGAGGTACTGGTAAAGCTATTTGATTTTTTAATTTTTGATCATATATCCTAGAGCAGATGTCAACATCAATTCTTCAAAAATATTAATAAAAAATATCAGAATGGGTGTCAGCTTTTCCCCTTATTTTCAACAGTGCTTTTCTTCTAACAAACAGTTTTGGAAAAATTGAAACTTAAAGCTACTGGGAAGAAAAATCATTTCTCAATGATTATCGACTATCTTATAACTTCATCTCTCTAAAAAAAAAATCTGATATTTTTCTCCAGATTTTTACCTTATAGTAGAGGAAGGAGACATGTGGATCAGAAATTGGCCATAGTTCTTTTTAAAATGCCAACATTTCTACTGCAGAAACGAATTTTAATGAAATTGGTCCAGAGGGTGGGTGCTGAATCTGAGGGCAGTCACACTGCCCGAAAGTCCAAGGGTAGGGGAGAAGTTGTTGGATTTACAAAGTGTCTGTTCCCAAGCTATCCCACCTTCTCCTCATGACTATCCCACTAGGTATGGAATTTCATTATCTCCATGTGACAGAGATGGAAAGAGAAATTTTCTAAGGGTCAGGGTTGTGGGGCTCAGTAAGAGGCATGGAGACCAGAGACTGAGCTATGGAAAGGAGCCTTCCAACAAAGACACCAGGTCATGGAACATGCTTGCGAGCTAAGTCAGCTCCCTGCATGCAGGCTGCAATGAAAATTGAACCACATGTTAAAGAACTTCTAGTTGGAAAAACTATTTCACTTTAAGATACCAATTAGATTTCATTTAGGATATCAATTACAAGAGTTTGAACATTCCTTTTGCAAAACCACATGTAGCTGACCTATACTGAATTATAGGTTTAAAGAGAATTTCCAATCTCAGCCACTTTATAGAATATGTATTCTCTTTTTTCAGCCACAAATTGGACCTAAGCACAATGTTTAAAGGCCATTATCTGTTTGAACAACTCCGTAAATATAAACCTCTATAATAGAGTACCATATAATTGGCTTCAAGGGAAATAGTAGCTTTGGATAACTTTGGAATATGTTCTTTTTTAATTGTTCTCTATTGAGAATATTTCCATTTACTCAGCCAAGTTTTTGTTCCATCTAGAATAGTTTACTCAGAGACCTGCCACCTGCATAAGCCTTTGTTAAGCAGACTCAGAATCAAAAGGTGCTAAACAATTATGCAGGTATTTATTCTACAGGAGATCTTGCTATACATAGGTACCCTTTCTTCTGTCCTGTCTCATAAAAGTTTTGGTAATAAAAGTAATCTTTCTATAGTTGAGAATTGGCTATGTAGAACTTGGCCTACGGTAACCTAGGTTACTTATAAGTTCCTTAACTTATAAAGGAAAGCATGGATGTGGGTATCCCTTTGACTGGGTTTGGTAAACTTATTTCAAGGACTCCTTTGATAACATTGTAGCAATTGTGCTTTCTGAACCTGAGAAAGTCTTAATATTTAAAAGGGGGGAATATTTAAAAACATATGTTGAGTATTGAATATTAAGGATCTTCGCTAATGGAGATGTCTGTATTCAGATAAAAAAACAGAGGTTTTGTTTCATTGGGTGGAAAGTTATCATGTTGGAAATATTTGTTAAAGCTGAGCTTGGGCTTCTGCTGGGAATCTGCGATACCCAAGGGTTACCCTTCGTTTTCTATACTTTCGGGACATGTGCAGCAGAGACACAGGAATATCCTGAAGATTATCATCACCACTATGGACATCTGGTCACCGGGAGGGGACAGGAGCACCTCAGTTACTTCCCTTAGAAGAAGGCCAATGTCCAGGGAATCAGTATGGCAGGATGGCAGGTGTTATGGGTTGAACTGTGTCTCTCCAAAATTCATCTGTTGAAGTCCCATCCCCAGGACTTTAGAATGTGACCTTATTTGGAAATCACGTCATTGAAGATGTCATTAGTTAAGATGAGGTCATTAAGGTGGATTCTAATCCAGTATGACTAGTGCCCTTATTAAAAGGAGATATTTTTGGCTGGGCACAGTGGCTCGTGCCTATAATCCCAGCGACTTGGGATGCTGAGGCAGGAGGATTGCTGGAGACCAGGAGTTCAAGACCAGCCTGAGAAATACAGTATGATCTTGCCTCTAAAAAATAATAATAATTAGCTGAGCATGGTGGTGTGCACCTGTAGTCCCAGCTACTCAGGGGCTGAGGTGAGAGGACCAATTGAGCCCAGGAGTTCAAGGCTGCAGTGAACTAACGAACTAGGATCATGCCCCTGCACTCCAGCCTGGATGACAGAGTGAGACTCCACTTCTAAAAAGAAAAAAAAAAAAAGAGGGAAATTTGTACATAAAGACAGACAAATCCACAGAGAGAACACCGTGAGAACATGAAGGCAGAGATGCGGTGATCCTTCTACGAGTCAGAGAACAGCAAAGATCACCAGGAAACCAGCAGAAGCAGGGAGAGAGGCAGGGACCAGCATCTCCCTCACAGCCTCAGGAGGAACCAAACCTGGCATCGTCTTTAGCTTGGACTCTGGCCTCTGGGACTGAACTGGGAGACAATGAATATTTGTTGTTTACACCACCCAGTCCTGGGTACCTTGTTAAGGCAGCACCAAGAAACTAATACATTAGCTGAGCATGGTGGTGTGCTCAGTCCCTGTGGAACTCTTAGGCTTACTGGAAAAATAGATGTACCTCTTATTAGCCTCCCCTAACTATACAGAACAGGAGACTCTGGCTGCTTTTCAAAGCTAAATACCCTTAGCTTGAATTGGTTTGAATGAGGACTGGGTGATCTCAAAGAACAATGGGATATTTTCTGGGAGATGGAGAAGGACCAGCTCTGGCTGTGTTGCTGCTCTGGGATCACAGGATTCACGTAGTCGGCTCTGGACGACCTCAATTGTCATTGTATCTTTTTTCTTTTCAAAAAGTTCTTTCTTCTATTCCATCCCAGGCTTTTAAAAGCATCTGTCATGAGCCCCAGCAATGTTCTTTGTATTTAAATTCATCTTCCTAACTTTCCTTTGGAGAGGTGATTTGCTGTTCTTACAAAGAATGGAAAGTATCACAAGTGCAGGAGGATTTTCTGTCCTCAGTTTTCCTGTCTCCCATCTCTTTCTCAGCTGTACCTTCCCCCTCAGGGCCCGTGCACAGAGCTGCCCATTGGTCTTAGTCAAGTTTATTCAGGTTGAAGTTGTAGATGTTTGTCACCCCAGTGGGGTCATGAGCAGGGAAGGCCAGATCACAAATGTGTGTGACTTAGCACTAAGCCATGGGCTGGTCAGGGACTAGACGGGCAGCCTGGAAGCTCCCAGGAACAGGCAGTAGATGACTCGGAGGCAAAGACATGCACCAGGCAATGGGGAGATGGATCTCAGTGCAAAAGTGAAGGCAGGGAGAATGTTCCTAATGTTCAAAGCTTTTAGACAGCAGCCCAGATGGGAAGTTGGGGAAATATAGACCAAAGGGAAGTAAGTCTATGGGTCCCGTCTCTGACCACTGGAAAGTGAGCACCAGGAGTCAAGCGCAGCTTCCTCATAGAAGAGCGGAATGGGAGAGAGGAGGTGGCGGTGGAGGCAACATGGTAGCAGGGTGGTGGCCGTGGTTCGTGGGCATGGGACAGCTACAGAGTGGGCATATCAGATGGAGGGTGTAGAATTCTGGTACAGTCAGGAAAAAGATCAGAGATGGGCCTTAGTTTTGTCTCATTTTCAAAATAAATCCAAAGAGACTTTATTGTTATACAAATGTAAAATATCAACTCATAGTACTCCTTTTAACCATTAAATTAAAGATTTCCTCTATATACACACTTATAAATTATGCTCGACATTACTAAGAATTTTGTACATCAGCTAGTACTTAATAAAAAGTACTACAGAAATTGCAGAATAAATATTATATTGCTTTTGGAGTTTTTCAACCTATGAAACAAGATAATGACTCACATCTGTGCATCGTGATAAACACATATTTTAATGTTAATAACATTAAACATTCTTAGATCCTTCACCTCCAAGAACTATAGGGATAATGATTTACTATAGATTTTTGGACCTTAAAGATAGTAGGGATTACAGAAAAAAAAATGTTGGCTACTGAATAGAAGGACAGATATATTGTAAAGTATTAGGGAAGGTGGAAGACAAGCCTGTGACGAGGCAAAAGGTCAGGCCGAGCAGCCAGATCATAAGGGATGATCAGGACATGCTGTAAGGCCTGAGGCAGAGCCACTGAGCACAGACTCTGGGTGGCCAAAGTCACCCAACTCAGAGCACAGCTGTTCCACACACCAGCCAGGCCCTGTCGCCAGGTGCAAGAGCTTGGCCAACCAAAAATAGGTCTCTAAGCTTTACCTTCTCCCTTCCCTTTCAGATTCCGCCATCCCTCCAGCCCTTCCTTAACTGATTCATCACTTCCCTATTGTCTCTTTGTGTAATTTACTTCTTCCTTGACATAAGGCTAAAGATACTAAATCAACCCAATTTGTTCGCAGTTCAGGCCACTCATTCGAGTCACCTGAAGAACAGAAAGAGCGAGAGAGCAGGAAATAACTCATTCTCAGACCATGCCCCAGACCAAAACACCAGGATCTCTGTTGAGAACCACAGAGCGAAACCCCCTTATTTGAAAGTGTTTGAAAATCATTCACTATTTACAAAGTTCAGGGTCTTCATAAAGGAATTGCTGCCCTCAACAATTGAAAACACAGGCATATATTAATTTATTCCTGGAAACTCCTAACCCACAGAACTCAAGTTGCCTCATAAACCCTGTGGAGACATTATCTTTTGGAACCAGAGCTATATCTTCCTCAATTATTTATCTACACCTGCCTGAAACCTAGTAGAGATGCAACAGTTACTTTTAAATGAACAAATGAGTAAACATACCAAAGGAATATTTTGTTAAACACATTGCAGGCCATCAGGAGCACCCCTTCCATCATGGCGAAAGCAGGTGAAACCCTCTTCCTCCGCCAGGTGTCCAGCAGGTGAGAGGGCGTGGGCAGGACACACTGACCCAGGCCGTCCCAGGGGTGCACAGGACAGAGGCGATTTTAGGGATCTGAATGTGCCACTGTTGCAAAAAGTAACTGTTATCCTAGGCATTGAGAGTCAACACTCCATTTTGCAAACCCTGACTTCAAGAGGGGCAGATGAGAGTGTGGTTAGCTCAAGATTTATAAAAACTGCAGGAATCGGGCTTGGGGAAGGAGAGCAGACCACAGAGGGTCAGGGGGACAAAGTGCCCCAGGGGAGGCTGCAGCCTCTTTCTTTTCAAAAACCCCAAACAAAAGAAAAGAAGGACGCACATGCTCTCAGGTGAGTAAGGACAGTGGATTCATTTTCAATGGCTGTTCTCACAAATTCCCACCAACGTAGGGGCTTAAAAATATATAAATTTACTGGCCGTGCATGGTGGCTCATGCCTGTAATCCCAGCACTTTGGGAGGCCAAGGCGGGCAGATCACCTGAGGTCAGGAGTTCAAGACCAACTTGGCCAACGTGGTGAAACCCTGTCTCTACTACAATTACAAAATTAGCCAGGCTTGGTGGCTCATGCCTGTAATCCCAGCACCTTGGGAGGCAGAGGCGGGTGGATAACTTGAGGTCAGGAGTTCAAGACCAACCTGACCAACATAGTGAAACCCCGTCTCTACTATAAATACAAAAATGAATAAACATGCTGGGCATGGTGGCACAAGCCTGTAATACCAGCTACTCAGGAGGCTGAGACAGGAGAATTGCTTGAACCTGGGAGGTGGAGGTTGCAGTGAGCCAAGATTGCACCACTGTATTCCAGCCTGGGCGACAGAGCAAGATTCTGTCTCAAAATAATAATAATAATAATAATAATAATAATAATAATAATAAATAAAATAAATTTACTGTATTATAGTTCTGGAGGTTGGAAGCCTGGCATGGGTCTCACAGAGCTAAAGTAAAGATCCCTTAATTTGGACAAAGACTTTTGTAAGGACAGTGAACACAATGTTCTTTCTCTCATTCGGATCTTATGTTGGGCAGCCTGCTCAGATTTTCCCTCCTTCCTGGCAGTAGAAGCTTTTGTTCTCAACTAGTATCTCTCACTCTACCAACTACTAACTTCTCTGAGATGTGTGGGCTTATTTAAAAAGAGGGGTGTCGTTTGCATGTTTGGAGCTGGGTAATCATGTTCATAAGTCATGCGAACACAGCTGAAAGAAGACTATGTCAAAAATAGCCGAAAGTTCTGTGTAGATTAGAGTGAATTTCTTTCTGTGAGAATATCAAAGAAACCAACTGGCATTTTGTCACTCATTCAGTGTCAAAATATAGCCCGATTTGGGGTATCTTGTATGACAAGCAGCGTGGCAAATGACAGTGGATATGATCTGACTTGGTACATTTTTGGCATGAGAACGTTATCAGCATCACTGCTGGAAAAAGCACAACCCTGCTATTTGCTAACAAAATAAGGTGATGCATCAGGAAGAGGTGGCCTATCCTTACCTCCAAAACTCCGCTCCTCTTATAGCGTCTGCTGCCTCAGGGACTGGCTGTGCAGTGTGGAAAATGATCTGTCCTGCCTCTTAACCGACTTGATAATGAAGACTCGGTAAAAGTAGGGCGGTCAATTTTCAAAGGCAGGATGACTCAACGCTTGTGAGGCTGCACAGTCGCAGAAGGTGTTTTGTGTGGAACCAAATTCACTTTCAAAAACTGTCTGCCAGTGCAGAAGCACCTCCTCTCCTCACCCCTGCCATTGTTCACTGTCTTACAGGCATCTTTTCTTCACCACTTCATCGTTTTCAAAAGAAGTTTAAAAAGAGACTCAGAATAGGCCGGGCGCGGTGGCTCAAGCCTGTAATCCCAGCACTTTGGGAGGCCGAGACGGGCGGATCACGAGGTCAGGAGATCGAGACCATCCTGGTTAACACGGTGAAACCCCGTCTCTGCTAAAAATACAAAAAACTAGCCGGGCGTGGTGGCGCGCGCCTGTAGTCCCAGCTACTCGGGAGGCTGAGGCAGGAGAATGGCGTGAACTCGGGAGGCGGAGCTTGCAGTGAGCTGAGATCCGGCCACTGCACTCCAGCCTGGGCGACAGAGCGAGACTCCGTCTCAAAAAAAAAAAAAAGAGAGAGACTCAGAATAAACCAAAATCAAGCAAACACGTAAACACCTCACTTACACTGCAGTTAAATGACTGGAAAGTTACCTGCCTTCCTTGAAGTGGGAAGGTTGCCCCATGGAGGCTCACCCTGGTCCTTCAGCCTCCCAGAGACACTCACATCGAAGAGGAAAATGCAGTGGGGCTGGCAACATATTTCACAGTTTCATGTTTCAATGCCTTAGGCTGGTCTTCTGAACTTCCCAGCAAAGATAAAATGCTGTAAGTTCCCAGGAAGGTGCGTGAGCCACCCTTCAGCTTAGGAGACTTTGCAGCCTCTCCTTTAATTCAGGTAGAAAACTCTCCTTATGCATGCTTATTCCAACTAGAAGGCAAAATGTGCACATGCACACACATGTGCCAAATAGACACACATACACATACATACCACATGCACACACACTAAACACACAGACACATCACACACAGACACACACCCTATACACACAGACACACACCCTATACACACACACACCACACACATCCTATACACACAGACACACACACCACATATGCCCCACATAGACACATACACACCCCACACCCCATACACACAGACACACACACCACACACCCCATACACACAGACACACATACCATATAGACACCACATAGACACATACACACTACACAGACATACATATACATCACCTGCCCATACACAAACATATCACAGACACATCACATACCACATGCACACACACTACACACACAGACCCCACACACAGACACACACCTTATACACACACACCCTATACACACAGAAACACACTACACACATCCTATACACACAGACACACACACCACATATGCCCCACATAGACACATACACACCACACACAGCCCATACACACAGACACACACACCATATAGACACCACATAGACGCATACGCACTACACAGGCACACATACACATCACCTGCCCATACACAAACATATCACAAACACATCACATACCACATGCACACACACTAACCACACACAGACCCCACACACAGACACACACCTTATACACACACACACCCTATACACACAGAAACACACTACACACATCCTATACACACAGACCTCACACACAGACACACTCCCTATACACACAGACACACCACATAAACCCCACACAGACACAGGCACACATATACAACACCTGCTCATACACACACACATCATAAACAGACATATCACACACCACAAAAACCATGCCACATAGACCACAACATACAGACATCACATATACCACATACACAGCACACACACACTTCACACACACACCACACCACATGCACACACACAGACACATGCCACATAGACACATACCACACACCTACAGACATCACAGATACCACACACACAGCACACACATCACACACCACACCACATGCACACACACAGACACATGCCACATAGCCACATACCACACACATACAGACATCACAGATACCACACACACAGCACACACACACTTCACACACACACATCACACACCACACTACATGCACACACACAGACACATGCCACACAGACACATGACACATAGACACATGCCACACAGCTACAGACATCACAGATACCACATACACAGCACACACACACTTCACACACACACATCACAAACATACTTCACACCCTAAAGGACACTGAGTCACACATACACACACTGCATGCACACACATACCCTACAAACACACCACACACTACACATTCACACACCACCACCACACCCGTATCCGCCCCAGACACACATACACATAACACATACACCAAACACATGCCACACACATTCACACACCACATACACATATACACACAGACTGTTTTTTGAAGAATGCCAAGAGTAAATAGTGATTAAAGACCATTTAAACCTGAGATCCAAATTTGAAAATAGCTAAATTTCTCCTAAGTTAACGTTTTAGTATTAAACTATTCCACATTCCTATAGTGACTTATTTAGGACGAGTTTTACTTACCAAGAATTATTACAAATTACAAAGATGAAAAATGTAAAAACTAATTTTTATCGTGAACATATCTCATCTTTTCTACACAAAGCATACATTATACAGAAAATAATGGTGTCGACTCAGTATCTTTTCCTCTGCTGACCTTGAAGGATAAATGTCCTTGACGATGGCATATTTTCCCCTACGAGACTGTAAATATGTCTGAGTGCATATGAATGCCGCTTCTGCTTTCTGTATTATAAAAATATTACAAGGCACTCTCCTTTCCTCTGGAATTCAGAAATTTTCACAGAGCCTTCTCTAAGTAGGGACAAAAGAAAGCAGGCTTTGGAGGAGTGATCAAAGAGATGCTATCCTGACATGGAGAGCTGAAGAAGCCCACTGAGCTGCAGGTTCGCAAGTTCAATTATTTTTGAAGGCGACAGCAACTCTGTAAACACAGGCCACAGACATATCACTAGCCATTGTTCAGAATATTAGAAAGAATCTTACAGGAAAGAGAAGTTGTCTTTCTTTACACTTCACCTGGTGTGAGTATCACCTTGGACCAGATAACCAAAAGGAAGATGGCTTTAAAACAATCAAACACACCTGCTATGGAAAACAGTATGGAGGTTTCTCAAAAAAATGAGAAGAGAACTACATATAAGCCAGCAATTCCACGCTGGGTATATATTCAAAGGAAGTGAAATCAGTGTTGCAAAAAGATATCTACCCTCCCATGCTCATTGCATTATTCACTATAGCCAGGACGTGGAACCAACCCAAATGTCCATCAACAGAAGAATGAGCAAACAAAATGTGATCTACACAAATCATAGTTAAATATGATTCAACCTTAAAAGAGAAGGAAATACTGCTATTCATGACAATATGAATGCATCTGAACAACATTACATTAAGTAAAATAAACCAGTCACAGAAGGATCAATGCTATGTGATTCTGCTTACACGAGGTATCTATAACAGTCAAACTCATAGAAACAAATCCATCCCTGAGTACCAGAGGCTTGAGGGAGGGGGACATTGTTGTTCAATTGGTGTAAAGTTCAGTCATTCAAGACAAATAAATTCTAGAGAGCTGCTACTTACAGGTCTCTACAGTTGTGTCTGTTCTTACACTGCTATAAGAAAATAGCTGAGATTGGATAATTTATAAATAAAAGAGGTTTAATAGGTTCACCGTTCAACAGGCTGTACAGGAAACATGGCTGGAGACTTGAAACAACCATATGTTATCTACTCATCTGACAAAGAGCTAATATCCAGAACCTACAAAGAACTCAAACAAATTTACAAGAAAAAAAACAACCCCATCAAAAAGTGGGCAAAGGATATGAACAGACATTTCTCAAAAGAAGACATTCATACAGCCAACAGACACATGAAAAAATGCTTGTCATCACTGGCCATCAGAGAAATGCAAATCAAAACCACAATGAGATACCATCTCACACCAGTTAGAATGGCAATCATTAAAAAGTCAGGAAACAACAGGTGCTGGAGAGGATGTGAAGAAATAGGAACACTTTTATACTGTTGGTGGGATTGTAAACTAGTTCAATCATTATGGAAAACAGTATGGTGATTCCTCAAGGATCTAGAACTAGAAGTACCATATGACCCAGCCATCCCATTACTGAGTATATACTCAAAGGATTATAAATCATGCTGCTATAAAGACACATGCACACATATGTTCATTGCAGCACTATTCACAATAGCAAAGACTTGTAATCAACCCAAATATCCACTAGTGACAGACTAGATTAAGAAAATGTGGCACATACACAACATGGAATACTATGCAGCCATAAAAAAGGATGAGTTTTTGTCCTTTGTGGGGACATGGATGCAGCTGGAAACCATCATTCTCAGTAAACTATCTCAAGAACAAACACCACATGTTCTCACTTATAGGTGGGAACTGAACAATGAGATCACTTGGACTCAGGAAGGGGAACATCACACACCAGTGCCTATCACAGGGAGGGGGGAGGGATTGCATTGGGAGTTATACCTGATGTAAATGACAAGTTGATGGGTGCTGACGAGTTGATGGGTGCAGCACACCAACATGGCACATGTATACATATGTAACAAACCTGGACGTTGTGTACATGTACCCTAGAACTTAAAGTATAATAATAAAAAAAAAAAAAAAAAAGGAAAACTCATGCACTATTGTGGCCAAAGGGGATGGTGCTCAACCATTCATGAGCACTCCACTCCCATGACCCAGCTGACTCCCACTAGGCCCCACCTTTAACACTGGGGATTACAATTTGACATGAAATTTGATGCAAACACAGTTCCAAACCATATCAATAGTTAAAAATACTGTACTGTGCTTTAAAATCGTAGCTCTCATGTTGAGTGTTCTTAACATAAAAAGAAAAACAGACCCAAGAAACGTTTGGAAGCAACAGACATGTCTATTACCTTGATTGTGGTAATGGTTTCAAAGGTGCAGGTGGATGTCCAAACTCATCAAATTTTATTCATTCATTTTATTCATTAACTATGCATAGTTATTTGTATATCACTTACACTTCGATAAAGCTGTTTTTAAAAAGCATATACCTCTATTTAAAAACCCATGTCACGTTTTCCTTCTAAGAAGAAAAAAACACAATTGAACACATTCTATATTCTGAAACCAGTTGCTTGAGGGATAGTGACATAGCATTGCAAATAAGATCTATCCCTTTCAGCTCAGGGGAAAAAGAAAATTATTCTACAGTTCATTCAAGGCCAGGGCCTCTTTCTCCTCCTGGGAACCCAGAGTAGAAGCACTATGGAATCATTCGATGCTGGCATTCAGAGAAAGGGTGCGAGGTGGATTTGTGCTGTCCCCAGGCTTCCCGCAGCAGTAGGTAGAGCATATGTGCTGGGAGGGGCTGGAGAGGGCATGGGAAGCATGACACTGTTCCCTGCCATCAACACTTGTTAAAATCCTTTATAATTCATCTGTCAATCAATCAGAAATAATCACAGACTAGATTTACAAGTCTCCCTAAGGTACATACATACAACTCTATCCAGTCTCCTGAGAATTTTACAACTTGTGTGGATTCTTCAGGGAAGGGGACTCCAAATTTTACCAGAAGCTGCTGGTAAAATTTGAAAGTGAATATTCCCAAGCTGCATGTGGTTTTGGAAAGAAGGACTCCTCTGAATTGTTCCTTCTCTGTCATCTGTTTTGTTCCACAGTGGCCGGTTTTTAAGCTTGGGGCGGATGTCCTGCTACACAGTTGAAAATCAACAGCAGGAATCAGAACAGAGAGAATGCAGCCTCCCAGGCCCTGGGCCAGCACTGTTAAGCTTCTCCTCTCCTGCAAGGATGTGTCCCCAGCATCATCACCTCCTTCCAACCACTAAATCTCCAACATTTGAAAGAAATATAAAGGACTAGCCACAGATTCCAATTGGCCAAGAGCTGTCCAGTTCCTGGGATGATTTTGTACAGGGTTGGCTCTGGTGGGTTTTTTGCCTGATGGCCTCTCATTTTCTGTTTTCATTCAGTACAGATGCAAGTGGATATTTTCAACTTACCCATGTGGATGACAAACTGTTAAATGATTATTTTCAGAAACACTTAATTTCCCTTGAAATTCCCCTGTTGGGTATTGTTGCCTTTGCCTTCAGCAAATAAAGACTGTTTACTTCACAGCCATGATGGGAGCAGAAACTGAAGGCAGAAAATTCATCTACATTGTCTGTCATTAAGTTCCTAGACTCCTTTTTCATGACTTGGACACCTGCCCCTGGTAACAAAGGAATGTCCTTTATCTTATGTATTAGTAAATTCAGGCTGCCAAAACAAAATGCCACAGAGTGAGTGGATCAAACAACCAACATTTATTTCCAACAGCTCTAAAGGCTGGAAGTCTGAGGTCAGGGTTCCCACGTGGCAGGGTTCTGATGGCTTGCAGATAGCTGCCTTCTCACTGTGTCCTCACATGGCAGAGCCAGGAAGCAGGCTCTCTGGTGTCTCATCTTATAAGGGCACTAATCCCCTAATAAGGGCCCCACCCTCATGACCTCATCTAAACCTAATTACCTCCCTGAAACCCTCCTATGAACTGAATTCCTGCCCTCAACTTTGTATGTTGAAAACCTAACCCCCAGTGTAATGGCATTTGGAAATGGGACCTTTGGAAGGTAGTTAGGTCATAAAGGTGGAGCCCTCATGAATAGGATCAATGCCCTTAGAGTAAGAGGCATCGGCTTGCCCCTTTCTTTCTTTTCTTGGCCATGTGAGGATACACAGGAAGACAGCCATCTGTGAACCAGGAAATTGACCCACACCAGACACCAGCCACTCGATCGTGAACTTGTCAGCCTTCAGAACTGGGAGAAATAAATGTTGTTGTTGTTTAAACCATCCAGTCTATGACATTTGTTAGAGCAGACCAAGGTGACTAGGATAGAATCCATATCCAAATATCATCACACTAAATGTTAGGGCTTCAACATATGAATTCTTGAGAGGACATGTATTAGTCAGTTCTTGTATTGCTATAAAGAAACACCTGAGACTGGGTAATTTATAAATAAAAGTTTAATCGAATTGGCTCACAGTTCCATAGGCTGTATAGGAAGCATGTGCTGGCATCTGCTTGGCTGCTGGAGAAGCCTCAGGAATCTTCCAATTACGGCAGAAGGTGAAGGGGGAAGGAGGCATCTTACATGGTGAGAGTGACAAGAGTAAGAGGTGAGGAGGTGCCACACACTTTTAAACAACCAGATCTCATGGGAACCCACTCACTCTGATGAGGACAATACCAAGGTGGATGGTGCTAAACCATTCATGAAAACTCTGTCCCCATGATCCAGTTACCTCCCACCAAGCCCCATCTCCAGCATTAGAGATTACAATTTGAGATGAGATTTGGCGGGAACACATATTCAAACCACATCAGTACACAATTCAGTCCAGAGCACCTTCCTACTTGAAAAATTGCTGTTTCTATTCACTGAGTTTAAGACCATTAAAGATCATCTTTCTTTTGTAACTATTGCCACTCTAGCCAGTAAGAACTGAGTTTTAAATACAGGAGAACATGACATCAACCTCTTTATTAGGACTTTCCTGGAGCATTCAGGGGCCTCCATCTTGCCAATGCCCCTGGCTTTCTCATGAATTTATTTTCGTTGTTGCTCCGTGATATGTATAGAATTAAAAGTAGACTTGCTCCAATAAAAGGGATTGTCTGTAAAATGATATGATTTATCTCGGTATAAGGACACAAGAGTGAGGAAATTAGGAAAACAAAGTAAATTTTGTCATTTGCTATTTCGTAAGATTGAAGAATCCTAGCGTGTGAAAGTGAATGTTTTGAATGGAGTTCCAAACTCTACTACCAGATAGTGTTATGGTTAGGCTTTGTGTCCCCACCCAAATCTCATCTTGAGTTTTAATCCCTAGGTGTTAAGGGAGTGACCTGGTGGGAAGTGATTGGCTGGGGGTGATTTCTCCCATGCTGTTCTCCTGATAGTGAGTTCTCATGAGATTTGATGGTTTTATAAGCATTTGACGGTTCCTCCTAGACACACTCACACTGTCTCTCCTGCTGCCATGTAAGAAGTGACTGCTTCCCCTTCCACCATAATTATAAGTTTCCTGAGGCCTCCCCAGTTGCGTGGAACTGTGAGTCAATTAAACGTCTATCCTTTATATATTACCCAGTCTTGGGTATTTATTTATAGCAGTGTGAGAAGGGACTAATACAGATGGTTACCAAACCCAGACAGTTATTTCCAATGTAACTTACTGAAAACTGCTTAGAGGATGCTTAAGCCCAAACCACGAGTAATTTTTTAAGGACTGATATGTGAGATGGGTAACAAAGGGGAGTTTCAAAGGAGGAGTTGTCTCCAAGTGGAAAAAGTGGGCACACTCGCACTCTCACCTCCATCAGGAGAGGTCTGTTGTGAGGAATCCCTGTGGAGAGCCTGAGATGCACCTCTGTAGGAAAGGGACCAGTGAACTAGGGCAAAACTCCAAGGGCAGAGTTGGGCCAGCCCCATCACCTGGGAAGGTCAGAGCAAAGGATGCTCAAGAGATTCCCAAGAAGCAGCCAAGAGTCTCTGGGGTAAAAAAAAAAAAAAAAGGAGTGTGATTGTCTTGGCTACCTTGAGGAAAGAATAGTCTCATCAGGGAGTCACCGAGAACATCACCACAATCCCACATCCCCAGAATTCAGACAGAGGATGGAAGAGAGTGCTCCACCCACAGCAAGTGGGCCCAGGTGAAAGGCACAGAAGGGTGGGTAGGACTGGGTTGCTGCTGTGGGTCCCACAAAACCCACAGAAAGATCAAAAATAAAAGTCAGCTCAAAATACCATTTAGATTGAGAACTAAAGTCAAGGTAAGAAATTGTGAATTGAACCCATTTAAGGAAGAAGTTGACCCTGGAGGTCTAGATGAAAATATTGGGAGGCTGAGGAAGAACAGTGTAAACTTAGGGTTGGGTCTTTTGTTTCCCACCTGTATGAGACCCCAGCTGGGGCACAAGCATTTTAGCCTTACATTACATTCAAAATTTTGGACATTATATGTCCAAAGCCCCTAATGGGATTTGAAAGAAAGGAAACACTTTCCTTTGCTGAATGGAGACTGGGCCCCTAGCACAGCCCAAGGACTGCTGTCCAAGCATACATCTCAGGGAGGACCTGGGGAGCCAGGCTGGGTTCGAGTCCTATGTCTCTCATGATCCTGCACCCTGGAAGCTCCCTTGGGCTGGGTGTCATCATCCCCAAGCAGCTGGACCCAGAATACCTGGGTTGGGCTAGGCCAGGAGAGAGCTGGGTCCAGGGATGCCCCCTTCCTGGAGCTCCCCCTAAAGCAGGAGGAGGTATGCGGGAAGGGCAGGGCAAGACCAGCGTCCCAGGATACCTGGATCCCTCCCCACAAAGAGCAAAGAAGGGGGCTAAGTGTCAAGCCTTAAGAACCCAGTGAACTCCCTGGCATTTAATGTCTTCAGTTTTTAGAGGGAGGTAAGGCACAGGTTTAGTTACTGAGATATCTGATATCCCTGTCTCTGCACAGGCCTCATTATATGGGTGCACAGCTTTTCAGGAAGATTGAAAACATAATTATACCACCTTTACTGAAATTATAAGCTAAATTTATGAGGTATCTAAATGTTTGTCATAAACAAGTCATTAGTTGACCCAAATGTTTTCCAGAGTCTGCTATAGAACAATCAGCAATTGGCTCTTATATATATTTTTCATTTAGGCTTTTTAATTTCTACATGAAACATTTAAATTTGGATATGTGTTTACTTGTGTGCATGTGAAAGAAATAGAGATTGAAGGAGGAGAGAGAAAACATTCTTGTCTTACCTTCTCTCAAATTCATTGTTCTGTGTGGTTTCAATCTGTCAGATGGGGTATTCTGCTGTTACTGTGTCAGGGGAAGAGGAAAATGCCTTTTGCATCTATTATTTCATTTCATTTCATCTTTATTTTATTTGTGAAGTAATCATAGGAAAAATAAGACAAGCAAAGACAACAGAGGCAACAGTCTGACATCCATCAGCTGTTCCACATCTAAAATGGGATGGGACTAAAGCAAGTTAGCAGTGCGTTAAAGGAGGTGAACATCCAGACATCAAGAACCTGTTTTCTCAAGAGATTGTGGATTGTGGGTTCTGGACATTAGGAAGGCTGCTTATGTTTCCAGGACACACAGCATGCCACAGTTCTTCAAGGGACTCCCATCCCCAATCCCACCCCCTGCCCCACCACTCTGGCTCTGTCCTCAAGCTAACGCAGCCATAGTCGCCCCAGATGACACTTTCAGGTTCCTGGTGCTGCCCAAGATAAGCACTGACAATCTGACTACTCAGGTCTGTGAGAAGTTTTCCCTTAGAAATGAAGTGAACAAAATTCCCAATAGCATCCCTGTGGCAAATAAAATGGTGAGTTTCACTGGCATGAGTTTTTCTTAACGCGATCTCTAGTGGGTCCCAAAATACAGCTCTCTGGAAGCCAATCTGTGAGCATGTAAAATGATGTTTAAATATATAGCACTGCAATGTTGGATTTAAATAAAGATAAATTTAAGTGCATAGAAAAAGTAATTAGGTGCACTGCATATGTGTTACAGCCTCTTTCTTTATATCCAAGAGAGAAGTCTGAACGTCACATTCAAAGTTGAAAAGTTAGAAAAGGTCAGGCAAGTTTGTGTGTGTTTAGCTCTTCTTATAGGTGTGCACTGGTATCTCATTATGGGTTTAATTTGTGTTTCCTCCACGACTAATGATGTGGAGCATCTTTTCATCTGTTTATTGGTTATCTAGTTATCTTTTTTTCTTTTTTGAGACAAGGTCTTGCTCTGTCGTCCAGGCTGGAGTGCAGTGACACAGCAAGCTCGGCCTTCTCCTGTGCTCAAACAATCCTCCCGCCTCAGCCCCCAGAGTAGCTGGGTCCAGAAGCATATGCTGCATGCTCAGATAAAATTTTCGGTAGAAATGGAGTCTCCTATGTTATCCAGGTTGGTCTCGAACTCCTAGGCTCAAGAATCCCTGCACCTCGGCCTCCCAAAGTGCTGGGATTATAGGCAGAAGCCACTGCACCTGTCCGTATATCATCTTGAGTAAAGTGTCTGTTCACGTGT
Source organism: Rhinopithecus roxellana (assembly GCF_007565055.1). NCBI lineage: Eukaryota > Metazoa > Chordata > Mammalia > Primates > Cercopithecidae > Rhinopithecus > Rhinopithecus roxellana. The sequence continues at coordinate 22,671,023 of NC_044551.1, read as the reverse complement.
TTTGCTCACTGTCTAATTGGGCTGTTTTCTTATTGTTGAGTTTTGAGAGTTCTTTGTACATTCTGGATACAAGTTCTTTGTCAGATATGTGACTTCAAATATTTGCTCCTGGTCCGTGGCTTATCTTTTTATTTCTTAAGCAACTTAAGTTGTTTTAAAATTTTAAATTTGAGGTATAATATGCATACAAAAAAATTGCACAATGCATAATTGTGCAGCTTAGTGAAATGTTACAAAGTGATCACACCCACGTCCCATCACCCAGGTTAAGAATAGAATAATTCTGGCACAACAATTGTCTCCCTCTTGATCTTCACTGAGTAGCTTCTTCTCTCTCTCTCTCCCTTAGGTGACTCCTGTTCTGTCTTCAGAGATCATAGACTAATTTTTCCTCTTATAACTTTATGTAAGTGGTTTGTGTCCGTCTTGTGTGTGAGATCCGGCTGGTGTTTTGTGTATGAAAATGATGGAAACTAGTTCCAGTTTGACTCACAATAACTCCCTTGTACCTTTCTTACTCACTCACCTCCCTCCTGTGCTCCCAGGTTTCAGAGGACCCAACAGAGGACTTAGAGGCTGTAGGAAACAGTCTGGGACCCTAAATCACATCGAGGGCAATCACAACTGAACACTTGCACATGAGAAGTGACTTCGACTGTGTTAAACTCCTGAGAACTGGGAGTTGCCCATCACAGCATTCAGGCTCTGCTCATGAGACAAACATGCTGTGTTGCAATATCATATCATGGGAGGGTTTATGATATTTACACATTTTTAGTATTTCCTGATGGCTTTTCAAAGTAAAGGCATTATATATTTTCTATATTTCTTATCTAATATTCATCAATTTTATTTTCAAATGAGGAGATTCTCAGAACTGTAAATCAAATAGAAACTGAAAAAATTCCCAAAATTCAAAATGGAAATTGTGACTACTGATGTAGCTGAAAATCAAGCACTGCTTCAAGCTCTAGGAGCACCTACAGTCTCCAGCCATTGAGCAGGTCACGTTTCATGCTCCACCTCAAATCCCTTGGCCTGCTCTTTCCTTCTGGTCATTGCTGTACCTAGTGGTCTGGCAGCAACTTGTCTCCTTTCTACAGAGTATCTCTTGTCTCCTGCGCTGAGTTTCTCCTGGCACAAGAAAAGCCAGCCGGCCGGGCGCGGTGGCTCAAGCCTGTAATCCCAGCACTTTGGGAGGCCGAGACGGGCGAATCACGAAGTCAGGAGATTGAGACCATCCTGGCTAACATGGTGAAACCCCGTCTCTACTAAAAAATACAAAAAACTAGCCGGGCGAGGTGGCGGGCGCCTATAGTCCCAGCTACTCGGGAGGCTGAGGCAGGAGAATGGCGTAAACCCGGGAGGCGGAGCTTGCAGTGAGCTGAGATCTGGCCACTGCACTCCAGCCCGGGCGACAGAGCGAGACTCCATCTCAAAAAAAAAAAAAAAGAAAAGCCAGCCTACAATGGGATGAGATACATTGTACAACCAAGAAGGGCACCCAGGTCAGGCCACTTTAGACAGTCCGGACCCCAGCTGGCCCAGCAGCTGATCACCCGGGCATGAGCGTGCCCTGAACAAATCAAAAGAATCCCTCAAAGAAACTTAGCCAAAATTATGAATCCACAAAACCAAAGGTTAAATAAATAGTTCTTTTAAGCCACTACATTTTGGGTTGGCTTCCTATGCACGAAACAGAGTCACACAGTTGCATTTTTTTCAATCCCCATAAGTAAAAGGGATGAAAATTCATTCGCATTTAAGATGAGCAGCTCCAGCCATACATAATCACCCACTTAGCTTAGACAAGGGTAATGACCCCACCTTTCATCCGTCTTCTCTGTAGAAACCTAGAGCAGGACCTTGATGGCCTTGATCTTATACTGAAAGTCATGTTGAGCCACTGGACTGATGACACCGTGTTAGTCAGGTAGGAGAGCAGAGTGCCTTGTGTGCCCTAGTAAGTCACACGTCAAGAAGATACAGGGGTTGGCCACATGGTTATGGTTTTAGAGCGCCATGTGTGTCAAGCAGCTTAAGAAGACTTCTCTAATTTTTAAGTGCCAGTTATTGCAACTTGCATCCATTTGAACTGTATCTTTAGGGATTCCATTAGAGGCAGCGTATGCCACATATTCATAAACTCCCCTTTTGTAGACATTGCAGCTGCTTACGGCTTTAAATACTGAATGTCGGTGGTAAACAGATCTGGATGGTACAAGAGGTGACCTGCAGCAGGTCCCCTTGGTACCCAGTATCACCGTCCTGTAACCCACCTTTGATTTCAACCACTGCCAAAGTAGGCAGTTTGATGCAAGTTTGGACTCACCTTGTATTTACAGGCCCCACTGCGAGTGCACCCCACACCTCTCCGTTTCCAATCCAGATCCTTCCCTGATGGTGTGGTGCCTGCTTGGCCCACGTGCAAATACAGCTCAGATATTCAACAGACCTCCTGAACTTCTGAAAACTCCTGGGACGAACTGTCACCAACGGCCAGGGCAGCCAGGGGAAAATCGCTCCAGCCTACCATTTTTCTAACAGGTAATTATGGTAGGCCTCTCCACTTCTCGGGAGATTCCAGTAGTAGTAACTTATCAAGGAAAGTTTAAGCAGCTAGAGGAAAAAGGATTCTAAATGGTGTTAGAAAGTAAAAGACTTTTTAATTTTTTTTGGATTTCACTTGTAATGCAAGCTCTTAATGGAAAGACATGTAATACACAGAAAAATGGATCAGTCACAATGCCAGAGGAGTAACGTATTTTGTAGCTTTTTATGCTACAAGTCTTTCTTGGGCATCTGAAATGCACAGGGCACTCACCTTCACACAGGAGATGCAACAACACACAAAACGAACCAAGACCTTGCCTCCAGTTCATAGATACTATAGGGAATAGCTTGGAAATTGAACTTTGGCTCAAGCCCTTAACTCAGAAAATGTATTTTCAGGAAAGACAGTTATATCGCTTAGGGAAAGGAATGGCCCATCTCTTACTTTGCAACCTTCAAATTCCAGTGTAAAATCATTGTTTAAAAAATTTGTTCCAAAGTAGTGTGTTTTCGTGATGTATGTAGCACACAACTTTCAAACATCTTCTGGAAATACTTAGAGGTTGGTTAAGAAAAATAAAAAGCTTAGTTTCTCATTGTTACTAAGTTACCCATGTTCTTTTTCATCTGGATTTACCAAAGGAAAAAAAAAATCCTGGATACTATAAAATGGCAAGGCTTTTCATTTTTCTTTTTCTTTTTTAACTTTTATTTTATGTTCGGGGGTACAGGTGAAGGTTTGTTACACAGGCAAACTCATGTCACGGGGTTTGTTGTACAGATTATTTCATGACCCAGGAATTGAGCCCAGTACCCAATAATTATTTTTGCTGCTCCTCTCCCTCCTCCCACTCTCCATCCTCAAGTGGGCCCAGTGTCTGTTGTTTTCTTCTTTGCTTTCATAAGTTCTCATCATTTAGCTTTCACTTATAAGTGACAACATGTGGTATTTGGTTTTCTGTTCCTGCGTTAGTGTGGTAAGGATCATAGCCTCGTAGCTTCTGGCTCTTTTTTTTGAGACGGAGTTTCACTATTTTTGCTGAGGCTGGATTACAGTGGTGCGATCTCAGCTCACTGCAACTTCCACCTCCCGGGTTCAAGCAACTCTTCTGCCTCAGCCTCCCAAGTAGCTTGGATTACAGGTGTCCACCACCATGCCCAGCTATTTTTTCATATTTTTAGTAGAGATGGGGTTTCACTATGTTGGCCAGGCTGGTCTTGAACTCCTGACCTCAGGGGATCCACCCCCTCGGCCCCGCAAAGTGTTGGGATTACAGGCATGAGCCACCATGCCCAGCCTAGTTCATTTTTTTTTCTTAATTGCTTTTATTATGAAACATTGAATCATACACAACAATGTAGAAAATGTATTATTAATCCCCATGCATTTAATAACTGGTCCAATAGTAATGGTTATATTTGCTTCATCTATACTCCTCTCCCTGCACTTCAGGGATGTATTTCAAGAAATGAAATCTTTGGATAATGCTTGACACACATGGCAACATTTTTGGTGAATCATTGCCAAATTTCTCCCAAGTTCGTTTTTACCTACTGATGCTCTCACAGATAACATAGGAAATTTCTTTTTTTCAAAGTATTAAGACAACGTATTAGAAGAACTGAAAGTCGTCGCAGCAACCATAGTCAACATTTATTTAAAATAACCCCAAATGTGTAAAGGAAATAAATCATAAGAATCACAACTGTTGATCTTGCATTAATGACAGTTAGCTTAGAACTCATTTGTACTTTCTTGAAAACAAGCAAGAAACAGCACATTACCACATGGAAAATATGTTTTAACACCGTTTTTTTCCTACTTGAGAATTATCACACCGATAAAAGACTCACAGAGGGCAAAAGGGCATCCTGAGGTTTTTCCAGTCTAACATAAACTGCATGTGAGCCAACAAAAGCACACACATTAAGTAAGTGGAAGTCCCTTTACTTTTGGCTGGAATTATATCAAGTGGAAATGGTAAGGAGGACAACTTCCTTCTGATGGGACCTCCTAACTGGCCATTGATCATAAAGCAATTTCTGAGACCATATTAGGACAAAGAATCCCAGGCAGTTAAAAGATAGGGGAGGTTGGGGGTTATTGGTTTAAAGCTCACCAATATGTTCTTTAAACAAAAGAATCCCCACTGCCCAAAGTGGAGAGTGTGTTTTTAAATGAAATATTACAGCTGTCAGTGCAGCCCACTTTCCGTTCTTGGCCCTTTCAATACTCCTCACTAAAAGTGCTAAACATATTTATAGCAATGAGATTAACTCAAATCCAGGCACCCAGAATTTGAGGCTGAGCTTTATTTACCTCAGAACAATGTTTGCAAGTCCCTCCATATATCAACGAGGTAAGCATTCTCAAAATCAGACAGCAAGAAGGAAAGGCTGCTGCAGCTGAAAAATTAGGAAGAATAAGGAAAGGCTACTGCAGCCCCAGTTCCGTTAGTGAGGTCAAAGGAAAATGGTCAGATCCAGTTTAACTTGGTCACGTTTTTTTTATTTGAATAAATTAATTTTGATTGGTTAGATTGTTTAAGAGGAAGAGACCTTATCCATAAGGTCTTATACATCTTTGTATTCCCTTTCCCAATAAAGAATTTGGTAACTATTCTGAATGAGTTTATTTTTTTTAATTATTTTTGATCTGATAACTGCCGTTGATATTTCTTTAATCATACAGTTAGAAAACACTGCTTAAATCTCTCATTTGTCTTAATAGCTTATATACTCTTATTTTCTATGTAGCCAATCATATTTTCTGCAATTAGCCAATATATTTACATCTATTTTCTATTTTTGATCTTATTGCACAAGATAAGAACTTTATACACGTTGTTGAAAGGTGGTGGTGATTCTGACTTTAAATTTAATGGGAATGATCTTAACGGTTTAATGCTGTGCATATTATTCATTTTAGTTTTTGGTAGTCACATTGCTACAATTAAAAAAGTCCTTTATTATTTCTAGTTTGTTAAGAAATTTATCAATTCTGATGGTTGCTGAATGTTATTTTTCTGTATATTTTAGATGATCTTTTCTCTCATTTAATTAATGTAAATGGTAATATTAAACTTAAAACATTCTAATGACCTTGGAAAAAGCCCTAATTAATCATATTTTATTTTAAATGCATTCCTTTGATTTATGATTATTTTATTTACGATTTTATATTTTTTATGTTTATACATAAAAGTGGCCCATATTTTTTCTTTTATTTTTGCCATCAAGGTTATAAAAATAACTCATAAAATGAGTTCAGTAACTTTCCCTAATTTTCTTTGTACTGATTATATATTTTAAGGATTATATGCACCCTGAATTTTATACTGATATGGTTTGGATTTGTGTCCCCATCCAATCTCATGTCGAATTGGGAGGTGTTTGGATCATGGAGGCGGATTTCTCTTTTGCTGTTCTCATGGTAGTGAGTGAGTTCTCATGAGATCTGACAGTTTAACGTGTGTGACACTTCACCCTTTGCTCTCTCTCTCTCTCTCCTGCTCTTCCATGGTAAAGATGTGCCTGCTTCCCCTTTGACTTCTGCCATAACTGTACGTTTCCTGATGCCTTCCAGTTATGCTTCTGGTTAAGCCTGTGGAACTATGAGTCAATTAAACCTCTCTTCTTCATAAATTACCCAGTCTAAGGTAGTTCCTTATAGCAGTGTGAAAATGGACTAATACATACAATTTTCTGTGAAAGTTTTCTTGTAGTTTCCAGGGTGTGAAGATTTTACCAAGACTGATATGGAATTTTATAGGATACTGCTTCTTAGTCAACTTAGATGCTGGTGTTATGTTTCTCCTTTAATCTGTTATTTGACTGGTTATAGATGTTCTTGCTTCCCTTTTAAAAAATTGTTCAAGTTTAGTTTAACAACTGAAAATGTTTTTAAAAAGGGAAGCAAGAATATCTATAACCTGTCAAATAACAGATTAAAAGAGGAGTATAATTTTTTTAACTTGCTGGCATTAGTTTACTAAAATTATGTTTAGAATTTTTATATTCCTACACACACAAAAGGTTGGGCTATGGTTTTACTTCCAGCACATATTTTTTTTTTTTTGCTTGGTATCAATATTTTAAAAGTCTTTTTTTTAATTTCCTGACTGATATAACAGAACCGTTGAACTGCATATTTACAGTATAATACTGATAGGGGCCCCAATACCCTTCTTTCATGGAACATGTCTCAGGATTCCTGACTCAGGGAGAGTGCACATTACTGACACTGGTCTAGAGGAGCTGCTATCCTATGGGGGTGACATATAGGTATACATATATACCTGTACACACACACACACACACATACACACACACATACACACACACATATATACACATATGTAAATATATAAAAAGAGATTTAGTATAAGGAATTAGTTCACACAATTTTGGTGGCTGGGAATTTCCAAATCTGCAGTGTCCCTGTTCAAGTCCTGGTCTGAAGGTTGTCAGGAGGTGGAATTTTGTATTGAGTCCTTCCAATGGTTGAATGAAGTCCATCCACATTATGTAGGACAATCTGCTTCACTATTCTACCAACTTAAACATTATTTTTATCCATAAAACACCTTCACAACAACACCTAGAATAATGTTTGGCAAAATATCTGGGCACTCTGTGGCCCAGCCAAGTTGACACATAAAATTAATCACTTCATTTACTGCATTATGCGTTGACACATTTTTAGCACCATGTATCAGGAGAAACATTGAGTAAAAGTCGGGAGACCTGAGATCTGGTACGAGTTTTGTCATTTATGAGCAGTGATTTTATGTAATCTTTGAAGGTCTCTGAGCCTTGGTTTCTTCATCTATAAAAGGAATAAAATCGTTTTCTTTTTTACCCCATATAGAGATTGAGTGTAAATCCAAAATTGCTTAGTAAATTCTATTATGATGGTAATGATAGGTTATTACTCATTACTTAGGACATTTGCAAATAAATTTACAATCTGCATGTTAACACCATGTAGAGAAGTTAGTTTTGTTGTATTCTCAGATCATGAAGTAGCCTTTGTTACAAGCCAGTCAACTTGAAACTGGACCCACAGAACTCAGGTTTGTGGTTTCTTTCGAATGAACATAGAAATTGACACTACCAGTCTTAAAACTTGAGAAAGTTACAGTTGTTTTATCTGAGTTCCCTTCTCAGGAAACCAATCATCAGACCTCCTAGATAATATCAAGGAATTGAAACTCAGCATCTGGACAATGAGGAACCAGGCTCCTCACCCAGCACGGTTGCCTAACCAACCACCTGCTTCCTGTTGACCAATTTCTCCTCTTTATCGTGCCCCCCCATCCTGTTTTCCTCTATGTAGTTACATTTCTGCTTAATATAGACTCCTAATTTTAGTTGATCAGGGAGATGGATTTGAGACTCATCTCCCATCTCCTCGGGTGCAGCACCTGAATAAAGCCTTCTTTTTTAACGATACTCATTGGCTCAGTGATTGGCTCATGGCCACTGTCCTACTAAAATGAAACTAAATTTATTGAAGAAGTTTATGTGAAAAATGTGTGCCAGATTGAGCAGTTCCAAGATTACTAATGATGCTACTTCACATATAAAGTCAGCAATGGACAGAAACTCCTATAACCACTAGGGCAGGATTGCTTCTGCATGACAAGCATCAGGTTCTACCTCTTCCATAATAAAAACAGAGTGGGTAAAATTTTCTGTATGATATTTGTCTTTCTCTTTGTGATTTGTATTATTTGTATCTGTAACTCAACAAAATCTTTACTCTTGTACATTCATTTATTATCTGTGGCTTTAATGAACTCTGTGTTAATAGAGTCTTACAGTGAAAGCATCATGCACTACTTAGAACAGTGAGGGGTAAAAGGTAGAAAATAATTAGTATCTATTTCAGGCCTGGTGGTCCATCAGCGTCAACAGGAAGAGAGGGGAGCAGAAACAAAGTAATGAGGAAAAGACTTTGCCCAGTAGGATGCAGACTTAATTAATTCACCCCAAGTTAATCTGAAAAGAGTGGAAAATGAACTCAAGAATAAGAACATGTTCACATTACTGTGTGTATATTTTACTAAGCTTATTTTATCAGAAATTTCGTCTTAACACTTTGGGACACTACCTCTAATTTATTTTAATGTAGATGCTGTATAAACTCAAAGCCAATTTATTTAAAGATATACAGTTATTTACTTATGTTTAATAAATTCCTTCATTCATTTTACTAAGAACTAAATGCTGATGTTACTCATAGAAAATTACAATAAAATAGAAGAGAAAGACTTGCGACTAAACATTGTTGTACAATAATAATGTCAACTTCATTTTTGTTGATTTGCCAAGAAAATCCACATGTAACTTTCAGTCAAGTTTATTTTTTAATTAACCACTTTTGTAACTCCTTAAAGTAATTATATTTCCAGTTAGGGCCATGGGATAACAGTTGGATTTAAAGCTATGTGTCTTTCAAATAGCTCTGAGCAACTAAGAGAAATATAGATGGTGTCCCATTGATTCTAAAGAGAAGAAAAGCTAATTTAACTATTGAGCACTATATAGAGATTTGTAGTTATATTTGTGAACTTTTGTGAGCAACAAACTTCTGAAAATGACACAACCAAAAACAGTATCAGAGTAAAAAGATAAAGTCATTTATCATGACTTCCTAGTGTTAGAAGCCTTAGGAAATCCAACAGACTCTTAGGGCATCTTTTCTTTCATCTGGATTCCTGACCCTGAGCACTTTACCACAGCCCCTTCTTGTGTGCAGGCCTCTTTATTAGGGCTATGCTGGCACGAGAGGCTGAGCTACACACCAACATGCAGTAAGTTAGCCCTCAGCCCAAGGCACAGTTGTTTAATGGGAAGCAATGGTGGTGTAAACACAACTGAACCAAATGGTGACAGACCTGGGTGATCTTACTGACTCCTCTTTCAGCTGTGTGACTTTGGGGATGCCCCTTAACCTTTCTTAAATAATTCCCCAATCTGTGTTGGGAAGACTACTAATCTCTATAGAATTTTTAATATAAAATCCTTTGGGGCCTTCACAAACTGTGACTAAAAGCACTTTTTTTTCTTTTTTCGTTTTTTTTTTTTTTTTTTTTTTTTTTGAGGCGGAGTCTCGCTCTGTCGCCCGGGCTGGAGTGCAGTGGCCGGATCTCAGCTCACTGCAAGCTCCGCCTCCCAGGTTTATGTCATTCTCCTGCCTCAGCCTCCGGAGTAGCTGGGACTACAGGCGCCCGCCACCTCACCCGGCTAATTTTAGTATTTTTAGTAGAGATGAGGTTTCACCGTGTTAGCCAGGATGGTCTCGATCTCCTGACCTCGTGATCCATCCGTCTCGGCCTCCCAAAGTGCTGGGATTACAGGCTTGAGCCACCGTGCCAGGCCTAAAAGCGCTTTTAACTAGGCCCCGGGACATGTCCACCTGTTCCCAGCTCCTGACCATGCTAATCCCTGGGGGTAGGGGTGCTGCGGTCACTGGAGGGCAGTGTGAGACTGAGCCTGAACCCGGGACACCAGGAGTCCCACTTCCCACCAAGGCAGCCTTCCATGGGTGCGATCTACATAGTGAAATCTGTGCAAGATTTTGCTTAAAAAGGAAAGCTGATTAGAAAACCTTTTCTCTGCTGACACAAGTTTCTACAGAATTTCAACAATTAGCTGTGTGATTATAAGATATATAAACATTTGAGAAACAAAATGCGAGCATCATCTCGTGTGTTGACTTTTCAATAAAATGTATTCATAGGCTTCTGGAGCTCACTGCCACAGTCACCGCTTACTGTCTCCCAGTCCATGATGGGCTGATGGATGCAAGGTCATGACCTGCTGGGATCCACAGGAAATGCACCATCAGTGACCGGTCCGCCAGGTGCTTCACTGCCTGCCTTGGTCTGCGGGACACTAACAGTAGACAAACACTCATCATCTCCAACCCAAGAGAGGATCTGGCTGGGCTCAAAATCTAGGCTGAGAAAGTTTACTTAGTATAAAAAAGGAAAGACAGAGATAGCGACAGAAGAGAAAGACAGATTAAATATACTTGCAATCAGAATATTTAAATATTTCATATGCTGGAAAGATTACCTAACTTTGAAGACCATATAATATTCTCTTTCTCTTTCTCTGCCCGCCACTGCAAATATTAGAACAGATATGGTACATACCCTTAAATATCATATGGCATTTTTCAACACGTCATCAAGATGTTATCCCAACTTGTTGCTGTGTGGGGATCCAAAAATATAGGAGACCACTGCTCCCCACCTTGCAGACTTCAAAATAGTCCTCTTGGTTTTTCTGAAGAGATGGGAATTTGGGCTTCTGCTCTAAGACAACCATGGAGAGAAGAACCTCTTCCCCGCAGGTTTCTCACTTACGATGCTATTTACATCGACTCCTTACCAGGACCACTGTCACGCCTGGGGAACCCTAGCAATGCCTTGACCCTGAGGGACTGAGAAGTGTCAGGGTTGCTGTGTGGGCGGTCACTAGTCTATGGGCCTTGGTCACTGTAGAATGTTGTTCTACAATTGGCATTGACCAAACTTGTTCAATCCTGGAAAGCCTGGCATTGTGACTTGACTAGTTGTGTTGTGTGGTTATCTTGCTGCACGAAGCTGCCTGGGTCCCTCCCTCAGATATTTGGGGTTTGTGATGCTGTCCCTTTTGCTATTTGTGGATTCAGCTTTCCAGGCTATGTAGGGACTTTGCCTGCTATGTTCCAGAAAACTCACATAAACAGCCAGGGTTCCCCTCTCAGCAGCACTTCTCTGAGGGATGTAATTCATGATGTAATCTCCCACGTTTATAAGTTCCCCTAAGCCCCCAGTCACCTGCAGCCACTCAGTCAAGCACTTCTGGGCCACCTTCGGATGTGTTTGGGTGAGTGACGCCGTGAGCACTCCAGAGCTTGTGCAGTACTAGCTCAGAAGTGCTGTGGTTTTCAGTGCCTGCTGAGCTAACAGGAAGCTGACAAGCAGCATTTATTTGGTGAGTCTTTATCTGTTAAATATTGTTGAGTCAACATAAATGCTTGACAGTAAAGACGGATACAGTTGGATAGTTTGCAGGCATTCTAGTCCCTGAAAACAAATCCTGGCTTGTCCTTAGAACTAGAATTCAACTATAGACCATGTGGAAACAAAGTTTCTTACCCATAATTCTGAAGACTCAGTAGGGAACACACCCCCACTTTGAAGTGCTTTGAAGTTTTTGCTCTCTGCCTTTTACCTTCTGGTTCCCAATTCCAGTTCTCTGGAGATGCAATTGCCCTTAACATGGCACATCACTTCCTGGATTCTACCAATAGGAGTTTGTTTTTGTTTTTGTTTTTTGTTTGAAATGGAGTCTTGCTCTGTTGCCCAGGTTGGAGTGCAGTGGCGCAATCTCGACTCGCTGCAGCCTCTGCCTCGCAGGTTCCAGTGAATCTCCTACCTCAGGATCCTGTGTAGCTGGGATTACAGGTGCATGCCATCATGCCTGACTAATTTTTATATTTTTAGTAGAATCGGGATTTTGCCATGTTGGCCAGACTGGTCTCTAACTCCTGACCTCAGGTGATCCACCCGCCCCCGCCTCCCAAGATAGTTTTAATAGTTTATCTTTCTGGTATATGAGTGAGTAAGATTATAGGATTTTGAATTAAAGAGACCCAGGTTTGAATCTTAACTTTCAGAATGAACTCTTTGACTATCAATAAATCATTTAAGCTTTTCAAGTTTTAGTTTCTTCCCTTGTAAAATGGTGGTAACAATACATGTCTATAACGCTGTTTCAGGGCTTAAAAGAAAAAATAGAATTAGGAATTTCAGCTTCATGACAGAACCATAATTGATGTTCAAACAGTAACTATCGTTAATATTAGTTAAATATTTCTTTATTTATTATTTCATTAATTATTCATTAAATAATATTTCTTGCTAAGGGAAGGAAGAACTTGGACAGAACACTTGGCCATTCCTGCTTATTTTGATGGGATTATTGAATTTAAATCTTTCTACCTATTTACCAATTTAAAAAGCAATCTTTCAGTCATTTTGACATATACTGTAGTGATACAGTATAACGATTTTTCTCCTGTTGTGGCCAACTCCCAACAGCTGGAAACAAACCTCTCTACTCCAAGAAGGTCTTGCTGGCCATGAGGCTGCATGTTCACTGCAGCTTGTTAGAGAGACCCGAGCTTGTTAACCTCATTGGATTTAGATAGCACAATGGCATTGCTCCTCAACCTTTCTGTCATTATCACCCCATTAATGAGATATTTTAGACCCTTCTTCTCAGATCGCTCCCTATCTACGTACAAATTCAGATATATACTGCGCATTTGTGTGTGTGTATGTATATATAGAGGTATATGTATCTATCTATATGTGTGTATATTATATATAGTATACATGTATACACATATATATCCATATATATGCATATATAAATAAATACACATACATACATACATATATATATATATATATATATATATATGTGCTTTATATGTAAAAAAGTAAGTGTTTTTTGTCCCCATCAATTTGAATTCCCTTGGGACAGTATTGTCCTGCAGAGGTATCCAGCTGATATGGTGAGCCTCTCTCCAAGATAGAGCAACTTTGACTGAGTGGTGGCTGTAGGAAGAGCTGAGTCAATGGTAAATGCAGGGATCTCTATGAAAAGACTTTCTTAAAAGTTTGAGGACAAGCTGGGCACTCCCAGGCTTCCCAGGAGGGGGCAATGAGAATAGAAAGTACCTTGTGTGACTCATCTACTGTGCCTGAGAAGGATGGTGCCTTTTAATTAAACAAATTACCGAAAATGCTTAAAGGTTAAATGGAAGGTGTCTGAGCAAGATATGGACCTTATCAGCATGGTGCATGGAGAAGTTCCTCTATGGCAGGTTGTCTGTGAACTTAGATTGCATAGATATGGAGAGTAAAGATCACTCTAGGGACCTTGGTAATAGAGAGAATAATAATCTAGCAAGAGAAGGAAAGTAAGAATTATCAAAGGTGTATACAGGAGGATGGAGATGGGAGAAAAGATGACTGAGGCTAGAACCTGGAGCTGAATCCGAGAAACGTGTGCATTATTTATACACTAAGGAAGTCAGAAAGAATGTTCAGTTTAATAGAGAAGATGATGAATTTTAGCTACTCTTTTGATTTATTTACTTGAACTTCAGCACTTAATATATCTAAACATATCTGTGTACATGCAAGCCACATTTACCACTTAAAATAAAAATATTTAAATTATGTTTTAATCATGAGGCTTAAAAGATTGATGATAAATATTTTTATAAGATAATAATCTTCTTTATCCTTCATATATATATATATATATAGTCATTTGAAATGTAACGTTTTAACATGCATTTTCCTAGGAGAGAGGACCTCCAACATGGTGGAACTGCATTTGTGGAATCATCCTAATGATTAGTGCTAGACGTGTGATTCCACCATGATATCTGAGATCTAAGTAAGCAAGATTTCTTTGTAAAAATAATCATTTATGTGTCTATAGTCAACATGTTTCTAATAGAAATTGTCAGGATTGTTTGAGTCTGTTCTGAATGCAAGCTGTTTCCTTCCACATACTGATAATAATCTCAGATGCCCCTGCGGGGTAAAGTAAATTCTCTTCCACCACTGCATATTCATGAAAATCATGTCCTATGAGAGTCAGCTAAAGAGGTTAGAAAGAAAATGTCCAGAGCAAAAGATAAACATGATGGACATAGTAGAGACATAATAGCCTGGATCCACATGCAGATCTTCCTTCTCACAGAGCTGGGCAATGTGTGCTCTGGACTTACTCTGCTACCATTAAGAACCCCGAGCAGTGGGTAAGTCACAAAGCTGCTGTGGACTTCATTATACTGGGTTTCTTTGTTATAATCATATTTTTTCTTCACTGTGGACCTATCCAACTGTATTTATTCAAGTGAAAATTTGTATTCAATGTAGTAGAAGTATTGCCACAGAGAGGTAAACTTCTTATGGGAAGCTGTAGCAATTCAAAGGTAGCTACTGCCAGAGCCTAAACTCAGGAAACCAGGCATGTGGTGCATAGATTAAAATAGAAAAATAACGTAGATCTCTTAGTTTGGCAATACATCTGCTAGGAATTCATTCATTAATTAAATAGACTCAAAATCCATTATGGTGTCACAAATCCACACGAGTTCTTTGGGTTCCCAATTGCTAAACTAACTGCAGGATGCTGGCATGATGACTGGTTGCATTTTCAAGATGGCTTTCTGTGTTGCACATTTCAGCAAAAGCCAGATGCTGTTGGTTTTGCTCATAGGATGGAATTCCAATCTGTTCACTCTGGCAGGGATATTCACACAACAGATGCAAAGAACTTAATCATAGCTCAAGGAAAAAAAAATATATGGCTCCTACTGAATCTTGCTTAGCTCTTAACTTTCTCTTGGAATCCACACTTGCCCAATCTCTGATATTTGCGAAGGAATTTTTAAGTGCAGAATAATTTGATATAGGGACATTTCTTAAAATGATCTTGAGAAGATAAAAATACCCTATTTTATCAAATCCTTAGGGGAGATCACCATATCTCATGAGACAAAATGTGTATTATTTTTGTCTGGATTCAAATAAATGAATTATACAACATTTTAAAAATATTCTTATTATGTTTCAACATGTTTCAGAATAAAGGAAAAATAAGTATCATTCTTTTCTCCCGTTTAGGCTTCTACACTTAAATATTAAAAACTAAGAGTGACACAGATTTTCAATGGTAGCAATGGATACCACTGAATCACAATGAGGTTCCAACAAAATAGAACCTCTATTGAACTTCAATAGAGGTTCAATTTTATATAATATGTAATTTTATATATTATAAAATGCTTCATATTCTATTCCATAATTATAATCTCAACTTTTGCAGTATAGTTTGAATTAGTTATATTTTACTTCATTTAACTCCATTGTATTGGGGGTCATCTATTTTATTCTTAAGTCTAGAGCACCTAATGTAGAGCTTTGTACAGGCCAATGTGAGAGTCAAAATTTAATGAAATTAAAAGCCCCATATTCGATAAAATAATTGTAAAGAGGAAAGCATAAAATATGATTCTTGCTTTCAAGGATCTCACAGGCTTAAAGTGGGATGTGTATATTCATGGTCCCTGAAGGGTCTTACTTATTAGTATAAGACTCATTTCTTGCATCCTGCAGTCACTCAAAGCCCAGACTGGTAAACTTGGACCCACAGGTTATATCCTGTACAAGTTCTCTAAACGTACAGTTTGTGAGCTAAGAATGATTTTTTACATTGTAAAGCATTCTTTATAAAAACAAATAATATGCAACAGAGATCCACATGTCCTGAAAGGCTGAAAATATTTACTCCTATCTTTCACAAAAAGTTTCCTTCGTCCTGACTTTGGTGATTAGGTTTACTCTTTATTACTTGATATGACACAGTTCCCTGTTCAGAATGTGTGCTAATCAATTTTATACTTGTGTGCTGATTCCAAAGCAAAGCCAACAATCTTAACATTTGTTGATTAAAGGAACAAACAAACAAAAAAAGTCATTTTTTTAAAATACGCCTTCTCAAAAGCAACACAACTCACTTCTTTCCACATAATATGGGCAAGACCCAAATGGCCACAGTTGGATGAGAGGGCTGGTGGATGCAGTCCCTGGCTGGACCACTAGGGGTGCTCCTCACTCTGGGCAGAGAGCACAAGCACTGGGAAGCACCCAGCCTTCTCTGCACCTGTGTAATGGTAAACGAAAGGCCTGACTTCTGAGTAGCGATTTTCAATTAACAATGCATCAGATCTCACTCCATGCCAGCACCACGCTGAAACCTCCAGTGCAGATATTTTAATAAAATAAGACACACAAGAACAGGGAAAATGAGAGACAGAAACCAACAAACAAAAACATGGGAGCAGAATACATTGATTATGTGATAGCTGGCTTTAAAACCTGAGAAGACCAAATCTTGACCTTGCAGTGAGAATACAAAAGATCCTTCAAACAAGGCAGGAATTATTGGTTCCAGCTTCCTCTGGAAATAGGGTGAAAGGGTATGTGTTGGAATGTCCATTCGACTTTCCACAATGGCTCTGCATAAGAGGAACCAACAGAGATCCCTTCCTGAGACCAAAGGAGGCAAAAGCTAGGCGGCAACCAAAGATTTCAGAGGAGGAAACAGGTAAGGGGCAGAGATGTCAGATGATTTCTCCCATTTACTATTTGTCTTTTTCTTTTCTTACTACCTTCTTTGTTTGCTTATTATAGTAGTTGCTTTAGGATATATAGTAGTATATATCACAGGCACCCTTCACATGATATATTGCCCCTTCATACAGTACAAAAACCTCACAACAATATACTTCCATTTCTTTTCTCCTGGCCTTTAGTCCTCACTGTCTTCTGTTTTCATCCAAATCTTCTTCCTGACTGTTGATCGTATTGAACACAGTAGCCCCAAGTCTGTCATCACATGCTGGGCTATGAGATGTCAGTGCCCTCCAGCCAAAGGCCTCCTAGAGCTCACTTGCACTTAAGTAAGTTGGGTTTCTCATTTGTCCCCATGAGGGAGTGCACACACACCGTGGAGAATTGCCAGATGTCCCAGTAAAGGGTGTTAGAAAGAACCTATTACAGGATGTGGGCTTTGGCTGGTGATTTTGAAAGGATTTAGTGAAGTAGAGAGTTGCTCTCTGTTGGCTGCAGTCAAGAAGGGAAGGTCATTCTATGATGGGTACCTCAATAAATCTTACGTATGGGAGGGCATTCTAGATGCTAAAGCTGTAATTAATAATAGAATAAAGCAGCCACTCATATTAGCCGAGGAAGGGAGATTTTTGTATTTTGTAGCTCAGATGATATTCATATTGTGTGTCTATTTAGGCATGATTAGGGAATGGTCTGTTTGCTATCTTTGCTGTTGTTGTGTCTTGATCTATCATAGTTACAGAGTGATTTTGTCTCATATTAATGTTCTGTGAAATCATTTGTGTTCAACAGGAAAGCACCAACGCACAGCCATGAGTGCCACACCAGCTCATACAAACACCAAGATCTGCCTGATAATGCCAGGGCATGCCTGGGTGTCAGGTGTTGCTCTGCTTTTCTGGGGAATCGCAGAGTTCCAGTAGGAACTTCTTCACCAGCCCCCGAGCAGCCTAGCCTCAGCAGCAGATGTGCTTGGCTGCTCAGGTTGACTGACGGGTATCTCCTCCTATGTTCTAGTTTCCCTTACTTTCATTTCTCCAGCTTCTCCCCTAATTGTGCCAATCTGGTTTCTATAATGAACCCCTCATCCCATTACTCATAGTGGTACTGCTCCCCTATTTAAACACTACCTGATACCAGGACTCAAATAAGGAAGACAAATTAAATGATGTTTAGGAAGCAAATAGATCCCTGGGTCCCCTTCTTCACATCTGCACACTGAGAAGCTGTCCTTTCTCAATCACAGCAGAATGGTGGAGGTCCATGCTCTTGAAAAGGCCAAACAGAGGGTCTTTGGACTGGGGAATCTCAGAGATATTTGAGGGCAGAGCAACTTTCTAGAAACAGTAGAATTATTTTAAAATATGTGAATTGAATACTGAGGTCACCAGTCCCCTTTCTCTACTTTCCAAATTTTACAGCCACACAAGGCGCACCTGCTAGGAAGAAGGCTGGGGTGACTCTAAACTCTGACGAAAGGTCGACAACAGGGGATCAATGTTTGAAGCTTAAAATGACCACAAATGATGACAATCATTATGCCCATGTGATGCATTGATTCCACAATCACTAGGAATTAATCTTCTTTATTCCTGGAGATAATTGTATTCCCTATATTCAGAATACAGAAGTACTGTTATCTTCTCTCAAAGTACTTTGGCTGAAATAAATACAGCCACTCCAGCTGTATTTTGGTTTGCATTATCATGGTATAGTTTTTCCTATTGATTTTTATGGAAAATTTAATTTTTTTGCAAGTAGCATATCATTGAGTCTTACTTTTTAATTCAATTTGACTATTTTTTCCTTTAATTTCAGTGTTTCGACTGCTTACATTTAATATAATTATTGATATAGTTATGTTGATCTGTCATATTTATGTTCTATTTTTCCCATCTACTATTTGTCTTTTTCCTTCTTTACTACCTTCTTTGTTTACTTATTTTAGTAGTTGCTTTAGGATATATCGTAGTATACATCACAGACATACTTCAAGTTATATATTGCCCCTTCATATAGTACAAAAACCTCACAACAGTGTTATTTATTTTCTCCTGATCTTTATTCCATTGTTGTTATACACTTTAATTTTACCTACGTTATAAACTCTGTGCTATAATTTATTGCTTTATTTCTAAAGAATCCATTATCCGAAGGTGAGATATAAATAAACTTTTAAAATAATTTTACATATTTGTACATGTGGTTACCATTTCTAGTGCTTTCCATTTGTTTGGTTGATACATCCACCTGATACCATTTTATTTTTGCCAGAAGAAGTTTCATTAACATTTCTTGAGCCCAGCTGGGTCGGGGACCAGAGTGGCTCTGTCTGTCACACTTGGAGAAACTAGTAAGTGCTATTCATACCCGCTCACTTCCTCAACTTCTCTGTAAATTGAATAACCAAGCCAGAGAGTGAGAGGCCAGTTGTCATGTCAGTACTACTTGTGTCTCTCTCCTTTTATCATGAGTGGGAATTGGGGACTAATTCGCTCTAACACTGTATGTGTTTTACACATTGACAAATCACAGGGAAATGCTTTTCTAAAATATTTACACTGTACAAAACTGATTTCTAAATAAATAATACCTGGAACATTTTCTTTAAATTATTTCTTATATTGTATGTAGTGGCTTGAAGTAGATCAAGAGAAGGATGCTAGATGTAGACACTTTATAAACTTTAACAGTACAGGAAATTGGACTCTATTTCCATTTGAATCCATATTTTGTGAAAACCCTCTGCCTAGAAAGACTTCCCCAGTTACATCTGTCCCTCTGTCTTAGCCAACTTGTTACTTCTCGGTCCCTCCCACTGCCTTGAGCTCTGAGGTGTTTCCTGAACTGGCTGGACCCCTTGCTCCTCATTGCACACCTTAGTATTTCTCTTCCTCCTTGTGCTCTCTCCAACCACTGCAGCAAGTAGTGTCTATGCTGCCTCTACTTCGCATTATATTCAGCTTAGCTTCTATTTATTTACTACTTGAAATACTCACTAATTGTGCATTAAGCGTACACTTTGCAACTTAATAGGCTATCAATGGCTGAATTTCCCCACCACCCCCCCAGCCGCCACCTGGTGAGGAGGAGGAAGGGAAGATAAGGAGCTAACCCAGTGGGAGTTTCTGCAAGGAGCAGGCATCTGGCAAAGGTGTATCTTTCACCTGAAGTTCCCGGGGAAGGTTCAAAGCAGGAGTAAACAGAATGGAGCACCAGGTGGGAAGCCGAGCTCAGTAAGGTACAGAAAGAAGCCTGAGCGCCAACAGATGAGTCAAGGGCAGGGATGGACGCGTATGTGCAGAACCAGCATCTGGGGAGCATGAGATCAAGACCTGGGTGACGAAATGTGATGCAGGTTGAGCCCTCAGGGTGTCACATCTGGTATTTGGCTTTAAAAAGTCTGTGTGGGTGTAGGTGTTAATTACCTCCTTAGTGTCCTGTGACTGCTATAATAAATCACCACAAGTGTGGTTATTGAAAACAACATAAATGTACTCTCACAGGTATGGAGACCAGAAGTCTGCAGTCAAGGTATGGGAAGGTCTGTTTCTCCTAGGGGCTCCAAAGGAGAATCTGCTCCATGCCTCATTGCAAGCCTTGGCACTCTTTGCCTTGCAGAAGCATCACTCCAAACTGTCTCCATCTTCCCGTGGCCTTCTTCTCCAGATTTAGGCCTGTCCTAGTCCTAGACGATCATAACTTGAGATCCTTGAAAGTACATCTACAAAGAACCTTTTTTCCAAAGTCGTCTTCCCAGAACTTGGACATATCTTTTTTTAGGGTACCGTCATTCAACTCAAAGCAATTATACAATTCAAGACAGTGTTCTAAACATGTATGAAAGCACTTAATTCATATACCAATTCCACATTAAAGTATGTGTCAATATTATGACCACTTTACAAACATGAAATCTGAGGTGAGGAAGGAATGAGTAATCTTTCCACATCCCCATAGCTGTCAGTGTTGGGGCTGCACCTGAACCCAGGTAGGCAAATCCCACAGTTCACATGCTTTATCACTGTGCTTTAGAAATGGCTGAGCCTCTGTTTCTTCGTTTGTAAAATGGAGACAGTGACAGTACACATTTAATAGGGTTTCTGTGAGATTATGTGTGCCCCAGCATGGACAGCCACTACAGATTTAACTACTGATACTAATATGAGAGTGAAGCAGCTGGGGCAGATCCTGCAAAATTCCAGGAACATTTGACTTTGATGGGCTCACAGGTATGACGCAGAGGAAAGCTGGCTGTGCTGAAGGGACCAGACATAGGGGTCACTGGAATGGAAGCTTCTCAAAGGTGGTAAAGATGCTTTTTGTGCTTGTCGCCACCACCCCAAATGATATTAACCATGAGGTGCGTGCTCAGTGAAAGTATATGGAGTGAATGAATGAGTGGCAATACATTTTTTTGGAAGCAAGCACTATAATAATCATTTCTTCTGTACCTCCTTTCCCTAACAGATCTCTGCCTCTCCAAGGCTAAGAACAGCGCTAGTCGTAGATAGGAATTTATCTATTTATTTTTGACCTCTCTATCATCTCCTAGCCTTAGGTGGAAAATCTCACGTGGGAATGAAGTTCCTGGAGAAGAAATGGTGAGAGCAGACCTCCAGGATCTTCAGAAATGGTGAGACACATGGATGTGGTGAAAAGAACATGTGGCGTGGTGGTAGTAGTCAGAGCAGGACTTGGTGAACACAGCTCATGGAGTGCTTGATCTGTTGATCTGTGCCAGGCAGTGGGCTAGATTGTAAAAATAAGACCAGTGATAAAAATTGATATATATATATAGACAAAGACTGATATGTAATCAATAGATGATGGATAGCTAAATAGACATAATTATGTAGATAGCTTTAATTCTTACTGTGCCACTTAATAGCGGTAGAAACTTTCATGAGTTATAACAACAATTTAAGCCTCCATTTCTAGATAAAATTAAGTTACTTAAATGCTTAACTCATAGGGTTTCTGTGATAACTAAATAATAAATCTTGCATATATATGCATGTGTACATCTGTGAGAGTATGAATATATATACAGAGAGACAGAGAGAGACAGGGACAGAGAGACAGAGAAGAGAGAGACAGAGAAACAGGGGGGCACACAGGTGAGCTTGGTACCAAATAGATCATTTTGCCTTCCTTTTCTTCTCAGCTCCTGAAATACTCTGTTCCTGAAATACAATGCAGTGATAACTACTGTTTATCCTTTTTTTTTTTTTTTTTTTTTTTTTTTTTTTTTTTTTTTTTTTTGTCATGTAAGTCCAAGACTTCTTTATAGAAAACTCTCAACCTATGGCATCAATTTTGGACCAAGATGTGGCCATCTGCCTTCCTAAATGCCCTTAAATGACAGCTGAGCTCCTCAATAGCCTTCATCGCTCCTGATCTTTCACCCCTGCAGGGAAGCATCTGGTGGCACACTCAATATCCAATGCCCACTGGGCTGACCCAGAAGCAAATTTTGTGTCAGCTCCTCCAGCCCACCATGGATCATCCTGGGAGCCATCTTCAGACGGTAATTATTCTCAGCTGAAGCCATGGCCCCATTAAAGACAACGCTAGAGATGAAAAGTCCCAGATTCCATTAGCAGTCTCTACTTCAGACGTGAACTCTGGGACATGACGCCTCTGATGTGTCACTTCATGTTGCTTCCACAGGCTTAATGATGCCTTTAGCATCTCCCACCTGAAGGTATCGCTCATTATACCACTGAAGATGCATGGCCATATTTCAGTGAATTAAGTTCATTTGCTAGTTTGTAAAGGAAACACAATTTAAAAAGTGAGTCACACATGTCTTCATTTTTTTCAGGTCAACGTTGAAATGAGAACTATTTTGACTGATCTGCTTGGAATAAAATGAGGAAAACAGTTCATGCTGAACTACTCATGTGTGGAGGTGATGAACATATGTTTCTAATTTTGAACTGACAGAAAAGCAAAAATAAACAAATTTAACAAACCTTAGTTATTGACAACCACTCACAGGATAGTTCAGCTAAGAAATAAACATATGGTTCAGGGAATAAAGAAACTGCCTGGCTCGGTGTGGAAATGACACTTCTAGAATTAGAGTTTCATGACTGCAGTGAGCTCATTCCTTCTGTAATTAGGGTCAAGACTTGAACTTTTCCTGTGGATTTTCCCATCAGTAGACTGGTGCCATTTATCCATGTAGATGAGCACTACAAGGACAGGGTGGGCTTCAGCATTACTTCATATCACACTTCAAGAGTGATGAGTTTCTCAAGGAGACTGCCATGCCTCCTCAGAGCCGGCCCATCTGTATGTGATCAGGTGGGAGAATTCGCTTTAGAAAGTGGGGTGTGATGGGACAGAGGTGTTAAGTGCCCTCTGAGGAAGTGTCGGCTCTAAGAAGAGAAGAAGTTTGCCACGATGATGCTTGGCCTCTTTTCCAGCCACGTCTCAGTCGACCCTAGCTGCTGGGAAAAGTACCACCTACTGGGAAACAGCAAACATTCATTTCTCGCAGTTCCGGAGGCTGGAAGTCTGAGATCAGAGTGCCAGTGTGGTCAGGTTCTGGTGAAGACCCTCTTCGCATTTGCAGATGGCTGCCTTCTCCTTGTGCCCCACCTGGCAGAGAGAACGTGAGCTGGCTCTCTGTCCTCTTTTCATAAGGGCACTCATCCACTCATGAGGCTCCACCCTCATGACCTCATTACCTCCCAAAGGCCCCACCTCCAAGTATTATCACGTGGGGGATTCGATTTCAACATATGAATTTTGGGGGACACAAACTTTCAGTCTGTAACAAGACACAATTGTCTTACTATGATCAGACTATGGGTGATTTACTTCGTTTCTTGACACATCTGTTTTTATTCTTAAGCCTGTATACATAGATGGTACTTACTGTTTTACAAGAATCCAGTTTGTCCTTGCATTGTAATTTATTTTAAAAACACTGGTTTAAGGTTTCTGTGATGGCTAAAGGCATCTAACTGAATCCAGAATATACTGTGAACTTTAGTGTCTCAGGTCGCATGTTGTGAAGGAAAAGGTGCCACACGCTTGTCACTGGTCTTGGTGCAACCTCGAACTCAACATGTGAATCCGAAGGGAGTTTCTTCCTCTCCAGAGGCCTCTGCTTTCCCATCTTCTTCTTCTTCTTCTTTTTTTTTTTTTTTTTTTTTTTTTTTTTTTGAGACAGAGTCTCGGTCTGTCACCCAGGCTGGAGTACTGTGGTATGATCTCAGCTTGCTGCAACCTCCGTCTCCCAGGTTCAAGCTGCATTAGCCAGATTCTCCTGCATTAGCCTTCGAGTAGATGGGATTACAGGTGCGTGCCACCATGCCCCACTAATTTTTGTACTTTTAGTAGACATGGCATTTCACCATGTTGGTCAGGCTGGTCTCGAACACCTGACCTTGTGATCCACCCACCTCGGCCTCCCAAAGTGCTGGGATTATAGGCATGAACCATCGCACCTGGCCTTCCCGATCTTTAAGTGAGCCAAATGAGGATGATCCCTGGGATTTATCCAAACCCACACGTTTTGGGGGTTGATGAGAGTGAGGGTGGAATGTCTGTCCCTTCTGGACAGAATCCTAACAATTCTTCAGCAAATCAGTGAATCTTGAATCCTTGCGGAGGCCTCTTTCTAGGGAGAATGTCTTGGATAGCTGACCACAGGGATCACAGCCCTTGGGCTTCCTCAGATTTGAGGGAGGGGTTCAGTGATCCTGCCTGTCAGCCCCCAGGTTCACAAGTACAGCCACAAGACAGATTACCAACTGCTTTTTTTCTCAGCCCTGGGAAAAGTGTGGACGTCTCTTTGCAGCAAGTTGTATCAGCAAGACTGCTGTATCAGGGGTTGTGCAATCCTCAGTTTCACATGAGGAAGAATTTACTGTCTGTCGGAGTTGCCCATTCTGCTCCTAGAAGCTGCTCATCATGGGTTCCAGCACGGGCCAGATGTGGGGAGAAGCTTGCCACCCTGAGGGATGAAGTCCCAAGTCCTGTGCTGCCCACAGCGAGGTCCTTAGGCCAGCAGCATGGACATCACTTGGGTGGTTGGTGGAAATGCCCACACATAGGCCAATGACTGAGTCAGCCTCTGTGTTTTATGAGGTCCCCTGTGCACAGTGGAGCGTGAGAATTGCTGGGGAATGAGGAGGAGCCTCAATGTCATCTGTTGCCCAGGAGCTGAGCCAGGAGGGAAGACCTGGAGCTGAGACCTCCAGAGGCTGCTCCACGGAGGGGACAGGGATGATCACTTTCTGTCATTCTCCACTTTGGCCACAGCTGGGCTCTTGCTCAGTGACCCACCCTGTGCTGCTGCCTCAACCTGACCAAACTGCCTCAGGTGCTGCCTGGGCACCTGACAGGCTCTGCAGAGTCACAGTTCACCCAGATGCAGCCACTTTCCCTCCGTACCAGCTTTCCTCTGAGGCCATCTCCATGGTTCCCACTGCAAGGGCCTGGCACACTCTACCTCTCTCTTCTAGTGTCCCACTCCTCTGAGACCCAGGGTATTTCATGAAGTCCCCTCGTCCTGTCTGCAGCTGCACGGGGACCCCTGTCTGAGGTTTGCCATCATCCTGGGCCACTCATGGGCTGTGGACGTGGATTCTCCACTTCCGGGTCCTGGATCATAAAGGGGCCTCCAGTGTGTCCTCCCAGGGGGCTAAGACATAGCAGACCGAGCCCCCCAACCTCACTTTGGGGGATGTGTAGCAAGTGGGCAGTGACTTCTGCCAGAGACTGGGTCTGGTTCTTCCCCAGGTGTATCACACATGGACTGCCTGCCTTGAAGACACTGGTATCATAACAAGAGAATGGATGAGGCCAGCCTCATTCACGTATCCACTGTGTCACATCTTCGTGAATAACTATCTAAGCAGGGTAAGTAAAGGAGTTACTTTACAGAGAGACTGCTGCCTAAAAGGTCTTTGATACTCCATTAAGTTTGCAGCCCTTCAAGTGAAGAGCGGCCTATTAGCAGACTATTCAGACAGGGTTCATTTCCGACATAGCACTGGACACCTGATATCTCAGAGTCCAGGTTTGAGTGTGCAGGTGTGTGAGTGCCTGTGGCCCTGGGGGAGGCTGGGTGTGCACTGGCGCAGATGCTGGACACAGGGAATCCCCTTCATGGTTCAGACAAGCCTGGAGACTCGTTATAAAGCAGTACAAGCCATCTACTTTCCCAGAGTGGCGGTTTTTCTCTAATTCTTTCTTCCTGTACCCCCACAAGGTAGTTAGGAAGGACCCACCTCTCCCCATGCCCTCAGATTGAAAAAGTCTCAGTTCTCTGTGGCTGAGTCATGTTCTGACTTGCACAGCAGTTTTAAAGTCTTCACAATGACTCTACTGGCTGAAAATTATTATCAAAATTCCAAGTCATACTTAATTAACAACTAAGTAATTTTTGGTGTGCAATCTACAGGCTTGTCATTGCTCCTGTAGGTGCTGTCTCCTGAGGGTGTTTAAATTTCTGGTAGTTTCAAAATCTCAGGAACCATGGAGCCATGGAGCTTGGAAAAACTAACCCCACTGTAAATACACAGTGGGGTATGTGAGACATTGGTGTAACTCCCACTTTCTTTTCAAATTGAGAAATAAAAAAAAAAAAGTGTGAATTTTGGCCTATGTGGCATTCTATAAGCACATTTTCTGACATAAAGCATGGCACAAAGTTTGGCCTTTTGGCTTTTAGCAATGTGGAGTTGTTATTATCTTCAATCCCACTCACTAGCGAACTTGGCAATAATTTCAGTCTTGCCATGAGTCATCAGCTGAGTACCTTAGGGGGCTCTTTCTCAAGAAATCCCACATGGGCTTTCTGAGTCTCATGTCTGCTCTAACTCCTTTTCCCTCTGCCTTCAGTTTTCATGAGTGCTCCCATTTAGTTCAGCTGGATTACTGTTCTCAACTCACTGCACAAAGTCACCATAGCTCATATTACTGAGAGCGACTTTCCAACCCATCATCGCAGCCCTGCAGTGCAGCTCCTACTCAAGGGGTTGGGACAAGCTTCCTTGGAGAAATTCTAATGCAACCCTGGAGACGATCTTCATGGGAATCTCAGTAGGAAGGAACACTTGTACAGAATTGTCATTTAGAAGGAATGAGTTTCACCATTGTGTTTTTCTTGCCATCCCACCACTGAAACTACTGACATGATGGGTCACGTGGCTCACGTTGCTTTCACAGAAGTGAGGGTGGAGCCTGCAACAGTTCAGTAAACTGTGTCTGTTAGCTCTGGTGAATCTATATGCGTCTGCAGCAACCTCAATTCTTGCCTCCTCAGAAGAAAGAATTTGACCCAGGAACATAAGGCAGAGAGACTGAGGCAAGTTTTAAAGCAGGAGTGAAAGTTTATTAAAAGGTTTTTGAGCAGAAACAAAAGGAAGTAAGGTACACTTGGAAGAGGGCCAAGTGAGCAACTTGAGAGATCCAAGTACATAGGTTGACTTTTGACTTGGGGTTTTATACGTTGGCACGCTTCTGGGGTCTTGTGTCCATTCTCCCCTGATTCTTCCATGGCAGTGGGCTGTCGGCATGTGCAGTGACCTGCCAGCGCTTGGGAGGGGCCGCATGCGCAGTGTGTTTACTGGAGTAGTACATATGCTCACTTGAGGTATTTTTCTTTACCAGATGAATGTTCCTAGAGGAAGATCGTATAGCAGTCAAATGCCACCATTTTTGCCTCTTAGTGTGCATGCTTGAGCCCACTCATCCAACTCCTGAGAAATTATTAGGAAGCTGCTGATTACCAATTTCAGGCTTTTTTATCTGTTAGGAGACTGTCTCTCCCTGGTGCCAACTACAACCAATTATTATTTTAGAGAGACAGTTTAACAACCACCTGACCATCGCTTGATGGTCTCCTAACATTACTGGGGTAGGGCCCTCCTCTGCTCTGCTCATGTTTGCCTAATTACCTACTGGAACACGTTCTGAAGCTTCCTAGGTGGGAGGACATTTCCTACCTGCCTCCCTTAAATAAGGCACGGCTGGAAAGACTCAAGTTACTCTGAAAATAACAAGGCTTGGTAGTTAACTAGTAGCCCGTTGAGATTTTCTCATTCCGCAATGAAACCAATCATTGTGTAATTGAGGCACAAGATAGCCTTTCAGCTACGACAGGAGCATAGACGCCCACCATGTGGCAATGGTACAGGTCTTTGAGCCCTCCCGTACTGTAAAATTGAGCTTATGTTTGTAAGAACTACCGCAGGTTCTAAATGTGGAAACTATCTTGCACCGCTTCCACATCTTGTGTTTAACATTCATTCTTATTTTGCCTTGTACTTGATCTAAAGTGTAAACTGAACCACTACCATCTACTTTTGAATGACTTTGTTTCAAAAGTAGGCAAGATTCTGAAAAATCTTTTCTGATTAAAATAAAAATGGATAAGAGGACTTCACGTGCAATGTCCAAGATAAATAAATCTATGTGAAAAAATTTGTATGAAAATGAAATGCTTTTTTCACTTTGGGTTTGTTTCATGATTTGTATCTATTTTGTAATAGTTTAATGGTATATAATACATTAAGTTATCCATTTGATTACAAGAATACTGGTTTCTAAGTTGTGCTATTAAGTTGCATTTATTTCAGAATTTTTCACTTGTCAATTTTTAGTGAGGTCCACAATAGTCCCCAAGATTGAGAAGCAGAAATGAACTTTTATTTAATAGGTCTGAGTTTGCAGTTATAGAATTGATTGTAGTAGTTCATCTTTGTCAGACTGTGAGAGGGTAAGAATAGAGGTTACATGTCAATAATAAAGGTTAATCAATTCATTAAATTGAAAACATGGGTCTGGCTGCATCACCTTTGACATTGTGCTCAGTGCAAGGTGGGAAATGTGAGGGTCACAAGCATCACCCCAGGAGAATTTCTTCATCTAATAGCAAAGAAAGAATTTTTAAAAAGTTAACAAAGGATTGCAAATGCAGTGATAGCTCAGTGTATATATATATATATATATATATATACACACACATATACATATATATATATATATATATATATATATATATACACATATACATATATATATAAAACCTGGATCAGAGCATCTGACTCCATCAGAGGCCAAAAAAGGGAGAGAAAACTAAGATGTTAGAAAGTGTTACCATTATTTCATCAAGTGGAAAGAGGCTAAAATTTTGAACTTCATCTGGTAGGCATTGAGACTCCTATGATAGGTTTTAATCAAAGAAGCAATCATATGAATACTAATATTTCTGTAGTCAAATAATTACTGTGGGACTTACTTGGACTTCAGATTAGGGAAGACTACTCGAAAGATATTCACTGTGTTGTTCTAAAATAGTGTCATACTTCAGTCATTTATGTTTATATCTTTAATCCCTCTGGAAGCATTGTTTTTCAGATTTAGTCTGATTAATGATCTATTTTTGTTTTCCCTATAGGGTAACTCAAATTTTCCATTATCACAGTCTGTCCACAGTATGAGTTCATTTCTCTATTCCTTTACGGCAAGGTTTTGCAACCTCAGGATAACTGACAATTGAACTAGGTAATTCTCTGTTGTTACAGATATCCTGGGTTTTAGAATATTAAACAGCACCCAAGCCACCATCAACCACATGCACACCCTCCCCATTATTGTGACGTGAAAAATGTCTCCAAACTTCCAAATGTCCCATGAAGGACAAAATTGCTTCTGGTTGAGAACGACTGCTTTCAGGGTACTTTTCAGCCTTTATTACTATGGCTTGAATGTTACTTTCTACAAGACTAGAGGGATATCTCTTGTCTTCTTTTACAGAATTATCTTAGCAATTTGGAGACTTTCTTATATTTACATATATTTTCAAAATATTTTGTCTAATACTCATCAAATATCACTGGGTTATTAATGGACATGTTAAATATCTTATTAATTTGGGGAATATAGACATATTTATAATGTTATGTTCCTCCAGTTAGTCATTCTTTTGTGACTTTTACAATTTATTCACAAATAATTCTATCTCTAAATTAATACCACGTGGGTTATAGACTAATGTTAAAGCAAATAGTGTCTTAATTTCTTCTGTATTTCTTATTACTTTTTCTGGAAAGTTACGGATTTATGTTTGGACTTTTGCATAGCCATTTTGTACTCACTTTTAGACCATAAGTTTGTGGTCTAAAAATTCATCATTTTGAATTTGTTGTTATCAAAAGTATTTTATGTATTAATATAGCACCAGCACATGATGAAAAGTATCTCTTCTTCCTAATTCTTATATTGCTTATTAATGTTTCTTGTTGCAATGTCATAAATAAAATCTCTCTAACATGTAAAACCTAATAGAGTTAGCTACATTAAGTTAAAGAAGATACAAGAAAGAAGAGACAGGTGACCAAACAGGAATATATATTTTTATCCTACATAAACCAAAATGGTGGTTTGTTTAGGAACAGGGGTCTGCAAACTTTTGAAAGGGCAACACAGTGAACAGCTTAGGCTTATGATCATATTGTCCATGTTGTAACTATTCAGCTTTACCATTGTAGCTCGAAAGCAGCTATAGACAAGGTGGAACTGAATTAATATGGTTCCAATCAAACTTTGTTTACAAAAACAGGTTTGGCTCGCAAGCTGCAGACGGCTGAATCCTGATCTAGAACATGGTAATGACCACCAAAACTCAACATAAAAAGCAGTCATAACCAAGTAGATAAATCATCAGAAACCTAAAAAGGGAATTTCGGGGGTAAGGAATCCTGAATTCTTGATACCATAGGTGAATTGCACAACTTTACTAATTCTAAGAAAATACTTTATTTGATATAGAGATATTATACTTCATACCCCCTCAATGCTAAAAGTTTATAAAGTCAGACACCAGATAGTGGCATGGCAGTTACGTAAACAAAATTTTAGTGGGAGTGAAAACTGATGGTGTACTTTTTAAGAATCTTTTTCTGCCTTTTTATTGTTTTAATTATACTTTAAGTTCTGGGATACATTTGCAGAATGTGCAGGTTTGTTACATAGGTACACATGTGCCATGGTGGTTTGCTGCACCCATCAACCCGTCATCTACATTAGGTATTTCTCCTAATGCTATCTCTTCCCTAGTCCCCCACCCCACAACAGGCCCCAGTGTGAGATGTTCCCCTTTCTGTGTCCATGTGTTCTCATTGTTCAACTTCCACTTTTGAGTGAGAACATGTGGTGTTTGGTTTTCTGTTCTTGTGTTAGTTTGCTGAGAATTACGGTTTCCAGCTTCATCCATGTCCCTGCAAAGGACATGAACTCATCCTTTTTTTATGGCCACATAGTATTCCATGGTGTATGTATGCCACATTTTCTTTATCCAGTCTATCATTGATGGGCATTTGGGTTGGTTCCAAGACTTTGCTATTGTGAACAGTGCTGCAATAAACATACGTGTCCATGTGTCTTTATAACAGAATGATTTAGAAACCTTTCAGTACGTACCTAGTAATGGGATTGATGAGTCAAATGATATTTCTGGTTCTAGATCCTTGAGGAGTCATCACACTGTCTTCCACAATGGTTGAACTAATTTACACTCACACAAACAGTGTGAAAGTGTTCCTATTTCTCCACATCCTCTCCAGCATCTGTTGTTTCCTGACTTTTTAATGATTGCCATTCTGGTTTGTCTGTTTGTTTGTTTGTTTGTTTGTTTGTTTGTTTGTTTGTTTGTTTTGAGATGGAGTCTCACTCTTTCACCAGGCTGGAGTGCACTGGTGCATAATGATCCCCATTCTAACTGATGTGAGATGGTATCTCATTATGGTTTTGATTTGCGTTTCTCTAATGACCAGTAATGATGAGCTTTTTAAAAAAATTAATTAATTAATTTTCTTTTCAGTAGAGATGGGGTTTCACCATGTTGGCCAGATTGATCTCGATCTCCTGACCTCATGATCCACCCCCCTTGGACTCCCAAAGTGCTTGGATTACAGTCTTGAGCCACCGTGTCAGGCTCATGAGCTTTTTTCATATGTTTGTGGGCATCATAAGTGTTTTCTTTTGAAAAGTGTCTGTTCATAACCTTCAACCACTTTTTGATGGAGTTGTTCTTTTTTTCTTGTAAATTTGTTTAAGTTCTTTGTAGATTCTGGATATTAGACCTTTGTCACATGGATAGCTTGTAAAAATTTCCACCCATTCTGTAGGTTGCCTGTTCACTCTAATGACAGTTTCTTCTGCTGTGCAGAAGCTCTTTAGTTTAATTAGATCTCATTTGTCAATTTTGGCTTCCGTTGCCATTGCTTTTGGTGTTTTAGTCATGAAGTCTTCACACATGCCTATGTCCTGAATGGTATTGCCTAGGTGTTCTTCAAGGGTTTTTATGGTTTTGGTTCTTATGTTTAAGTCTTTAATTCATTAATCCATCTTGAGTCAATTTTTGTATAAGGTGTAAGGAAGGGGTCCAGTTTCAGTTTTCTGCATATGGCTAGCCAGTTTTTCCAACATCATTTATTAAATATGGAATCCTTTCCTCATTGCATGTTTTTCTTAGGTTTGTCAAAGACCAGATGGTTGTAGATGTGTAGCATTATTCCTGAGGCCTCTGTTCTGTTCCATTGGTCTATATATCTGTTTTGGTACAAGTACCATGCTGTTTTGGTTACTGTAGCCTTGTAGGATAGTTTGAAGTCAGGTAGCGTGATGCCTCCAGCTTTGTTCTTTTTGCTTAGGATTATCTTGGCTATATGGGCTCTTTTTTGGTTCCATATGAAATTTAAAAGAGATTTTTCTAATTCTGTAAGGAAAGTCAATGGTAGCTTGATGGGGATAGCACTGAATCTTTAAATTACTTTGGGCAGCATGGTCATTTTCACAATGTTGATTCTTCCTATCCATGAGCATGGAATGTTTTTCCATTTGTTTGTGTCCTCTCTTATTTCCTTGAGCAGTGGTTTGTAGTTTTTTTTGTTTTGTTTTGTTTTTTTGAAGTCCTTCACATCCCCTGTAAGTTGTATTCCTAGGTATTTTACTATCTTAGTAGCATTTATGGATGAGGGTTCACTCATGATTTGGCTGTCTATTATTGGTGTATAGGAATGCTTGTGATTTTTGCACATTGATTTTGTATGCTGAGACTTTGCTGAAGTTATTTACCAGCTGAAGGACATTTTGCACTGAGATGATGGGGTTTTCTAAATATACAATCATGTCATCTGCGAACAGAGACAATTTGACTTCCTCTTTTCCTATTTGAATACCCTTTATTTCTTTCTCTTGCCTGATTGCCCTGGCCAGAACTTTCAATACTATGTTGAATAGGTGTGGTCAGAGGGGGCATCTTTGTCTTGTGCCGGTTTTCAAATGGAAAGCTTCCAGCTTTTGCTCGTTCAGTATGATATTGGCTGTGGGTTTGTCATAAATAGCTCTTATTATTTTGACATATGTTCCATCAATACCTACTTTATTCAGAGTTTTTTTGCATAAAGTGGTGTTGAATTTTGAAAAATATTTTAAGTTGAAATAGAATATATGTATCACTGAAATCCAATATTTCTACTCCAGGCTTATGCTCCAAAATCTATAGTTGCATGTACAAAGATGCTATAAAAAATGGCTTCAATGAATCTACAATAGATGTAAATCAAAATTTTCCAGTTCAAATAAGATGTTTAGTTACTCTATCCAAAATAAGTCTCACAGAAGTATGTGGAGAGTTGTAGAAGACTGTCTCTTGTAGATTATTATTGTAATTACAAAAACAAAATATCATATCTAAAAAAGATACTCATAGAGTCTGGGTGCAATGGCTCACATCTATAATCTCTCAGCATTTTGGAAGACCAAGGCAGAAGGATCACCTGAAGCCAGAAGTTCAAGCCTACACTGGACAACATAGTGAGATCCCATGTTTACAAAAAAATATATAAATAATTTTTTAAAAGTTAGCCAGGTGTAGTGGCTCATACCTGTAGTCCCAGTTGCTCAAGAACTTGAGCCCAGTACTTCAAGGGCTGCAATGAGCTATGATCACGCCACTTCACTCCAACCTGGGTGACAAAGCAAAACCTTGCTTCCAAAAAAAAAAAAAAAGAAATCTTGGTAGAAAATTACATTGGAAATAATAAGTGCATACAAATCCTGAATGTCTTCCTGGTATCAATCCAAAACCAAATACTGTTGCTTCCCTCAATAAATGTTAGTATATCTACATTCCACAAATTAGTTTAAATTTTGTCGGGGCTATTTATATTTCAAACTTCTGCAAAAATGCAAACAAACAAATTGTACTTCATCAATTTGCTTTCAGCTCTAAAACCGATTGCTTTGCTTTGCTTTTTTTTTTTTCTCTAATTCATTCTGGTAAACAATTATGAAACTATGTACTTAAGGAATCTGAGAGTTGTTTTATACTTCTTCCTCATTTAAAACAAACTTGTCCTAAACTTCTTATTTTAAAACATCATTGCTAGAGCAACATAGGATAAATTGCATTCACGAATTACTCTAAAGCTACTGTAATTAAGAAAGGCTACTATATAAGAAATACTACAGCTGGGTGTGGTGGCTCACATTTGTAATCACAGCACTTTGGGAGGCCAAGATAGGTGGATTATTTGAGAGCAGAAGTTTGAGACCAGCCTGTCCAACAAGGTGAAAATCTGTATCTACTAAAAACATACAAAAATGAACCAGACATGGTGGCACAGGTCTCTAATCCCAGTGACTCAGAAGGTTGAGGCTGGAGAATCACTTGAACCCAGGAGATGGAGGTTGCTGTGAGCCAAGATCATGTAATTGCACCCCAGCCTGGGCGACTAAGAGAGACTCCACCTCAAAAAAATTAAAAAGAAAAAGAAAAAAGAAATACTAGACACATCAATAGAACACAAGACAGATGAGAAATAGGTCCACACACATACAGTCACTTGAATTTTTTAAAGTACAAACGCAAAGAAATTGAGGAAAAATGGTGCTCAAATGCAAAAAGGCAGATGTCTATGTTTAAGAAAAAATAAATCTGGACAAAGACCTTGCGACTTTCACAAAAATATTTTCTCAAAATAGAACGTAGTTCTAAAGTGAGATGCAAAACTATAATTTCTAAAAGGAAACATAGGAGAAAATTAACATGACCTTAAATTTCTTGAAAAGCTAAATACAGCAACACTAAAGCAAAGTTTCATAAAACAAAAAATATGTTGGATTTTATTAAAATTTAAAACTTATTTCCTGCAAAGGACGCTGATAAGAGAATGAAAAGAGAAGCCACAGACTGGGATAAAATACTGCAAAATATATTTCTATTAAATGAGTGATATCCAAAACACAGAAAGAACACTTAAAACACAACAATAGTATCACAACATAATTTAAAGATGGACAAAGATCTGAACACACACTTCACTAAATATTTATAGATGGAAAACCAGCATATATAAAGATGTTCAGATCGGCACCAAGATGACTGACTAGACAAAGCTGGGAGGAATATCTGCCACTGAGAGACAGGGACATTGAGAATCCATGTCCCTTATCATGGATTCTTCTCTGGCAGACTACAGAATGTCAGAGACCTCCAGCAGAATGGCCCCCACTATTGCTCACCAGCTTATCTGCACTTTACCCTTTCCACAGGCTCCCCAAGCCACTGTGTTGGCACACTTGCCCATAACTAACCCCCACAACTTTGCTGGCACACGTGTAGGCAAACCTCGCTTTGTCTCACCTGACAGCATGTGTGTGTACATGCACGCTACACACTACCACACTACCACATCACTGCTGTCTCACCTGACAGCACGTGTGTGTACATGCATGCTACACACTACCACACTACCACATCACTGCTGCCTGCACCCTCTTTTGTCCCAACACCCTGGTGATGCATGAGCACCTGGCCATGCTGCCATTCCCAGCACAAGTGCAAAAGCATATGCCTGCAGCCCTGCCCGCCACCCCATGCCATCTCTACTGCTGATGTGAACATGTGCACAGAGGCCAGCAGCTTGGTTTGGCATCTGCCAGCACCTGGAACACACCAGGCTGCTGCCACCAGCACAGACATGAGCACATTCCTGGACACCACAGCCTGACTGCTACCAGTGCAGAACCTCAGCTGACATGTGTGCATCCCACTGCACTGCCACAGCTGCCAGCACACATGAACAAGCACTGGTTCCACTGTCACTGTCCCAAAAAATGCTTTCTCCAACACCACCCATCAGAGTCTTATGGCCAGTGGACCAGAAACACCTCAGACCTTCCAGTGCAGCAGGTTGGTAATCTCAGTTGGGCTGGAGAACAAAGCCAGGGGCCCAATACCAGCTCCCTAGTGTTACAACATACAGTTCAGGAGTGCTGAGTTAAGCCTTGGCCCCCTAAAATCTTTCAGAAACAAAGCAGTTGACTGAACCTGCCTTATACCATACTAAAATCCCCAAGAGCATCAAATAAGATAAAAGCAAAAAAAAAAAAAAAAAAAAAAAAACCCTCCAAAAGACAGCAATCCCAAAGATGAAAGGAACAGTCACCCACGCAGATGAGAAAGAACTAGTGCAGAAACTCTGGCAACTCAGAAAGTCATTGTGTCTTTTTCTCCAAATCACCACACTAGTTCCCCAGCCATGGTTCTTAAACAGGTTGAAATGGCTGAAGTGTCAGAAGTCGAATTCAGAATACGGATAGAAACAAAGATCATCAACATTCAAGAGAAGGTTGAAACCCAATCTAAAGAATACAGTAAAATGACACAGGAGGTAAAAGATGAAATGGCCTTTTTAAGAAAGAACCAAACTGATCTGACAGAGCTGAAAAACTCACTGAAAAACAAATAAAAAATAATGAATAAAACCTCCAAGAAACATAGGATCCTGTAAAGAGACCAAATCTACAACTCATTGAAACAGATGGGGAGAAAGCAAGCAACTTGGAAAACGTATTTCAGGATTTCATTCATGAAAATTGTCCCAACCTTGTGAGAGGCCGACATTCAAATTCAGGAAATGCAGAAAATTATTGCATGATACTATACATGATGATCATCTCCAAAACACATAGTCTTCAGATCCTCCAAGGTTGAAATGAAAGAAAAAATGTTAAAGGCAGCTACAGAGAAAAGGCAGGTCGCCTACAAAGGGAACCCCATTAGGTTAATGGTGGATCTTTCAGCAGAAACTATACCAACCTGAAGAGATTAAGGGCCTATATCCAGCATTCTTAAAGAAAAGAAATTCCAACCAAGAATTTCATATCCAGTAAAGTAATCTTCATAGGTGAAGGAGAAATAAGATCCTTTCCAGAAAAGCAAATGCTAAGAGAATTGATTATCACTAGACCTGTCTTACAAGAAGTCTTTAAGGGAGTGCTAAATATGGAAAGGAAAGACCATTACCAGGTACCACAAAAACACTTAAGTACATAAAGCATTGACATTATAAAACAACCACACAATCAAGTCTGCATATTAACCAGCTAATGACATGATGACATAATCAAACATGTACATATCAATATTAACCTAGAATTTAATAGGCTAAATGCCCTAATTGAAAAGCACAGAATAGCAAATTGGATAAAGAAGCAAACCCAACTGTATGTTGTCTTCAAGAGACACATCTCACATGCAACAATACCTATAGACTCAAAGTAAAAAGATTCAGAAAGAGGTATCAAGCAAATGGAAAACAGAAAAACAGCAGGGGTTGCTATTGTAATTTCAGACAAAACAGACTTTAAAAAATTGGTCAACAAAAACAAAGAAGGGCATTGTATAATGGTAAAGGGTTCAATTCAACAAGAAGCTCTAACTGCCTAAATATGTATGCACCCAAACAAAGGAGCACCCGGATTCATAAAGCAAGTTTTTAGAGACCTACAAAAGACTCAGGTAACCATGCAATAATAATGAGAGACTTCAACACCCTGTTGAAGGTATTAGACAGATCATCATCAAGGCAGAAAATTACCAAAGATATTCAAGATCTGAAATTGACATTTGACCAAGACCAAATGGGCCTAAGAGACTTCTACAGAATTCTCCACTGGAAAACAACAGAATATACATTCTTCTCATCAACACATGGCACATACTCTAAGACTGACCACACACTCACCCATAAAAGAATTCTCAGCAAA
Source organism: Rhinopithecus roxellana (assembly GCF_007565055.1). Lineage (NCBI taxonomy): Eukaryota > Metazoa > Chordata > Mammalia > Primates > Cercopithecidae > Rhinopithecus > Rhinopithecus roxellana. The sequence goes on along the minus strand of NC_044551.1, from coordinate 22,633,167 downwards.
TGCAATAGAACTAAAATCATACCAAACACACTCTCAGACCACAGCAAAATAAAAATAGAAATCAATACTAAGAATCCGCTCAAAACCATACCATTACATGGAAATTAAACAACTTGCTCTGTAATAACTTCTGGGTAAACAAAAAAATTAACTTCTGGGTAAACAATGAAATTACCTCCTGTGTCATTTTACTGTATTCTTTATATTGGGTTTCAACCTTCTCTTGAATGTTGATGATCTTTGTTTTTATAATGATTAAGAAATTATTTGAAACTAATGAGAACAAAGATTAAGCATACCGGAATTTCTGGGTATTTCCCTCACAGAAAAGTTAGAAAGATCTCAAATTAACCACCAACTATTACACATGGAGGAACTAGAGAAACAAGATCAAACCAAATCCAAAGCAAGTAGAAGACAAAAAGAAATAATGAAAATCTGAGCTGAACTGAAAGAAATTGAGATGTGAAAAATCACACAAAAGATCAACAAATCCAGGAGTATTTTTGAAATAATAAATAAAAGACAACCAGCTAGATGATTAAAGAAAAAAGAGAGAAGATGCAAATAAACACAATCAGAAATGACAAAGGGAAGATTACTACTAACCCCACAGAAATACGAAAAACCCTCAGAGATTACTACAAACACCTTTATGCACATAAACTAGTAAACCTAGAAGAAATGGATAAATTTTGGGAAACATATAAGATCCCAACTTTGAACCAGGAAGAAACAGATTCACTGAATAGATCAATAACAAGTTTTCAGATTGAATCAGTAATAAAAAGTCTATCACCAGAAAAACCATGGAACCAGACAAATTCTACCAGATTTATTAAAAGAGCTGGTGCCATTTCTAAAAATTAGGGGAAACTTTTCCCCAAATTATTCTATGAGGCCAGAATCATCCTGATAATACCAAAACCTGGGAAAGACACACACACACACACACACACACACACACACACACACACTTCAGGCCAATATCTTTGATGAACATAGATGCAAAAATCCTTAAGAAAATACTATCAAACCAAATCAAGCAATATATAAAAAAGCTAATGCACCACAATAAAGCAGGTTGTTTCCCCCGAATACAAGATTGGTTCAACACACACAAATCAATAAATGTGCTTTATCACAAAATAGGACTAAAAAGAAAAACCACATGGTAACCGCAACAGATAGAGAAAAGACTTTCTATAAAATTCAACATCTCTTCATGTTAAAAAACCTCAGGACACTAGGTATTAAAGGAACATATGTCAAAGTAATTAGAGCCATCTATGACAAATGCATAACCAAAGTCATACTGAATGGGCAAAACCTGGAAGCATAACCCTTGAGAACCAGAACAAGACAAGACTGTCCATGGCTTTTGTTCAACATAGTACTGGAACTCCTAGCCAGAGCAATTGGGCAACAGAAGGAAATAAAAGGTATCCAAATAGAAAGAAAAGAAGTCAAATTATCACTGTTTGCAGATGATATTATTCTACCCCTAGAAAACCCCATAGTCTTTGCCCACAAACTCCTAAATCTGATAAACAACTTCAGCAAAGCTTCAGGATACAAAGTCAATGTATAAAAATTAGTAACATTTTCTCACTCATAGGTGGGAGTTGAACAATGAAAACACCTGGGCACAGGGCAGGGAACATCACACACAGGGGCCTCTCAGGGGGTGAGGGGCTGGGGAAGGGATACTATTAGGAGAAATACTTAATGTCAATGTCTAGTTGATGGGTGCAGCAAACCAACATGGCACATATATACCTATGTAACAAACCTGCATGTTGTACACGTGTACCCTAGAACTTAAAGTATAAAAACAATAATAAAATTAGTAACATTTATCCATACCATCAAGGTCCAAATTGAGAAGTCACTCAAGAATGTAATCTCATTCACAATAGCTACATAAAGAACAAAATGCTTAGGAGTATAGCTATCCAGGAAAGTGAAAGAGCTCTTCAGTGACAATTTCAAAACAATGTTCAGTGAAATCAGAGATGATACAAACAAATGGAAAAGAATTCCATGTTCATGGATAGAAATAATCAATATTGTTAAAATGGCCATACTTCCCAAAGCAGCTTACAGCTTCAATGCTATTCTTATCAAATTTCCAGTGAAATCAGTCACATAATTGGAAAAAACTCTAATCATATGGAAATTAAAAAAAAAGAAAACCCAAATAGCCAAGGCAATCCTAAATGAACAAAGCTGAGGCATCACATTACCTGACCTCAAATTATACTATAAGGCTACAGTAACCAAAACAGCATGGTGCTAGTACTAAACCATACACATAGACCAATGAAACAGAATAGAGAGACAAGGAATAATGCACACAACTACAACCATCTAATCTTTGACAAAGTTGACAAAAACAAGCAACGGAAAAAGACTCCCTATTCAATAAACGATGCTGGGATAACTGGCTAGTCATATGCAGAAGATTGAAATTAGACTTTTTCCTTACATCATGTACAAAAGTCAATTGAAAATGGAGTAAAGACCTAATTGTCAAACCTAAAACTATAAAAACCCTGGCATATAACCTTGTGAATACCCTCCTGGACATAGGAACTGGCAAAGATTTCATGATAAAGAAGCTGAAAGCAATTGCAACAAAAAGAAAACTTGACAGATGAGATCTAATTAAACTAAAGAGCTTATGCACAGCAAAAGAAAATATCAACAGAGTAACCACACAACCTACAGAATGGGAGAAAATATCTGCATACAATGCATCTGACAAAGGTCAGATGTACAGAATCTAAAAAGAACTTAAACTAACAAGCAAAAACAAAGCAAATCCACTAAAAGTGGGCAAAAGACATGAACAGACACTTTTCAAAAGAAGACACACATGCCATCAACAAGGATATCAAAAATGTTCAACATCACTAATCATTAGAGAAATGCAAATTAAAACCACAATGAGATAGCATCTCATTGAATGGCTGTTACTAAAAAGTCAAAAAACAACAGATACTGGTGAGGTTTCAGAGAAAAGGGAATGCTTATAACAATCCTGGTGGGAACATAAATTAGTTCAGCCATTGTAGAAAACAGTTTGGTGATTTCTCAAAGAACTTGAAACAAAATTACTATTCAAACAGTAAATGTTCATTTCAGCACTATTCATAATAGCAAAGGCTTAGAATCAACCTAAATGCTCATTAATAGTAGACTGGATAAAGAAAATGTGGTACATTTGGAATGCTCCACAGCCATAAAAATGAAAAATTGGACAAGATAATTTCCTTTGCAACAACAAGGGTGGAGCTGGAGTCCGTTATCCTAAGTGAGCTAACACAGAAACAGAAAATCAAATACCCCACATTCCCATTTATAAGTGGAAGCTAAATATTTAGTGTATATGGATACAAAGAAGGGTACAACAGACATACAGGCCTACTTAAGGTTGGAGGGTGGGAGAAGGGTGAGGCTTAAAAAACTAGCTATTGGACATTGTGCTTAATACCTGGGTGATGAAATAATCTGTACACCAAATCCCCATGGCACGCTATTTGCCTATATAACAAACCTGCACATGTATCTCTGAACTTATAATAAAAATTTTAAAAATGATGTTTAGTGTCATTTTTCATTAATGAAATGAAAATTAAAATAATGAGAGACCACTGCCAACATAATAGAATGACTAAAATTAAAACCTACTGACAGAGATGTAGTTTGTTGGAATGCAAAATGATACAGCTACTTTAGAAAAAAGTTTGGCAGTTTCTGACAAAGTCAAAGATAGTCTTGCCATATAATCTAGAAACGAGGCTGATTTAAAAATGTACATCAACACAATTGGCACTTGAATGTCATTACAGTGTTATTCATAATCACCAAAAACTGAAAGGAGTCACAATTCTTCAACAGATCAATGAATAAACTAACAGTGGTAGATACACACAACAGAATGCTATTCATCAATAAATACAAATGAGCTATCGAACCATGCAAAAACATGGATATATCTTAAATGCACATTGCAAAGTAAAATATGCCAGTCTGAAAAGCTACATACTGTATGCTTCCAACTACATGGCCTTCTGGAAAAGAAAAAAAGAAAAGTTAACATATAACTGGTTGTCAAAAGTGTGGAGTAAGAAAAGGTTTAATTTGCGAGGCACTGGGAATCTTTTAGGACAATGAAGCTATTCTGTCTGATATTTTAATGCTGGACAGTGACAATATGTATTTGTAAAAACTTTAGCAGACAAAAATAGAACCTTAATATATGCAAATTTTGAGAAATCATTTAGGTCAGGGCATCCTAGGACAAACTGCAGAATATGACCAAATAATCTAACAGCATTACAAATGTCTAAAACATCTTCACTTAAGAGAGTGAAGAGAAAAGGTGCATTTTTATGTGACAAGCAATAATTTTATATATTTGTAAGGTACAATATGATGTTTCAATACATGTATCCATTGTGAAATGGGCAAAAGAAAGTTATTAGCATATCCATCGCTTCACATTTCTTTATGGAGAACATTTATATTCCACTTGCTTAGAAATTTTAAAACACACAATAAGGTATAATTGGTCAACTTGCTGTGCAATAGATAATCAGAATACATTTCTCCTATTGTATCAGTCTGTTTTCACACTGCAAATAAAGACAAGCCCCAAACTGGGTAATTTATAAAGGAAAGATGTTTAATTGACTCACAGTTCCACATGCTGGGGAGGTCTCACAATCATGGCAGAAGGCAAATGAGGAGCAAAATTCACACCTTACATGGCAGCAGGCAAGAAAGATTATGCAGGGGAAGTCGCATTTATAAATTGATCAGATCCTGTAAGATTTATTCACTATCATGAGAACAGCATGGGAAAGACCCACCCCCATGATTTAATAACCTCCCACTGGGTTCCTCTCATAACAGGTGGGAATTATGGGAGCTACAATTCAAGATGAGATTTGGGTGGAGACACAACGAAAACATATTATTCTGCTCCTGGCCCCTCCTAAATCTCATGTCCTCACATTTCAAAACCTTCCATGCCTTCCCAACAGTCCCCCCAAGCTCTTAGCCCATTCCAGCATTAACCTAAAAGTCCAAGTCCAAAGTCTCATCCGAGACAAGGCAAATCCCTTCTGCTCATGAGCCTGTAAAATCAAAAGCAAGTAATTACTTCCTAGATACAATGGGGGTACAGGCATTGGGTAAAGACAGCTGTTCTAAATGGGAGAAATTGGTCAAAACAAAGGGACTACAGGTCCCATGGAAGTTCAAAATCCAATAGGGCAAAATGATCTCCTTTGTTTCCATGTCTCACATCCAGGTCCTCCTGACAGAAGAGTGGGAGCCCCCATGGCCTTGGGGAGCTCCACCCTTGTGAGTTTGTAGGGTACATTCCCCATCCCAGCTGCTTTCACAGGCTGGCATTAAGTATGTGTGGTTTTTCCAGATGGATGGTGAAAGTTGTCAGTGGCTCTACCATTCTGGGATCTGGAAGACAGTGGCTCTTTTCTCACAGCTCCACTAGGCAGTGCCCCAGTGGGAACTCTGTGTGGGGGCTCCAACCCTGCCTTTCCTTCTGCACTGCCCTGGTAGAGGTTCTTCATGAGGGCTCCACCCCTACAGCAGACTTCTTCCTGGACATCCAGGCATTTCCATATATCCTCTGAAATCTAGGTGGAGGTTCCCAAACTTCAATTATTGACTTCTGTGCATCCTCAGGCTCAACACCATGATGAAGCTGCTAAGTCTTGTGGCTTGCACCCTCCAAAGTCATGGTCCACACTGTACATTGGTCCCCTTTAGCCAGTACTGGAGTGACTGGAGCACAGGGCACCAAGTCCCTAGGCTGCACACAGCAGTCAGACCCTGGGCCCAGCCCAGAAAACCATTTTTCCTTCCTAGACCTTTGGGCCTGTGTTGGGAGGGGCTGATGCAAAGGTCTCTGACATGCCCTGGAGACATTTTCCCCATTGACTTGGTGATTAATATTCAGCTCCCAGTTACTTATGCAAATTTCTGCAGCAGGATTGAATTTCTTCCCAGACAATGAGTTTTTCTTTTCTCCTGCATTCTCACATATAACAGCCCAAGGGGTTCACCTTGCCTGCTGCCTGGACAGAGCTGATTTATCAAGAGAGGGGAATTGTAATAGAAAAAGGGTAATTCATGCAGAGCCAGCTATGTGGAAGAACAGAGTTTTATTATTACTCAAATCAGTCTCCGTGAACATTCAGGTAGAACAGTTTTTAAGAACATCTTGGTGGGTGGGGGAAACCAATGAGCCAGGAATGCTGATTAGTCAGGGATGAAATCATAGGAAATTAAAGCTGTCTTCTTGCACTGAGTCAGTTCTAGGGTGAGGGCCACAAGATCAGATGAGCTAGTTTATCTGTCTAGGTGGTGCCAGCTGATCCATCAAGTGCAGGGTCTGCAAAATATCTCATGCACTAATTTTAGAAGCAGTTTAGAGAAGGTCAGAATCTTGTAGCCTCCAGTTGCATGACTCCTAAATCATAATTTCTAATTTAGTGATTAATGTTAGTCCTACAAAAGTAATCTAGTCCCCAGGCAAGAAGGAGCTGTGCTTGGGAAAGGACTGTTATCATCTTCGTTTTAAATTATAAACTAAGTTTCTCCCAAAATTAGTTCAGCCTATGCCCAGGAATGAACAAGGACAACTTGGAGGTTAGAAGCAAGAATGGAGTCAGTTAAATTAGACATTTTTGGCTGTCTCAGTCACAATTTTGCAAAAGGTGGTTTAAGTCAGGCTGAAAATTTTCCAAGATTTTATGCTCTGCTTTCTCTTGAATGCTTTGCCACTTAGAATTCTTCTCCCAGATACCCTAAATCATCTCTCACAAGTTCCAAGTTCCACAGATCTCTAGGGCAGGGACAAAATGCTGCCAATCTCTTTGCTAAAATATAACAAGAATCAACTTTGCTCTAGTTCCCAACAAGTTCCTCATTTCCATCTGAGACCACCTCAGCCTGGACTTTATTGTCCATATCACTATCAGCATTTTGGTCAAAGCCACTCGACTAATCTCTAGGAAGTTCCAAACTTTCCACATCTTCCTGTCTTCTGAGCTTTCCAAGTCTCCAGGAAGTTCCAAACTTTCCCACATTTTCCTGTCTTCTTCTGAGGCCATCACACTGTTCCAACCTCTGGCTGTTACATAGTTCTAAAGTCACTTCCACAGTTTTGGGTATCTTTCCACAGTGCCCCACTATCTGGTACAAATGTACTGTATTAGTCTGTTCTCACACTGTGAATAAAGACATACCTGAGACTTGGTAATTTATAAAGAAAAGGTTTAATCGAGTCACAGATCCACATGCTGGGGAGGTCTCACAATCATGGTGGAAAGTAAATGAGGAGCAAAGTCACATCTCACATGGCAGCAGGTGAGGCAGCTAGTGCAGGGGATCTCCTGTTTATAAAATCAGCAGATCTCATGAGACTTACTCATTATCAAGAGAACAGTATGGGAAAGACCCTTCACCATAATTCAATTGTCTTCCACCAGGTCTCTTCTGCAACACATGGGAATTATGGGAGCTAAAATTCAAGATGAGATTTGGGTGGGGACACAGCCAAATCATATCACCTATGTGCCTGAAACCTTGTGTACTTTGACCAACATCTCCCCTTTCCCCATCGCCTGGTAGACAACTGATATGGTTTGGCTGTGTCCCCACCCAAATCTCATCTTGAATTCCCACATGTTATGGGAGGGGCCTGGGAGGTAATTAAATCATGGGGACAGGACTTTTCCGTGCCACTCTAGTGATAGTGAATAAGTCTCATGAGATCTGATGGTTTTAAGAACGGGACCCTGCACGAGTTCTGTCTTTGCCATCCCCATAAGATGTGACTTGCTCCTCTTTGCCTTCCACCATGATTGTGAGGCCTCCCAGCCCTGTAGAACTATCGATCCATTGAACCTCTCTCTTTTATAAATTTCCCAGTCTCTAGTATGTTTTGATTAGCAGCATGAAAATGGACTAATATACCACCATTCTATTCTCTACTTCCATGAGTTCAACTTTTTAAAACTCCCCACATAAGTGAGATTATACAGTATTTGTCCTTCAGAGCCTCACTTATTTAATGCAGCTTTACTTCCTCCTCCCCTTCTCTTCTTTCCTGCTCCCTCCAGGGACTGTGTACCCACCTTCCATGCTGAGCTGGGATCACCTCTCCAGCAACTATAATACTCCAAACCAGTTCCCCCAAAATGTACAGCCCACCCTTCTTACCAGTCTAAATCAACTGTAGGATTAAAAGACTTTCTTTCTCCCAAAAGTCTTTTCTGATTGTTCCAGCCCCAGTCATCATCCCTTTCCTTAGATGTCTAGATCTGCTCTCCTCAATACAACATCCACTATCCATATATGGCTCTTGAGCATTTCAAACGTGGAGAGTCTAAATTGAGATGTAAAATATACATTGGATTAGAAGACTTCACTAGAAAAAAATCATTATAATTTTAAAAATTATTATGTGTAGAAATGAGAATATTTTGGATATATAGTGCTAAATAAAAATAATATTAAAATTAATTCTACTTCTTTCTTTTTACTTGTTCAAAAACATTTTACTTGTCCTAGAAATTTTAGAATTTTTATATGTACATGTGGCTTGTATTATGTCTTTTTTATTTTCCAAGATGGAGTCTTGATCTGCTCTCCCGAATACAACACCCACTAGCCATATATGACTCTCAAGCATTTCAAATGCAGCAAGTCTAAATTGAGATGTAAAATATACATTAGATTAGAAGACTCTACTAGCAAAAAACTTCATTATAATTTTTAAATTATTATGTGTAGAAATGAGAATATTTTGCATATATAGTGCTAAATAAAAATAATATTAAAATTAATTCTACTTGTTTCTTTTTACTTGTTCAAAAAAAATTTACTTGTCCTAGAAATTTTAGGATTTTTATATGTACATGTGGCTGGTATTATATCTTCCTTTTTGTTTCCAAGGTGGAGTCTTGCTTTGTCACCCAGGCTAGAGTGCAGTGTCACAACCTCGGCTTATTGCAACCTCCACCTCCCAGGTTCAAGAGATTGTCCTACCTCAGTTTCCTGAGTAGCTAGGACTACAGGCGTGCTAAATTTTTATATTTTTAGTAGAGACCGGGTTTCACCACGTTGGCCAGACGGGTCTCGAACTCCTGACCTCAAGCAATCTTCCCGCCTTGGTCTCTCAAAGTGCTGGGATTACAGGCATAATATAATGTTTTTCAGATTTTCGTGTGCTTTCTAGTTGTTCCATCTATGTCTTCCCTGTTGGAATTGATCAACCATTTCTGAAAGAGGGAGTCCGGGCTCAATGATGCCTCTTGGAATTATCTGTTCTCTCACCGCACAGCTGGGTACTTTCCCTAGTTTCCAAAAAACTGCTGTCTTCCCCGAGGAATCTGAAACCCAAAGATTCTGAGTTAAAAGCTCTCTATGGCCTGAGAATCCCTACAAAATTCTCATCAAAATTCAGGACATAAAACAATGTCTGAAACCAAATAACACATCCAAACATTTTCAGTTATTTTGTCATTTCAGAGAACAATTTATAAGTTCCAATTCAAACATTTACATGTCAAATAAATATCCAAGAGTTTCTAATAATGCATTTGCATTCAAGATTTGTTCATTACATTTTAAAGTAGGGATATATTTCCCTCTTGGAACTTGTAGTCAGCAAGTACACAGTTTTATATTTGGTCATTTATAGATTGTGGGCATAATTTATAAAGGGAAGTGAGAAAAATAAATCATAGGAAATTATAAACTACTCCCCCGGGATGGAAAAACATAATAGAACCAAACAAAACAAAACAATAAAATCATAGGATAATATACCATATCTTTCTCTGAAATGTTAGGTCTTTGGACTATTAAATATTCTATAGTAAAAATATGCTAAAATTCGCAGTTAGTAAATGACAAGTCTTTTTTCTTGTTAATCTTTTTCCTCCTTCCCCTACATAGAAATCAAATCTCAAAGACATCAATGAAAAGTAATTCTAAGTAAAAAAAAGGAGCCACTTTATCTTCCTCAGAAAAGCTGTCGCATAATTCTCTGCTCGAGCAAAAACTTTATTTTTAGTGTAGAATTGAGTTCAGAGGTTGTTAAATATAACTTTTGTAAAATTTGAGGCTTTTGATTTTTTATTTACTCTTTAGAAACTCATTCTTTTTAGAATCAAGATGAGAAGAAACCATTTAAATATTTAACTTGTGTCTCAGAAATCATAGTATACCACAAGATAAAGAGTTTTAAATTTTTGTGGTTTTTTCAGGGACACATACTTGAGAGTCTAGGAACTGATAGAACATATTTAATCAACAGCAGCAATTTGCTAGGTACCTACCATGTGCCCAAGTATTATGTTGGATTGGGGAGACATTCTAGTAAACAAGAGTTCCCCATTTCCAGGGAGACAATGAAACCGGGAGTCACCCTAAAGCCACATTGTGTTACAATGGGGGAAGCCCAGGGCAGGCCTGCATGGCCAAGGGATCAGAGACAGAGTCCCTAATAACTGGATATTTAAGCTGAGACCTGACCATGGGTGAAGGATGCGGGCAGGGGAAGATTGTGCTGGGCAAAGGACGTGGCAAAGGCCAGCAGGTGAGAGACAACATTGGTGTCCTTGAGACAAACGAAGGCAAGTGTGGCCCCTGGAAGAAGAGTGTTGAAAATGAGGAAGGAGCAGCCAGATCTTGAGTACTTGAAAACCAGGAGGTTTGTTCATCTACAAGGTGATGGTGGGGTATTCAAAAGATTTTAAAAAATAATAATCGTGTTTCTAAATGCCACTCTGACTACACACACTGGAGGGGTAACACAGGAGGCAGGAGACAAGTCAGAGAGCTAGACCCACAGTCCAGGAAAAAGATAATCAAGGCTCTACTAGAAATTGAATAGAAAAACAATTGAATATACACAAGAGACAATCCAGAAGCAAAGCTAAATATATTTGGTGACTGTTTGAATGTTGGTGATGAAGGAGGAGAAGACCAGTGCACCCCACATAGCTATGCAGGTTGTACACTGAGCAATCCAAGAGTGCCACTGTCATCATATCCACATGGAAGTCTCATGAAGAAGTTGTACAATGTGGCAGAACCCGAGAGCTCAGTGATGAAAGGATGTGTCTAGGCCTCTACGCTGGGCAAGTGGAAAGTTGTTGGTGAAAGTTTGGAAGAGAATTGAGATTCTTAGTGGGGGTGGGGAAGGAGGTAGCAGTGACAAAGGGAAATGATGAGATGAGTGCTAAACACTCTAAGTTTAAAGACAGGTAATAGAGGAGGAACAGTATGTGTTTGGCGCTAAGGCTTTTGGTCTACATGAGAACTGGATATTGGAAAAATCTTTATACTCCTGACCTCACCAATTGATCTTGAAGAGCTGCCTAAGATTAGACAAGGAGAACATGTAAATTCAGAAGGAGAAAGACCACTGCCAAAACATTGAAAAACACCATGTTTATTCAGGAAGAGATTCAAAGGGAACTAATGACATGATGGAGAAGGCAGATGGGAAATCATAAAAGTGTGGTGCCACAGGATCCAGGAAGGAGGTGAGTTGCCAAAGAGAAAAGGTCCACTGGGTTTAATGACACGTGGTCATAGGTGGCCTCGATTAGAAGGATTCTGGGAGAAGGTGCAGAAGCCAGACTGTAATGAACTGAAAATGGAGAAGAAACTGCAGAAATGGAAGCAGACAGTGCAGACAGTTCTTTTGTGCAGTTTGGTTGTGATTATCAGGATAAACTATTAGAAATGAATCAGGATAATGGGAGGTATTAAGGATACAAAAGGAATAGTGTATGTTTTTCAGAGTATGAACAATAAGCTCTAGAATATAGTGGAGGTAGTTGCTTTCCTATAGGATGAGGCACACACCTTTCATTGCAATAGGAAGGTGTGGCATCCCACATATTTTCAATATATTTTTCACTTGAGTTAGCTCAGAACTCAAAAAGATGTAAACTTATATATCCTGATACTCAGAGAACAAATTTTTCAAGAACCATCTTGAAAATTCATATGTTCTCCAACACAATTACTATTTCATCACTTTTTGGAGAAATTCTCTTTCTCTTTTCAATTTACCTGTTCAGTGGCTTATACAATTTTAATGCTAATGGTATAGAAATTCAAATAGTTTCATGGATGTAGAAGAAAATGAACATCAATCTTTGCCCAAATAAGCTATGAGAATCTGTGAAGCACAAGTTGGAAGTAATAGCTGGATTCTGAAAAGAGGAACCCTCTGGTAAAAATCTGCATTCTGGCTCCCTACAGTCTAGTTGAACATGTTCACAGGTACATAGAGAATCCTGGTGAGCTTCCACCTTTACCTCTGGCACCTTGTATTAGTCCATTCTTGCATTGCTATAAAGAAATACCTGAGACTGTGTAATTTATAAGAAAAAAGGTTTAATTGACTCACAATTCCTCAGGCTGTACAAGAACGATGGCAGTATCTGTTACTGGGGAGGCCTCAGGGAGAATTTACTCATTGTGGAAGGCAAAGTGGTAGCAGGCTTCTTACATGGCTGAAGCAGATGGAAGAGACAGAGGGAAAACAGGTGCTACACACTTTAAACAACCAAATCATCTCTATACAGTCCCAAGGGAGATTGCTAAACCATTCATGAGAACTCCACCTCCATAATCCCATCACCTCCCACTAGGCCCCAGCTCCAACACTGGGGATTACAATTCAATTCAACATGAGATTTGGGTGAGGACATAGATCCAAACCATATTATTCCACCACCGGCCCCTTCAAATCTCGTGTTCTTCTCATAATGCAAAATACAATCATCCTTTCCCAACAGTGTTCAAAATCTTAACTCATTCCAGTACTAACTCAAAATCCAAAGTCCAAAGTCTCTTCTCATACAAGGCTAGTCCCTTTCACCTTTGAACTTACAAAATAAGAAACAAGTTAGTTACTTCCAAGAAACAATGAAAGTATAGGCATTGGGTAAATACTCCTATTCCAAAAGGGATAAATTGGCCAAAAGAGAGGGGCTAGAGACCCCATGCAAGTCTTCTACCCAACAGGGCAGTCAATAGATCTTAAAGTTCCAAAATAATCTCCTTTGACTCCATGTCTCACATCCAGAGCACACTGGTGTGAAGGGTGGGCTCCCAAGGTCTTGGGCATCTCCACTTTTGTAGCTGTGCAGGGTTCAGGGGCTGCTCTTATGAACTGGCATTGAGTGCCTGTGACATTTCCAGCTGAAGGGTGCAAGCTGCTGGTGGATCTACCATTCTGGGGTGTGGAGGATGGTGGCCCTCTTCTCACAGCTCCACTAGGCATTGCCCCAGTGGGGACTCTCTGTGCAGGCTCTAATCCCACATTTTCCCTCTGTACTGCTCTAGTAGAGGTTCACTATGAGGCACCTCTACCACGCAGCCTGTTGTATAGTGTGCCATCTTCCTTCTCAGGAAGCTCACCAGTATCTTGGGTCATTACCCAACCCCAAGATAGAATCTGAGCAAAGTTTCAGGTTCTACTCCTGAAGGTCCATGCACTGGGATCATACTGGCCTCTGTTGGGAAGATACTTTCCAGACACCATGACAATATGCCTTGTGTAGCCGCTGGGCGCAGGAGTGGCACTTACTCCTGAGGCTGGGAGGAGACAGGGTCTGCCCTTGCTGAGCATGGTTCCTTCTCCGAGTTGTCATTTCCTGACTCAATTCCTGATCCTAGCTCCCCAGGGACCATTCTCTTATCATATCTTCTGTTCCACTCCTCCCTGTCCCCAGCCAGCCTGAGTTCCAGTTGAGTATGCTGTTTTCTCCCACATTTTGAATCTGTCCCAGGACCCTTTCCATGTCCCTCAGAGGATAAGATATTAAACATCAAAATTCCAGAAAAGATTCTTTTTCCACTTCATTTTTTATTGTCACACTTCTCATGTATATGATGAGCTTGAAACAAGGGCAAAAAGAAAGGGAAAATTGAGAGGGAATAAAGAAGAATAAAGCAAAATGTGCCACCCCAATAGCAAGATCTCCGATTCCTTAGACCAGTAGGGAGAGTATGAGCTTGGCAACCACCCTACCCTTTGTCCTGGAGCCTGCCCAGTCATGAAGCCCCTGTAAAGTACAGAGCTGCCCAGAGAGGAAGGAGGAGGATCTGTTCCCAGCACTGGTTGTGTTGAAAGTGCACAGTCTGGGGCTGGGGAATGGCCAATGGGACAAAGTCTCTGCAACCCTGGCTTCTGCTCTTCCTAAGGGTGGTTGATACCTGCGGCTTCCCAGAGAGCCAAGGAAGGGGTGATCTTCATGAGGCCACGGATTCTGCTTCAGACTCTTGTTTTAAAAAGAACTTTTGGGGACTCCCTCTAGGGCCTGTCATTAGCATTTGACATGCAGACAATTACAAGAAAAACAGTTATTCCCTTCACAGAGCTTCAAGCCCAAGAGGGAAAAGTTGATGTTAAATAACTGAACAAATACATAGCCGGTTACTAATGTGGGAGTCCAGTGAGGAGGTCTGGGTGACATCAGCTAGTCCGGAAGATGAGGAAAAGGCTGCAAAGAAACTGACATTTCAGGTGAGATTGGGAGCCAGTGGAAGTTTACTAGGCAAAGCAGAAAGGAAGAAAAGCCATCCAAGGAGGTCTTGGAACAGGAAGAAGTTTGGGCAGTTCACCAAGCTAAACAGCATCAATGTGATGGCGGGGGGAGGGAGAAGCATCAGAAGAAGATGAAGACCTGGACAAGTTTTTGCAGTTCCTATTGGGTACTTTGAGGATTTATTTTAATATTAATAGGAAACCATTTTGGAAGACTCACTCAGACTGCTGTTTGGGGGGACATTTGGTGGGACCACAAGTGACTAGACAAGGCCCATTAGGAAGATATCTTGACTTTGAGTAACCACTTGCCAAATACATACATATACTTTTTTTATTTTTTATTTTTTGCCTTGAGACAGATTCTCACTGTATCACCCAGGCTGGAGGGAAGTGGCATAATCACAGCTCACTGCAGCCAACCACCTTGGCTCAAGCGAAACTCCCAGCACAACTTCCTGAGTTGCTGGGACTACAGATACATGCTCCACACCTGCCTAATTTCTTTTTATTATTACTGTTTTGTAAAGACAAGGTCTTACTGTGTTGCTCAGGCTGGTCTCAAACTCCTGGTCTCAATCCTCCTGCCTTGGCCTCCAAAATTGCTGGGATTACAGGCATGAGCCACTATGCTCAGCTTACTCTCAGGAGGTAAAAGATCACTTCCTTTCTGCATAAGGGGATAATTTTAAACAAAACCAAAAGTTATTTGTTATAGTTTGTTTTTGAAGTGGACTTCTACAACCTTCTGTATTAATTAGGGTATTCTATGCTATTGCTGCAATAAGGGAACTCCAAATGCAAAGGCTAGCATAATACAATCTGATCTGATTTCTTTCTTATTCAATAGTCCAAGGCTGTTCCACTGTTTTCCATTTTAAATGTGTGGCTTCCACGGGTGCATAGGGGTCACCATGCCGGTCAGCTGACAGGAGAATAGGATGAAGAACCTCGCATAAGAGATTTCCCTCAAGCGGGTGGACGTGGACGTGTTCACTCATGTTACCATTTCAACGAGAGGACCCAGTCACATGACAACACCTATTTGCACAAAGTCTTGGAATTGTAGTCCAGCTCTATGTTCAAAAGAGGAGAGTGGATTTTAGGAGTACATTTGACAGAATTTACAGATTTTGTAGGTATTTTGTCTTTGGAAATTACTCTTCTAAGATTAGTCTACAAATCAGACTAGTGAGACTCCATTATCAGCCTTACCTCTCTGTACCTTCTAATCACAAGGACTAGCTTTTCTTCTTCCAGGACTTTCAGCTTTTGCTTCTTGAAGAATATCTTGGCTTAAAAGAAAACAAAATAACAGCTAATGTCTTCCTTTGGCATCACAAATATGCCCCATTAGGTGGTGGCCTTTATTTCTCCACTAAATTGTAGATACCATTTTATTTTTGTTTATTTATTTATTTTTTGAGATGGAGTTTTGCTCTTGTGGCCCAGACTGGAGTGCACTGGTGTGATCTCGGCTCACTGTAACCTCTGCCTCCAGGGTTCAAGCGATCCTCCTGCCTCAGCCTCCCAAGTAGCTGGGATTACAGGCATGCATCTCTACACCCAGCTAATTTTGTATTTTTAGTTGAAATGGGGTGTCTCTGTGTTGCCCAGGCTGGTCTAGAACTCCTGACCTCAGGTGATTCCCCGCCTTAGCCTCCCAAAGTGCTGGGACCACAGGCATGAACCACCATGCCCAACCCTAAATTTTTGATTCCGTAAACACTTTTGGATTCTGTATTTAGCTTTAAAAGCACATCCCATCTGACAACAATTAATTAGAGTTCATCTTACCTTCTCTATTTACTTGCGCCATAATCTTTAAATGCCGTCAACTTTGAATGAAAAATCCTCATCACATTACTCCAACCGAAAACTATTCATTAAACTATTTTAAAGATTCTTTATAGCTCAATGAACCCTTCAAACAAGTGTAATTTTTAGTGTAAATATGATTTTGTAGGAAATAAACTGAACAGCATTACGCTACTATTAATAACCACTGCTGACTCTTCCTAAGATAATTGACTGTATCCCACGCTCAATCTGGGTACAATCCTTATCCTATTAATGTACTGAGACTGACACAATTTATTCTTGAATACATTAAACATCCTATTTTGGATCTTCACCCAGAAAAAATATTGTTTTCTGTTTTATTTGAATGGGTTTTCAACTTAAGTAGGATGCCATCTTAATTTAAGATTAAGCAAGTGTGTAAATGTACCTTTGCAGACTCTTCTCACATCTGTGCATTTAATTTTCCTAAGTCTGGATTTAAAATTGAGTTAAGAGAGAACCGGAGACAAAGTGGTGCATCTTGGAGAATTCCTCCCTTGCTTACTTACATTTAAAACGACCAATTAGAATCTGTTTCTTTATGGAAATAAGAACATACCTATCAATGAGGTCAAGAGTATATTACATACGGTTTTGCCGAACAGTACAAGGTAAACTCTGGTGTATAAGCATGCTTGTTGTTGTTTGAACTCACAGAATTTTGTTGAAAATGAAAAGTATTTGTAACACTTAAAAGCTTCACAGCATGGCAGTTCTGTCAAAACTTTACAACTAGGATCTACTGATGTCAATGTATATTTTTTTTTCTGTGGGATATTAGAAAGAAGGGTAAACATGAGTGATACTTAAAAGTCAAACAATTTTTCTGTTGAAAATAAAAAGTTTAATGTGTAAGAGTGTTGTAAAAATAATATTGGGAGTTTTGTGTGTTTATCTCCTTGATAAATAATTCAGGGAAAGATAGTTTGCAGGGAAAGGTGGTTTAAGAAAGCTCTACTAGATGTTTTATGGAGACAGTGTTTGCAAAACTTTTGAAAATAGTTATTTGAAATAACCAGTTATTGTTTAGTTGAAGTAACAATAAATTTTTATATTAGAACACAGGACTCGCTACCCAGCTTGTTTTATCTGCCGCAGATTCTAAAGCAGGATTCCATATAGTTAAATCCTGCTATGAAATAGGCTTTCTTTTTCAAGCCATTTCTTTCCTTTTGAGGGTTTTGCAAGAGTTCTCTTTCTCTCTCTCTCGAATTGATGGCTTCCTTATTTACAACTAGGTCGCTATACTAAAGCAACCCAGGGAATGTGGGGTCTTCTGTGTCGTTCATTTTCAATGTCTCTGTGCTGGAGCATTGCCTGATGGCCAAGAGCTGGGCCCATCTACACTTGGTGTCTTAGTCACCTACATCTCCATCTGTCACACTGACCTGCTGGCATCCTTCTACTCTGCAATCAAGTTGCAAAGGCCTACTCTTCCCTAGTATAGGTTCAAACATTTCTCTTGAGATGCAAAATTTATTGGGCCAGTGTTATACCTTCATCAGGGTTTTAAGAGGTGCTGAGGATCTGACCTGGGACAGTGAGGAAGTAAGGTCATGAAAGAGTAGCGAGAGAGTATAAAGGTGACTTTGGGGGAGACGTCATTATGGTCAGATTATTCTGAATATGAGAGAAGAAAAATAAATGGCCTCGGATGAAAGTAGATGGCATCAGAGAATGGGGTGGCTTGATGTCAATGTTTCAAAGACAGCTTCATTAATGATCCTGACATTGTGAGTGCAGTTTTGCTGGAAGGGTTGGGGAGGAGCAATATTGAACTAACGAGGTTATAGGGCCAGCAGTCCAGGGGGCCCACCCACTTTTCACACAGAAGCTGTGGCCGCCACGAGTGGTAACCATGTCACGTGGAGGGGATGTGACCAGGCAAATGACAGAAGCATCCAGATGTGGGTGCCAAAGGCTGAGGAAGGTTAAGGAGGTCCCAGAGGACTCCAGCATCCCCACAGCTGGGGAAACAATGTCAGCCATGGTAGGTTGGGAGGGGAGGAAAGCTTGGTTTTTTTTGGCTGACCTATTGTTAGAAAGTGAAATGACAAAAATAACTACTCTAAAAAGTGAAAAGAATGTACAGGAAAAAAATGAGGGAACCGAAAAGCAGGACAATAAATTGCAGTCTTGGAAATAAACTAGATACAGTAGCTAGTTCCTCTGGGGAAGACTTATTCCCACTTCAGAGTGAGAGATCATTATCTTATCACAGACATTTACATCATTTCTGCTTTTAGAAGAAGTCCCACATTTCTTCCTTATGTCTTCAATTCTTGGCTTTTCTTTATCTTTCCTCATCATTTCTAGATGATCTCATGCTCAGGGATGCTGATAAGACAGACTCTTAATTCTCCCAGGATGAAATTTAAAATGACTTCATGAGAAAACCCAGAGGACTTCTCCCCTAATCTCATCTATGATTAATGACTGAATTTGGTGATTAGGATGAAGATCCTGATGTGAGCCATTTTGCTTGTTCAGGGTTATTGACGTGAAATATGAAAAACTAACCTTTAATCTCTTTCCCACAAGCCTCGTGGGCTTGTTATTCCTGTGTAATCTCAGCTTTGGGAGGGAAAAGCTATCTGTTTTGAAAATTGCCATATCATTTATCCTGTGATATTGTTTTTCTTACCACAATATTAAATATTGTTATATATTGTATTAATATAATAAACATTATTAATAATATTAATAAACATTATCAATTAATAAATAATATTAATAAACAATAATAGTAATATAAAATATTACTTATGTATTACAATATTATTATATATTATTAAATATTAAATATTACTATAATATTAAACATTCTTTACATACCTAATAGAATTAAAAATGGCCTAGCATTCCCAAAAATACTTCTAGCGGCAGCTAATTGAGTTGTTAGCATTTTCTATTATAGGATTACAATATATACTGCAGTATTGACGTAGTTACCACAACATTTAAAACTATGCTTTTTCTTTCTTTTTTTTTTTTTGAGACAGAGTCTTGCTATTTGTTGCACAGGCTGGAGTACAGTGGCACAATCTCGGCTCACTGCAACCTCGGCCTCCTGGGTTCAAGCGATTCTCCTGCTTTAGCTTTCCAGGTAGCTGGGATTACAGGTGCCTGCCACTGTGCCCAGCTAATTTTTCGTATTTGTAATAGAGATGAGGTTTCACCATGTTGGTCAGGCTGGTCTCGAACTCCTGACTTTGTGATTCACCCGCCTCAGCTTCCCAAAGTGTAGGCATCAGCCACTGCTCCTGGCCTAAAAATATGCATTTTATAAATCTTGATACATAAAATAGACTAAAATATGCATAAAAAGAAACAGGAAGCAGAATCCTAAACGTTTAGAGTAGTAATGCACGTCTGAATTGCATTCTATCTCTGGATCACCCTTATCCAATTTTAACTGGGTGGATCCAGTCCATTTATCCAGAAAAGATGCAGAGAGGACAACAGGATTAAATGGGTCAAAACCAACCACATGTCTACCCCTCTACAAGAGGAAAAGTGGAAACTGTTTATTGGCTGGTTTGTTTTTAAATATTTACTGATGACAAATATCTTCAATGAGAGACAGAACTTGGAATAAACTACACCATTTAAAACAAGTTGTTTCTATTCTAACCAAAGCTGAGAAAATCACTTTTAAAAAGTAAAATGAGGTCTTTGTTTCTCTAAGATTTGACAACATATGGAGACCAAATTAATTGAAAGAGACGCATGTGCTTTGCTATCTATTCACTGGCATGTATGAAAACAATGATGTACTGCTTATTGCTGACAGCTATAGTTAGCAGTGGATGCATTTAAGTTACATAAATAATTTTTTAAGTGCTTGCTTATTGAAGAGAAAACATATTGAGCATTTTGTGGGGCTGTTTTAATTAGGAATACTTTCAAAATTAAGTAGAGTGCTCAAAGAATAAACCTATATTGTGTAATTCAATCAACTGAGTTCTTTAACAATATTAGTATTCCGAGAGTTGTTTGATAATATTTTAGAATAATGTGTATATTGCCTATATGCAGACAATGGTTTTAGTTTGCCAACACTGCAATTATGATTTATACAATTAAATTTGTCTAAAATTGTTGGCTTTCTTTAGAGCCTAAAACATGTCTCATTAACCTGAGTTTAGTAACACTTGTACAGAGTAAACATATTGAGTAATTGATAGATAAATGAAATTAACAACTTTATCTCTTCCATATAAAATTCTGGTTACAATAGAAGCCATTACACTTATTATTCTAAATGGGAAACAGATGAAAAATGTGAGTACTACTGACTATTTAAATTATGGAATTTTAGCTGTATTTTCCTCACATACAGATTCTAGCTTTCCCTGATGGTTTTTCCTTACATCTGTGTGCAATTCCCTGTGACTTAATATAAACCACAGCACTGGTAATGAATTTCAGTATCTCAGTATTCTCTCAGATAAAAGTAACATTTCCCCAGATGCAGGCATTTGTCAAAATTCAGCAAATATACACTTAAGATTTGCACATTTCATTGAATGTAAACTTTACATAAAGCTGTAAACAAATACCAGTCATCCCTCAGTATCTGCGGAAATTGGTTTTAGGATCCCTACTTACACCAAAATTCACACATGCTTACATGGGCCCTGTGGGACCTGCATATAGGAAAAGTTGGCACTCTGTATACAAGAGTTCCCATTCTGAGAACACTTGTATTTTTAATACGCATTTGGTTAAAAAAATAAAACTCACCTATAAGTAGACCCACTCAGTTCAAACCCATGTGGTTCAAGGGTTATGTGCATTGAAATCTAGCTAATGATATGCATGCAGAAATATTTAGGAAGATGCATATTGATGTCTGTAATTTACTTTGAAACACACAAAACACTGATAGATGGATCAAGAGATAGATACATGTATTGAAGTGCAGTTCAAAGTTAATGGCAGAAACTTAGGCTGAAACGGGTTCAGTGAAAAATGATCTCAACTTTGCTGAATATTTGAAAATTTTCAAAATAAAATGTAAGGCACAAGGGAAAGTAATGTCTCTAATGCCTGTGCCATGTCAGGTACCCTGGTTGTCCCTGACATCCCCACATACATAAAATAACACTGGTTATTTTGTTAATCACTCTTCTTAAGAGTATAACATATCCAGGGCTCATTAAAGCTTCCTATAAATTATCATCATTACTGTTCCCCGGACAATGCAAGCCTCTTAGAAGGTATTGCCTTCACTTACGTCTGCTTGCCCTTCTGCTATTGCTGTCATGTCTTTCGGTTCGTGTATATCTTCAGTCCTTCGAGATGTTCTGATTCGTGTTTAATGCAATCACATTCATTCAATTCTATTAATGTTCTCCATTCCTTACTTTTTATTTAAAATTTTTTCTGTTCTTGAGCAATCCAATTAATATTTGTTTTAATGTAGACTAACTGATGTTGAATTCTTACAGGTTTTGTTTGTCTGAAAATATCACTCTTTCACATTCATGTTTGAAAGATATTTTTACCAGATGCAGAATTTCACGCTGGGGTCATCTTTTTTCCTTTAACTCTTATTTTAGGCTCAGGGGTACGTATGCAGGTTTGCTATATAGGTAAATTGCATGCCATGGGAGTTTGGTGTTTGGATTATTTTGTCACTCAGGTAATAAGCATAGTACCTAATAGGTAGGCTTTTCAATACTCACCCTCCACCGTCAAGTAGGCCCTGATTGTTGCTCCCTTTTTTGTGTCCGTATTTATTCAATGTTCAGTTTCCCATTATAAGTGAGAACATGCAGTGTTTGGTTTTCTGTTTCTGCATTAGTTTCCTTAGGATAATGGCCTCCAGCTCCATTCATGTTGCATGAAAGAAATAATCTCATTCTTTTTTATGGCTGTGTGGTATTCCATAGTGTAAATGTACCATGTTTTCTTTATCCGGTGTACTGTTGATGGGTATTTAGCTTGATTCCGTGTGTTTTGTATTGTGAATAGTGCTGTGATGAACATACACATGCCTGTGTCTTTATGGTAGAATGATTTCTATTCCTTTAGGTATATATCCAAAAATGGGATTGCTGGGTCGAATGGTAGTTCTGCTTGGAGCTCTTTGAGAAATTGCCAAGCAGAATTCATTATCTTTTCATAGTTTAGAGATACTTTTATTGTTTCTGGCTTCCAGTGTTTCTGATGTGGTATTAACTGTCTTTCTTACTGTTCTTGCGAATGTGACACTGTTTACTTTAGCTTCTTTTAAGACTTTTTTTTTTTTTAATTTATGCTGGTTATCTACAGTTTTACTGTACTAGACCTAGAGGTGTTTTTCTTGCATTTATTCTGCCTGGATTTTGTAGAATTTCTTGAATATGTGTCTTGAAGGTTTTTCTCAGTTTGGGAAAACCTTTGTCCTTTAATATTTTAAATTTGCCCCTGTCTTCTATTTTGGAACTTCAAGTGTTCATTCGCAGAATGTTTTCACCATGTCTTATATGTGTCTTATACTTTATTTTATTTTTTGGCTTTTACTTTCTGATTTTTCTGTATTTTTTAAATTGAACTATCTTCTTATTACATTTTTTTCAGTAGCTAGGTCTAATCTGCTGTTAAACTTTTATGTTTTAAGTGAATTCTTAGTTTGATCTACAGTATTCTTCAGCTCCAGAATTTTTATTTGATTCTTTTTTTAAAAGGTTTCAGCCCTCTTGTGAAATACTCTACTTTGTCTCCATTTCTTGAGCATTTTAACCACAGCTCTTTTAATTCAATGTCACTTTTTCATCTCTTATTTACTTTGATTTTCAGTCATTTTTTCATGTCTTTTGTGTATCTGGTAATGACTGAATGGCTAAAATTACATACAAAAATTATAGAGATAATCTGGTTTCTTAGTGTCATTTTTCTTGCAGAGAAGATGCTTTTTTCCTTTAACAGGCATTAAGGTCATTTACATGCAACTTTCTTATCACAGTTTCAGTATTTTTTAAGATCAGTAAATTTCTATTTCGCTTGTACTCCTAGGCTATTACCATTCAAGGAATCCAACTCAAGGTCTGGATTCCTGAACTATAGTTTTTATGTTGAAGTTATTACTGCTTACTTCTCAGTCTCATCAGTCACTGCTTAGAGTAGGAAGTAACTTCTATGATACAGTCAGGAACTGGGCTGACTTAAGGAAAAGATTTGGTATTTCTGAGGGTGAATTGATCTCTAATTTGCTCTTGTGCCTTGGATGTACCTTCTTATGAAACCCAGGTAAAAGCTTGGAGGTATTGACAAGGACCCCTCCACTTTGGCAGATCTTGATGGTTAGTTTTTCTCTCCCTTGTCCTGTGAGACCCTGAAATACCTTATCAGCTTCCCAGCCCTCAATGTCCACTTGCAAATCAGCAAATGTATTAAAAAAGAAAAGTGGTATTGACACCATCTTCAGCCTCTGTACGGTCACCTCTCCAGGATTTTCTAGCTGTTTTGATGGGAGGCTTAGTCTCCTGTAGGTTGGTGGTCCACCATCATTGGGAGTGAATAAAAACTCCTATATTTTCTTTTGTTTCTTTTATGTTTGTGTAACGCATTTATAATTTACTTGTCTAGCTGATGAGAAGAGTGATTTTCAATTGATAGCTAATTATCTGAATCTTATTTATTGAAGTGTATATATAATTTAGTTACTGATCTATGTATATATACAAAATACTATATACATTATATACATATCCAAAAATCTCTCTCTCTTTTTTTTTTTTTTTTTTTTTTTTTTTTTTTTTTTTATTATACTTTAAGTTCTAGGGTACATGTGCATAACGTGCAGGTTTGTTACATATGTATACTTATGCCATGTTGGTGTGCTGCACCCATCAACTCGTCAGCACCCATCAATTCATCATTTATATCATGTATAACTCCCCAATGCAATCCCTCCCTCCTCCCCCCTCCCCCCTCCCCATGATAGACCCCAGTGTGTGATGTTCCCCTTCCCGAGTCCAAGTGATCTCATTGTTCAGTTCCCACCTATGAGTGAGAACATGCGGTGTTTGGTTTTCTGTTCTTGTGATAGTTTGCTAAGAATGATGGTTTCCAGCTGCATCCATGTCCCTACAAAGGACGCAAACTCATCCTTTTTTATGGCTGCATAGTATTCCATGGTGTATATGTGCCACATTTTCTTAATCCAGTCTGTCACAGATGGACATTTGGGTTGATTCCAAGTCTTTGCTATTGTGAATAGTGCCGCAATAAACATACGTGTACATGTGTCTTTGTAGTAGACTAATTTATAATCCTTTGGGTATATACCCAGTAGTGGGATGGCTGGGTCATATGGTACATCTAGTTCTAGATCCTTGAGGAATTGCCATACTCTTTTCCATAATGGTTGAACTAGTTTACAATCCCACCAACAGTGTAAAAGTGTTCCTATTTCTCCACATCCTCTCCAACACCTGTTGTTTCCTGACTTCTTAATGATTGCCATTCTAACTGGTGTGAGATGGTATCTCATTGTGGTTTTGATTTGCATTTCTCTGATGGCCAGTGATGATGAGCATTTTTTCATGTGTCTGTTGGCTGTATGAATATCTTCTTTTGAGAAATGTCTGTTCATATCCTTTCCCCACTTTTTGATGGGGTTGTTTGTTTTTTTCTCGTATATTTGTTTGAGTTCTTTGTATATTCTGGATATTAGCCCTTTGTCAGATGAATAGGTTGCAAAAATTTTCTCCCATTCTGTAGGTTGCCTGTTCACTCTGATGGTAGTTTCTTTTGCTGTGCAAAAGCTCTTTAGTTTAATTAGATCCCATTTGTCAATTATGGCTTTTGCTGCCGTTGCTTTTGGTGTTTTAGACATGAAGTCCTTGCCAATGCCTATGTCCTGAATGGTACTACCTAGATTTTCTTCTAGGGTTTTTATGGTATTAGGTCTAACATTTAAGTCTCTAATCCATCTTGAATTAATCTTCGTATAAGGGGTAAGGAAAGGATCCAGTTTCAGCTTTCTACTTATGGCTAGCCAATTTTCCCAGCACCATTTATTAAATAGGGAATCCTTTCCCCATTTCTTGTTTCTCTCAGGTTTGTCAAAGATCAGATGGCTGTAGATGTGCGGTATTATTTCTGAGGACTCTGTTCTGTTCCATTGGTCTATATCTCTGTTTTGGTACCAGTACCATGCTGTTTTGGTTACTGTAGCCTTGTAGTATAGTTTGAAGTCAGGTAGCGTGACACCTCCAGCTTTGTCCTTTTGACTTAGGATTGTCTTGGCAATGCGGGCTCTTTTTTGGTTCCATATGAACTTTAAAGCAGTTTTTTCCAATTCTGTGAAGAAAGTCATTGGTAGCTTGATGGGGATGGCATTGAATCTATAAATAACCTTGGGGAGTATGGCCATTTTCACGATATTGATTCTTCCTATCCATGAGCATGGTATGTTCTTCCATTTGTTTGTGTCCTCTTTGATTTCACTGAGCAGTGGTTTGTAGTTCTCCTTGAAGAGGTCCTTTACATCCCTTGTAAGCTGGATTCCTAGGTATTTTATTCTCTTTGAAGCAATTGTGAATGGAAGTTCATTCCTGATTTGGCTCTCTGCTTGTCTGTTGCTGGTGTATAAGAATGCTTGTGATTTTTGCACATTAATTTTGTATCCTGAGACTTTGCTGAAGTTGCTTATCAGCTTAAGGAGATTTTGGGCTGAGACGATGGGGTTTTCTAAATATACAATCATGTCATCTGCAAACAGGGACAATTTGACTTCTTCTTTTCCTAACTGGATACCCTTGATTTCTTTCTCTTGCCTGATTGCCCTAGCCAGAACTTCCAACACTATGTTGAATAGGAGTGGTGAGAGAGGGCATCCCTGTCTTGTGCCAGTTTTCAAAGGCAATTTTTCCAGTTTTTGCCCATTCAGTATGATATTAGCTGTGGGTTTGTCATAAATAGCTCTTATTATTTTGAGGTACGTTCCATCAATACCGAATTTATTGAGCGTTTTTAGCATGAAGGGCTGTTGAATTTTGTCAAAAGCCTTTTCTGCATCTATTGAGACAATCATGTGGTTCTTGTCTTTGGTTCTGTTTATATGCTGGATTACGTTTATTGATTTGCGAATGTTGAACCAGCCTTGCATCCCAGGGATGAAGCCCACTTGATCATGGTGGATAAGCTTTTTGATGTGCTGCTGAATCCGGTTTGCCAGTATTTTATTGAGGATTTTTGCATCAATGTTCATCAGGGATATTGGTCTAAAATTCTCTTTTTTTGTTGTGTCTCTGCCAGGCTTTGGTATCAGGATGATGTTGGCCTCATAAAATGAGTTAGGGAGGATTCCCTCTTTTTCTATTGATTGGAATAGTTTCAGAAGGAATGGTACCAGCTCCTCCTTGTACCTCTGGTAGAATTCAGCTGTGAATCCATCTGGTCCTGGACTTTTTTTGGTGGGTAGGCTATTAATTGTTGCCTCAATTTCAGAGCCTGCTATTGGTCTATTCAGGGATTCAACTTCTTCCTGGTTTAGCCTTGGGAGAGTGTAAGTGTCCAGGAAATTATCCATTTCTTCTAGATTTTCTAGTTGATTTGCGTAGAGGCATTTATAGTATTCTCTGATGGTAGTTTGTATTTCTGTGGGGTCAGTGGTGATATCCCCTTTATCATTTTTTATTGCATCTATTTGATTCCTCTCTCTTTTTTTCTTTATTAGCCTTGCTAGCGGTCTGTCAATTTTGTTGATCTTTTCAAAAAACCAACTCCTGGATTCATTGATTTTTTGGAGGGTTTTTTGTGTCTCTATCTCCTTCAGTTCTGCTCTGATCTTAGTTATTTCTTGCCTTCTGCTAGCTTTTGAATGTGATTGCTCTTGCCTCTCTAGTTCTTTTAATTGTGATGTTAGAGTGTCAATTTTAGATCTTTCCTGCTTTCTCTTGTGGGCATTTAGTGCTATAAATTTCCCTCTACACACTGCTTTAAATGTGTCCCAGAGATTCTGGTATGTTGTATCTTTGTTCTCATTGGTTTCAAAGAACATCTTTATTTCCGCTTTCATTTCGTTATGTACCCAGTAGTCATTCAGGAGCAGGTTGTTCAGTTTCCATGTAGTTGAGCGGTTTTGATTGAGTTTCTTAGTCCTGAGTTCTAGTTTGATTGCACTGTGGTCTGAGAGACAGTTTGTTATAATTTCTGTTCTTTTACATTTGCTGAGGAGTGCTTTACTTCCAATTATGTGGTCAATTTTGGAATAAGTGTGATGTGGTGCTGAGAAGAATGTATATTCTGTTGATTTGGGGTGGAGAGTTCTATAGATGTCTATTAGGTCCGCTTGGTGCAGAGATGAGTTCAATTCCTGGATATCCTTGTTAACTTTCTGTCTCGTTGATCTGTCTAATGTTGACAGCGGAGTGTTGAAGTCCCCCATTATTATTGTATGGGAGTCTAAGTCTCTTTGTAAGTCTCTAAGGACTTGCTTTATGAATCTGGGTGCTCCTGTATTGGGTGCATATATATTTAGGAGAGTTAGCTCTTCCTGTTGAATTGATCCCTTTACCATTATGTAATGGCCTTCTTTGTCTCTTTTGATCTTTGATGGTTTAAAGTCTGTTTTATCAGAGACTAGGATTGCAACCCCTGCTTTTTTTTTGTTCTCCATTTGCTTGGTAGATCTTCCTCCATCCCTTTATTTTGAGCCTATGTATGTCTCTGCATGTGAGATGGGTCTCCTGAATACAGCAGACTGATGGGTCTTGACTCTTTATCCAGTTTGCCAGTCTGTGTCTTTTAATTGGCGCATTTAGTCCATTAACATTTAAGGTTAATATTGTTATGTGTGAACTTGATCCTGCCATTATGATATTATCTGGTTATTTTGCTCGTTAGTTGATGCAGTTTCTTCCTAGCCTCGATGGTCTTTACATTTTGCCAAGTTTTTGCGATGGCTGGTTCCGGTTGTTCCTTTCCATGTTTAGGGCTTCCTTCAGGGTCTCTTGTAAGGCAGGCCTGGTGGTGACAAAATCTCTAAGCATTTGCTTATCTGTAAAGGATTTTATTTCTCCTTCACTGATGAAACTTAGTTTGGCTGGATATGAAATTCTGGGTTGAAAATTCTTTTCTTTAAGAACGTTGAATATTGGCCCCCACTCTCTTCTGGCTTGTAGAGTTTCTGCCGAGAGATCTGCTGTTAGTCTGATGGGCTTCCCTTTGTGGGTGACCCGACCTTTCTCTCTGGCTGCCCTTAAGATTTTTTCCTTCATTTCAACTTTGGTGAATCTGGCAATTATGTGTCTTGGAGTTGCTCTTCTGGAGGAGTATCTTTGTGGCGTTCTCTGTATTTCCTGAATTTGAATGTTGGCCTGCCCTACTAGGTTGGGGAAGTTCTCCTGGATGATATCCTGAAGAGTGTTTTCCAACTTGGTTCCATTTTCCCCCTCACTTTCAGGCACCCCAATCAGACGTAGATTTGGTCTTTTTACACAATCCCATACTTCTTGCAGGCTTTGCTCATTTCTTTTTCTTCTTTTTTCTTTTGGTTTCTCTTCTCGCTTCATTTCATTCATTTGATCTTCAATCGCTGATACTCTTTCTTCCAGTTGATCGAGTCGGTTACTGAAGCTTGTGCATTTGTCACGTATTTCTCGTGTCATGGTTTTCATCTCTGTCATTTCGTTTATGATCTTCTCTGCATTAATGAGTCTAGCTGTCAATTCTTCCACTCTTTTTTCAAGATTTTTAGTTTCTTTGCGCTGGGTACGTAATTCCTCCTTTAGCTCTGATAAGTTTGATGGACTGAAGCCTTCTTCTCTCCTCTCGTCCAAGTCATTCTCTGACCAGCTTTGATCCGTTGCTGGTGATGGGCTGCGCTCCTTTGCAGGGGGAGATGCGCTCTTATTTTTTGAATTTCCAGCTTTTCTGCCCTGCTTCTTCCCCATCTTTGTGGTTTTATCTGTCTCTGGTCTTTGATGGTGGTGACGAACTGATGGGGTTTTGGTATAGGTGTCCTTCCTGTTTGATAGTTTTCCTTCTGACAGTCAGAAGGACTCTCTGTTGGTCTGTTGGAGATTGCTTGAGGTCCACTCCAGACCCTGTTTGCCTGGGTATCAGCAGCAGAGGTTGCCGAAGATAGAATATTGCTGAACAGCGAGTGTACCTGTCTGATTCTTCCTTTGGAAGTGTCCTCTCAGGGGTGTACTCCACCCTGTGAGGTGTGGGGTGTCAGACTGCCCCTAGTGGGGGATTTCTCCCAGCTAGGCTACTCAGGGTCAGGGACACACCTGAGCAGGCAGTCTGTCCGTTCTCAGATCTCAACCTCCGCGTTGGGAGATCCGCGGCTCTCCCCAAAGCTGTCAGACAGAGTCGTTCGCGTCTGCACCGGCTCCCGCTACTTCCCCTGTTGGTCTTCAGCTGTGCGCTGTCCCCAGAGGTGGAGACTACAGAGACAGGCAGGCTTCCTTGAGCTGCTGTGAGCTCCACCCAGTTCGAGCTTCCCAGCGGCTTTGTTTACCTACTTAAGACTCAGCAATGGCGGGCGCCCCTCCCCCAGCCTCGCTGCTGCCTTGCGGATAGATCGCGGCAGACTGCTGTGTTAGCAGTGAGGGAGGCTTCGTGGGCGTGGGACCCTCCCGGCCAGGTGTGGGATATATTCTCCTGGAATGCCTGTATGCTTACAGCGCAGTATTGGGGTGGGAGTTACCCGATTTTCCAGGTGTTGTGTGTCTCAGTTCCCCTGGCTAGGAAAACGGATCCCCTTCCCCCTTGCGCTTCCAGGTGAGGCGATGCCTCGCCCTGCTTCAGCTCTCGCTGGTCAGGCTGCAGCAGCTGACCAGCACCGATTGTCCGGCACTCCCTAGTGAGATGACCCCAGTACCTCAGTTGAAAATGCAGAAATCACCGGTCTTCTGTGTCGCTCGCGCTGGGAGTTGGAGACTGGAGTTGTTCCTATTCGGCCATCTCTTTTTTTTTTTTTTTAGAGACAGAGTCTTGCTCTATCACCCAGGCTGGAGTACAATGGTACGATCTCGGCTCACTGCAACCTCCCCTCCCAGGTTCAAGCAATTCTCCTGGTTCAGCCTCCTGAGTAGCTGGGATTACAGGCATGCACCACCACACCTGGCTAATTTTTGTGTTTTTAGTAGAGATGGGGTTTCACCATGTTGGTCAGGCTGGTCTTGAACTGCTGACCTCGTGATCCATTCACCTCAGCTCCCAAAGTACTGGGATTACAGATGTGAACCTCCGTGACTGACCTCTATTGTTTATGAAACATGAGTTCACTTCTTTAAGCTACATTTTCTGATACTACCATTTTTGTCTACTTCTGTTACAAAGCTATATATTTGCTATTTTTTATTTTTATTTATTTATTTATTTACTTATTTACTTATTTATTTATGTTTTTAGAGCCAGCACCTTATTCTGTCACTCATGGCTAGAGCATAGTGGCACAATCATAGCTCACTAAAACCTTGAACTCCTAAGTACAAGTGATCTTCCCACCTCCGCCTCCCAAGTATTTAGGACTACAGCCATGCACTCCCATGCCCAGCTAATTTTTGTTTTTATTTTGTGTAGAGACAGGTCTCACTACGTTGCCCCGGCTGACCTCAAACTCCTGGTCTCAAGAAAGTCTCCTGCCTTGGCCTCCCAAATGCTGGCATTACAGGTGTGGGCCATTGCATTGGGCTGTTTTCAAATGTTTAAACTTTGGTAGGCTCACTTTGCCATTTTATTCCGGTTCTCCTTGTGCATTGCTTCTTCCATGCAGTATACAGTATTTTAGAATCAGCCTTCTAATAATCTTTCTAAAATTTTGATTGTAATAGTATTGATATCTCAGATCTCTTGGGGAGAATTATGTTTATAATATCTTATAATCAAATTCATGTGCATATCTCTCTTCTTTTATTCAAATTTTATTTTTCAGCTTCAGGAAAATTTTATACTTTTTTAAATTATTTTTTTCATTAAAATCTTAACAATCTCTTGGTTAGGTTTATTATCAGAAATTGTATTGTCTTAATTGTTTATATAAATGGGATTTTCCTACTATACTTGCTAATTTATTGTTACTGCTGTATGTAAACGTTAATTTATATTTTATGTTACTCTTAATTCTAGCCATCATTGTGAACTTTCTAATTGCCGTCAATAGATCTTCTGTGTAATTAATTATATCTTTGAAAATACAGTGCTATCTTCTGGCATTCATAATCCTTTCCACTTACGTGTTTATTATTTATTGTAGCTTCCAAAGAACCAGTTTTAGTTTTGTTAATTTTTATATAATTTATTTCTGCTCGTGTCCTTGTCATTTCTTCCCTTTCATGTTCTTTGTTTCATCAAATGTTATATTCCTGCTTTTCATCTTGTTGTCTTAGTTTTTTCTCATTCTTTTTTGTTTTATAATAAGCGTATTTGTAATTGCGAACGTTCCGTTATATCCTGCTGTTATAACCTTCTGCATATTTTTAAAATGCAGTTCTAATTGTTATTGATATGCAACTTTAAATTTCTCCTTTGAATATCTCTTTCAACAAAAACATGTTTTAAAATGTGCATTTATTAGTTATAGAACATTGTTTTTCTTACTTTTCTATTATAGTCAAATTTTATTGCCCATGACTCCATGATAGCAGCCTGCAGAATTTCTGCTTTTTGGAATTCAAAAATATGTGATAATTGTTTTTAAAAGATCTGTGTGTGTGTGTGTGAAGAGATCTTGTTCTTAAATTTATTGAATATAAGATGTCATGTGTGTGATATTTACAAAAAGAACTTGTTTTAAAATTTATTTAAAACAAAATGATACATATGTGACATTTGCTTACCCTTGTAGACGTGATTTTTGAATTTTCAACATTCTAACATATTTGATTAATTTATTTCCTGAGTTTCTAAGTTAGATATGATTGTTCTTTTGTTAAATTCTTTTTGTATTTCTCTCAAATTTTGTCTTAAATATTTTAATGATGTGTTATTAACTGAGGAAAAGTAATTACCAATTTTCTTAGAATATTGTTATTTTAATTAATATATAGTATTATGCTTTTTTAGGCCTTAAATTGGAGTCTGTCTATATTAATATTGTTTTATTTGTTTACTTTTGCTTATTATTTGTTTTTATTGATTTATTTGTATTATTTTTCATATAAAAGATACAGAATTTTGTCATCCCACAATCTTTATTAATAATTAAAAAGTAAATATAAGTTAATAATTACCAACAAAAACTGAAAACTATAAAAAATCAAGCTGTGGAATAAAATAGAAGCTGTGTTAGTCTATTCTTACATGCTATAAAGAACTATCTGAGACTGGGTTATATGGTTTGGCTCTGTATCCCCACCCAAATCTCATCTTGTAGCTCCCATAATTCCCACATGTTGTGGGAGGTACCCTGTGGGAGATGATTGAATCATGTGGGCAGGTCTTTCCCATGCTGTTCTCATGACACTGAATGGGTCTCACAAGGCATGATGGTTTTCAAAACAGGAGTTTGTCTGCAAAGGTTCTCTTTTTACCTGCAGACATCCATGTAAGATGTGACTTGCTCCTCCTTGCCTTCCACCATGATTGTGAGGCTTCCCCAGTCATGTGGAACTATAAGTTCTCCATTAAACCTCTTTGCTTTATAAATTGCTCAGTCTTGGGTATGTCTTTATCCATAGTGTGAAAACAAACTAATACACTGGGTAACTTATAAAGAAAAGAGGTTTAATTGGCTCACAGTTTCACAAACTGTACAGGAAGCACAGCTGAGGAGGCCTCAAGAAACTTACAATTGTGGCAGAAGGTGGAGAGGAAGGAGACACATCTTACATGGCTGGAGCAGGAGGAAGAGAGGCAAGGAGAAGGTGCTACACTTTCAAACAACCAGATCTCCTGATAATTCACTCACTATCCTGAGAACAGCAAGGGGGAGAACACCCCCATGATCCAATCACCTCTCACCAGGCCCCTCCTCCAACACTGGAGATGATGACAATTTGACATGAGATTTGGGTGGGGACACAAATCCAAGATACATCAGAAGCAATACTGTCAAGATTTTGTTTTCATTCATTTATATCCTAGCCAGTTCTGTGAAGCTATTTACAATAGTCAGATATATAAGTAATAAAGTAAAATAATTCGCGGTTTTCTAGATAAAACTGTTCGTAATGATATTTTCATCTTATCTTTCATTGTTTAAAGCAAACTGCCAAAAATATGTAGTAATATAACTCCATTATTGACTTCAAATAATGTTACAATATATTTATATTAATAGTAATAAAAATCAGGGTGTGACTCTTTTGGGCATTTTCAGTTGTGTGGAATTGATCTCTTGCAAGCTTCAAAATGTAAAATAATATTTTTTGTTGAGAAAGACAGAAATAATCATTTTTGAAAAAATAACTGCAGAAATGCTAAAGAGGCGATTTTTACCAATTTAGAAATGAGAAATCAGGGTAATGAATGAATGAGTTACAAATATTCTGAATTTGGTTAAATAAATATCAAGCTGCAAGTTTTATGTTGTCTTAGAAGTGTAGCAACTTTCTGGGACAACAATAGATGGGTGACTGAGTGGTAAAAGTTAAATTTAATGCATTTTCAGATGGTATATGAATAATCTCCATTTGCGTTGAATGTAAGTAAATGCAGGAAAGTGCTGAGATACTGTGAAATCATTGAGTTTATAAAACAGGAAAATCTGACAGATGTCTGAGGTTCTAGAAATGATATGGTAACCATGAATATACAAAAAGAGTACCATTCAGAAGGCCTACCTAGCTTCTTTATTATTGTATGTGCACAATTGCACACAAAGTCTTTCTTCATAATTTTTATTTTTTTCCTTTAAATTTACATAAGTCCTGACAAAATAACTTGCCTTCCAGGTGTCTCTGCAATAGCAGTGTACCATGGCTAGCCGATGCCTTTACACTGGTTCATTGGATCATTTGGCACTTATTCTATGTTTACTAGGATTGTAATGTTCAATTCCATGGGGAACTGTGTTGTTATCAATTAGCAGTTGGGACCTGGGAGGGACTGGAAGGTGCTAAGAGCCCTGTATTTGTCATCTCTAGTCTAGCTTATACATGCTCCAAGGCCTCATTCTGCCTTGTATCTCCAGTGTCTAGTACAGCATATGAAACTAAGGCTTTGAACAACAAATGCTTGTGAAATGATAACAAAATCAAAATTAATTTATGGTAAAAGAGATTTTTCTAACAATATAGAAGACAATATGTGTGTTACTCTTTTTTTTTTTTTTTTTTTTCTTTTTGAGATGGTGTCTCGCTCTGTCGCCCAGGCTGGAGTGCAGTGGCCGGATCTCAGCTCACTGCAAGCTCCGCCTCCCGGGTTCACGCCATTCTCCTGCCTCAGCCTCCCGAGTAGCTGGGACTACAGGCGCCCGCCACCTCGCCCGGCTAGTTTTTGTACTTTTTAGTAGAGACGGGGTTTCACTGTGTTAGCCAGGATGGTCTCGATCTCCTGACCTCGTGATCCGCCCGTCTCGGCCTCCCAAAGTGCTGGGATTACAGGCTTGAGCCACCGCGCCCAGCCAATATGTGTGTTATTCTACTCAGGCTGCCATAACAAAATATCATACAAACTGGGTGGCTTAAATAACAGAAATTAATGTTCTCACATTTATAGAGGCAAGAAGTCTACGATTAAGGCACCAATAGGACTGGTTCTGGTGAGGCCTCTCTTTGTGGCTTTCAGGCAGCTGCCTTCTCACTGTCTTGACATGGCCTCTGATCTGTGCATGCTTAGAGAGACAGAGAGTGAGATAGATGTCCAGTATCTCTTCTGCTTTTCGTAAGGACACATGTCTTATGGAATTAGGGCCTTTATGACCTCATTTAACCTTAATTAACTTTTTAAATAACCATCGAAGAAGCTTGGGATTCCTGGACAGTAAATCACAACCAGATCATAATTCCCCCAAAAAGCTTTTTTTTTTTTTTTTTTTTTTTTATTATACTTTAAGTTCCAGGGTACATGTGCATAACATGCAGGTTTGTTACATATGTATACTTATGCCATGTTGGTGTGCTGCACCCATCAACTCGTCAGCACCCATCAATTCATCATTTATATCATGTATAACTCCCCAAGGCAATCCCTCCCTCCTCCCCCCTGCCCATGATAGGCCCCAGTGTGTGATGTTCCCCTTCCCGAGTCCAAGTGATCTCATTGTTCAGTTCCCACCTATGAGTGAGAACATGCGGTGTTTGGTTTTCTGTTCTTGTGATAGTTTGCTAAGAATGATGGTTTCCAGCTGCATCCATGTCCCTACAAAGGACGCAAACTCATCCTTTTTTATGGCTGCATAGTATTCCATGGTGTATATGTGCCACATTTTCTTAATCCAGTCTGTCACAGATGGACATTTGGGTTGATTCCAAGTCTTTGCTATTGTGAATAGTGCCGCAATAAACATACGTGTGCATGTGTCTTTGTAGTAGAATAATTTATAATCCTTTGGGTATATACCCAGTAGTGGGATGGCTGGGTCATATGGTACATCTAGTTCTAGATCCTTGAGGAATTGCCATACTGTTTTCCATAATGGTTGAACTAGTTTACAATCCCACCAACAGTGTAAAAGTGTTCCTATTTCTCCACATCCTCTCCAACAACTGTTGTTTCCTGACTTCTTAATGATTGCCATTCTAACTGGTGTGAGATGGTATCTCATTGTGGTTTTGATTTGCATTTCTCTGATGGCGAGTGATGATGAGCATTTTTTCATGTGTCTGTTGGCTGTATGAATGTCTTCTTTTGAGAAATGTCTGTTCATATCCTTTGCCCACTTTTTGATGGGGTTGTTTGTTTTTTTCTTGTATTTTTTTTTTGAGTTCTTTGTAGATTCTGGATATTAGCCCTTTGTCAGATGAGTAGGTTGCAAAAATTTTCTCCCATTCTGTAGGTTGCCTGTTCACTCTGATGGTAGTTTCTTTTGCTGTGCAAAAGCTCTTTAGTTTAATTAGATCCCATTTGTCAATTTTGGCTTTTGCTGCCATTGCTTTTGGTGTTTTAGACATGAAGTCCTTGCCCATGCCTATGTCCTGAATGGTACTACCTAGATTTTCTTCTAGGGTTTTTATGGTATTAGGTCTAACATTTAAGTCTCTAATCCATCTTGAATTAATCTTCGTATAAGGGGTAAGGAAAGGATCCAGTTTCAGCTTTCTACTTATGGCTAGCCAATTTTCCCAGCACCATTTATTAAATAGGGAATCCTTTCCCCATTTCTTGTTTCTCTCAGGTTTGTCAAAGATCAGATGGCTGTAGATGTGCGGTATTATTTCTGAGGACTCTGTTCTGTTCCATTGGCACAGCTAATATCATACTGAATGGGCAAAAACTGGAAAAATTGCCTTTGAAAACTGGCACAAGACAGGGATGCCCTCTCTCACCACTCCTATTCAACATAGTGTTGGAAGTTCTGGCTAGGGCAATCAGGCAAGAGAAAGAAATCAAGGGTATCCAGTTAGGAAAAGAAGAAGTCAAATTGTCCCTGTTTGCAGATGACATGATTGTATATTTAGAAAACCCCATTGTCTCAGCCCCAAATCTCCTTAAGCTGATAAGCAACTTCAGCAAAGTCTCAGGATACAAAATTAATGTGCAAAAACCACAAGCATTCTTATACACCAGTAACAGACAAGCAGAGAGCCAAATCAGGAATGAACTTCCATTCACAATTGCTTCAAAGAGAATAAGATACCTAGGAATCCAGCTTACAAGGGATGTAAAGGACCTCTTCAAGGAGAACTACAAACCACTGCTCAGTGAAATCAAAGAGGACACAAACAAATGGAAGAACATACCATGCTCATGGATAGGAAGAATCAATATCGTGAAAATGGCCATACTGCCCAAGGTTATTTATAGATTCAATGCCATCCCCATCAAGCTACCAATGAGTTTCTTCACAGAATTGGAAAAAAACGGCTTTAAAGTTCATATGGAACCAAAAAAGAGCCCGCATTGCCAAGACAATCCTAAGTCAAAAGGACAAAGCTGGAGGCGTCATGCTACCTGACTTCAAACTATACTACAAGGCTACAGTAACCAAAACAGCATGGTACTGGTACCAAAAAGCTTTTACCAGGTCTACTTGAAAAATTTTATCCCAATTTCTGAAACTTTCATATATCTCAGTAAGCATGGAAAAATAGGTATCACCCTATTACAGAACCAGAAAGTTGGTTTTAAATGAGGTTTAACTTTATTATTCAACTGAGAAATATTTTAACTTACTATGGTAACTTAGTATTGAAACGAAATTAAAGTAAAATCATTATATAAGGATAAAAGTTATTTTGTAATATGCAGAATCACTCCATTTTATAAAAAGTGAGATATGTACCTACAGATTTAAATGGTCAATTCTATATCTCAAGGAAATCTCACTGACTCAGACTAGGTCTTTTGCTGGTATGTAAAACTTCAATATTTGACATTTTCCAAATAATTCAATGCTGAAGATCCACACATGAACATCTAGTCATCCTTATTCAAAAAGATATATCGAGCATCTAATATGGGTTCTAGCAGGTATACCAAGACCTGGTGGGACAGAGGTATATGAGATGTGGGTTATATTGCCAAATGAGATCTGGTGGCAAAATAAACATGACATGTTTTTGTTTCATTTAGATCTAATTCATGTTCTTCAAAATATTTTAGAATTTAAAGTTTACTGTTGCCTATCATCTTACATTTTTATGTATTACATTAATTTTGTGTGATACATCAGTCTATTATATTTTCTATTTGCTATGTATGTATGCCTGGTGATTATTATAAATTGATTATTGATTATATGACCTGCTATTTTACTAAATTCTCATATTACAGTAATTTTCCATTGATTCTTGTGAATTTTTAAATATAACATTATAATACCTGCAATAAATAGTTTTGATTCTTTTATTCTCATTCCTATGTTTTTAATTACTTTCTTTTGTCTAATTCTATGTATGTGTGTGTACATATGCTCACATGTATATGTACATATATGTCAAAATTTATAACAATTCCTATTTAGTCTATAAATAAAATTTTTCAAGGTCAAAAAATGTCAAACACATTTTCTGCAGCTATGAAGATTGTCATAGGATTTTTCCCTTTAGACCTGTTTATATAATGGAGTCTATTAATGAATTTCTTCCTATTGACCCCACTCTCACATTCCTGGGATTTATCCCAGTTAATTGTGACATATTTTTTTTCTCCAGTGTACTATTTAATATAACTTGGCTCACGCAATATATTGAAGGAGAAAGGTATTCCCCCTTTCTAATGACTATATAGAGGTGGCCTGCTACTATTCAACTTGCCATGCATAGCAATATTGTAATGAATGCATCTGGTTTTCTTGTATACACTTTATTTATTACC
The DNA here is from genome assembly GCF_007565055.1 of Rhinopithecus roxellana. Taxonomy (NCBI): domain Eukaryota; kingdom Metazoa; phylum Chordata; class Mammalia; order Primates; family Cercopithecidae; genus Rhinopithecus; species Rhinopithecus roxellana. The sequence goes on along the minus strand of NC_044551.1, from coordinate 22,594,346 downwards.
TAAAATAAAAAGAAGAGACTGTTAACTAGATTGTGTTTCTTTACCACTGGTGAGAATGTTGTGTCTTAAAGCAAAGAAGTTTTCTCTCTTGCTGCCTGTTTTAAAGATTAAAAAAGGCTGTGCACATATTTCCCATATTTCCCTTCCTAGGTACCTTTCAACATAGCAGGGCACAGCCACGTGAGAACTCTGTAAGGAGAAAATACCAGGAAGAAATTTGCTATTACATTAAGTTCCTCTTTCTCTATTTTACACTCTGCTTTTTCCACTAAACCTCAAAGGTAGACTGGCCCCAACTTTGATCTCAACTTTCTCGAAGAAGGTCAAAGACATCAGGTAGAATACTGCTTTAATATTGCTGTTACAGGTAATTCTCAGACCTAATTAATGATGAATGTGTTTTGATCTTTTATTTTTTCCTTTGCAATGACACTTCATATGAACCTTTTGTAATTGAGTTTTAAAAGCCTAGAGAAAAGGGTCATTCTGCAATAAAATAATACTGCAAACTCTTCTTTGACATAGACATGATAAAAACAGAGAAGATGGACTATACAGCACACATGATTTTCAAAACTTAATTGGAAAATCCTCAAAATAGCTCTGGAGGTGCATTCTTATGGTATATATTATGGATGGACTTTTAGTATTAGAAGTAGAGAATTGATGTGTCTCTGTGCAAAGAGATCACATTGGCAGGCTACCAATGCACTCTTTTATGTACTAAAACCATGCAACTGTGGAGCTCAACTTAATATTCATTGGTATTGATAGGAAAACTCATAATTTTATGAGCTGGAGAGTAAGTAGTCACAGAAAACCAGATGTTTAGGGCCATGCATTAATTTTGTTGTAACATTTCATATTTTGGTTGGAATCAGACTCAGACTGTGGAAGGATTAGGAAGTTAAGGCAGATTGTTTAACCCTTGTTCTAATAATGAAAAGCCATTGCAATAGGCTTTGCATATACATAGGCTCTTTCTTCAGTTGTCAAAGACATTCCATGTTGGTCCTGGAATTATTCGCTTTATTTTCTGATACCTTTAGCACTCTCCTAGTTCTTTCACCTGGCAATTTAAATATTCCAGCTATGCTAGCTTTTCTTTTATGAGCCAACTTTTGTAATACATATATGTCATGCCTTAGAAGAGAAAATGTGGATTCAGTTGATCTCTATAGTGAATATAACTTTTAAGATCCTCTGTTAGTTAAAATATAAACTTAAATTTATTCATACTTTGAGGCTCAATCATGAAGGATCTCTTACAGTCTGCCTCTGAAGAATTTTATGCAAATTACAAGACTTTAAATTGATTTATATTTTAATGTAATAAGGAAATTCACCACATTAAAAAGCTAAAGTCCAAAACTTTTCTCAAGGTGAAGAAGTCGCCATCTTTTGACTACCTTTGACATTTGTTGTCCTATAAGGACCAAGATCAAACTAATCAAATTTTCCTAGAGTTTAATACAACTGTGACTTAATTTTAGAATGTACAAAAAAGCACTTAAATTAAACTTCAGTCATTAGAAGAATGTAATTAATACATCTTTGACTCTTGTGCAAATGAAGTTGTGCCCATGTGTAAATTCATTCATGTGCCTCTTGGTAATAATTTGTAAAAGAAGGAGAGAGAATTATCTGATTTCTGGATCAAGAAGCCCTGAAAACCTGCCCCTTATGAACTTATTAATTCTGGACTTCATTGCACTCCTGTCATTTCACACCTTAAATATCAAAATTCTCATTAAGCAATTGGCTCCCTCCCTCCACCTGGAGGATGTTTTCTGCATCTATCCTTTCCTCTCCATTGTCCCTACCCGCAACCTTATCTTGGTCTTCAAATCACACTCCCCACCAGTAAATGGTTATGAGAAACCCCTCACAATACATCTATATGAATTCACCCACATATGATACACAAGTGTTACCATATTTGGTATATTATGAAACAGGTGCAAATGATACGTTTTGAAAGGATGATTTGAAGATAAATGTACATACAGGTTACAAAGCATCCCCAACCTTGACTGGCCCATACAGCTCAGTCTGGAGACCACAGCCTGGACTGACCATGGTAATACCTCCCCATGCTGTTCTCTGGTTCACTTTCTCCCCTGCTTCAACACACACCACCCACACTGCCTAGTCTTTCTGGGGTGCAGTTTTGATTACATCACTTTCCTTCTTCCACAGGTCAGCAGATTAATCTCAAATTCCTAAGCTTGGAATTCAGCTTCTAGAAACAGGTCTGACTCAATCCCATCTTATTTCACACTCTCTCCTGGGTTGCAGATGGCACAGACTGCCTGGCATGAACCAATTCTATAAAAAGAAAATAGATAAATAAAAAGCAAATGAGGGGTAGAGATAAGATTTTCTTTGTTAATTCATGCTCAGACTTGTAATTTTTCCATATTTCTAACTAAAAAAAGTTTATAAGTTAAAGAAGTTGTTTTAAGTGTGAAATTGAGTTTCAGTAATATGTTGTACACATACTGGGATCACACAGAATCTCCTTTTCTATTGCATTTGTGAAAAGACCAAAAAAAAGTAAAAGAACAAGTAAATGCCAAAAATCACATACAATACATCTTATCTAAGGTTAGTTATTTAAAATATACATATTATATTGTTAGACATCTTATATGAATTTCATAGGCTCAAGAGGCCTATATTTAGAAAAATAATATTTTATCGAGACAACTATATATGAGAGTTCTTTATTATTTCTTTTCACATATTCCTTTAAACTTCTCTAGTGTAATATAAAAAGTAATAAAGCAACAGTTGGACAGTCTTCTATGACAAATGTTCCTAATACATTACATTTGGTTGCTGTATTAAAAGGCTTGAGTGAACTTGGGAGTCAAAACAAGGAACTGAATAGAACACCTGTTGACTTTCTATTGGCATAAAAGTTTCTAGGTTAAATGGTGAATTTGGCATTAGATAATACAATCCTAGCAAATAACACTTAGCATTAAATGAATTTTTCAAAAAGTCTGCTTTTCCTGGTTTTCTGCAAGTAGTGATTACATATCTTCAGTTTCAAAGGTATTCAGATTAGGATGCTATTTCGACTTATATGCCTCCCTATGAACATCCATTGTAAATTTACCCATTCCTTGGTGTATTTGGCCATTTTTGTGTGAGAAAGAATGATGAGCAGCCCCAGTGGTTGAGTTTGAACGAGACTGGGCTGTACATACATGTCCAAGTGGGATTGCTAAATGGGCTCTCCGGAGGGTGGTGCAGAATCTCTTTTCCAGGTTCCCTGAAAAGCCATTCCTGAAATCCACCTGGTTACCAATGCTCTATATTTGAGAGGATTCTTGTTGGCCCATTTGGTACTGAGGTTCATGTCTGACACACTATGAGGCAGCCCAGAGATAGCAAAAATGCAAGAGCAGAGCCCCAAACCAGAGGCAGCCCAGAGAGAGCAAAAATGCAAGAGCAGAGCCCCGAACCATAAGGTAGACAGAATGGAAGTTCCTGGGAGTCAGAAAACTATAGAGGTTCTGGACCTCTCCAAGCCATCGAAGCTATTTGTCTGTCTCCCAGAAGGATGTCAAAATATCAGTATCCAAAGGCATCTACTGCTTCAGTACGTCCTTACCTAGGATGGACAACATGAACCTTACCTTTCTCAGAAATATCACGGTACAAAGAAATCCTAAATTAAAAACCGTGACAAAACTATTGTCTCCTCCTACAGAGATTATCAGTGATGACCTAGACATTTTATAACTTTTGTATATTTTCTCTCTGTGGTCAGGTATTACTGTTATGGTTCTAAGAGCTATAATATAAAACTTGTGTTCATTGAAATTAGAAATCCATTCTTGTTTTCAGAGTAAAGAAAGGCATTGCTTGAATAAAAACTGAGCTGAGTAAACTCCGGGGTGTCTAAAATAGCATGGTTTGTGTGTTTTTACATCTCTTCGTGCGCGCCCAGTGATATGGTTTGGCTCTTTGTCCCCACTGAAATCTCACGTGGAATTTAATCCCCAGTGTTGCAGGAGGGACCTGGTGGGAGGTGACTAGAGCATGGGGGCAGATTTCTCCCTTGTTGTTCTCAGGACAGTGAGTGAGTTCTCAGGAGATCTGGCTGTTTAACAGTGCATAGCTCTTCCGCTTTCACTGTCTCTCCTTCCACTATGTGAAAATGTACCTTTTTCCCCATAACCCTTCCACCATGATTGTAAGTTTCTGCGGCCTCCCCAGTCAAGCCTCCTGTACCGCCTGTGGAACTGTGAGTCAATTAAACCTCTTGTCTTTATAAATTACCCAGTCTTGGGTAGTTCTTTATGGCAGGATGAACTAATACACCCAGATTTTGGTAATCTGTCACACACATGGAAAGACTATTTGCAATAACCCAAATTTTCTAAAACGAAGAACAAAAACAGCTACCCTGAAATGTTGAGAGACAGCTAATCAAAGTGAAAATGAACAGCAGAAGGGATATTAGGTATGAATTAAAATATGCTGGCTGCTCCGAATTTGATTTCTGAAAAACTGATGAGCCACCTGACTAGGAAATTTCAGTGGATTGGCCTTGAGCCACTGGGTCATCCGTAACAATCAGCATAATATGGGGCTTTGAAGCTACGAGAAAATGAGAATTTTGCGAAGAGTAGAATGCCCCCATATGGAAAGAAATATATTCTCTGGATAAATTTTTTTCTAAAAGAGTCAGAGGTGTGTTTGAATGCATGCTTTCTTACCAGGTTACCTGCGCCCCAGGCATAATTTAATAGGCCCCAGTCATATATGTTTAATCAAAAAGTTCACTTTACTGTTGTAACTGTACCTCTGACAAGGCCCCATTTCCACCTCACAATGAGAGCATAAAATTGTATTGTGCAGTAAACTGAGACCGATCCACTAACTTTTCCAGGCACTCTGATTTAAACACTCTCATGTGGTGATAAATATTCAGTCAAACCTAAAATTTGCTTAACTCAGATCTGGATGGGCATTTGCACTCTGAGGTTCCCAGTCCCCAGCCAGCTGGCCCCACATCTGCAGGGGGAGGCTGTCCTTGGCCTGGCATGGTTCGTCCTTAGCCATTGCTGTGCCAGGGCAGAGCCAGTACAGAAGAACTCCCAGGGGCTCCATCTTGTGAGCTGCAGGTGTTCCCTGAGTTACAGCCTGGCCTGGGCACTAGATACTAATGTATTCGCTGCATTGCACCTAGGGAATTATAAAACAACCATGTACTATAATTAAGTAGGATAAATCGATGGAAATTGTATTTTTTATTAATTGTATGGCATTAACCAATATGCCCCTTTTTAGTAGTTGAAATAAGTCTAAATTTAAATTCTTAAGGTACTTGACATTATAAACTTTCACTTATAGAAAAAGTGGAAAAGGATGGCAAATATATACATAAATATACATATATATGTACTCATAATATAAATATGAAGACCACATATTGCCATTTTCAAATGTCAGCATTTTTACTTTATAATTTCATTTCAAAAGGAGGACAAAGATACGGAAAGAAATATCTTGATTTTTTAATGTCACTTTCTGTTACCTCTCAAAAAATATTTAATTGAAATTTTAAATAAACATAATAGAAAACAGAAAAGGGAATGTAAAATAATTAAAGTAGATTAAAACGACAACAAATAGGAAAAGAAGAAAAGAACAAGACACCTAATACAATGAATTACGTACTTGGACACAGAACTTAGGGTTGAATATCCTGGAAAATATTTAGAACATTTAATTCTCATAGCCTGCTAAAGTCCAGTCCATGTAGCGGGACACAACCCTAGACCAATGAAAAGGACAGACAAGCCCTAGAGACCACTTATCCCAAACGAGTCACATTCCTGGATGAATGTGGGTTGTTTTTCAACCGTATGGAAAGAGACGTGGAACCATTAATGGTACCGGGATGACAAGACTGGATTTCGACCAGTGGCTTATCAGCTAAGAGTTATTTGTGCAATACCATAGTTGATATAGTGATTCCTTTCGTAGTTTTTGCAAGGATTAAATGAGATACAGTAATCAAACATCAATGTAAAGGGGCAGCATAAGTAAAATCTAAAGCTCTAGGTTGACATGGAAAGGTGGTCTTTCTGCAATAGAAATCATAGAAAAGAATCACCAAATGGGATCTTATAACCAATCAGCTTTAACTGTCTGGTACTCTCCAAAAAGATCATAATTTTCCCCAGCACATAACAGATCCAGAGTGATTTGTGTTTGCACATCCCAGCATTTCTTACACATGGGCTTACACACCACATATGCAGCCATGTCTTGGTTTATGGATTGAAGGAACATGTGTTGGAATGAGGAGTTCTATTTATAGAGGGGCTGCTGTGAGCAAGACATCCTACTAGGCACTCAAGTAGATGTTACTTTATGCAATTTAATTGTCATTGCAAATTTGTGAATAAAATGTTGTCCCATTTTAGAGGAGAAAAAGGACAAGAGATCAAATTAGTTGCTAAGTCAACTGCTCATGAGCTGATCATCAGGAAAAAAAAAATGCACTTGTGTTAGTATCATCCAAACTAATATATATGTATATATATATTTATATATTCTGTGTGTGTATATATTTGTATATCTGTGTGTATATGTGCATGTCTATGTGTGCGTCTTTATATATTATCTCTTGACAACCTTCTCTAGCCACTATCCCATTTATCTGTCTTTTTTTAATTAAAAAATGCTTCAAAAGGGTTGTCTATATTAGGGGTCTCCACTTTTTCTTCTCTCATTACCACTTGAAAACCATTCCAAATGTGGTCATTATTTTTGGTTCTCTTTCTATATTTTTGTCCAGAATGTTTACAGTTTTACCTCTGCATTTAGGTCTATGATCCATTTTCAGTTACTTTTTGCATGTAGTATTAGTTGAATGGAGAGGTTCCTTTTCTTTTTTGCATATATCCAGTTGTTCCGGCAATATTGTTGAAAAGACTATTCTTTCCCTATTGAACTACTTTTGCATCATTGTTGAAAATCAACCAACAGTATAAGCAAGTCGGTTTATGAATTTTGTTTATTGATTTAAGTTTTTAAAACAATTTTTATTGTGTATATTTAAAGCATACAATATGATGCTATAAGATATATAGTATATATATAAATATATAGTGTATATATAAATATGCAGAGTATATAAAACATATAGAGAGCATATACAAACATATATAGAGTATATATAAACATATATACTCTCTATATGAATATATATAATATATATTTGTATAGATTTAAATATATCTATTAAATATAAATATATAGAATATATATAGCTATACATAAATATATGTATATATTTAGAAATATATATACTATATATAGATAGAATATATAATTATATACATAAATATATAATATGTATTTATATATAAATATACAGTATGTTTATAAATATACAGTATACATGTACTACATAGATATAATACATATAAATATATCATATATAAACATATTATATATAGCTATACACAAATTTATGTATATATTTAGAAATATATATGCTATATATAAATAAAATATATAAATATATAGTAAAATTGTTAGTATAATGAAACAAATTAATATTCATATCTTAAATGATTATCTGTCTCCACTATTCCCTCCTGTGGCAAAATAAGCCATAATTTATTTAGCAAAAATTCTGAATAAAATACACTATGATAAACCACAGCTCTCATATTGCATGTTAGATCTTTGGCCTTGTTCATCCTACATATTTGATACTTTGTATCCTTTGAAAACAGCTAAAATGTTGATTGGAATTGCATTGAATTTGTGGAGAAATTTGCCATTTTAACAATACTGATTTGTCTAATCTATAACATATGTATTACTCCACTTATTTCTTTTTGCTTTCTTTTAGCACTATTTTTTACAGTTTTCAGTGCATAAGTTTGGTATAACTTTCATTAAATTTATTCTTACCTATTCTATTTGAAATGAGACTTCCTTCATCAGGAGCTAAGTTGGGAAGATGGCTTGAGCCCAGGAGTTCAGGGCTACAGTGATCTATGATAGCATCACTGTGCTCCAACTGGGACAAAAAAGAGAGACCCTATCTCCAAAAAGAAAAAAAGGAGAAATAAAAAAGAAACTTATTTCAGATACTAGTTTGATACAAATAACAACTATATATTATTTTTCTCTCTGCTACTGTTTCCCCAAAACAAATTCACTGATATGTAATCTGTAGTTATCAAAGAGCTAATGAAGAGTAACCACAGTTTTATCATTTTCCCTGTAGGAATTGACTGCAAATACCAAGTGTTTATTAAGCCTGTGCTATCTTTAATTCTCACAAGAATCCTAAGAGTGATGTGGGTATTATTCCCATTTACTGACACAGAAAAATCAGTCTCAAATAAATCACATAGTTTGACTCATAGGTATCCTAGTGATACTTATATGTGTGTGTGTTTGTGCATTTGGCTTATGCATGTTTCCTCTACTATCTGATAAACACTAAAATGAGTAGGCTTAGAGAAAGATGAGAAAAGTTAGTACCTCAGATCACTTCTTCTTATGCTTTTTTCTTGTAATTAACAATCCTGAAAGGGTAAAGATCTGTCCGTAATATTCTCTTTTCATGACATTAGGATAACTCCTGCCAAAATAAATGCTTAGAAATGCTTTTTAATGATAGTAATACACAGAAGGATAGTCAAAATAAAACGTTTACTTTATAAAAATGTTTTCGTGTCTGGGATATTATATTTAAAAATATGAAAAAGCTAAAACGTTCTAAATTATCAGAGCTACAGTCAATATGACTCAAACTTTTCATTTTCATAAGCCTGTCTTCTTTTACTGTTTGTCTTCATTCTCTCTTGAAAAGTTATCATATTATTGAAATCTGAAAATTATTGGTTTTCTTTGAAAAAACATAGTTCACATATGTGTATAAACGTAGTAGAGACCTCTATGGTAGCAGCTATTCTGGGTCATTTTAATCCTCCACCTTGAAGAAAAAACAAATTTGCAAGACTCAGTAACTCACTCACTACTCCCTCATGTTCTGTAGCAAGAGGACACAGTTGTCTGTTGCTGTCCCTCTGCACTGCCTCCAATTAATCCACTACAACTTGGAGTTCATAACCACACTCTTGTGGGTGCTATTCAAGAAACTGATACCATCTACCAGGTAGTGGGAAGTGATGCAGTTATCTATAGAGGTTGGGGAAAGTCCCCTTCTTTCTTGTTTAACTCTTTCTGCTCTTCTTTGACTATACTGGCTCAAATTCTCAAGCCATTTCTCCTCTTTCATGGAGTAACTCACAATCAGTCCCAAGCAGTCTTGTCTGGTTTAGAAGTGTCTACCTCACCAAATGATGAAGGGCTTATCAAGGTCTCAGCTTCCCTGCAATTATTCTTTGCAAAATCTCCTTTTTCATCTTGGAGTACAAAATCAGCAGTTGCCAGCACAGACAAACCTCTCTGAAGGCTTAAGCTTTCTTTCTGATGTGCATGGAGAAAAAAGGATATTGGCATCCTAGAGCAAAATAAAAACAAAGAATCAAAAATAACTTTAAATAATAAAATTTTGAATCACATTAAAAGGAAGAAATAATTCCAATGTCATTTTATGAGGCTAGCATCACCCTGATATCAAAATTAGACACAGATATCAAAAAAAAGCAAACTCTAGGTCAATATCCCTAATGAATATAGATGCAAAACTCTCCAGCAGGATACTAGCAAACTGAATTCAACATCACAATTAAAAGAACATTCACCATGATCAACTAGGGTTCATCTCATGTATTCAAGGATGCATCAACATACTTAAATTAATAAATATAATACATCACATTAACAGAATAAAGGGTAAAACCATCATCATTTTAATAAATGCAGAAAACACATTTCAAAAAAATGCAACATCCTTTCATAATTAAAAAAAAAAACTCAACAAATTAGGTATAGTTGAAATGTATTCAACACAACAACTCTGCTGGGTCCAGTATTGGTTGCCAATGTTCTTGTTTTTCCCCTCTTCAACATTCTGAATATTTTACTACACTCTCTCCTGGCTTGTAGGATTTCTACTGTCTGCTGCAACTCATATTGAAACTGCTTTACATATTATTTGCTCCTTTTCTCTTGTTGCTTCCAGGATTCTTTCTTTGTCTTTTATTTTTGACACTTGATTATAATATATCCTGGGGTAATCTTATTTGCACTGAAGACCTTTGAGCTTCCTGCACCTGGATATTTACAGTTTTCTCCAGGTTTGGAAAGGTTTTCAGCCATTGTTTCTTTAAATACACTTTATATCTTTTTATCATTCTCTTCTCCTTTAACTCCTATGACTTAAAAGTTTTCTTTTTTTCCTGCCTCATACATCCTATAAGCTATCTTCATTTATTTTCATTCATTTTTCTTTTTCTCTGACATTACCTTCTTTAACATTCTGCATTCAAGTTTACAAATTTTTTCTCTACTGGATCAATTCTGTTGTTGATTTTCTCCATTGCATGTTTCATTTAGTTTTATTGAATTTTTCAGCTCTAGGATTTCTACTGATTATTATTATTATTTCAATCTCTATATTACATTTTTATCTTGGTTATTTATTGCTTTCTTCATTTCATTGAATTACTTGTATTTTGTTGAGCTTTTTAATAATAATTATTTAAAATTCCTTGCAAAGAGTTTAAAAGCTTTTTAATAATAATTATTTAAAATTCCTTGCAAAGAGTTAATACAGCTCGATTTCCTTGGGTCAGTCACTGGCACCTTATTTTTTTATTTAATGATGTCATTTTTCCCCTGATTATTCTTTATCTTTTTGGTTATGCATCAGTGTCTGTGCATTTGAACAAATAGGTTCTTATTCTAGTCTTCGCAGACTGGCTTCGTCTGGAAAAACCCTGCAGCAGATGTGGCAGTAGGGCATATCAGAAGCCTGGAACAGCGGCAGGTGGTATAGCCCTGCCAGACATCTAGGGTTCACTACAGCAAGTGCTATGCTGTGACAGACCAGAAGGTTAGGGCTGGCGTAGATACTACTGTTACAGGGCATCCCTAAAACTCAGGCAGCAGTGGCTGCTGTGGTCCAGCCAGAAGCCTGGGGCAGTTACGTCCAGCACAGGACTGGGGCACATCTGAATCCAGAGACCACTAAGGGCTGCCTGCTGCTGAAGGCTATCTGCAGCCTGGGGCCTCTGATGTCAGCCTGGTTCTGATTTGGGCTAAAGATAGAGTTTGCCGTGTAAGTCTGAACTGTGTGGTCCTGCCCTATGTCAGGACAGGTCTAGAGACTTAGTCCACAGGTAGCAGCTTGGAAGATGGAGCCATGAGGGTCTGCCTAGTGCTGAGTTTACTATGGCGGGCCCAGTGTTGGATTCCAAGGCAAACTCCTGTGCCTACTTCCTTCACTTTTCCCCAATTGGACAGTTTCTCTACACTGTGCTGCCTGAGGTTCAAGGAAAAGTGACATAAGTAATGTAAAACTTTCCTTTCAACCATCTTCAAAGGAGTCTTTGCTATTATTGTGCTAAAACCATGCACTATCATCCCACAGCTAGTTTGATTATCTCTTGTAAAGGTATTTTTGTGCATGAATAGTTATTCAGACTGATGTTTCTGTTGGGGGGTGTTCACTGGAGAGTCCTCCTTCAATATCTTCCTCTGCCTCTTTCCCTTAAAGGCTTTAATCTCAATGATCCCTCACTGATGCCACACAAGGGAAAGTTCAGATTTCGTGGTATACATTTTTTTTCTGTAATTTCAATTTCATCCTGAATTTGCCTTTACATCCTTTTGAAAACTAAGTTCTGCTCTATGTATAAATAGTTTTCTTCATCAAGAATAATGAGTAAAATAGTTGTGGATAGATTCAGTGACAAATCTGTGGGCTCACTAATGTTTACATTAGTCATTTGTGAAGACGATCAACCCAGTTGACTTTTTTGAAGGTAAATTACAGGTGCAATTAGCTCCTAAGGTAGATTCCATGGATTTTGTGAAATCTTGAATTGGCAACTGACCTGGCTATTTTCCAGCAAGTGTCATGTACTCTGCAAGCATCAGTGTGGAAATCAACTTCACTCATAAAGTGTTAAATTAAGGACTCAACAAAATGTTTATAAATCACAAGGCATAGTACTTGGAGTAGAATAGGCACCCAATAAATGCCAAATTATTATTATAGCATCAACAAGATAATCAAAATACGATTCTCAGTCCACTCCTGTGAAATCTTGTGTAATCTTTTATTTTAAGCATTATTTTGAAAATGTGAATGGATGTAATAAGTTAAAAGATTTGGCTATGATTTATTTTGCTGAGTTTAATTATTGAGCAACATATACCCATTAGTAGTTGCATACTTTCACTCTTACAAACTTTCAGAAACATCCAAAGAACTAGACTCCACTGAGAACAATAACCAGACCAGTGTCAGAAGGGCTAGAATGAATCTTCAAATGTGAGGATCCTGCCTTTACCTAAGCCTCAGAATTATCCCCTGAACCAATGGCACTCATTTCAATTAATGTGCGTATTGGATTTCTGAAGGATTTCTTCAAGTAACCTATTAGAGGAAAATTGACATTATTTTAAGTATTTCTTTGTGTAGAATAAATTATTTTTACTATTCCTGGTACATATGTGAGAATGTAAACACTTAGAAAATTATCACACTCTTTCTGGGGATGGTGTTCTTTAATAAAAACTGGTGAGAACAAGGTTTTTGGGAGGTGAAGAAAAAAATTCACATTGTTTTCTATTCTATTCGGACCAGAATTATTATTAAATTGGAATTTTAGACCGGGGTGGTGGCTCACACTTGTAATCCCAGCACTTTGGGAAGCTGAGGAGAGTGGATCACCTGAGGTCGGGAGTTTGAGACCAGCCTGGCCAACATGGTGAAACCCAGTCTCTACTAAAAATACAGAAATTATCTGGGCATGGTAGTGGGTGCCTGTAATCCTAGCTACTCAGGAGACTGAAGCAGGAGAATTGCTGGAACCCAGGGGATGGAGGTTGTGGTGAGCCAAAATCACACCACTGCACTGGAGAATAGGTGATAAAGTAAAACTCTGTCTCAAAAAGAAAAAAACAAAAAATAGAATTTCATTGGAATCCCTCACAGGTATAATATGAATTGAATATTATTACACTGTTATACTTAGGAATATATCATTTTCTGATATTTTCTTTGGCTCAATCCAGTATATTCTTTTTGTTTTTACTGAAAAATCATGGTGTATGCAACTAAAATTATTTACTATTGAGGACTATATTTCAGTAACAATTTTCTATATGGAATTAGAACTGAGTGAAAGAGTACCATATGGAATACTGAAATAATTTGCAGTTCAAAGAAAACTTTAATGGACTTGGCTGCTTCTTATTTCTTGCGTGGGATTCCCAAAATTTAATATTCAGTGAGATAAAGAATTTTCAAATTATTATAATAATCGTAAATAACTGTAAAATTGTGTTTGTTACATGAGGACTTATAATTAGCAAAATATTCAATCTTTGATGGGAAACTCATAAATGTAGTGATCTATACTGAGAGGTTGACGCAGTTCTCTGATGTTACTAATGTATGAGATTGACCAATGTTTAGTATCTCCCTTGACATTGCTATTGGAAAATTTCATTCAACTTTCCCATTAATTTTTTCCATTGTGTTCAACTTTATGTAATATTTTTCTTTATGCCCTTGGTTATCATTTGTAGTATGTTTCACAATATTTTAATGCACTGCTGTTGAAAGCAACTATATTAGGGTTATTATCCGCCCAGATAAAATGAAGAATACTAAATAATTGACAGATAGAAATAAGAGTACTAACCCCGGTGGTAGAGCACATTATATGCCCAGTGGAGTTGTAGAGAGAGCAACGGCATAGTGCAGCAGGCTGTTTTAAGGTTTACTTGCAGCACTTAAAGTCATTTATTGTAGAACAGATGTCAACAACATGTTCACAATTGAAAGAAAAATATCACATTCATCAGCTATCATGAAAATGAAATGTCCATGAAAAGTAAAAAAAAAAAAAAAAAAATTCCATCAGTGTAACTGCTAGGGCCTCAGGAAAACACAGGGTTTCAGAAATAAGGTATTAGGAAGGTGGTAGGAAATGGGGCAGATGACCGTAGGAAAGAAAAAAGAAAAGGAAAGGAGGGAGGAAATATTGAATTTTTGTGTATGATTAAGATGGTCTTGATGGAGCAAAAAATGTAAAACAATTTTTATAGTATTGTATTTTAGGTATAATTCTCTAATTATATATTGTTAAAATATTAATTTTTAAAAAGAAAAGATAAACAGAAGAATCTCATAACAAATTTTAAAAGTCAATAGTAATAAAATAATAACTGGCATTTTTTGATTCACACTTGAGGATTTAGGGTGTGTCGGAACTCCATAGAGTGTGTTGGAACCTCCAATTTATCTGATGACTCATACAATGAGTTTTAGGGAAGAGGTGAAATTCAACGAACTTCAGTAACTTGAAGTCACAGAATAAGCAAATGTCGTTTGAACAAAATACCAGATTCAGGCTGTGTTCTGATACACTCTAGCATTACTTCATAAGTTCATTTGTGGTTCAACGCACACTGAAAATGTTGAGGTCCTACACTCTAGCATTACTTCCTAAGTTCATTTGTGGTTCGACGTACACTGAAAATGTTGAGGTCCTTATTAATTCTAATAAATAAGATGTATTGTTTTAGTATCATGGCGGTGAAGTAACAGATGATGTCTCCTTGCCTAGTCTTCACCACAGTTAACAAAGCCACACTGCTCAGAGAATGAGACAGGTTTTATAAATAATGACCATAGCCATTATTTCCCTGAAATGCTATAATAGTAATACTGAAAAAGTAATAATGTATTCTACAACCCAGCAATCCCACTGCTGAGTCTACACCTAAAAGAACGGAAATCAGTAGATCAAAGAGATCTCTGCATGCCCATGTTTGTTTCATCACTGTTCACAATAGCCAAGATTTGGAAATGACCTTAGTGTCCACCAACAGATGAATGGATAAAGAAAATGTGGTACATATACGCAATGGAAAACTGTTTAGCCAATAAAAAGAATGAGATTCAAGCCAGGCACCACGGTTCATGCCTGTAATCCCAGCAATTTTGGAGGCCGAGGTCAGGGGGATCACTTGAGGTCAGGAGTTTGAGACCAGTTTGGCCAATATGAAGAAACCCTGTCTCTACTAAACAAATACAAAATTTAGCCAGGAATGGTGACACATGCCTGTAATCTCAGCTACTCAGGAGGCTGAGGCATGAGAATCATTTGAACCCTGGAGGTTGAGGTTGTGGTGAGCCAAGATTGTGGCACTACACTCCAGCCTGGGTGACAAGAGCAAAATTCTGTCTAAAAAAAAAAGAGATTCTGTCATTTGTAACCACGTGGATGGAGCTGGAAATCGTTATGTTAAATGAAATAAGCCAGGCACAGATAGACGAGCATCACATGTTCTCACTTATTTATGGGTCTAAAAATCAAAACAATTAAATTCATGGACATAAAGATGGTTACTAGAGGCTGAGAAGGTAGTGAGGCAGTGAGGGGAAGGTGGGAATGGCTAATAGGCACAAAAACAGTAACTAGAAAGAATGAATAAAACCTAGTATTTGATAGCACAGCAGGATGACTCTAGTTCAGTAATAATGTAATTGTACAGATTAAAATAATGAAGAGTATAATTGGATTGTTTCTAACACAAAGGGTAAATGCTTGAGGGGATGGATACCCCATTCTCCATTATGTGATGACAGTGCATTGCCTGCTTGTATCAAGACATCTCATGTACCTCATAAATTTAAAATGTAATAATGAGCTTGTAATGCATACAAAAAAATAGAAGAATGAATAAGACTTACTATTGGGTAGCACAATAGGGTTACTATAGACAATAATAATCGTAGACTTTAAAATAAAGAGTGTAATTGGATTGCTTGTAACTCAAAGGATAAAGGTTTGAGGGGATGGATATCCCCATGATATGCTTATTTCATAATGCTTGCCTGTATCAAAACATTGCATGTACTCTATAAATATGTACCTCTACTATGTATCCCCCAAAATAAAAATAAAATGAAAATAAAAAGTAGTGATGAGTTTATAGCGCTTCATTTTAAAATATTTTTACATACCCACCTTGAAAATCAGCCATGCTAAGTCCCAGAATTTTTTTAAAGTGTTGTATTACCAAATTTTCACTGCCATATATGTCCTTAAAAGCAGATATAGGTTGAAAATGTGAAATTAATTTGTATCTCAACTTTGTGTACCATTTCTCAGGTGTAGAACACTTCACCATGGCTTGAAGAGATACTTCATAACACTTACAATCTAGGTCTCTATGTTACCTTGGAGAACAAAAGTTCTTTAAAGAATAAGTGAATGTGTAATCCCAGCACTTTGGGAGGCCGAGACGGGCGGATCACGAGGTCAGGAGATCGAGACCATCCTGGCTAACACGGTGAAACCCCGTCTCTACTAAAAAAAATACAAAAACTAGCCGGGCGAGGTGGCGGGCGCCTGTAGTCCCAGCTACTCGGGAGGCTGAGGCAGGAGAATGGCGTGAACCCGGGAGGCGGAGCTTGCAGTGAGCTGAGATCCGGCCACTGCACTCCAGTCCGGGCGACAGAGCGAGACTCCGCCTCAAAAAAAAAAAAAAAAAAAAAAAAAAAAAAAAAAAAGAATAAGTGAATGAATAAGTATAATAAATATCTACCATCATTATAGGATATAAGAGGATAAGATAGTATTTGTACTATTTTAACACTTTTAATGAATTTTGGAAAATTATAGATCCAATTTGTGATTTGTTATTTATCTATTTTTTTCTTTTTTATTATTTCAATGATTTAGGGAGAACAGGTGATGTTTGGTTACAAGGATAATTTCCTAGTGGTGATTTTTGAGATTTTGGTGCACACATCACCCAAGCAACATACACTGTACCCAATGTGTGGTCTTCTATCCACCACTCCATCCTATCCTTCCCTCCCAATTCCCAAAGCCTATTGTATCATTTTTATATCATTGCATCCTTATAGCTTACCTCCTACTTATAAGTGAGAACATACGATGTTTGGTTTTCCATTTTTTAGTTACTTCACCTAGAATAGTGGTCTCCAACTCTATTTAGCTTGCTAAAATGTCATTATTTCATTCCTTTTATGGCTGAGTTTATATATCTCACATCTTTATCCACTTGATGCTTGATGGGCATTTGGGCTGGTTCCACAATTTTTCTATTGTAAATTGTGCTGCTATAAACATACATGTGCATGTGTCTTTTTCATATAGTGACGTCTTTTCCTCTGGATAGATACCCAGTAACGAGATTGCTGGATCAAATGGTAGATCTACTTTTGGTTATTTAAAGAATCTCTATACTGTTTTCCATAGTGCTTGTAGTAGTTTACATTCCCACAAGCAGTGTAAAAGGGTTCCCTTTTCACCACATCCATGTCAACATTTATTATTATTATTTTTTTAAAGTGCTTAGAGATTTTGTCACCACCAGGCCTGCCCTACAAGAGATCCTGAAGGAAGCACTAAACATGGAAAGGAACAACCGGTACCAGCTGTTGCAAAAACATGCCAAAGTGTAAAGACCATCGATGCTAGGAAGAAACTGCATCAACTAACAAGCAAAATAACCAGCTAAAATCACAATGACAGGATCAAGTTCACACATAACAATATTAACCTTAAATGTAAATGGACTAAATTGTCCAATTAAAAGACACAGACTGGCAAATTGGATAAAGAGTCAAGACCCATCAGTTTGCTGTATTCAGGAGACCCATCTCACATGCAGAGACACACATAGGTTCAAAATAAAGGGATGGAGGAAGATCTACCAAGCAAATGGAGAACAAAAAAAAGCTGGGGTTGCAATCCTTGTCTCTGATAAAACAGACTTTAAACCATCAAAGATCAAAAGAGACAAAGAAGGCCATTACATAATGGTAAAGGGATCAATTCATCAGGAAGAGCTAACTCTCCTAAATATATATGCACCCAATACAGGAGCACCCAGATTCATAAAGCAAGTCCTTAGAAACTTACAAAGAGACTTAGACTCCCATACAATAATAATGGGAGACTTCAACACCCCACTGTCAACATTAGACAGATCAATGAGACAGAAAGTTATTATTGATTTTTTAATTATAGTCATTCTTGGAGGAGTAAGGTGGTATCACATTGTGGTTTTGATTTGCATTTCCCTGATCATTAGTGATGCTGATCATTTTTTCACGTTTGTTGTCCATTTGTAGATCTTCTTTTGAGAATTGTCTATTCATGTCCTTAGCCCACTTTTTGATGGAATTATTTGTTTTATCTTGCTGATTTGTTTGAATTCCTTATAGGTTCTTGATATTAATCCTTTGTTGGATGCATAGTTGGTGAATATTTTTTCTCACTCTGTAGGTTGTTTACTCTGGTGATTATTTCCTTTGACGGCAGAACTTTCTTAGTTTAATTAAGTCATTTATCTTTGTTTTCATCGCATTTGCTTCTGGGTTCCTGGTCTTTGCCTAAGCCAATGTCTAGAAGAGTTTTTCCAATGTTATCGTCTAGAATTGTTACAGTTTCGGGTATTAGATTTAAGTATTTTATCCATCTTGAGTTGATTTTTGTATAAGGTGAGAAATGAGAATCCATTTTCATTCTTCCACATGTGACTTGCCAATTATCCCAGCACCATTTGTTGAATAAGGTGTGCTTTCTCTACTTTATGTTTTTGTTTGTTGTCAAAGATCAGTTGGCTGTAAGTATTTGGCTTTATTTCTGGGTTCTCTATTCTGTTTCATTGGTCTATATGCCTATGTTTATACCAGTACCAGGCTCTTATGGTGACTATAGCCTTGCAGTATAGTTTGAAGTCAAGTACTGTGATGCCTCCAGATTTGATCTTTTTTGCTTAGTCTTGCTTTGACTGTGTGGGCTCTTCTTGGGTTCCGTATGAATTTTAGGATTTTTTCCTAGTTCCTTTCACTCTTCTCTAGAATAACGATGGTGTTTCGATGAAAATTGCATTGAATTTATAGAGTGTTTTTTGCAGTAGGGCCTTTTTCACAACATTGATTCTACGCATTCATGAGCAATGGTGTGTGTTTCCATTTGTTTGTGTCATCATCATCTATGATTTCTTTAAGAAGTGTTTTATAGTTTTCCTTTTACAGGTCATTTCCTTTTAGAGGTCATTCACCTGCTTGGCTAGGTGTATTCCTATGTATTTTCTTTTCTTTTCTTTTCTTTTTAAGGCCATTGTATAAAGGGGTTGAGTTGATTTGATTCTCAGCTTGGTCACTGTTGGTTTATAGCAGTGCTACTGATTTGTTTACATTAATTTTGTATCCTGAAACCTTACTGAATTCATTTATCAGATATAGGAGTTTTTTAAATGAGTCTTTAGGGTTTTCTAGGTATATGATCATATCATCAGTGAAGAGCAACACTTTGACTTCCTCTTTACTGATTTAGATGCCCTTTATTCCTTTCTCTTGTCTGATTGCTCTCACTAGGACTTCCAGTACTACGCTGAATAGAAGTGGTGAAGGTGGGCATCCTTGCATTGTTCCAGTTCTCAGGGGGAATATTTTCAACTTTTCACTGTTCAGTATAATGTTGGCTGTGTGTTTGTTGTAGATGGCTTTTATTACCTTAAATTATGTCTCTTCTATGCCAATTTTGCTAAAGACTTTAATTATACAAGGATGCTGAAATTTGTCAAATGCTTTTTCTGCATCTATCGAGATGATCATGTGATTTTCGTTTTTAATTCTTGTTATGTGCTGTGTCACATTTATTGACTTGTGTACATTAAACCATCCCTGGTATGAGATCCACTTGATCATGATGTAGTATCTTTCTGATATGCTGTTGGATTCAGTTAACTAGGATTTTGTTGAGGATTTTTGCATCTATGTTCATCAAGGATATTGGTCTGTAGTTCTTTTGCTGTCATTTCCTGGTTTTGGAATTAGGGTAACAATGACTTTATAGAATGATTTAGGAGGATTCCCTCTTTATCTTTTGGAATCATTTCAGTAGGACTGGTACCAATTATTTGAATGTCTAATAGCTGTGAATCTATCTGGTCCTTAATTTTTTTTTTTTTTTTTTTTTTTTTTTTTTTTTTTTTTTTGGTTAACAATTTTTTTTTCATTTTGTTTTGTTTTTCACCATTTCAGTCTCACTGTCATTATCGGACTGTTCAGAGTTTCTATTTCTTCCTGGTTTAATCCAGGAGAGTTGCATATTTTTAAAAATTTATCCGTCTCCTCTAGGTTTTCTAGTTTGTGCATATAAAAGTTCTCACAGCAGCCTTGAATATTCTTTTGTATTTCTGTGGCATTGGTCCTAATATCTCCCGTTTCATTTCTAATTAAACTTATTTGAATCTTCTCTCTTCTTTTCTTGATTAATCTTGCTAATGTTCTATCAATTTTGTTTATCTTTTCAAATAACCAACTTTTTGTTTATCTTTTATATTTTTTTGTTTTAATTTTGTTTAGATCTGCTCTGATCTTTGTTATTTCTTTTCTTCTGCTAGGTTTTGATTTGGTTTGTTCTTGTTTCTCTAGTTCCTTGAGGTGTGGCCTTAGATTGTCTATTTGTGCTCTTTTAGAATTTTTGATGTAGGTGTTTAATATTTATGAATTAATAGATGTAAGTTTTAAAGTATTCAAGTGATACAAAGAAGATGATAGAGCAGAATTGGAGAGTCATCACATGCTCTTTTCTCTGAGAAACCAAATCATGACAGTTTAGATTTTATTCTTACACATCAGGATTTTTTCATATATACAGTAGTTACATATGATAAACTACATTTGTAACTATTTTATACACTGACATCAATAGTATTTTTACAAAAAGTAGATGACATGGTCTGCATCTTACATTATTGTCTCAATGTGCTATCTGCAATCTGATTTGATTCCAAAGCTTTCATTGAGACACTAAGTCTAATGGGGATGTCACTGGGCATTAAAAGTAAATATTCAGATCTCACACACATTTTTGTCTCTAGGGGAATAGGTGGAATCAGAGACCCCTGTGAGCTCTGACAAAACTCCAACTCCCCTTCCCAATTCCTTCTGGCTATCCAGTGGTATATTCCCAAAGGTTAGATGGCAAGAGAAATGAAAAAAAAAAAAAATGCCCTGGTTCATTATTGAGCTTAAGCCATGAATCCTGCCCTGTATTTACCACAGTTCTGCATAGGGTTATTTACTATCCAGATATTAAGTAAATGATACTGCTTTTTTCTATTGTCGTTTGTATGCACACTCCTCTGCAGTGCAGGTGGACAGCAGGATAAGGCAGGATCGGGCACAACAAGAGCGTTGAGTGCTGGCGATCTTTGCTCTCTTGTGATTTTATCATGAAGACCAGCCCAGATGGGTAATGGACAATTGGCCATTAAGTGGTCATTCATTTTTTTTACAAAATCCATTTCTAAAGAAAAATTTTGTATTTAGATACCTCAATTCCTTCAGTTAGCAACAGTAAAGTCTGGCTTACGATTCTCTTTCAGTAAGATAATTTTTTAAATAAATTCTTGTTTTCATCCATTTTACAAATCTTTCATTTTATCCTTTCATAATTTAACTTGTAGATAATTTTATTTTTTATCTTGCTAGTTTGGGAAAAACACTCACTGTAGTCCTCATATGTATACAGAATATTCATAGAGTTTTGTTCAGCTTTTCTGAGGGTATTTTTAGTTGTGAACAAAAATAAACTAGATTTTTAAAATAAAATTATATAATGAAAAATAAAGCAATAAGGAAGAATGTGTGCAGACATCCGTCGGCGTGTTGAATCAAATAGATTGAATTCCTTTTAATTTTAATGAGAAAAAAATTTTTTAAACTATTACCATGGATCATTGCTAATTAGAATTCTTGCTTATTTCAAAACAAAATGCAAGACATATGGTTTCTATATTCGATACTCTCTCTCAGGTAGAGCAAAAGCTGATAAAGCGAAATTGAAAAGACATGGGAGAAAGAAACACTGGGCGGTGGTTGAAACATGTGGTGTTATCTTTTGATAGACTACATGCATTTCACGTTTTTATTTGTAAACCTATTGGACAGTAGGTTCATGGCAAAACTGAGCAGATGATTCATTTGGAATCAACCCAGAGATTTAAGATGATGTCCACATGAGATGTTTCACAATTGGCACATTTGTCTAAAACCTGAATTTCTTCTTTGCCTGTTCACATATAAGTGGATAGTGTTTTCTCTGATATGTATATGACCATCAGAGGGGAACCAATTGCCAGGCCATTTATCAAAATGATGCCTCAGCCAGGATGACTCAAGCTAAAATTGTAGGAATAAGTGCATGATCACCAAATGGAATTTTACTCAAATTGATTGGAAGTTTAGATTTGTGTTAGATATTTCAGACTTCTGAACTCAGAAAATG
The DNA here is from genome assembly GCF_007565055.1 of Rhinopithecus roxellana. Taxonomy (NCBI): domain Eukaryota; kingdom Metazoa; phylum Chordata; class Mammalia; order Primates; family Cercopithecidae; genus Rhinopithecus; species Rhinopithecus roxellana. The sequence continues at coordinate 22,571,871 of NC_044551.1, read as the reverse complement.
CTCACTCCATTTAGTGACCAGGATATAGTGCTCTAGGGCTAGGAAATAACGAAACAGATAAAAGTGGCATAGCATCTTCCAAGTGATGACTGTTCACCTGTAGTTTTTCTAAGTCTCTGTCTCCAGTCTTCCTAATGAAGTCTCAGGCCATGAGGACTGAGAAAGAATGCAGGTCTGATGGCCAGGGTTACACAGATAAATGTGTTGCCTCATCCAGAGAAGCCTTCCCACTGACCCAAGACAAATCCCAGAAGGAAGTGAGGCAATGTTCATTTTCCCTGCCCCTGGCACACCTAACTTGTCTCTGCATCACCTTGATCAGAATCTGGCTCGACCACATGCTTCCTTAATTCTCTCTCCCACTAGAGTGTTAAATACCAAAGGGGAGCATTTATGAAAGCAGGACTTGGGTCTAATTCTGCTCTCCTCCCTCTGGGTCAGTACCATGGGTAACTAAATATAAGGGTCTTATTTAATATAAGTAATAAATAAGTGAATCAGTTAATGATAAATGAAGGAGTCAGTGAGTTAGTGGTTAAATTGCAATCTTGACTTAAAAACACTCTTTCTGAATGGCAAACCTTGAAAACTCAAATCAGTGAATGTCTCCTGGTGGAAGAGAGGGAGTTCAGTATATGTAGTGCCCTACTTCCGTGACCTATCACAAGCAAATTACTAACAGGTCTAATTATCCTTAAAATTTCTTATTTCTAGGGATACTGCCAATTTTCACCCTTCAGGTCAGATACATGAGCCTGGTTGCTGCTGCCACTGTTGTGCATCCACATTAATGCTTGCAATCATCGTTATTATGATGTGGGTGCTAAACATGCTAAAGCATGTTTACCTCTTAAAGTAACAACACTTGTTTTGACTCAGTCATTTTTTTAGAGTTTCACAATCTACCTGGATTGGTGCTTTATATATTTATGAATGTTAAGCTTTTAAAGATAATTTTGAAATAAATACTCTTTACACCCCTTCCTAAAGAACACACACAGAGACACAGACATACTTTGTGGGCTTCTCACATCTATCTGTAGCCAGAGGAAACCATGTGTGATCAGGGTGATGGTCGGTTTCATAGGCAAACACAGCTGGCCAATTACTCTTATGTAACCAAACATGAATCTAGGTGTTGCTGTCAACAACACAACAATAGATGTAGAAAGTTAGCATCTGCCATCAGTTGACCGCAAATAAAGGAGATCATCCTCAATAATGTGGATGAGTTTTATCCAATTGATGGCAATAGGAGCAAAAGAGAGGTTTCTCTGAAGAAGAAAAAATTATGCTACAAGACTGAAGCACCAGCTCTTGCCCTAGAGTTTTTAGCCTGCTAGCAAACTACTCAACAGATTTTAGACTTGGCAGCCCCTGCAGTTGCACAAGTCAATTTTTTCACAGAGAGAGATAGAGATAAACAGAGAGTGATAGAGAGAGATAGAGAGATAGATGATAGACAGAGTCAATTTTTTCATAGAGAGATAGACAGAGATAGAGGTAGAGATAGAGATATAGATAGGCAGATAGATAGATAGATAGATAGATAGATAGATAGATAGATAGATACAAGTCAATTTATTTATAGAGATAGAGATAGAACAATAAATTAGGTAGGTAGATGGATGGATAGATAGATAATAGATAGATGGATAGATAGATAGATAGTTATTAATGAGTAGATACCCTAATGATCTTGATACAAAACAACACATATTTATTCTCTCACACTGTAGATCAGGAATCACCACTTAGTTGAGTCCTCTGCTTTGGGGTTTCACAAGCTATAATCAGAATGCCTGCTAGTGTTGTGATCTCTGAAAGCTCATCTGGAGAAGGATTTACTTTCTTGCTCATATGGTTGCTGGTAGCATTCAGTCACCTGGGAGGTCACCTCAATTTCTTTTCCTGTGGTATTCCCCATAGGCAGCTCACAACATGGTAGCTTGCTTCTTCAAAGCCTGCAAGGAAGAGCCTCTCAGTAAAAGAGATGTCATAGCTTTATGTAACATAATCCCATACACATAATCATGTATATATTAGCATCTTTTCCATGTTCTACTCATTTCAAACTAGTCCTACTCAACTCCAGGAGAAAATACTGCATAGGGAGTAACACCATGCAGTGAGAAAGAAAAGGGACCACTTTCACAGTACGTCAACCACAATAAGTATGGCATCTCTTTTGTTCTCAAATTGATACATAGGCCCTTGTTTAATTCATATAAGAACTCAGTTTTCTAAAATTATTATTCAAAAAGTATTTAATCTTGGAATCTTTTAAAACAATAAAGGATCTATGTAATCTGTATTTACTCAGGATTTTTGTCACAACTCACTCTTTCTCTTATGATAGTGTTAATTACATCATGCCACCTAGATTGTCTTGCAATTAACCAGATCTAGTCTACAAAACCAGCAAGACACAACTCATCACAATGTGTTGAAACATCAGTTAGTTAGGAAATACTTGTGCATGCATATGTTCACATGTTTACTCTTTAAAGTTTTGATGGTGAATCAATACTTATTAAACTTTAAATACAGGCGTACCTTACATTTTATAACTCTTTTGTAACAGTAGAAAAATCTCAGCAAGAGAAATGGAGTGAAATTAGGTCCACATTATTATTTTTGAAAGGCTGATTTGCTTTGACCCTTTTTAGTTCAATCAGTAGAACGACACTGGTATTCACTGAATTGACATGACAGTATTCATAGCAGCACCATCCACATTGGAAATGCCTCTTTGGGGAAATTGTCCCTAAAGAAGAAAAACCTTTGTTTACAATGCATACATTACTAATTTTAATTTCACTTAAAAAAATAAATTATAAAATATATAATGTATATTTAAATAAAGTCTGTTATGTTTATTATGATATAGTATGTTTGTAATTTTAAGTAAATCATATATAATATTGTATATTCATAAATATATTCAATATATAAGATAATATAATATCTAACTAACCAGAAGTAAATCAATAATAATCTAATGCTTCTAAACATAATTTTAATTTAGGAAGCACTAATAAATCTACAAATAATTTTATATCATCACATGATTGCAAGAGATGATAATTTTATATCATCACATGATATATCAAGAGCAGGAAATTATTTTCACATTTACATTATTCACATAATTAATTAAATCTGAATTTGATGCATGTTAGAAAGTACCCTGGAGATATGAAAAAAATGTCGAGATCTAACACCATTTCTCATGGCTTGCTATAGTAGAGCGGTTGTAATAAATAAATAGAAAAGAACTACAAGTAAAGCAATTTCTGATCTAGTGAATTACAGGTGATGAATAGGATGCTGGTCACTCTAGGTAAGGTTTGAAACAAGTCTATTTCATTGTAACCTATCTTAAGAATACTTAGCATTTTAGGTGTCAGCTGTGTAATTCAATCCTTCCATTTCTCAATTTATTTTGTAATATATTTAGTGAACTGCTGAAAAGATCAGAAAAATCTGATTATCGCAAAGACATAAGAAAGGCTGAGAGAGCAATGTATTTTTGATATCATGCCAGATTTTACTTTTACTTCTATTCTATGAAAAAGAATAAATCCAAAAGCTATTTAAACAAAATTAATGGAACGTAGTTCCAGCCTGAAGTCTCTGGAAGATCCTAAAGAACGTTCTTGGCTTTCTCTATCTGTTCATTGTCCCCTTTTGAATTTTACCAAGATGAAGTAGAGGCTTAAACTAGCACAGAAAAAAATAGAAGTAAATGCACAAATCTGATCTCTTAGGTACCTTGAAAATTAACAGCAGGAAGATTTAATTTGTTCAAAGTGGATTATGGACTCTACGAAGGCACAATTACTAAGAATATCTTTAGGGATTTGTTTTAATCTTGTGATTATGCTGTAGGATTTCTGGCCTACCTTAACCCTAAAAGAGTTCCTTGTGGGAGGGGCACCTGAGTTGATCTTTGCTCCTGTTCACCTGCTGTAGTGAGTGGATGTCCAGTGTATAGGAAGGAAAAGTGCAGGATGCTGATGGTGGTCGGGGAGATCTTCTATTCCTGAATCTGTTTGTCTCTTTTCACGGCAACTTGGTGAAAATCCAGGGACTGGCAGACTCACAGTGGACAGGTCTGGCAAAGGGACACATGCTGGTCTGCTAAGCCAATGCCCCAAGTCCCAGTGCCAGTCCCTGAAAAACTGGAACAGATCATGTGGATAACATATGTGCTTGGGAGGGAGGCAGGCCCGGGGAAGGCTGAGCTGTTCCCGTCACACCTGTCCCTTGTAGGCTGGCCCATGAGTCTGGGATCACTCTGAAATAGAGTGTTAGTTCCCGTAGCCATATATGCAACAATTTGATAAACAAAATAGAATAGCATTGGCTTATAACCCAAACTAAAAAAAAATCCATAAGTCTCTACTGATAAAAATAATTCAATAAATAGATGAATGGGGGAGAAGGGACAAATCTCTTTTTAGTCTTTTTTGTGCAGAAGAATTTCACATCATTTCTGTAGATACTCTGCTCTCAAAGAAGCAGTACGTCAATCCCATCCCTTAAGTGTGGGCTGCACCTAGTTACTTCTTCACAGGAGTTCAGTATGGAAAGTGGAAATAGAGTAAACTTTACAGTAGGGAAATTAGATTAACACTATAGTAGCCAGATGATCAAGGTCAATATCAATCAGTGGTAGTAAGTCATGTTGATAGGCTATACGTTTGATATGATGTGGTGAGAATGGCACTTTAATTCTCTTTAATCATGAGCAAAATATGAGAATAATCCCCGGAGGAACATTTTACAAAATACCTAATCGGTACTTCTCAAAACTTTCAATATTATCAAAAAACAAAAGCCTGATTAATGGTCACATCAAGGGGACTCTACAGAGACATGGCTGCTAAATGGAATGTGGTACCCTGGGTGGAATTCAAGAAAAAAAAAAAAAGAATGTTAGGAAGAAAACAAGGAAGATAGAATAAAGAATGAACTTGATTTAGTAACAACATATTGATAGTCCATTAATTGTAACAAATATACCATACTAGCGCAAATAAGGGAAACTTAGAGTAGGATATATGGAAACTCCCTGTGCTAGCCTCACAATTTTTCTATAAATATAAATGACACTAAAAAAAAATAAAGGTTGATTACTTTCTTAAAAAGTCAATCCTGGGAAAGTAGTCCAATCATCCAGAAAGGAACAGCGAAAAAAGACTTGATGAGCAGCAGCATTGTATTTATCTTTCTGTGACTCAGAAAAGTCATTTTCCATTGGGCATAATCTTGAAAAGCAAATAAATAAATGTAGAGTGCTAAAAAGCAAGAGGGATAATGAAGCTCGAAGTGCTGCCTTTTTTCTTTGTAAGGCCAAATTCCAATCAATATAACAGCAGATAGGTGCACCTCTTTGAGGGCAATCAAATTAGGTGATGTACCTTTAGTACGATAATCTTGACCTGCGGACCATTTATTTATAGTTGACTGAGAGCACCAATCCCTAATCAAATTCAAGATAAGGCCAAATGTGTAAAATCTTCTTTGCACTTTTGACTTTGCTAAAAGAATGGTGCTTCAAGTGCCCTATTAATTTGGAGTTCCATCCCAAGATGGAGTCATCTGGGGTAAATAAACTATGCAATTTGAATAAAAGTCAGAATTGTTTCTCACTGGGGGCTCTCACCGCTGGGAATGGAGTTTTATAATACTAAATTGAGTTTATGTCGAATATTTATCTGGTATACTCAGCTCATCTTGATAATATTACTTCTCTTGAACGTTCTGAGAGGGAGGGAGTGGACCAGGATGAATTAACCCCATTTAACGCATCGCTGGCACACAATTGCTGTCCCAGCTCCTGCATCCTGCTCCTTTGTTCTGTTGCCCTGTCTTCTGAGCACTCTCCAGAACCATTGTTGTGTGTGCCACTGTCTCTCACCTTGCGTGTGAAAGCAATAGGTAATATGTAGGATGGCATGAAAAATGGGCAGCTCATTAAATTCTGATAGGATTTTCATAGCTATCAGGCAGATTTTGGTCATTCCTCTTTCAATCTTCTATCCTCTGGCCTCATTAGGTTGATGTGAAGCCTCCATTTCAGCCATGCCAGACTCCTCCAGCCATGCCCTCCCATCATCCTCATTATCGCCACTCCCATAACTTTTTGCAACTTTAAAAGCTGTGAAGGGCATTGGTATGATCATGGGCTCCTTTTTCTTAAAGATGCAGGATCCGGACCAGTCACCAGCTGTGTTGCTTGGGATAAGGCAGTTAACCAAACTCAGTTGCCAACAATGCTGCTTGACAGTTGCTAAATAGAGCCAACATTAGCTTAGTTTTTTATTTTATTTGTATTCTCCAACAGTATGTCCAAATGTAAGCAGTTTCTAAAAGTCAAATAATTGTGACTGTCCAAAGATTCATCAATAATTTTTCTTCCCCTCCACAGGAGGCTTCACGTGTCTTGATAAACATTCACAACACCCTAAGAATTAGCAATGCTTGCAACCATCCCCACAGGAGGAGGAACAAGGTGTGGCAGGGCAGTGCCTATGCTGAGGTGAATGTCTGCACCATTGACTAGCCATGGTATTTCTCAGTGGAGTGGTCCACTTCTGTGGACTCTGACAGATCGTTGGAGAACTTTTAGGAAGTTGCTAAATCATTTTCAGATCTCTGAAAGCTTATCATTTAGGTCATTTCTTGTTGTTCTATATACACTAAAATCAGCCTTTTCTATTTTCCAAAAGTAAAACTAATACAGTTCTGTAAATAACATATCATATTTTAGAAAATAGAAAATGCCAATTTTAGTATGTAAATTTATTAAGATACCATAAAAGTAATGATTAAAGGTCATAAAAAACGTACACCTCAAATTTTAACCTCTGTATATAGTGAATTTCATTTTTGCACATATTGCAACATGTATATACATGTGCATATAATTCATGTCCTTATAATAAAGTGAACTAAAAATGTTGCCTTCATTTTTTTCAATAATTAAGCTATAGATTTTTTCTTCTTCTTACAAAATTTTATCAATTATTATGTTTACACTGTGTAACAGTTGCTAGGACTTAACCATTTCCTGATGTTTAGAGAAAAACTGCAGTTCAAGATTTAGAAATTTTCCCTAGAATGCTCCCAGTCAGAATTGGCACCACATTTTCCTATTTCCATATATGCCTTAGGGCCATCTTTATTGCCACTTTAATCAACATATCAAAATATGTTAGTTTATCTCTAAAATGCAGCTGGCAGTATTTCTTGTATTGCTTGGAGCTGGTGGTTTTTGCCAACTGTTTCCATCATTTCCCCTACAGTGTCTCTGAATTTTTGTCATGAAGAGAGTAGAAGTACAGGAAAGGTTAGATCCATGTGATGTCAAAGCAATTGCTATTCAGGTGCCATCCCTGCCTCATTAGGAAGCTACAGCTTCCCTATGGCTTTGTGCAGACAGAGTGCTCTGTCCTGTAATGCTTCTTTCATGTTAATATGCAGGATATTATTAATCCAGAATATCACCATTAAAGTATAGTAAGAGTACTTTAGTTGTTACAGTCTAATGAAGGATGGTATACTGCTACTGTAATAGCTATGTTTCACATTATAAAGGTAAAATCCTGGTGGGGCAATACTTCAATAACCAGTAACCATTATTATGAAATTATGATATTATCCTTTGCAATTCAGCGTCTGAAATTGCTGGGCTTCTTGCAACATCCAAATTCTTAGTCTCTGCCATTGCATTTGTTAGTTTGCATGGATTGGTTAGACTAGAAATGTCTCTAGCTGAAAATGAAGATGTGGCTTTATTTGTGGACATGAGATCAGCTTGAGTTGTTTTGCTTCACTTTTTTCTCGGATAGCCAACTGTTGATTTTTCTTGCTCGGTCATGTTTTGGAAATACACAGTTTAATTGCGTTTAGGAAACTTAATCTGACTTTATCATACTTAACAGAACAATTTAATTGTTGTCTTAGTCCATTTTCACACCAGTATATACTACCTGAGACTGGGTAACTTATTAAAAAAAAAAAAAAAGAGGTTTAATTGACTCACAGTTCTGTATGGCCGGGGAGACCTCACGAAACTTACAATCATGGTGGAAGGGGAAGAAAGCACCTCTTTTCACAAGGCAGCAGGGGAGACAGCAAGGGAGCAAAGGTGAAGTGCCACACTTTAAAACCATCAGATCTGGTGAGCACTCATTACCGTGAAAACAGCACGGAGAACAGCACGGAGGAAACTGCCCCCATGATCCAATCACCTCCCACCAGGTCCCTCCCCCAACATATGGGGATTACAATTTGGATTACAATTCGAGATGAGATTTGGGTCGGGACATAGCCAAACCGTATCAATAGTTTAAAGTGGTTCTGTCGATATTATCAAGGGCAGGCAAAAATTCTTACGAGTGACTGGAAGAGTGAAAGAAACCTCCAGCTTTACTTGTTAGATACAAGGTTACCGATAGTAAGACCTCAAAGCGAAACCAGACAGTGAAATGAAACAGTAGCAACCCGGGAACTGGGAGGCATCATCTTGAAGCCATGTAGCCAGACTTCTCAGTGAGTGATGTTGACAAAGGTTTGGGGATGGCAGAGGGGACACTTGCACCAGGCCACGTTCTCAGAAGTGATCTATAGCCTGGAATTAAGTTTCACGCAAGGATTCATGCCCAGGACATGCTGGCCAGTGGAAAGTCTCCAGTCGTCCTTCCACCGTTTGTATAGATTTACTCCAAATTAAACAAACTCCATCTCTCCCAGGCCCTACCTCCTGGGGAGAATTCTTCACTTGTAAAAATTCTTCACTTGTAAATATTGATTATTACTGGGAATCCTTAGCCCTCTTCTGCCACAGTCAGACTTCCCTCGGGTACCTGCCACTTCATTTTAATCTTAATTGTATCAACCAAGTCTTCAATTCACATTTGTGGTCCTGTTTGATCCTGACTCTCCAAAGCTGAGATCTTAACACACACATTCTCTGCCCTGGATTCCTTGTTCCTGTAAGGGTAGAATGAATAATTGGCATTATTCTCTCTTTGTCTGTCATTCAGGCATATTTCTCCAATTCCTTGTTTTTTACATTTTTTGTTTTTGACATTTTTTTCCGTTATTACATTTTTGTTGTTTAGATTTTTTTATTTAGATGAACCCACATGTCTTCTCCTATAAAGCTTTTTGTTAATAATTAGAAAAGCCTTTCCTATTTCAAGATTATTCTAACTATATCATGTGTTTTTCTAATATGTCTATGGTTTTAATTTTTAAGTGACTTTTGATATATCTGGAATTTATTTTAGTATAAGTGGTGAGATGTGGATTTAATTTTTGTTTTGGAATAGCTAAGGAGTTGTCTTGATCACATTTATTTACTAACCCACATTTGCCCACTGATTTAAAAGTGAAACTCTATTTTGTTTACAAAATCCTATACTTTTTAGCTTATTTCTAGATCCTGAATTATGTTCTATTGATTGTTTAGTCTCTTTGTGCCTTGGTGTCAGTTACACTTTCTTTCTTTCTCTTTCTCTTTTTCTTTTCTTTTTCTTTGTTTCTGAGACAGGGTCTGGCTCTGTTGTCCAGGCTAGAATGCAGTGGCACAATCTCAGCTCACTGCAACCTCTGCCTCCTGGGCTTAAGCAATCCTCCTGCCTCAGCCTCCCAAGTAGCTGGGACCAGAAGTGAACTCCACTATGCTTGGCTAATTTTTCTATTTCTTAAAAGAGATGGGGTTTTGCCATGTTAAACAGGGGGGTCTTGAACTCCTGAGCTCAAGAGATCTGCTCACCTCAGCTTCCCAAAATGCTGGGATTACAGGTATGAGACACTGTGCCCAGCCCACACTATTTTAGTTAGTGTTGCTTTCTGTTAGGTTTTTAATATCAAGTAGAATTAGTTCAGCTTTATTACTCTTAATTTGTGGCACTGCCCTACATATTCTTGCACCCTTATTTTCCCAAAGAACTTCAGAATCAACTTATGTATGTGAGAAAATAATGTTGATTTTACATTCATTGGATGAGCACTGAATGTTCATTGACTATATGTATAGGCTAATTTATATAAACAGGCTTCTTGACACCTTGTTGATCAGGTTTTTAATTTTCAATCCAGGTTTAGGATATTCATTGTCATTTAACTTCTGCTGTGTCCTTCAGTATAATTTTAAAGTTGTGTTTCTCTGCACTGTATACAAGCTTTGTAAAGTTTATGTTATTTTGTCTATGTCTGTTATTCTTATAAATACAATATTTTGTGTCATTACATTTTCTGGCAGGTGCCTGTGTTTAGTTAAGCTACTTATTTTATAGTAATTTTGTATTTACCAAATTACAGAATTCTGTAATTGATTTTAAAAGTGTTTTTCCTTGATTCTTTTATATTTAGTCTCCATACGGTCCTGCCTCTCATAGCTACTTAAACCTGAAACCCATTACTTATTTGTGGGTTTTCCAATATATATGTAACATAGGTTTCTTTGTTTTCTAGCAACTATTATTTTTATAGCTGCATTAGTTTGTGAGACTACCGCTTATTTTCTGCTACATAAATTAGAAAATTGAAATTTGAGGGAAACTCATTAACAAATGATTATTCTCTTCCCTAGTTATTGCCTACCACAAAGGAGTGTTGTGAGAATTAAACAGATGATTTCTTCAAATTAGTTTTGATTGATACAGAGAACGGTTCCACATAAGTACTAAGAATTAGGATAAAGATTTATCTCAGTATTCAAAAACAGACAGAGATTATAAACTAAGAATGTTAAGTGGACCTGTGTGTTTGAAGAACTGATGTTGTATCTATGAAATGGAGATTTAGGCTCTCCATAAATGATAGAGATTAGTACAGCAAGTGCAACGACATGGCTTAGAGGAAAAGTCAAATATGTACTCATAAAGGCTATGTTTTTCAAAAAAAGAAGACACAGCCAAAAATGCATGTTGATTTTTGTGAGAATGAGCATTTAGCAGCGGGACACATAGAAATGTATTCATAGTTTGCAGGCTTCAGTAACACTAGCAGATGCCACTCTAAGCATTTCAGGTGCAAAGGGTTTCATAAAGGATTTAGGTATTATATAACAGCTGAAAATTAGGAAATCTGCCACAAAAATCAGGGAACCTGCCCCTGGACCTCTCAGCCTGAAACTTTGAAGCGAGTGGTTCTCAAAAATCCCGTGGGGATGCTTCCTTGGTGCTTAGGATTCCCTGGGGACCTACTCCCTCCCTCAGATTAGCAAAGTAGATGGCTCCCAATCTCCCCTCTGCCCCTGCTACCTTCCCTACTGGCCCCAGGAAACTGTAGTGACCCTGGTTTCTGCCCAGCGGTCCAGTTGTATCTGAATTTCTCTCTTTATCAAATTCTAACCTGGAGCCATTCAAGAAACGAGATTTGGAGCATTCTATTTCCTGGCCTTGCTGGCAACATAGGGAAGTTCTTAGAAAAGGCAGTGGTGCATATAAGCTGACCAAAGAGAGGGCCATAAATGCACCTAATAACATGATGTGAGAGACTCTGGTTGGTGTGTGGCTTTACTGCACACAGTGACTCGGGGACCATGGTTAGTTCATCTTATGCCTTTGTTAGGTGTGGCGAGTACCCGAATTGCCGGAGGGGAATCTGTATGGGACTGCAGCAACTTCAGTTCTTACCTCCTCGGAATAAAGAATTTGATTGAGAGGCATAAGGCAGAAAAAGAGACCAAGGCAAGTTTCTGAGCAGGAATGGAAGTGTATTAAAAAGCTTTAGAGGCTGGGCATGGTGGCTTACGCTTGTAATCCCAGCAATCTCAGCACTTGGGGAGGCCAAGATGGGCGGATCATGAGGTCAAGAGATTTAGACCACGGTGAAACCCCGTCTCCACTAAAAATACAAAAATGAGCTGGGCGTGATGGCATGCACCTGTAGTCCTAGATGCTCAGGAGGCTGAGGCAGGAGAATTGCTTGAACCTGGGAGGTGTGAGCCAAGATCACACCACTGCACTCCAGCCTGGCATGACAGAACAAGACTCCGTCTCAAAAAAAAAAAAAAGCTTCAGAGCAGGAAAGAAAGGAAAGTACACTTGGAAGACACCCAAGCAGGGACCTTGGAGGTCAAGTGTGGCATTTGACCTTTTGACTTGGGGTTTTATATGTTGGCCTACTTCTGGGGTGTTGCATCCCTTTTTCCTTCTTTCTTTCCTTAGGGTGAGCCACCCTCATGCACGGTGCCCCCCTTGCACCTGGGAGGTGAGCATGCGCAGTGTGTTTAGGAAGTTGTATGCATGCCCACCTGAGGCTTTCTTCCCTTTTCTGGTGGAATGCCCCCGGAAAGTCATAGTCATACTCTGTCATTTTGTCTCTTAATGAGCATGCTCGAGCTTACTTGCCCATTTCCTGAGATTTTACTGGAAGCTGCTGATTACCAATTTCAAGTATTTTTATCTATTGGGAAATTGCTTCTCTCTGGTGCTGACTGCAACCAATTATCATTTTGGAGAACCAGTGTGACAACTGCTGGACCATCAGGAAACGGCCTGTCCCTGGTATCAGCTGTGACCAATCATCATTTTAGAAAGCCAGCGGTAACTGCCGGAACATCATCTGTTGGTGGCCTGACATTCCTGGTTGGCTGGGTTGTGGGGAGCCCTTTACTGCCCCACTCATGCCTGACTAACGACCTGCTATATCACCTTCCCCATCCCCTTGGGGCTGAGTCCTCCACATCATTCAGCAGATGGTGCATGGTTGGAGAGTTGAGTGATGTACCTGCTTTTCAGCTGCCTTGGGCTAGAAGTGACCCTATCACTTCCACTCACATCCAACAGGCACAGATAGGTTCACATCCCCATCTGGCTACAAAGGGGGCTTGAAGGCGTAGTGTCTGATGTGAAGCTACACCCCAGTGACCATTCCATATGATAGAAAAGGGGACAGTGACACTGGTGCATAGAGCCTAAGAAATAAAGAATCAAAACATAAACATTAAAGTCCACTTTGATATTACATTTTTAAAAATTAATCTTGGGATTAATCTTGGGATCAGTACTCAACATGAAATAATACTTTCTCAACATAGTTACATGCTTGATATCTTAGATTGTTCCTAATCTTTAAAACATTGTATTCTATACTTTGGAATATGCTTGAGTTTTGCACAGGACAAAAATATTGGCTAAAAGAAACCTAATGTCATTACATGTCTGAATTAAACTAAGGTATTATCTATCTTTTGTTTTCTGTTGTTGTAATTCACACTGGCCATAAGCCCACAAGGAATGGCCTTAGTGTTCTAAATCTTTTAGAGAATCATACCTCATAAAAAATGATGAAAAGGTATTGAAGTCCCAATGCAATATACGTATTATTCATTATATCACACATCGTAATATTTACTTAAATTTCTACAAATATGTGTACCTTCTGTCCCTGTCCTTGGCTATTAAAGTAAGACTTTTGGCTCACCCTATTTGGAACAGTCTGTAGTCACCCAATACATTGTGCTAGGAGTGTTTTGTCATTAAGGAGAAAATAAACAAGTGCTCTTCCGAACCAACTTCTACTTAAGTCACTTAGCCAAGAGATTTTCAGGAGCTGACTTAAGCCAGGAAAGTGCGATAACTTTTATCCCTAAAAACAGTTTGACTGAATATTAAATGAATTAATGTTTATTTATCTGCCTTTGGCCTAGGATTTCTGAAGTGAGATGTTCTCATCTCTTGCGCTTAACAATGGCTGGTGCATTTATTTCAGTGAATAGAATGTGGACCCATGCATCTGACCAAAGGGATCTTAAATAGACATTCATCACGATAATGCAGCTGCTTCGTTGTCCTTTACAATCCGTGAAATTCAAACCAGAGTCACATCATTGTCATCATTGAGTCACCTACAAAATGAGTTTTGAGTTAAGTTTGAAAATCACATGAATTTTTACAGCGGAAAAAAAAAAAAATTGTTACAGAGATTCATGTGGTTCCCCAAAGTGCCATTACTGCTTAAAGGTTAATTAGTTGTATTATACACCTCTGTTTCCATTGAGCTATTGCCTTATTAGACTCAACTCTGGGTACCTGCTTGAACTATCTCTGCCCTAGTGATTGTCTTCTATGTGTTTGAGATTTGAGTATCTTTAGCCAGAATTTCAGCACCGTTTGAGGCAGTAGTTACACCTGTGACAAGGATATTTTATAGATCATATATTTTTTTTCACACAGTTTTTTTCTTTCTAAAATAAGCTTGGCACAAAAGGGCTCACAACATAGGCAGCATTACCATAAAATTTTAAACAGAGTGTACTTAAAACTTCATAAAACCAGATGATGATAAGAATAGCACATTTTCACATAATTAGAGATTTACTGCGGTATTATAATTTCATTTCCACAAAGCAACCTTTCATACAAAGGGTTTTCAAGCATGTAATTATGAAATGCAGTTCAAAATGCCAAGTGGAAATGGCATGTATAGAATTTCTGAATAGTCATGTCAGGCACAGTCTGAGCTTATGGGAAACTGGGAAGGGTTATAGCACTTGGCACTTTGTGGGTCTAAAAAGGAAGCCTGGAATGACAAAAGAAGTAATAGAATGTAAGTGAATTCCTCCAAGTGGTAACCTAAAGTCAACCTGAGTTTCCTCTGTGAATGTACAGACCTGTCATAAGAGTGCTGCTGGGGTATCGGCCCCTCTGCAAGAGTGTGTTGCATGTGGAGCCAATTCCTCAGTTACTACCAATTGTGCTTGACAGTCACAAAGTCTGTCTCTCAGCGTGTACTGTATCATTAACAGCTGTTTCGGGTTGCATTGTGCTGAATCCCCTCAACATTTATCTTGAAGTCATAATACCTGTTACCTCTTTTTTTAATTTATTTATTTTTATTTTTATTTTTTTGAGACAGAGTTTCTCTCTTGTTGGCCTGGCTGGAGTGTAATGGTGCAATCTCAGCTCACACAACCTCTACCTCCCGGGCTCAAGGGACTCTCCTGCCTCAGTCTCCTGAGTAGCTGGGATTACAGGCATGTGCCACCATGCCTGGTTAATTTCATAATTTTTAGGTAGAGACAGGGTTTCTCCAAGCTGGTCAGGCTGGTCTCGAACTCCCGACCTCAGGTGATCCGCCTGCCTCGGCCTCCCAAAGTGCTGGGATTACAGGCATGAGTCACTGTGCCTGGCCACCTGGTACCTCTTAATGCAAACTTATTTAAAAATAGAGTCATTGCAGATGTAATAAGTTAAGATGAGGTCATACTGGAGTATGGTGGCCCCTAACCTGATATGACTCATGTCTGTACAAAAACAAGTTTGGACACAGACAACACACTGGGAGACATCAAGTGAACATGGAGATGAGATTGGAGTGATGTTTCTAAAAGGCAGTGAGCATAAAAGATCGCCAGCAAACTACCAGGAATTCAGAGAGTGCATGAAACAGAGTCTCTCTCTCAGCTCTCAGAAGCAACCAACTCTGCTGACAGCTCCATCTCACACTTGTAGCCTCCAGCACTGTGAGGTAATAATATTCTGTTGTTTAAGGCACTCAACTTGTGGTATTTTGTTAAAGCAGCCTAGAAAACTAATACAATAGCATGACTGCAACTGGAGCTATTCACGTTTAAATAAAAAACTGCACTTTTAAATGAGCATGACATAATAGTTCAACAAAAATATACTTGAGGAGCATTAGGTTTTGTGCGATTGCGATCTAAAATCTATCGGACAAGCCATTCTGTCATAGCTCGGCATGTTTAACTTGGTCCATTAAGTCTTCGTGGATATTGAGTAGGTGAAATTCCATGAAAATTTAAGGTATCTCTGCATTTTCTTGCCGAACTATGGACAAATATACAATTACTGAAGATGAGCAATAATATCTAACTTGTGTCCTCTTAGTTCCGAGATAGCAAAGCTCTTAGAAGACTAAACTACGTGATATGAAAACCAAGACAAATATGATTTTAAAGAAAATTATATAAGATTATTATATCTGTGAATTAACAATAAATATTCATATTTTATTCACTAAAGAATGTCTCTTACCCATTGATTATCCTATTGGAAATGAAATAAATATAAATAAATTGTGAAGGAACAATGTACATAATATGTGTGGTTTCCTTGAACCTGTCTGAAAAATTGTTTTATTTTTTGTTGATTTATGACCAGAATTTGGAAGCCTTTGCCTGCATAAAGACACTAAGCTGTTGTTGTGATTAAAATCTCTTTAATATTGCTATTGATTGACATTTTAACTGAAAAATATTTTTAAAATGCAGAATCCCATATAATAATGATTTAGAAGACACGAGTATTGTCCTAAAGTTGTAATTAAAAGTTAAAACTTTATATTTTACAGAGTAGTTTTACAATCTGGTAATGTTGCCTCTCTCAAACCAATTAATTTAAATGAACCAAAGTCCACAAACAGATATACAGACAGTGCAACTCAACATATAAGAATTCAGTATAATGCCCGTTCTGCATTGAGATAATTTATATAGTGACAGAAAGTGGTTTAGTGGTTGCCTAGGGCTGAGGATGAGAATAGTGTGGGTAGTAACTGTCATTGGGTACAAGGCCCATTTGTAGGGTGACGAGGTGGGCTGATAAATGACCCTTTTCTTAACGTACACCCACTTCTAAATCTCCAGGGTCTGTTAATTTTATCTTAAATTGCAAAAGATGTAATTAAATTAAGAATGTTGAAATGAGGAGATTACCCTGGGGTTTTCTGGTGGATTCTAGATGCAATCATGTATATCTTTATAAGAGGTAGATGATGGAGGGAGAATTGACACACACACGATGGAGATGGTCATGTGAAGACAGAGCAGAAAGACATTAGTAGATTCTAGCCTTGAAGATTTGAAGGTTGAAGCAATGCCACCATAAGCCAAGGAATGCCTACAGCCACCAAAAGCCAGAGAGGTAAGCAGCAGGTGATCCACCAGAACCTCCAGACAGAGCATGGCCTTGTCACACCTTGACTTGGGCTCCATGAGACTGATTCGGACTTCTGGCCTCCAGAACTGTGAGGAAGCAAACTTCTGTTGTTTTAAGCCATCAAGTTTATGGTGATTTGTTACAGCAGACCAAGAAAACTAATAGAACTAATGAAAATGTTCTAAATTTTATGTTGGGATGATGGTTGTACAACTCTGTAAATACACTAAAATTTATTTAGTTGTTCACTCAAGATGGGTAAATTTTGTGCTGTATAAATTACATCTCAGTGAACCTGATTTTTAAAAGGATTTAACAAGCATATCAAAAGATTAAAATTTTAAAATGTTAGGTAAACTTCTTAGCTATTGGATGTTACTGCAACATAGCTGCAAATTTTTCTCATAATTTAGTTTTCTTCCACTCCATTTACGTTTATTTAGGAACACTTTCATTCCAGAATTAAATCTAAGGTGAGAGTACTTAATTTTATTTTAAAGCAATGTTGAACAGCATAAATGTCATTCAGTATAGACGTTCAACAATCAGAAAATGGAAGTCATATTAAACTTTTAATACACCTGTATGAAGAACAAGTAAAAAACCCTCAAAAATTAATATTAAGACAACAACAAATTTTTCTTTTTTTTTCTTTTTTTTTTCTTTTTTTTTTTTTTTTTTTTTTTGAGATGGAGTCTCACTCTGTCGCCCAGGCTGGAGTGCAGTGGCCAGATCTCAGCTCACTGCAAGCTCTGCCTCCCGGGTTTACGCCATTCTCCTGCCTCAGCCTCCCGAGTAGCTGGGACTACAGACGCCCACCACCTCGCCCGGCTAGTTTTTTGTATTTTTTTTTTAGTAGAGACGGGGTTTCACTGTATTAGCCAGGATGGTCTTGATCTCCTGACCTCGTGATCCACCCGTCTCGGCCTCCCAAAGTGCTGGGATTACAGGCTTGAGCCACCGCGCCCGGCCAACAACAAATATTTTTAATGAACCAGATTGAGAGGCTGAGATGGGCGGATCCTGAGGTCAGGAGTTTGAGACCAGCCTGACCAACATCATGAAACTCCGTCTCTACTAAAAAATACAAAAATTAGCCAGGCCACCTGGTGGTGGTGCGCACCTGTAACCCCAGCTACTCAGGAGGCTGAGGTGGGAGAATCGCTGGAACCTGGGAGGCGGAGGTTGCAGTAAGTGGAGATAGCGCCACTGCACTCCAGCCTGGGAAACAATAAGACTCTGTCTCAAAAAAAAAAAAAAAGAAAGAAAAGGAAAATATGGGGGTGATAATTAAGCACAGGAAAAAATGCCCAACACCATTATATAGAAATGTTCTGTTTCTATTTTTGTAGTATTTCCATGACTACATGTTTGACAGAAATCATTAAACCATGTTCCTTAAAAGCATGACTTTTACTGTGTATAAATTATGCTTTCAGAATCTCGATGTTAAGGGAAACTACAAAGCATGAACTATCTTTCGAGGATGACAGAAACTAATTTATTATCTTAAACACTAAGTAAAATAAAGAGAAATAAGCATTTATCTTGCCTTTCCTATATGAATGACACCACCAAGCAACTAAATTGGAGATAAGGAGAGGTATTTAAAGAGTATTCCAACTAACAAATACAATATAAATAATAGAACTGGTGTGTCATCCTTTTGTAAGCCCAATGGATTAAGATAGAGACATTAAGCAGCAATGGTGCTGGCATCAGTAAAACCCAGACAATCAGATATAAACTTCTTTCTAATGAAAGAACATAACTCCAACAGCAACAGCAGTCTCACCAAAGGAATGGTACTAGAGATGGCCCAGAGGCCAATTTTTTTAGAAATAAGGAAGACAGAGGAGCAGGTTGACAGACAGCCACAGTGTGCAGGCAGCAGTCCTGAGCTGAGGGGAAACTCTGAAGTAAATGACCAGGATGTTCAACAGGAAGGTTGTAAAGAAGAGGGAAGGATGAAATGGACAAGAGTAAGCTGCAGTGACTTCAGTGATAAAACCATAAAACAAGGTACCTAAAAAAATGACTGCTACAAAAGTCACCATAAGAGTTCCTTCTGGGAGACCTGTATCAAAAAGTGGTTTGAGTGAGAAAGACGCTTGAATTAATTCTTGGATTTTAAGATAAACAAATGTATACAAAATGTAGTATTTCAAATCATATCCAGACAATAATAATAAAAGGTATTATTTTCATATAACCTGTTAGCCCTTTGTAACATAAACATAGTAGAATAAGATTTTTTAATTATTTATTTTATTTTATTTTGTGAAACGGAGTCTCACTCTTTTGAAAGGCTGGAGTACAGTGGCACAATCTAGGCTCACTGCAGCCACTGCCTCCCGGGTTCAAGTGATTTTCCTGCCTCAGCCTCACCAGTAGCTGGGATTACAGGCGCGTGCCAACATACCCAGCGCATTTTTGTATTTTTAGTAGAGACTGGGTTTCACCATGTTGGCCAGGACGGTCTCAATCTCTTGACCTCGTGATCCACCCGCTTCAGCCTCCCAAAGTGCTGGGATTGCAGATGTGAGCCACCACTCCCGGCCAAATAAGATTCTTATTTTCACGTTGAACAGCCTGTTATTGTCCACTTCAAGCCCCTCCAGTTTTTTCTTTGACCTGCTGATATCTTCTAAAATTGCTGGTTTATGTGGATTCACCATAAATCAGATTCGCCGAAAGCAATTTTCAAAGTTGGTGAGGACATTAAGATTTCCAAATGAAGCTTTTAAATGTTTTTGTTTTGTTTTGTTTGTTTTTAGTTTCAGGTGATGTTAATCGAACATCCACTGCATGCTTGGCATGTGACAGCACATTTGATCTTCACCTGTGGGGATGCAGCAGGCTAATGATGCAGCTGGTGGGATTTTCGATTTCATGCACAGGAAAATAAACTCAATAGGAATCATGTTTGCATTGATAACTGCATTTGAAACCACACCGTTTAGAGAGAAAATGGCCTAAGGGAGCACATTTCTGGAGCATATTTTTTGGCGGCACTATCTACATTTAGTAAATGTAAATATTTATTTATTTGTTGCAGCACTCTTCACAACATTCATTTATTTATTGCAGCACTGTTCACACGAGCCAAGACATGGAAACAACACAAGTGTCCCTCAAGGGATAAATGAGTAAAGGAAATGGGGTCCATACACACAGAGGAATACTATTCAGCCACAAAAAGAACGAAATTCTGTCACTTGCATCAACACGGATGAACTGGAGGGCCTTTTGTTAAGTGAAATAAGCCAGGCACAGAAAGACAGACACTGTGCGGACTCTCCCATGAGTGGCATCTAGAGAAGTGGTCTCCCCTGGAAGTGGAGACTGGAATAGTGATTACAAGGCTGGGGAGGATGGGGGGTAGGGCAATTAGGGAGAGATTAGCCAACTGGGACGAAGTTACCGTTAGATAGGAGGAGTAAGTCCTAGTATTTGATTGTACAATCATGTGCCTATGGTTAACAATATTGTATATCAAAATTGCTATAAGAGAGGATTTGGGATGCTCTCACCACAAAGAAGTGATAAATGTATGAGGTGATGCCTATGTGAGTCACCCTGATTTGGCTATTCCACAATGTATACTCGTATTCAAACATCACATTGTGTCCCATAAATAGGTTCAATTATCATGTGTCAATTAAAAACAAAATTAAAAGAAGAGGTGCTTGATGAAAAGGTGCCTCATTCTGTTCTAAAATCTGCTCCAGTGAACCTCCATCACTGACTCTACCATAACAACCTGAGACTGTCCTCATTCTCCCTCTGGCCTCACCTGCCGTCACAGCTTTGCCACTCTGACATGTGACAGCACATCTTGCAAATAACTGAAGGCCATTCACCCCATTTTCCCTTTGGTTAAGCGCCCTCTCCACCAAGCTCATTCAATGCTTCTTATGGGAAGTAGTCTATTGAAAGGAGTGACCTCTAAAATTCCCTCTAATTTTAATGTTTTGTATTTAAAGGAAGATCTTTACATCCTATGAATTATCTCTAACTCTGTTACAGAAAAGACCATGGTGAGGCCAGGGGAAAGAGGGGTCTTGCTATAGAAGACTAACCTCCTCAGGTCTATGTCATATTTATCTTGGGCTGAAAATATTTCAAATTTTCGTTAGCCAGAGTTTGACTTTTGAAAAACGGACGAATCTTATTATAGCTAAAATATCTTAGTTGATATTCATTCCAGGAAATGTATAGAACTGCAGTGGTGTTTAATTTTATTATAATACCAGCTATCATTCCTTTCTCCCAACACTGCTACTGAAATGGGAAACGATTTCCCCTATCCCCCTCAGGAGGTGCGACGAGGTGTGGCTCACTTCTTTGGTGCCCCACAGGTCAAATCCCTAAGGGGAGCATGCACACGGCAGGTCACGGGGAGAATTTCTGGCCTGCGACCCAGTGGAATTGTCTAGGGCTGAGTGTTTACAGCTCCCGAAGCCCCAGTAGGTGTGGGCTACAGTGTGCTCTTTCAGCTTAGCCCTCTGCGGGCAGCTTGTGTTAATGGACTCAACTAGACCCTCTGCCTTATCGTAAAGACAGAAGGGTTCCTCTGTCCCAGGGTTCTTGCCTTAGTGTACCAGAAAAATCGGATCACACATGGGCTTGGAGAATGAGTACAAGGTTTTACTGAATGGTGGAAGTAGCTCTTAGGAGATAGATGGGGAGCCAGAAAGGGGATGGAGTGGGAAGGTGGTCTTCGCCTGGAGTTGGGCTGCTCAGTGGCTGAGCTCTCCTCTGACCACCCTCCACCAAATTTCCCTCAGTGTCCACGTTGTTCCACCATCCATGGCCTGTCGGCATCTGTATGTTCTTCTGCCACTGTGTTCCTCTCAACATCCAGCTACTTGTGTGTGTGCCCGCTATGGTCTCAGGGTTTTTATAGGGCGTGGTGGGCGAGAGTGGTCTTGGAACATGCAACATTTGGGCGCGAAAACAACAGTGCATGTCCTCATCTAGGTCCATGAGCACAGGACCAACAGTGTAGCCCTTGACAGGGACACACCCCCCACCCCAGCACTTCCCTGCCCCCATCCAGTATCGTGACTGAAAATGTAACTAAGAAGTTAATAGCATCTACTGAATTTGGTCTTTACCAGGTAATACCTGGTAATAACAGGTATTTAGCATGTGTGAACTGTTTTATATGCATTTTCACATTTAATTCTCAGACAACCTTGATTTCAACATATTTCATTTTTGACAGAGAAATAAGCTTAGTAATCAGTGCAAAATCATTTAAATAACTAACAAGCAGGACAGGAATTCAAGCCCAGGTCTAGGAGTCTCTGGGGTCTACCTACTTGACATTGTGCCATTTGTCTCAGGTGTCTCAGACATTCGAAGCTCTGTTTAGATCGATTCTGAATCTGCCTCAGTGTGGGATAATCTTCATGGAAGTCATTAAAGCTCACCATAATGTCAGGTATGGTATCCTACAAATGGGGGTATGGAATTACACTTTATATTATTTAAATTTTAAAGCTACCATTGTAGCTGTCCATTTGAAGAAAGCAAAGCACCCTTTGAGATTGTGAACATTCTCGCCTGTGGGTCTGTTGTATGAGATCCAATCTTTCTGTGATTCTCGCAGAAGGAGATGGACCATGATGTTGTTGGCATGCTCTAGGGCTGGGGATCAGGAGGATTTTGAGGAGGAGGAAGGCCATGAAGAGTCTGAGTTCTCATCCCCCCAAGTTCAAGTGGACCTGATGCGTCATGCAGACAGGGGCTGCCCTTTATTTCACCTGGGGGGCAATATGGGGATTGGGGGCAGCAGGAGGTGACATATTAGCTTGCCATGGAAGTCAGCCAGAGTACTGCTTCTGCACATTAAACGTAATTGGAAGTCACTCCCCTGCTGTATATATCAGAAGTTATCTTAGATAGATGTGAGCAAATCATTACTAGAGAGGTTGTTGTGAAGGGGTGGGGAATTTCACTTTTCTCTCATTTATAGGCACAAAAAAAAAATGTTTTATTAGTGACTGGTTGGGAGTTTTTAATTTTTCTATGAATCCTCTAGGTGGTAGTTCTGTACAATAATGCGAAATAAAAGTATTGACCTTGGGGATTTAGTCTGTGTTCCTACTAAATTACTTTCATGCTTTTGCTTTAGGGAAGTTCCAGAAGCCCTTTTTCTGAGTTTTTGATAGATGTTGTATTTTCCTTTAAAATTATTGTCTATGTTGCTAGTGCTTAGGACACATTAAATATGAGTAAAAGCTTCCCTATTTCCCATTGCCAGCTTCTCGCTGTGTTGTGATCATCTGGTTTGGGAAGCAACAGAAAGGAGATGTGTTCACTTGAGAACAGAGAACAGTAAAATCACCCCAATCCTCACAGCAGGTTAGTGTCAGGCTGCAGGTGGAAGGGAAGGAATGCCTGTGCCAGCGGCTCTAAGATGCTTTCCTTATTCCGCAGAGCTATGTTCTCAGGTCTGTAGACCTTGTTCAAAGCTGTCTGGAGAACAGATGCCGCTCCAGAGAGTGTGCTGCCTTTGCTTGCCTGTGGGAATTTCTCCTTTCGTTTAATTTAGAAATGGGGCATGCTGCAGTGGTTCCGTATGGAACATTAAAATCCGTGAGCTGTGAAGCATGAGATCCTCTGCCTAATTCATCACGGGTCTTCACCACCATCACTCTGACAAAGAACATGTGTTCAGGAGCTGGGGTGGTCGGTCCCGCATCGCCACCTCCCCAGGCCAGTGGGAGAGCCACAGGCCTGGCTCTGGACAGGCCCAAATGAGACCTGAGCAGTTTCCTTTTCATAGCAGGTGTTTCTGAGCTGCCATTAGTGTGATAACTTAGAAATAGAGAGTAAAAAAGGCAAAGAGAAAAAGTGACAAACCCTAACTGCTGGCTGAGTCTCCTAACGTTCAAAACTTAATTAGTCATTGTTGTGACTGATATTAAAATCTATGATTTCTGTGGGACTGATGTGCTATTTAAGCTAAGATTGCAGAGGGTTTCATATCAGAGGTGTCACACCCTCGTGAAAAATAATTCACACATGATGATAAACATTAAAACATCTATATAATCACTCTGCAAACTGCCACTTCTCATCACTGGAAGTTGTCAAAAGACAACAACTGGAAATGGAGGTGGGGGTGGTGTAAAAGAATACCTGAAGAGCTCCAGCTAGGATTCTAATCTATCCTTATTTTAAAATTATACTATATATTTTTTAAATGGAGCCAGGGGAAGAGGGCAACTATCACATCCTAATTGGAATTCGGATTCTTAGAACTCAGCCAGGATACAGAAAACATGAAGGACAAATTGCAACTAATGGAATGGGGCTGCTGGAGCCATAGGCCCGCCCTGTTCACCGAGGAAGCGAGGATGCACCTGGTGCACTCACCCATGATGGGACTTGTTCCAGAGGAACAGACCAGGCACGGGCCAAATCCTCTCACAGAGGCCATGATAGGAAGGCAATACCCACACCTCTTCCAAATGCAGAGAATCACACGACTGCAGAGGCCCTAGTAACCCAGCATAGAGTTCCTCACCCAGAATATAACAGAAGCACCCATGCACTCTTCGTAGATGAATCTGAACAATGACTTTTTAAAAATGCAATGGCGTAACAGCCAGGTGTAGCTCTCGAGGCTCACATGACAAAAGATAAGCCTCCAACACAGTATCTTCCAAGGATCACAGAATGGCCAGGATGCAACGTCGAAGCTGACGGTGCCATATTTGCGCCCACTCAAAGATCCTGATGAAAGCCAGGGGCCTGCCTTCCACAGAGAGGAACCCTGGCCTTTTGTGCTGCAGTTACGATGGCTGTACAGGAGAGGTGGGGAGATGTGGCAAGCCTCGGGCAAGTCATGACCTGGAGTAACCAGGAGATGGCTTTGCCCCACAAAAAGACCATTAAATTAGTTCCATCATGTTCAGAAGCAAAAGACACTCTGTGTATGATTCCTCGTTAGACCCTCACTGCAGTCTTAAAAGTGAGCTTTATTATCTGCCCATGACCATAGCGGGAACTGAGATTTTGAGAGACTAAAAAGCTTGCTTCATATCACTCAGCTGAGAGCCAACGGAGGGAAGGATCCAATTCAAGATGTGTCTGGCCCCAGAGTTTAATTTCTGCCAGCCACTTGTATCTCCCTCTGTACAAACTTGGTAAAGGTCGTGTCTCCGTGGTGCCTTTTCCCCAGCGGTCCAGAATGCGACTTTCTTCACCCATAGAACAGCAATCGCTCCACTCATGTTGAACACATAAAGTAGTCAAGTTGTCAGAAAACAGGAGAGAAAGAACAGCAATGGATACAGAGGGATAAAGCCTCCCACATTAAAGCACTTGGGTAATCAGTCCCAGGTTGAGGAACAACAGGAAGCCATGTTTTGCAAGCTATAGGTGCCAGTGCTTTACTTCAGCTGCTGTGAGCTACTAGCATTCTCAACTATCTTTTCTTGGATGTGATGGTTAATTTTATATGTCAACCGGTCAAGGCTACAGTGCCCAGTTGTTTAGTTCAATAACAGTCCAGATATTGCTGTGGAGGTATTTTTCAGGTGTGATGAACAGTTTATATCAGTAGACTTTGAGTAAAGTAGATTGCCTTCCATAATATTGGTTGGCTTCATCCAATTAGTAGAGAGAGAAGGCCTTATGAGCAGAGACTGAGGCTTCCCAGGAAAGGAGACATCTCCTTAAGACGGTAACACAGAAATCCCGCCTGAGCTTCCAGCGCATCCTTCTGGGCAGTCATAGAGCATGTCCCCTTGAACCTCCCTCGAATTCCATTGATATGATTTGGCTGTGTCCCCACCTACATATCATCCTGAATTGTAGTTTCTATAATCCCCATGTGTCATGGGAGGAACCGGGTAGGAGGTTATTGAATCCTGGTGGCCATTACCTCCATGCTGTCTCGTGACAGTGAGTTCTCACAAGATCTGAGGGTTTTATAAAGGGATTTCGCTTATGAGGATGTCTCTACAATGCACTTCTTTCCACACTTTTTTCTTGGAACTGGAACCGGACAACACAAAAAGTGAACTCTAATGTAAACTTTGAACTTAGTAATAAATTATCAATATTCATTCATCAATTGTAACCAAAGTACCATGGTGATGTAAAACGTTGATAACCGAAGAAAATGAGGGGAAGAGGGTTGAGAAGGAAATAGATGGGAGCTCTCTGTACTCCCTGTATGTCTAACACTGCTCTGAAAACCAAGAGAGGCCGGGCGCGGTGGCTCACGCCTGTAATCCCAGCACTTTGGGAGGCCGAGGCAGGCGGATCACGAGGTCAGATCAAAACCATCCTGGCTAACACAGTGAAACCCCGTCTCTACTAAAAATACAAAAAAAAAAAAAAAAAAATTAGCTGGGCGTGATGGCGGGAGCCTGTAGTCCCAGCTGCTCGGGAGGCTGAGGCAGGAGAATGGCGTGAACCTGGGAGGATTTTTAATGCCTTGAAAGAAAAACAATAGTGTTCACATATATTTTTATTTATGGCTAACCTGAAAGGGTTTTTGCTAAATACCCCCTTAACTTGGCATGGTTTCAGGTAAGCAGAATAGAAGAGGAATAACTAAAACATTCCTGTGTTTCTGGCTTCTCTGTATATGTGGAACCACATTGTGAGTCTTTTCATATGCAAGTATCATTCTCTAGTATGTGTTTATTTTTAATGAAAGCAGCAGGCCATGTGATTTTTTCTCATATTTTTGCATTATTTCTCTCTCTTTCTCTCATTTTGGATTTTATTTAGTTCTAAATAGGTAATGCAAACAAGGTACAAGACTTCAACGAACAGAAGGGCAATAGTGAAAATTAACCTCTTCCACCACCCATTTCTCAGGCCCACCTCCTGAGTCAGATGACAGACTGGACAAGCTGCGGTGCATCCTTCCAGGTGTCTTCTCCACAGGTGCAAGCACGTGTGCACATACAGCAGACTTCTGCTGACTCAAGTGGATTTGTGTCTATTCTGCATTGCAATCCCTGAGGCTCAGAGGACTTTTGCCAAGATGTGAGTTCAGAGAAGAACCATGCATGTGTGACCATCTGTGTGCTCGAGATCCGTTTCCTTATTATCTTATCAATCAGCTTCAACCAGACACCATCACCATGAGCCTTCTCAATAAAAGGAATGGCTCCGTGGGCTTTTACTGTGCCTGCCTGTTCACCTTGGAGGGAAAAGCAGCACTGGATACCAAGACCCACGTGAACCTTGCCCTCATATTTCCATACTTGGTAAAATCTGGAAGCGCGGTCTTCTGCCCTTGTGCCCAGCAGTCATTCTGAGGTCTCCAATTACCCTATCCCAGGCCTCCACCTTTTGGACTCCAAAATAACTTACTCATGAATCCTACAAGGGAGCCAGAATGTGCACCCCAAGACACAGAGAAACTGAATGGCCAGTAGGGGTTATCGTCGATGGCAGCAGAGACTGGCAGGATTGCACCATGTCAACAAATAAGGGTCTAGTTGACATTTCCCATCCATTAATCCCCTGAACCTTCAACCAGAGAAGTTAAGCTCTGCAAAAGTAAGGGCAAGGGAGGTCCCAGAACAACTCTATAGTCCCTTCATTTCTCCACTCACCAGTGCTGGAGTGGGAAGGAGATGAGCGAAAGAACAGACCCCTCCCAAGTGCAGGTCCCTGGAGCCACCAGCCTGGCCATGCATAGGGGAGAGAGAAACTTTGGGATGAACATAAGATTGAGATTCGAAACTGAATGGATTTCTAAAAGCTAGTGGATATGGTCAAGATGGAATTAAAGAAACTGCTACAAGATGGTGAAGGAAGGTTTGACATAGAACATTACCAGCAGTGGCTTCAGAAAACAAAGCCACACCACAGTCACCCCTTATCAGATTCAGACTGTTCACTATGTGCTTCCATAATCCACGACTTACGAGGTAGGGACAGGTGGATAGGTAGACAATTGATCTATTGTTTTTGTCAATTGATTTAACCCATTTCTCAATTTATTTAGTAAAATGCTTTGATTAGAGAGTGTAGACCCAGGTGCATGATCAGATATGTTATTATAGTCTTTGAAAATTTATTGTCCAGAAATACAGGTCTTCTTCCTTCATTTTCCCTTCCTATGTGCTACACTCACACACACACACATGCATAAGAAATACAGCTGCACCCATCAGTATGAACCACCCTGTTAAGAAGCAGGTTAAGAAGTCTGGACATAGCCAAGGAAGAGGCGCAGATGGGATTAATGTATGGGAGACACATGATGTGATGGGAAGACAGATGGTGCCCGTCCTATGGGTCTCTGGCAGACAGACGGTGCCCATCCTATGGGTCTCTGGCAGACAGACGGGGCCATCCTATGGGTCTCTGGCAGACGGACGGTGCCCATCCTATGGGTCTCTGGCAGACGGACGGTGCCCATCCTATGGGTCTCTGGCAGACGGACGGTGCCCATCCTATGGGTCTCTGGCAGATGGACGGTGCCCATCCTATGGGTCTCTGGCAGATGGACGGTGCCCGTCCTATGGGTCTCTGGCAGATGGATGGTGCCCGTCCTATGGGTCTCTGGCAGATGGATGGTGCCCCTCCTATGGGTCTCTGGCAGACAGACGGTGCCCACTCTAGGGGTCTCTAGCAGCAATACGGGGTGGAATGGAGACCAGGTAGTCAAGTGTGCCAAGAAGAGCAAATGCAGTGCCCATGGTTACAGGGAAGGGCAAACGACCTGGAAAATGACTTACAAGGCAGCCTAAGCACAGTTTGAGACTAACTGGATGTGTGGATAGAGGAGGAGGGTACTAGGCGGGAGGTTGCTAGTGTCTGATCTTGGCAGACTATGCATCTGGATAGAGAGATGGTGACTTAGGAGAAACAGACTCATGGAGTTTCTAGAAAGGGGGAGTTTCTGGCACCCACCACATATCTTGAAGGACCAAGGGTGTTGGATGTGTAAATTAATAATTAAATTCTAAGACCTCCACTGACTGAATGGAACCCTTGTGGCCAAGAGGACCCTAGAAAAACCTCGAAGCTGAGTTCCAGGCCATGATGGGATAGGACGTCAGACAGGCCTCATTATGCCCCTTCCCTTTTGGAGTTTAGACACAACAACCGAACAGCATTAATGTTACAAGAAAGATCCTAAAACTGACAGAACAGACTTTTTGTGACTATAAGACACCAAATTATAAACAGAACCTAAGGCCATACCAGGCAAGGGTGAAGTCATGCACCCTGCCTTTAAAGAGTAAACTATGTTCTAATGGCCAAGAGGTTTCCCTTTTTCTCCAGAAGTTAAACAAGCACTGGCCTCGAGGCAATATGAAAAAACTCTGAGGCCCCACCAGATGCTGACTAACTCACCCGCTGCTCCAGCAGCCATAACTACAGCTTTGATTGAGCAAGAGAATGATTTCACTAACTTTCTCCTAAATAGAAGACCACAGAGCATGGACTGGTTCTGGCTGTTTTACAGAGATTGTGCACTTTTGTGCCTTTGTGTTCTGAAAAAGACCTTTTGACAAATAGGCCTAATTGCAATATGTTTAGATGTTAAGTCTCCATCCCAGAGTGAACATGGATCATTTGTTCCATGCATGTTGGTTTAATACACATCCTTCATGACCACCTTCACAAATATTCATAGCTCCTCTTGTAACCTGTCCTAGATGTCGCTTTAGCCAACTCATTTGGCAAAACAAATCTCCTACCCCAATTCCTCCTCCTTCAAAGTGCCTGTCTCTGTGCTTCAACCAGAGGCTATGCTTCCCAGCCTACAGGACAGCCACCTTGCAGGCTGCAACTCTAAAACAAATTTATAGATTGTCTTTTTTTTTTTTTTTTTTCTGAGATAGAGTCTCGCTCTGTTGCCCAGGCTAGAGTGCAGTGGCAAGATTTCGGCTCACTGCAAGCTCCGCCTCTGGCATTCACGCAATTCTCCTGCTTCAGCCTCCCAAGTAGCTAGGACTACAGGTGCCCACCACCACACCCGGCTAATTTTTCGTATCTTTAGTAGAAATGGGGTTTCACGTGTTAGTCAGGATGGTCTTGAACTCCTGACCTCGTGATCCGCCCACCATGGCCTCCCAAAGTGCTGGGATTACAGGCGTGAGGCACCGCGCCCGGCCAATTGTCTTGTTTTTTTTTTAGTTAACAGATGTAATAGGCAAAGCCCAGGGGAGAGGCCTAGACGAAACTCAGGGTGAGGGTGCCCTGAGCTGAAGTTGGGAGATGACATGGACCAGGAAAACAGCCAGGTTTCCGAGTGGTAAACTGTGAGCACCGGCGGAGGCCTGTGCTACCTCTCTCCATATTGTGCAGCAGAGTTATTTTATATTCAAAGAGTACAGCCAGAGTGTTTTTGAATCATGATGATAAAGGATTCCAGCTAGCCAGGCTTTCCTGAGAAGTTTTAGTCATTATCATCATTGTTTCTAGATAAGCTGAAAATAAGAGTAGGTTTGTGCTTGGGGTTGAAGAAGAGAAAAATTCTTAACAAAAAGAATTTAATTTCTGAAAAATGAAGAAAGTGATGCCATTATTTTGATTCATTAAAAACAATATTTGGATAAATGACTTTTCAAAACATTGTCTCTAAACATTTGAGCAGGCGCAGAAAAGAATAAAACATCGCAATTTATGAAGGGCAAAACTTAAAAAATAAAGCCGAAGCCATGCATACATCCAAAAGCAGTGTTTGTTCTTGGGCTTCCCTAGTCATAGGCCAGTAGGAACGGTTGCCACACTCAGGAGGGCTTCAACGCAGCCAGTTCCATCAAAGGAGCAACTGTCCCTGCAAACACACCTCGTAAGTCATAGTCCTCTGAATCATCTGCCTCTCTGCCAGCTCAATCACAGAAGAAAGCAGAGAGACTAGGGCACAACATTCCTCCAGGGGGCCACTAGAGACAGGCACAGTGCTTTTGGTGGAACCACAAGCTCATGCACCAGTTAGTTGGTTGCCCTGGGTCCTAGCCCCTCCACCAGTCTCTCTGTGTGGAGGCCCCACCGTGCTGCCTGAAGCCAGGCTGCCTGCCATGGATTGAACTCCCAGCTGCCCCAGCAGATCCCCTATGCCCCACTCTCCTGCCCTCACTACCTGTAACCCCTCTGCCTTCCTTGCCCCAAGTCATTATCCTCTCTTTAAGTGACACAGAATAATCAATCTTAGGTGCAGCTATTATCTCAGTGTTGTGTCTGACCATCCACTGTTTTTTTGTGTCGGAAATTAGAGTCACTTTGCATAAACCTGCAGTGTGATGGCTGTTTAGAGGAACACCAGTACCCTGGTCATCTGACCCTGCCTAACTCCTCTGGCCCCACCTGCCACCCACATGCCCTCCCCTGCACACTCTGTGCACTCTGCTCCCTTGGCCTGGAATTCCTTCCTCCCACTTCTCCACTTTCTACCTCGGGGCAACCCTCTCTAGCAAGGTGGGGCCATGGACCCCGCCTGGGATGGATGCTCTCTCCTGTGCTCCTGCATAATATCGCTGCCTAATAATAAGTCACAAAATAAACAAATTGAGAGAACAGAATGGAAAGAGATGCCTCTGTGGGACTAATTATGGAAAACACAATGACTCTCTGCCAGTGCTGGAATAACGGTAGATAAACAAGACAGGCACCCCCAGTGAAGCAAATTACGTCCCCCACTACACCCCTGTGGAGCTGAAGGAGAAAGTTTTCTGCAGGAGCCTGCAAGGTGCAGAGCCCATGATGCCTGGAAGCCTGACAGACCCAGGGCACAAGGAGGAACCAACTGACCCAGCAGAGTGCACAGTTTGGAGACAAAAAGCAAAGCTGGAGACTTAGGTTTTCGGTTCTGTGGCAGTGGGGACAATGCAGGCTGAATCCCCAGAACCCTGGGGTCTGATGTGTCTCTGGTCTCTGCACTCAGGGTGGGATGTGGGGCTGCAGACACCTTTCTCCTTCCGAGGCTCTTGATCCTAAGCCTAAGGTCCCCAGA
This sequence comes from Rhinopithecus roxellana, assembly GCF_007565055.1. Classification (NCBI taxonomy): domain Eukaryota; kingdom Metazoa; phylum Chordata; class Mammalia; order Primates; family Cercopithecidae; genus Rhinopithecus; species Rhinopithecus roxellana. The sequence continues at coordinate 22,539,993 of NC_044551.1, read as the reverse complement.
GTGTTGAGATGCATGAGATGCAGGTGTAAACCCACTCTTGCGTCTGACTCCTGGGGACGGGAGCTTCCAGTGGCGCCTGGGACTGCATGCCAATTCCTCGAACTCAGGGCCATGTCAGGTACGTGGTGGGTATCACTAGAGGTATGGTGAATGAACAAATACATGAGCAAAAGGAAGAATAATGAATGATGCTCATCACACCCTCGGGAGAGGTGGTGCCTGCAATGCTGGACAGAGGTGCCTGGACAGGAATGCTGGCAGAGCCGGTGTTTGAAGCTGATGATGTTGAACCTCCCTGCCCAGATGCCGGCTTGGTGACCTCAGGCAAACTGAAAGAGAGTCTGGAAGAGTTTAACTAATGGATAAATATCTCCACTATGAGGTGTGGCAAGCACTACTCAGAGGGTGTCTGTCTTTCAACGCAGGGGAGGATGTGACCAGCCATTCTCTACAGCCTGTTTGGGTGAATATGTGCCAGGACAAGTCACTTGTGCAAGGGCTGCTGTATGTGCTAAGGTGAACTCTGCATTCAATATCCACAACAATACAGCTATACAGAATATCCACAACAAGACAAACAATACAAAATATCCACAGCAATACAGAATATCCACAGCAATACAGAATATCCACAGCAATACAACAATACAGAATATCCACAGCAATACAGAATATCCACAGCAATACAACAATACAGAATATCCACAGCAATACAACAATACAGAATATCCACAGCAATACAGACTCTGTCCACAGCAATACAGAATATTCACAGCAATACAGACTATGTCCACAGCAATACAGAATATTCACAGCAGTACAGAATATCCACAGCAATACAGACTATCCACAGCAATACAGAATATCCACAGCAATACAGACTATCCACAGCAATACAACAATACAGAATACCCACAGCAATACAATACAGACTCTCCACAGCAGTACAGAATATCCACAGCAATACAATACAGAATATCTACAACAATACAGACTATCCACAGCAATACAACAATACAGAATATTCACAGCAATACAATACAGAATATCCACAGCAATACAGGAACAGACCTAACTCCACTCATCCCCATCTGAGTCTTCATCTTATTACCATGACAGCTTACTCCATAATTTTGTTGCCAAACACATGATTAAAAAAGAATAGGACAGGGACTTTACCTAGTAACATTGAAAATAAATCCTCAAAAGTACACAGTAAATAGTAATCTAGTATCCAAAAGAATTAAAATTGTAACTTAAAAAGTTAATTTAGTGGTGAATAGATTCTTAAATTCCTAATATTGTTAAAGCCTTTACAAATTAATATTGAAGATATAAGTTCTCAAAAAATACAAAATCAAAGGTTAACAGAAAACAATATTAGCTTGCTCAACTGATATTTTCTGGGCTTTGGAATATACCCATGCTTTATTTTACTTACAAAGGATTTTTTGAAGTCTTGCTTTTTGTAAAACAATAGAACCATCCAGAACTGAAGTAAAAACAGAAATTGCTCCTTCACTCTCTCCACATTACACAGCTAGTGATTTGCTTTCTCTTCCCCCAGAGCAACCACTCTTAACAGCAAGCATATTTTCATATGAATATATAGTCTATATATACAGAAAAAAGATAAATGTCATATATATCTTATTTTATAAAAATAAAATCACTTTACACTCATAGTAATGCATAAGAGTGTGTTCAGCTATATCTCATTCCTTTTAATGTCTGTGTGGTACAACATAGTGTAGATATACTTAAATTTTTAACCATCCTCTTATTGACCAATATGCAGGTTGTTTTCAATGTACCATTAATACAAAGAAGGTTGCAAAAGATGTTTTGTACATATGCCTTTAGGGCACATGGCGTGATGGATAACAAAAGTAAAAGTGCTGTTCACATGATATGCACACTCGATATTTGAAAGGCATTACTGCATTGTTCTTTAAATAGTCTATGAAATGCTATTCACAAATAAAAGTGCCCATTTCTTCACTGCTTTGTCTTCATATTTAAGTTTATTTTTTACCAAGGTGATTGATATCTATATATGTATATATATATAATATATACATACTACATATATTATTGATTTTTATAATTTGCGTCCCCGATTGCTGTGAGATAAGGCATTGTTTTATAAATGTATTAACACTTCGTTGATGTGCTTGTTTTTTACTCTGCACACTTTTCTATATGGCCATTTATCTACTTTGTTGAATGTAAGGGGTTACTCATTCCTTATGGACCTTCAACTTTCCCCATGATATGTGCTGTGGGTATCCGTTATATCAAACCCATTCTTGTAGTTATATCTTTGTGGGTCTTTTCAAATTGTATCTTTGAATTCTAAAAGTTGAGTGTTATACATTCAAATTGGATTATCAATTTCTCCTAGTATGCCATGCCACGTACTTTTTGTTTCAAGTATTTAGAAACTCTATTGGTAGTGATAGAATGAATTATCTGTGTTCTTCGTGGACTGTAATTTTCACCTCCATTTGTCCCATTTAATATTTTTCAACTGGAGTTTTGATTTTACAACTGCCAGGTTATCTTTTTATTAACCTATTCCTGATAGATTTTTTTTTTTTTACCATGCATTTATTTTTTATAAAGGAGAGTTATTGAAAGCATAGTCTCTGGAGTCAAACTCATGGGTCAGTAATTGTGCTTAGCTCATAATGTCATTTTGAGGATTAAATGAGGTGATCCATATAAAAAGATTAGTTGAGTGCTTCTAACACACTCAGCATATATTGTGTCATTGTATTTTTGGTATGTGTCCTTGCAAATGGCTTTTAGCTGTGTTTTTATTTTGTCCAAAACTGGCAATAAATCTATCCCATTCAAATTCATTGTAAAAAATAACATTTAGCCTTTTCTAGTCTTCCATTTGACTCACATTTAGGGGAAAACCATTTAAACACACTTTTTAATTAACATCAGTAATTAAACTGTGTGTGAAGCCTCTCTAATTTGAACAAGACAAATCCATCACATGTTCATATTCATTAATTTCTTATTTCTCATGTTTTAAAAAATCACTTAGAGCATTTCCCTGTGATTTCTTCTAGTAATAAATGTCTATCAATGGATGAATGGATAAAGAAAAGGTGGTATATATACACAGTAAAATGTTATTTATCCCTGAAATAAGAATGAGACCCTGTCATTTACAGTAACATGGATGAAACTGGGGGAGAGTATGTTAAGTGAAATAAGCCAGGCACAGAAAGACAAATACTGCATGATCTCTCTATTTATGGAAACTAAAACATATAATCTCATACAAGTAGACAGTAGAAAAATAGTTTCCAGAAGCTGGGGAGTAGGGGGTGGGGAAGGCAGGGAGAGATTGGTCAATGGGTATAAAGTTACAGTTATATAGGAAGAATTAAGCTCTGGTATTCTATTACACACTAGTAGGGTGACTGGTTAACAATAATTTATCACATATATCAAAATATCTAGAAGAGAGGATTTTGAATGCTCCCAATGCGAAGAAATGATAAATGTATGAGGTAATGGATATTTCAATTACCCTGATTTGATCACTGTACATTGTATGCATATAATGCTTTGAAATATCACATGGACACCAAAAATATGTAAAATTATGTGTCAAATTTAAAATCACCTAGAATTTTAATTACAAATTATTTTCACAGTATACTTCTGCATTCTTGGGAATTGTTTCTTATCAACTGGGGTTTACATTGTTTACATTGTGGCTACATTATCCACAGTTTTGTAAATTGTGAAGGTATGAATACTTTTTGAAATTCACCACCCATTTTGAATACTGCATTCGATCCTAAATTCTGTTATTTTCCTCTCTGTGCTATTATTGGCCTTAGTTTGCTCTTCTTTTTCTAACTTTTTAAGGTTAAAACTTGAATTATTATTCTGAAACCTTTCCTTTCTAATATAAGCATTTAAAGTGATAGCACTCCTCTAAGACTTGTTTAACTGCATTTCACAAATTTGTATGTTTGTCTATACTAGGGGTGGCATTTTTTTCTGTCAAGAACCTGATATTAAATATTCCAAGTTTTTTAGGCCAGCAGTCAAAATTTTTAAAATTCTATAAGTACTAACAAGAGAAAAAAATTTCACAAACATGTATTGATATGATATAAAATAATACAAGAATAATTCAGCTAATTATTTTGTAGGTTCACTGATGAATGAAATTCTGATTTGGGGAATAATCTTTCTCTTTGGAGGATTCTAAGTGACGTGTCATTATAAATGAAAATAAGAGCTTGACATTAGTTTGCTGTGTTGTGAGAAGGTGAGAGTTGATTTGAAATTGTAAGGATTGTGGCTAGGATTCAGGATGGGAAATGGAGAGAAGGAAGCAAGTGCACAGACACCATACAGTCCAGATGCTTCTTCCATGCAGTCACTCATTGATTCAACAAACGTCTATTGAGAGCCAACCGTGTTCCCAGCACTCTTCTAGAAACCTAGGATACGCCAGTGAAAAACAGCAAAGATACCTGCCCTCGTGGGACTCACATTTTGCAAGATGATGTAAGGAAATGTATGGGTCAAGATACAATAGTCACTCGGTTTCATGCTTTTGCATAAGGCTAGGGAGCTATCCCAGCACCATTCATTGAATAGGGAGCCCTTTCCTCGTTGCTTATTTCTGTCGACTTTGTCAAATATCAGATGGCTCATTTCTGAGTTTTCTATCCTGTTCCATTGGTCTATGTGTTTATTTTTGTACTGGTATCATACGGTTTTGGTTACTTATAATATAGTTTGAAGTAAAGTAACATGAGGCCTCTAGCTTTGTTATTCGTGCTTTCAATTGCTTTCTCTTTTTCAGTTCTGTATGAATTTTCTAATTTTTTTCTAATTCTGTAAAAAATGATGTTGGTAGTTTGGTAGGAATAGTGTTGAATCTGTAGATTGCTTTGGGCAGTGTGGTCATTTTAATGATATTGATTCTTCCTGTTCATGAGTATCAAGGTTTTTCCATTTGTTTGTGTCATCTCTGATTTCTTTGAGCAGTGGTTTGTAGTTCTCCTTGTAGAGCTCTTTTACCTCCTTGGTTAGCTATATTCCTAGGTATTTTATTTTCTTCGTGTCTGTTGTAAATGGGATTGTGTTCTTGTTTTGGCTCTCAACTTGAATATTATTGGTGTATAGAAATGCTACTGATTATTGTACATCGATTTTATATTCTGAGACTTTACTGAAGTTGTTTACCAGTTCCAGGAGAAGCCTTTTGGCAGAGTCTTTAGGGTTTTCTAGGTATAGAATCATATTGTCAGTGAAGGGAAATAGTGTACATTATATTGAATTAAACTAGCTCACTTGTAATAGTCTCAGATTTAGAAATACAGAAAAACTTTTGTAAATAAGTGAAAGTTAGAAATATGCATATAAATTGTAGCTACAATTACTGTAGGAGATAACTAAAATAATTCATAGCAATTCATCCTTAAGCATATTTTACATGAACTTAGACATTTTGGGAAAACTTATCATGGGATCTTTGAGGTATTTTTATAAAATTAAAAATTAATTTATGCATTATCTTAATTTTTTGTTAGAGTATAAATGGCTATAGAAGATAAATATAATGGTTTCAACTGAGTCTTTGAGTTGCCTCTTTATTTAGAAAACAAAATGCAAACTTTCAAAATTTGTTTGTTTTCATTAACCAACAATCAAAATAACTTATTGCCACATTAAAATGATAAGAAATAGGAAATTAAATTAATATGATACTTTACCTGATACTGAGATTGAGATTAAAGGATAATAATTTATTCACCCTATGAAGAAAGCGAATATAGAAAGATCAATGTGAAAATCCCTGCAATTCTTAAACTGGTATCACAAATATTATATTATAAAATAAGATATAAGATGGGATTATTATTCTACTACACATAGTATTCTTTGGGAAATACTCCACAAAAATGAATTCACAATTCTAAACTGAACAAACATATTGGCTTTCATAAATTTATAAGTATTTTTTTATCATAAGGCTTTTTCCACATTCAGCCATATTTTTATTTTGTCGAATGCAAGGTTCTTCATAAAAGTTATGTAAAAGAAGTATATCATAAAATAGAAACAGTTATAATAACAGCATAACTACTTTAAAAACGTTCTGGCTGGGTATGGTGGCTCACGCCTATAATCCCAGCATTTTGGGAGACCAAGGCTGGCGGATCACAACGTCAGAAAATCGAGACCATTCTGGCCAACATGGTGAAACCCCATTTCTACTAAAAAACACGAAAATTAGCCAAGCATGGTGGTGCGCACCCTGTCATCCCAGCTGCTTGGGAGGCTGAGGCAGGAGAAGTGCTTGAATCCGGGAGGTGGAGGCTGCAGTGAGCCGAGATCGCACCACTGCACTCCAGCCTGGTGACAGGGCAAGACTCCATCTCAAAAAAAACCAAAACAACAACAGTAACAAAAACTAACTTTCTACAGGAAATCATATATTATTACACAAAATGATCTGTTTAGGCTCATGATAGGAATGTCTTCAGAGATTATCGTTTGAAACAGAGCAAGTAATCTGCAACATTCTGCACCAAGTAAGATACATGCACACCCCAAAAATAAATCACCTGGGGCTTACTGGAAAGATCATTTTGGCTTTAACAATTTCCTTTCTATTTAGCAACATTTAAAATTAAACCCAGTGTAATTATAGTTAAAATGCACTTTTATTAAAAAGTTAATATTGTTTTTGAAATTTTTCATTCTTTTTAATTGTGCAGTATTATGCTTTCTTTAAAACACTGATATGGTTTGACTCTGTGTCCCCATCCGAATCTCATATTGAATTGTAATCCAGAACTGTGGCTGTTGTAAATGGGATTGTGTTCTTGTTTTGGCTCCCAACTTGAATGTTATTGGCGTATAGAAATGCTACTAATTTTTGTAATCCCCATGTGTTGACGGCAGGACCTGGTGGGAGGTGATTGGATCATGGGAGCAGTTTCCCCCATGCTGTTCTTGTAACAGTGAGTGAATTTTCACAAGATCTGATGGTTTTATAAGGGGATCCTCCCACTTTCCTCGTAAGCGCTCTCTCACCTGCCGCCATGTAAGAAGTCTTTGCGGCCGGGCGCGGTGGCTCAAGCCTGTAATCCCAGGGAGGCCGAGACGGGCGGATCATGAGGTCAGGAGATCGAGACCATCCTGGCTAACACTGTGAAACCCCGTCTCTACTAAAAAATATAAAAAACTAGCCGGGCGACGTGGCGGGCGCCTGTAGTCCCAGCTACTCGGGAAGCTGAGGCAGGAGAATGGTGTGAACCCGGGAGGCGGAGCTTGCAGTGAGCTGAGATCTGGCCACTGCACTCCAGCCCGGGCGACAGAGCGAGACTCCGTCTCAAAAAAAAAAAAAAAAAGAAGTCTTTGCTTGTCTCTCACTTTCCCCATGATAGTAAGTTTCCTGGGACCTCCCCAGCCATGTGGAATGGTGAGTCCATTAAATCTCTTTCCTTTATCAACTATGCAGTCTTGGGAAGTTCTTTATCACAGTGTGAAAATGGACTAATACAAACATAAAACAAAATAAAATTTTTTGAAAGATAGAAACATATGTTGTCAATTCGGTTTCTTACACAGAATTGATAGGACGGCTGAGGCCTGGAAACCTTTCTCAGACTTCTGAAACTTCCTCAGGTAACAGCCCTTCTTGCAACTGTTCATCTGGTCCATAATCAGCAAATTTCTTTTTTGGGTTCCTAAGATGAGCCTGTGCCAGATACTGGGTCAACAAGACATAGCAAGACCTGCAGTGTTCATAGATGTTCATGAAACTCTAGGTGAATTACAGGATATCATCCAAATTAAGCAAATAAATACGGCCCCATGTGAAGTAAAGCCTGCATGCTGGGCTGGGTGGAAGAATGAGGGGAAAGATGTTTGCAGGAGCCACAAACCTCTTTCCAGTGTCTACTCTGGGTGGAGCCTTCAGCAGAAAAGAAAGCAGGAGGTAGAAAGTTTACAATCGCAGATTTGGAATTAAAAGAGATTTTAGACTTTGTGATCTTTTGAGCCTTTGTAGGCTCATTTTCTCAACATTTTATACATATTAATCCTTGAATATTCATAAATGTTGATAAATATTTGTGCTATATTTATTACAGCTTTAATAAATATTGTTTTTCTGCTTGGTTCTTCCTTTTTTTCTTCTTCTTCTTCCTTTTGAACTCACCTCCTCTCACCTCCATTCAGTCTGTCATCTCCAGTTTTGGATAAATTTATGAGGTGTGGCCAGTCAATCTTCTACTTTCTGTGTCCATTTATAGAGAGCTGAATCATAGCCAGACCTCCCAGGAAACCCATACCAAGCGCTGGCCTAATTTCCTGTGGAACCTCAGGGAACCAAAGCCTTGAACCCAATCTTACCCCGAAGTCAACACCTATGTGACACCAGAACAACTTCATGACGTAGGAGTAGCACATACTCAATTAAAAGAAAAGGCAGCCCAAAAGAATACTGTGTCACTCACAGTGCCAACACAGTCAACTATCATGGTAGCCTGTGGCCATTCAGGGAATATCACTGTTCTAATGAAAAGACTTTCTGGTTAACTGAAAATCAGGCTTCATGGGGGAATGCAGGTCCAGCAAGACTGCAGCTATTAACCCTCAAATTATAAGGTTAAAATTAATAAATGTTTTCACTGGTCAGCGCTGTTTAATTTTTGCCAAAGGACAATGAGTAGGGGAGGCATCAGGAGCTACAACTTCAATTTCAATGGCAAGAAAAACATTGAAATTAGAAGGAGAGGGTGGTTTTCAAGGAGTTATGTTCTCATAACTTACCTCTTCATGAAGAGACTCAGGGGCTGAACAAGGAAAAAGCACTCACATGTGATCCACGTGGCCCCCTGGGACTCTGGCAGGTGTGGAGCAAGTCATTTTACTAATAGCTGAGAACAAGTCCAGAGCCTCAGGAAGAAGTGACAAAAGTGACAAAACCCTCATACCCTGAGATGTAAATCTGGCTACCTTCCTTTTTTTGAGTCGGAGTCTCGCTCTGTCGCCCAGGCTGGAGTGCAGAGACTGGATCTCTGCTCACTGCAAGCTCTGCCTGCTGGTTCACGCCATTCTCCTGCCTCAGCCTCCCGAGTAGCTGGGACTACAGGCGCCCGCCACCACGCCCGGCTAGTTTTTTATTTTTATTTATTTATTTATTTTTTAATAGAGATGAGATTTTACCATGTTAGCCATGGTCTCTTACACCTCACCCCATGCAACAGAATCCAGAACTACAGAGAGTCCCCATGCAGGACTCTCTCAACCTCTAGAGCTGCCCAAGGGTCGAAATCTCTGCTCATCACCTCTGGATGTGACCTTGGACAACGTACTTAACCTTCCTGTGCCTCAGCTTTGTCATCAAGAAGATGGGCACAACAAATAGTATCCATCTTCTCATGTTATCATTAGGATTAACTGGGTTAATGTATTTAATGTTAAGAATAATATTTGACATATAATTAGGGCTACTAAACTATTATAATTATTTTACTTAAATGCTCACAATATCAAACCAGAAAGGAGCCGGGACACTGTCTATGAACATCCAACATGGTGGCCACTAGCATCCTGTGGTCACAGAGGGCTTAAAACACAGTTGGTCTGAATTGAGATGCGCTGTATAAGTGTGGATATCAACCTGATTTTGAGGACTCCAAACAGACAAAGGAATAGGAACTATCTGTTTAATACTTATTCTTGTTTTTTTTTTTGTTTGTTTGTTTGTTTGTTTTAAGATGTAGTCTCGCTCTGTCGCCCAGGCTGGAGTCGATCTCTGCTCACTGCAAGCTCCGCCTCCCGGGTTTACGCCATTCTCCTGCCTCAGCCTCCCGAGTAGCTGGGACTACAGGCGCCCCCACCTTGCCCGGCTAGTTTTTTGTATTTTTTAGTAGAGACGGGGTTTCACCGTGTTAGCCAGGAAATACTTACTCTTATATTGGTTACATGTTGAAATGATAATGTCTTGGATATATTGAGCTAAATAAAATATATTATTAAAATCAATAGAGCCTATTTCCTTTTAATTCTTTTAATGTGGCAACCAAATACTTAAAATGTGGCTCACATTATATTTTATTGATTCACATATATCTAAACTAACATCCTCATTTCACAGAATAGGAAACAGGGAAAGAAACAATGTTTTGTGTCTGAACTTAGCAGTGTTCCAGCTGAAATCGACAATGTCCAGTGCCCAGTTGCTGCACTTCCTCCTGCAACCATGACCCACGACGTCACTGTACAAATAACTTTTTCCAGAATCCAAGTGGAGAAATTATGTGAAAACTGACCAGAAAAGGTCAGCAGAATAGACCAGGCTTATTGTGTATTTTCTTACTGGATATTCTTAGTAGCTTTTCTCTCCTAAAACTCTTTTTTTTTTTTTTTTAATTTCTAGTTTTCTATATACATTGTAAAGCAAAAAGAAATAGTCATTACCCACTATGCCACATTTTCAAAAGACACTGAATTTTCTATAAATGTCTTCTGAATCTCAGCTTTAATAAAAAGAGACTCTCTCACCCTTTTATTGTCAGAGTTGCTGCTCTCTGCTGCACATCAACTTGCGACAAGTCTATAAATGAATAGCACAAAAATGAGGTTCCTGGTATTGTCTGTTAGGTTCAACAGTCCCTGAACTCTTCAGAAAATAAAGAAATTTAAAAATCCCCCTCTAACACCAGAACACACACAAAGACAATATCCCTTCAGGAAAATATTTTTGATTGAATGGCCTTGTTCTTAGCCTAGTTACACACCAAAAATAGTCTAAATAGCATGTGCAAATGGTCTAAATGGCATGTGGGATGAGAGAAGTACCACAAATGACCCTCAATGATCCAGAAAGACCTGAGGTCTTTACGTCGGAGGCTTCTCTGCTTCTAAGGAGATAACATGGACACCTAGAGATACAGGGTGGGAATCACTTGGACTTCTGAAAATATGCCTGTGATGGATCAAAGGCCAAGGACCTTTGGATAAACTGACCTTGCTTCAATTCTTGCGTGAACAACTAATTGCTCATGTTCTTGTCTTACCTGGATTCTCTTTCTAGTGTCCTTAATGGAGTGGTTGTTTCATGTCAGTTGGAAAACAAAAACAAAAACTCCTGGTCACGTAAGATAGTTCATTCTGTTTTTACAAAAGCTCTAAAAATTAGAAAGTTTTTTTTTGTTTTTAATTAGAAAGTTCTGCAAATTTATTACTCCATTCCAGGTGTAAAATCCTGTTAATTCTCTCAAAATCATATTTAACTTCAATTGTTTCATGATACTATATAGCATTAAGTTTTCCACTTGATTTTAAGTTCTGCTTATATCAACCAATTGGCAGATTAATTGAGCATTTACTGTAGAGATTTCACAGTAAATATAGAAGAAGCCTACACAATGGGATTAAATACAAATTCTGTGTACAGATAAAAAAACTCTTAACTAGAAACAAGTGAATTTATACTATTCATTCTTATGTGTGTGCATATACATATATCCACACATTTGAATGAATAGCTTACTTTATAGGCTATATATTCTAAAGAATGATATATTGAATGCTAAAACCTTCTTCTCAAACATCATCAATTGATTTCAAAGGAGGGACAGCCCTAGATAAGATCTCTCTAGACACCTCCATATCAACACATCATATGGCTGAGCCTGGATTTAAAGGAGTGTCTTCCTGTTCTTTGTTGCTCTTTACCGCTTCCAAATCAAGCCCCTCCCTCCATCCTGGGCCTCCTTAACTTTGAATATCAGATATCAGAATACACTGCATGATACCCATTCTGTTATTGCCTTCTACCAACCCCCTGGTGCTAGCCCTTTACTATTTGACAATTAACTCTTGGCTCAAAACAACTCATAATTCCTCTCCCCAACACCACCCCTCCCATCACTTTTCAATATCAGGAAGATGAACTTTTCCATATAAACTGATATTTCAGTCAATTCTTTGTTCTCTTCTCCAACCATCTTCTGCTCCAAACTCACTCAACACTCACTTGGATGGTCAAAATCTTGATCTTGTTACCAACTGCTGCAATACCTTCCTAATCACAACTTTGGAAAGGCTGATCTCTAACATCTACCCTCCCAGATTTCTACCATATTCCCTTTCTGGCCCCACTCCAGAAATCCTTTTCCTCACAAGGACCTCAAGTCTAGTTCTCCTCCCATCTCTTCACTGTCTAACAACCGCTGTCTCATGCCCTCTGATCCTCTGTTATTCATCTTAAAATCTGGGATTTTTCACTTTAATCAAGGTTTTCATCCACCTTCCAGGTCTCTCTGTACATGCTTCCTCAAAAGAAAAACAGCAACCACAACAGGAACTGAAAAACACATCTCTGCATCAGTGTGGCTGAATGTGGCTGTGCAAAAACAAAGAAAACAAGCTGACTGTTCTCATTTTGAAGTCATAACTTCTAATATCCAGTGACTTGTCATGCTGCCTGGTAATCCTTGTAAATTTCTTTCTTCCATTTGCCTACTTACACCCTTCTCTCTTTTCTTGAATCGCTCTTCCTCCCTGTATCCTGGCTCTCAGTGGAAGACCTGCTTTCCTTTCACTAAGAAAAGAAAAGCAATCTGAAGAGGTCTTCCAAAAAGCTTCATCATCTTCCCACCCATGTGCAACTGTGCCCCATATGTTGGCTTCTCTGCCTTCTGTCCTGGAACCACAGATGAACTGTGCCAAGGCAAATCCTCTTGCAAGTAAGCTGCAGCCCATTTCCTCTTTCCTAACCATGGACATTGTTCCAGCACTTCCCTCCTTTCTCTCCTACTTCATCAGTGTTCCTCTATATATGGATCACCTCCATTAGAATATCAACAATCTCTGATTTCATGCATATTTAAAAATATATAACTGTCTCCCGGCTCCACATTCCTCCCTAGGTACCAGATAATTCCTCTGCCTCCAATCTTCCTTTCCCACTCTTCTGAACCCACCAAAGTCAAGTTTTTGATACCACCTGTTCTTCATCAAACCTGCTCTTTCCAAGATCACCATTGGGCTCCCTGTTGCTAAATTCCGTAGTCTAATATGAAACTTACTTTTATTTAATTAAACTTTATTTAATTATTATTCATTCTTTCCCCAAAATGCATTTTCCCTTGTCTTCCAGGATACCCATCAACCTGCATTTCTTTTGTTACATCTTAATGGAAAAACTCTTCATTTCCAGTTCCTTCTCATCTCAGCCTCTAATTCTTCAAACCCTTGAGGGCTGCCCTGGAGCCTCTTACTTTTCTTTCTACACTCACACATTGGGGATCTCATTCGCACCCAAGCCTTTAACGACTATCTACAATCTGATGACCAAGAAATGTATCTCAAGCCTGGGTCTCTCCATGGAACACCCAATTGTAAATCTCACTATCTTCTGAGTATCTGTACTGATAGGTATAACAGGCATCTGAAAAACATAACATGTTCAAAGCAGAAACCCTGATCCCCCCAACATACACACATACATACACACACACACACACACACACACACACACACGATAGTTACTCTAGAATTCTCTCCTATTTCAGTAAAAGACAAGCCTATTTTTAATCAGTTGAGCCAAAAACCCTGGAATAATCCTTGTCTGCTCTCTCTCACACTTACTTGCAACCCTTCAGCAAATGCTTTTGGTCCTAGATGGTGAATACATCCAACAACTCCACCCCCAGCACCTTTTCCAAGCCCCTACTCTTGCTTTCTTGCGGATCATGGCAGTAGTATAGGAACTGGTCTCCTGCTACATTTGTTCCTTGAGTGCTGCTCTCGACACAGCAGCTGACATCATCCTCTTCACGAGCAAGTCAGATCACCACACACTTCTTCCCAATACCTTCCAAGCCTTCACATCTTGCTTAAAGTCAAAAACAAAGTCACTGTAATGGCCTTCATGGTTTCCTGTTCCTTACAGCTGTTAGGTACCATCCTCCTGCCCTGGGCTTGCGTTTCCCCAGGCGTACTGACCTCCTTGCTCTTGTTGGAAACAGCAAGCACTCTCCTCCCTTACAGGTTTCATACTTGCCCTGTCCACTGCCAGGACACAACTATGTCTTTATGATTTGATGCATGAAGGTGCTCAGTGGCCACTCTTTGAGTGAGGTCTTCTCCACACGATATGAAAGAGTGACTCCTGCTTTTATCATACTCTGTCAACCTTATGTCACATTCTTTCCATTACATTTATCAGCAAATATGTAATATATATGATTATGTATTTTTATATATTATATATGCATTATATATGTATAATATAGACATACAATGTATCGTACATGGTACATATGTCAATATATAGGTTACATATATAACATGATACATACCATAGATAATATTATTTTTTATGTTTAGTATCTTCTAATTAGAATTTGTTTTTTTTTCTCCACTAAAATTTATTCCCCACAACAGATTTCAGTCAGTTTGGTTTACTGCTAAATCCCCAGCACTCAATAGTTTCTGGCATGTGTAAAGCACTTAGTAAATATTTGCTTAATTAATCAGTCAATCCAAACCAAATTCTTATCCAGCTTATGCTTAAACCTAGTGAACACATAATAACTACCTTTTTAGATAATGTATGCCATCCCTAGAGAATTCTCCTGGGAACTTGCCGCATGAAATCCAGCATGTTGACTTCTGATCAGCGTTCATACGTCTGTCTAATATAGTCACTCTGAACAAGTCTAACATCTCTTCCTCCAGTTTTTTCATAACAACTATCTTCATTAAGGTTGTGAAAGGAATTCTGAAGAGAAGACATGCAAAAACAAGCAAATTTTCAAGCAACATAATGCATATGATATGACATAGCTCCTACGGTTATATTGAGAACTCTCTTCTTGCTCTATAGACATTGTCTGGGGTTGATCAGGAGGTGACATTAATGTTCTCAAAATTCTTTTTAAGTTAGCTTATAGTCAATTCTGTTGGCTCACTGGAGGTTTCTGCTGAGTATTATCTGAAACAGTCTTTCTGGCCAATTAAAATGCAACAGAGGTAAATCTGAAGCCTGTGTCTGAAAATGGAGCTTCCATAAAATATGGCAGTGACAGTGGCATTAAAAGAAAAGGCAATAGTAACAAATAATTGCAAAGAATTTTCAAGGTTTGGGACTCCAATAAAAATTTACAAAGCCATGTGAAGTCTTAAGAGATGGCATGGGGTAGTAATTAAAAGTCTAGTTTCAGGAGCTAGTTCTCAGTATTTAAATGCTGACTGTGTCCCTCAATGAGCTTCTTAGATTTCAGAATTATTATTTAACAGTGAGTTATGTGTGCTTACCATTTTATCCATTTTTGAATGAGGGTCCATAGCAGTTATTCTGTACTTTCTCTACCATAGTATGTTGGGTGAGTGGTGGGGACGGGAAGAGAGGATAAACTCTCCTCTTGAGCCCACAGGTCTGCAGACGGAGAAGTGCTATACTCAAGGACTTTACTCAGGGGACACCTGGAGAGCCTCATCCACACCTGAACTGGAGGCAGATGATGAGATTTAGTATTTTAAGCTGATACTATAAAGGGTTGAGACTTTGGGGAACTTCGAGGGTGACGAGTGTATTTTGCAGATAGAGGAACAACATTCCTGGCGGGGGGGCGGGGAGGCAAAGGGTGTGATGCAACAACCAGTTCCCAGATGGCCTCCAATAATTGCTACCTCCTAGGATTTATGTCCTGTGTATTTCCCTCACACATAGAATCAGGGCTACCCTGTGTGGAGAATTCTGTGAACAGGAAAGTACATAACTTTTGAGGCTACATCATAAAAGGCACTTTAGCTTCTGCCTTGGGCTTTTTAATTGCTTAGTCTAGAGGCAATTAACATCTATGATATGAGGCCACTCAAATAGTTCTGTGGCAGGTCCTCAGTGGAGAGGAACTAAGGCTGCCTGTTAACCATGTGAGGGGCTTCCAAGAAAGCAAATTCTCCAGCTTGGCAAAGCCTCGCATGACTATGACCTGGTTAAATGTTATACTACATTGATAGAACAGCATTGCCCTATAGCAAGTAGGTACGGAATAACTGTCTGATGATGGAGAGTTACTGAAATTAAAAAAAAACAGCTCAACACACATCTATTCAGCACCTATTTGTGGCAGGTGATATTATAGAATAGGACGTGCTCCTTGCCTTCAAGAGTCCATTGGCAGTGTCTGGGAGACAGACCTAGTCACAGGAGGTCATTAAATGTGCTTAAACAGAGGTTTTTAGAGAATATTATGGAGTAGATGTCTATATCTGGTAGTTAGAAGGGCTCCCTGGGTAGGTTATGTTCACTTCAGGCCTTGAGGAAATAACATGATGGTCTTCTGCATACAGACTAACCTAGGTTTTTGTCCACACAGCCTGGGAATAGGAGACCGACTTTACCCAAAAAAGCTGGGGCTTTAAGGCTTTGCAAGAAGATAGTGTTTGTGCTTAAGCAGGACATTTGACTTACAGAAAAGGGGATAAAGAGTTTCTAGAAAGGAGGAACAGCAGAGAGCAAGCTCAGAGTTTGGAACATGCTCAGCATTTTGAGGAAAAGACCCTCCTGTGGATGAAGCATGAGGAATTAAAGGTACAGAAGAGAATGGAGGGAGTCGATCAAAGATCAGGGTGAGTCCTGCAGCAACGGGGCCTGAAGCCATGTTTACAAAATGTGTGCATTTTCTGTATTTCTGAGGCATCACCTGAATATTTTTAAGTGGATATTTCAAGGTCAGATATGAGTTTAGAAAACATCAGTTTAACCTTGAGTGGAAGATATAATCAAGGAAAATGAGATTAAGGGGGTGATATGGTTTGGCTGTGTCCCCACCCAAATTTCATCTTGAATTGTAGCTCCCATAATTCCCATGTGTGGTGGGAGAGACCTGCTGGGAGGTAATTAAATCATGGGAGCAGGTCTTTCCCATGCTGTTCTTGTGACAGTGAATAAGTCTCATGAAATCTGATAGTTTTATAAAGGGCAGTTCCCCTGCAGACACTCTCTTGCCTGCTGCCATGTAAGATGTGCTTTTTGCTTCTCCTTCACCTTTTGCCATGACTGTGAGGCCTCCCCAGCCATGTGGAACTGTGAGTCCATTCAACCTCTTTTTCTTTATAAATTACCCAGTCTCGGACATTTTTTCATAGCGGCATGAAAATGGACTAATACAGAGGGAATGAGATTAAATTCTACCCTAATACCTCTGACACTCCTTTAAGTGAGAAAGGATGGACATCAGATACTAAAGCAATGAGGACAGAAACAAGAGGACAAGTCAGAGACGTACACAAGGAAACAATAAACCGAAGAGTATGCCATGAGAGATGTAATGGGCCCTATTCTTCTAGAATAGTGAAGGGTTCACTATTTTTACTGTGCAATTACATAATAGCATATTTCCCTCCATTTTTCAGTAAACAGGAGACCAGTTACCTAGAAATCATAGAGCTACTGGTTTTTAGGCTGCCCAGGTTTACAAAGAAACTTTCAAATGGACTAAGGGATTTAACCCATATTTAGGGTTGCTTAATGGCCAATGAGTGGCCTCACTATCTTGAAAAGGGATAATATATACCTATGTTTTTCTTCACTTATTTGTCCTGAATTTACAATGTGCATTTAAAAAAATAATCTGGGCTGGAGTGGATTTTATGTTTCAGTGTTTCTCATTCCTCTCACTCTTCAATGTGAATATTCTGAATAATTTCTTTATAGGGTGAGGGTGTGTGTTCATCACTGGTGACCACTGTGGGAGGCAGAGGTGGGCTTGAAGCCGAAGGCTGGTGTCAACCTAGTCCAATGCCCTAAGACATGCACTCTGTCCAGCACCCACCAGCTCCTCTGTCCATCCTGCTTCCCTCCAGGACTGTCTCTTCCTCGACAAATCCATCTAGGAGAAAGAACTGCAGCTGCTTGATGATCCTGAGTGAAAGCCAATGAAAAGTAAAACAAAGCACAAATATTTATTTTTTTTTAACTTTGAGGATGATATCATATTCTAAGTATTCGTAGCAGAAACCACAGCACTGATCTCTCCAATATTATTAGCAAATAAGTGTCCAGAACAAATAAGTGTCTGAGAGCACAAAGGGCCAAGATATACCTCAAGATATACCTCTCATTTGCCCTCTTGGGAGGTGCTCCTATACACAGATTTTTTTAAATGCATTTAACTTTGATTCAGAAAACCTGATATTAACCTCTAACTATGTTAGTGGATTTCTGCAGAATCAAAAAGAGTCATGTAAGCTGAAAAATTCAAAATTTTGTAAAGTAAGTAGTATTTATTGTAGTGGCCAAAACCCCAGGCATACAAGAAAGAAAATGTGCAACATTATATTTCCATACCTAAATGGTCTCAAGCCCAGCTCCTTCATCATGTCAGAAAGTGTAATATAGCATGCACCAGGGAAAACAAGTCTTTCCTTTTAAAAGGCCCTCTTTCAGAATCTGTGCTCTCCTTCTCCTCAGGGTAGAATTTACACCTCAAGCTTCACAAGGAACCTGTGCGTGGGGTTGGAGGTACAAGCTACATCCAAGATGTCACCCTGTGTCATTCCCAGCGCATTCTCTTGACCACTCAGGCAATGCCACCCAGTGTGGGAGGGGACTGCCCAAGGGCAGGAGGCTCAGTTCACCAGGCCGTCTGGACAACCAGCTACCAGGAGGCTAGCATTCACAGAGTAAAGGGTGGTGGACAAGAAGAAAGCTACCACAGTGAGGGTGTGTAAGGGCTGTGGGGATTTGAGTCCTAGTCCTTTTAACGAGAGGGACGTTTGTGACACAGCAAACAGGAGCATTGATGAGGGAGAACCTGGCTGACCCCCACCAGGGTCATGCCACATAGTAACTGAATATCAGTGTAATTTAAAGAGGGAACTCATCCAGTTTCTGAAATACATGTTAATATTGGATTGAGAATTTGCTAAGGAGTGCTTTACTTCCAATTATGTGGTCAATTTTGGAATAAGTGCGATGTGGTGCTGAGAAGAATGTATATTCTGTTGATTTGGGGTGGAGAGTTCTATAAATGTCTATTAGGTCCGCTTGGTGCAGAGATGAGTTCAATTCCTGGATATCCTTGTTAACTTTCTGTCTCGTTGATCTGTCTAATGTTGACAGTGGAGTGTTGAAGTCTCCCATTATTATTGTATGGGAGTCTAAATCTCTTTGTAAGTCTCTAAGGACTTGCTTTATGAATTTGGGTGCTCCTGTATTGGGTGCATATATATTTAGGATAGTTAGCTCTTCCTGTTGAATTGATCCCTTTACCATTATGTAATGGCCTTCTTTGTCTCTTTTGATCTTTGATGGTTTAAAGTCTATTTTATCAGAGACTAGGATTGCAACCCCTGCTTTTTTTTGTTCTCCATTTGCTTGGTAGATCATCCCTTTATTTTGAGCCTATGTATGTCTCTGCATGTGAGATTGGTCTCCTGGATACAGCAGACTGATGGGTCTTGACTCTTTATCCAGTTTGCCAGTCTGTGTCTTTTAATTGGAGCATTTAGTCCATTAACATTTAAGGTTAATATTGTTATGTGTGAACTTGATCTTGCCATTATGATATTAACTGGTTATTTTGCTCGTTAGTTGATGCAGTTTCTTCCTAGCCTCGATGGTCTTTACATTTTGGCATGTTTTTGCAATGGTTGGTACCGGTTGTTCCTTTCCATGTTTAGGGCTTCCTTCAGGGTCTCTTGTAAGGCAGGCCTGGTGGTGACAAAATCTCTAAGCATTTGCTTATCTGTAAAGGATTTTATTTCTCCTTCACTTATGAAACTTAGTTTGGCTGGATATGAAATTCTGGGTTTAAAATTCTTTTCTTTAAGAACGTTGAATATTGGCCCCCACTCTCTTCTGGCTTGTAGAGTTTCTGCCGAGAGGTCTGCTGTTAATTATAAAAAACTGTCTCTCAGACCACAGTGCAATCAAACTAGAACTCAGGACTAAGAAACTCAATCAAAACCGCTCAACTACATGGAAACTCAACAACCTGCTCCTGAATGACTACTGGGTACATAACGAAATGAAGGCAGAAATAAAGATGTTCTTTGAAACCAATGAGAACAAAGATACAACATACCAGAATCTCTGGGACATATTTAAAGCAGTGTGTAGAGGGAAATTTATAGCACTAAATGCCCACAAGAGAAAGCTGGAAAGATCTAAAATTGACACTCTAACATCACAACTAAAAGAACTGGAGAAGCAAGAGCAAACACATTCAAAAGCTAGCAGAAGGCAAGAAATAACTAAGATCAGAGCAGAACTGAAGGAGATAGAGACAGAAAAAAACCCTCCAAAAAATCAATGAATCCAGGAGTTGGTTTTTTGAATAAATCAAAATTGACAGACTGCTAGCAAGACTAATAAAGAAGAAAAGAGAGAAGAATCAAATAGACGCAATAAAAAATGATAAAGGGGATATCACCACGGACCCCACAGAAATACAAACTACCATCAGAGAATACTATAAACACCTCTACGCAAATCAACTAGAAAATCTAGAAGAAATGGATAATTTCCTGGACACTTACACTCTTCCAAGACTAAACCAGGAAGAAGTTGAATCCCTCAATAGACCAATAGCAGGCTCTGAAATTGAGGCAATTATTAATAGCCTACCAACCAAAAAAAGTCCAGGACCAGATGGATTCACAGCTGAATTCTACCAGAGGTACAAGGAGGAGCTGGTACCATTCCTTCTGAAACTATTCCAATCAATAGAAAAAGAGGGAATCCTCCCTAACTCATTTTATGAGGCCAACATCATCCTGATACCAAAGCCTGGCAGAGACACAACAAAAAAAGAAAATTTTAGACCAATATCCCTGATGAACATCGATGCAAAAATCCTCAATAAAATACTAGAAAACCCGATTCAGCAGCACATCAAAAAGCTTATCCACCATGATCAAGTGGGCTTCATCCCTAGGATGCAAGGCTGGTTCAACATTCGCAAATCAACAAATGTAATCCAGCATATAAACAGAACAAAAGACAAGAACCACATGATTATCTCAATAGATGCAGAAAAGGCTTTTGACAAAATTCAACAGCCCTTCATGCTAAAAACGCTCAATAAATTCGGTATTGATGGAACGTACCTCAAAATAATAAGAGCTATTTATGACAAACCCACAGCCAATATCATACTGAATGGGCAAAAACTGGAAAAATTGCCTTTGAAAACTGGCACAAGACAGGGATGCCCTCTCTCACCACTCCTATTCAACATAGTGTTGGAAGTTCTGGCTAGGGCAATCAGGCAAGAGAAAGAAATAAAGGGTATCCAGTTAGGAAAAGAAGAAGTCAAATTGTCCCTGTTTACAGATGACATGATTGTATATTTAGAAAACCTCATTGTCTCAGCCCAGAATCTCCTTAAGCTGATAAGCAACTTCAGCAAAGTCTCAGGATACAAAATTAATGTGCAAAAATCACAAGCATTCTTATACACCAGTAACAGACAAACAGAGAGCCAAATCATGAATGAACTTCCATTCACAATTGCTTCAAAGAGAATAAAATACCTAGGAATCCAACTTACAAGGGATGTAAAGGACCTCTTCAAGGAGAACTACAAACCACTGCTCAGTGAAATAAAAGAGGACGCAAACAAATGGAAGAACATACCATGCTCATGGATAGGAAGAATCAATATCGTGAAAATGGCCATACTGCCCAAGGTTATTTATAGATTCAATGCCATCCCCATCAAGCTACCAATGACTTTCTTCACAGAATTGGAAAAAACTGCTTTAAAGTTCATATGGAACCAAAAAAGAGCCCGCATTGCCAAGACAATCCTAAGTCATAAGAACAAAGCTGGAGGCATCACACTACCTGACTTCAAACTATACTACAAGGCTACAGTAACCAAAACAGCATGGTACTGGTACCAAAACAGAGATATAGACCAATGGAACAGAGCAGAGTCCTCAGAAATAATACCACACATCTACAGCCATCTGATCTTTGACAAACCTGAGAGAAACAAGAAATGGGGAAAGGATTCCCTATTTAATAAATGGTGCTGGGAAAATTGGCTAGCCATAAGTAGAAAGCTGAAACTGGATCTGTTCCTTACTCCTTATATGAAAATTAATTCAAGATGGATTAGAGACTTAAATGTTAGACCTAATACCATAAAAACCCTAGAAGAAAACCTAGGTAGTACCATTCAGGACATAGGCATGGGCAAGGACTTCATGTCTAAAACACCAAAAGCAAGGGCAACAAAAGCCAAAATTGACAAATGGGATCTAATTAAACTAAAGAGCTTCTCCACAGCAAAAGAAACTACCATCAGAGTGAACAGGCAACCTACAGAATGGGAGAAAATTTTTGCAATCTACTCATCTGACAAAGGGCTAATATCCAGAATCTACAAAGAACTCAAACAAACTTACAAGAAAAAAACGAACAACCCCATCAAAAAGTGGGCAAAGGATATGAACAGACATTTCTCAAAAGAAGACATTCATACAGCCAACAGACACATGAAAAAATGCTCATCATCACTGGCCATCAGAGAAATGCAAATCAAAACCACAATGAGATACCATCTCACACCAGTTAGAATGGCAATCATTAAAAAGTCAGGAAACAACAGGTGCTGGAGAGGATGTGGAGAAATAGGAACACTTTTACACTGTTGGTGGGATTGTAAACTAGTTCAACCATTATGGAAAACAGTATGGCGATTCCTCAAGGATCTAGAACTAGATGTACCATATGACCCAGCCATCCCACTACTGGGTATATACCCAAAGGATTATAAATCATGATGCTATAAAGACACATGCACACGCATGTTTATTGCGGCACTGTTTACAATAGCAAAGACTTGGAATCAACCCAAATGTCCATCTGTGACAGACTGGATTAAGAAAATGTGGCACATATACACCATGGAATATTATGCAGCCATAAAAAAGGATGAGTTTGCATCCTTTGTATGGACATGGATGCAGCTGGAAACCATCATTCTTAGCAAACTATCACAAGAACAGAAAACCAAACACCGCATGTTCTCACTCATAGGTGGGAACTGAACAATTACATCACTTGGACTCGGGAAGGGGAACATCACACATCGGGGCCTATCATGGGGAGGGGGCAGTGGGGAGGGATTGCATTGGGAGTTATACATGATATAAATGATGAATTGATGTGTGCTGACGAGTTGATGGGTGCAGCACACCAACATGGCACAAGTATACATATGTAACAAACCTGCACGTTATGCACATGTACCCTAGAACTTAAAGTATAATAAAAATATATATATATATATATATTGGATTGAAGAGAACGGGGGAAACACGGGCACTGAGCATTGCTATTTCTTTTAAAGAAAACACAATTATCAACTGTACCCCCGTAAACGGTTAAATGATGCAAGTATTTCTCTGGTACCATAGATTAAAATTAACAGTAGGTGGAAATAACAGGAACGATTGTGTTATCACAAGGAAAAGTGTGGCCAAGCTTATGCTCAGTCAATGAGAGCCTTAAAGAATCACAGCGATAGAAGAAGCTGTCAGCTTATTTATTTGGAAACCAGAAGTGTGACTTTGCCTTCATTACAGATAACGAAGGCATCCACCATGGACATGGTAACGGATGCTGCCCATTGCAAAATGTCACAATGAACGGTCTGTTCTCCCCTGTGACCTTGTTCTGTGGTCATCACTGGATACAGGAATCACTATGGAATCCTCAAAAGCCCCTAGACCTTGTGTTAAACCCCACGAGTATTTAGAATCTCACAACTACGAAGCCGAAGGTCAAGAGAAAAAGATACCAAAAAAACGGTCTCAAAGTACCTCCTTGTTTAACTTGGCTGCCAGACGAATCAGTTCATCTCCAGCAGAACGGAAGCCGCCTTTTCAGGGAAGCGCGGCAGCTGCCGGCGAATACAAAGCAGCTCTGTGATGGCTGAAGCCAGGAAAGAAAAGCGCCCCCTCCGAGTGTCATCACAGGAAGGAACCTCTGTGGGCAGCAGGAACAAGTGCAGTCCCTGGAGAAGAGCCGAAGGTGCCCGAGGCCCCGAGAAGCGCAGTGTGCGAGGCTGGGTGTGTGACCTCAGCCATGGAAGGGCCACCTGCCACCCTGGGGCTCGGCTGTCGGGCCTGTGGCTGTGGAGGGAAAAGCGTTGGCCACTTGCTGGAGCTGGGAACGTGCAGTGATGAGCATTAGGACAAGAGGACTGTGACAAACAGACACAGAGGGTAAAACCGCCCGAGCACAGGCTGATCCACAGACCTGTGTCCAGGGAGAGGCCTCAGGGTGGATCTGGAAACGCAGGCGGGTTCATGAAATCCTCACACACTTGCCACATATTCAAGGAGGGTGCTGTTTATTTGTTTGTTTGTGCTGGTCCTGAAAATCTGACATGATTTGTGCTTATAAATGGGTGTTTGCCCTTGACTATATCTTGGAGTAATTTAACAAACAACAATAGGTATTGGGGCAGGTAAGGGCGTCTCCACCTGAAAGGCAAAGGAAAGCCGTGAAGGCAGGGCGGGTAGTTGTGGCTCGTGGTGCTCATTTCTCTTTTTACAGAAGTCCTCTTTGTGCTGAGTGAAGAGGACACTTTGTGTCACCTCCAGGGAAGGATGTACTGGGGTCCCAACTTCCCTTCAGGGTCCAAACACCCTCATTCCTTAGCCAGAGCATCAAGCATCAAGCACCTGACTGGGATGGCACATTAGCACGAAACCCCACCTCCCGCTCAGGCCCAGCAGCCTCAGGAGGAGATCACAGGCTAGCAGGGCCCTTGTGCTGTAAGAACAGGGACTGTTCACAGCGCCAGGGAGAGGTGATCAGAACGCACAAACTCACTGCTTCTGATTGCTTTAGAACCAAGGCCCTTTGTCTCATAATAATGAGGTATATTTTTGAAGGCTGCCAGGACTCACAGAACGATGTAGCGGGTGGTAGGGGGACACAGCACTTGCCTAGGGCCCTCCAGACGCGGTTTCTAGACACTTGGTAAAGTGATGGCCTTGGTTAGTAACTCCATCCACTGGGATTTCATCCTCCTCAAAACAAAACAGGGTTTAGACCAGCAGATCTCTGACCTTTGTGGCTTTCAGATGAGAAACCAGTTGATCAGGATTGGGCTGACTGTTGCTGATTTCAGCTGTTCATCCTTCACTTATTCCATGTGTCTGTAAGCCTGGAATGTGCGGGAAGCTGGGGTAGCAGAGATCTCAGGATGTCGCTGTGGCTCTAGGGGCAGCCTCCACCACAATAAAGAAACAGACACACAACCGCTTTTCATAATGTTGATATAACGAAGGTAACTAAGTTCAACATTTATCAGAAAAATGTGCCCTCTGCCTGCCACCTCACAACTTGAATCATTTAGGACCATGGCCATAAAAGAGTCCACACCCAAAATCACTTGCAACAGCTGGGTACTTGGAGCCAAAGTATCTCTTAACACAGCTCCTTCTGCTCAGGGCACCAAGGGAATTCAAGAAATAGTTCCTCATATGAGCAGGCAAAATTATATTCTTTTTCCCTTCTCTGCTACACTTTTGACAGATTATTAAACCCTGAGATAATTATAGGATCCAATTCAGAAATTAAGACTTCTAAATAGTACCCTCCAAACCTGAAACAAGACTTTAATAAACGTCTGACAAACGCTCTGAATGACACTCAACATTTTTCCCACCATCGATATGCGCAGTATCACATTTCCTCATCGCATCGAGGTGTGAGGTGCACAAATGAGAGCAGTCGAGGTTCCAGAAGTTTAATCTTCTCAAGTTCTTCCCTCTGATACATGGTGTCTACAAATTTTACACTTGGGTTTCTGAGTTGGAAATGCGGTTCTGTTTGTTGAAACAAAGGACGCCAGCTCCCACACGGTTCGTGCAGAGGGCACGTTACTTCCTGGTGAGCATCGGACCTCCCACCAATGGTCGGCCCCAGCAGCACAGCATCCTGAGATGAACCCAGCCAGCTCCCTCATGGCAGCTGCTCCAGCAGCTGATGCTCAGTTTCCTCACCGCCGAGCTCTGCCCTGAACTGCCTCTGCTTCCCCTCTGGCTTGCAAGCTGCTCTCTGCTGGCCTATTTCCTGCTTGTTCTGCTGTAGGAGGCACCAGCTCTCCGCACAGAGTCAATGAGGTGTGACCATCACTCAATCCATGTGCAAAAGTGGAGGGAGAGACCTCACTTCACCAAGAAATCCACACTCGACTGTTATCAGATCATCATGGAGAGATTCAAAAGTCAAGGTTAATTATAAGTGTCCCAGAAAGTCAGGTTTGAGAACCACCGTCTTGCAATAAACAGGGAGGAGGCCCGAACAGAGCAACATTTGCTGTGCTTAATTCGCCTGAGGCAGCTGGCATGATGGAGAGTCCTGGAGGCTGAGGCTTGAGCAGAGCTCTCACCCCATTTACTCCAGCAGGGAAGGGCAGGTGAGGTGGGGAAAGGCTGGACCGTACCTCCTTTGCCTGTTGTGGGGGCACAGCAGAGTCTTGAAGGGATGGCTCCTCATTCCCAGTTGGGAACACCTTTGGCCTCCCTGGGACCCTGTTCCTGGCTTTTCCCTCCATCAGTTGGGATGAGAATGTTCATCAAAGAATGCTGCTCACATGGCTTTCAGAGGTCCTTGAAGAAAAGCTGTTTTCTACATTGTACTCAATATTTACTGCATGCTTGAAACTTAAAGCAGAAGACTGACACGAGACTAAATTGCACAAGCCATTTCATTCCCAAGTGTCCCAGCAAATACACATCTCAAGTGCCCGATGTGAGAAGCTGTGCGTGTAGAGCTGATGCACGTCCTCTCCAACCTTTAGTGCTCCTGTGCTAATGAAGGATGCTGAATGCAATCATTATGGTAATGAGGAGGTAGACAGTACAACCTCAGCTTCCCTCTGTGTTCAACAGCGTCCAACAGGGCAGGCCCCACATGGGCTGAGGCTGAGACTCAAGGCTGATGACTCAGCAGAGCAAATGAGAGTGTGTGTGTGTGTGTGTGTGTGTGTGTGTGTGTGTGTGTGTGAGATAGTGTGTGTCACAGAGAGAGATTGGATGTGTGTATGTTTGTGTCAGATTTCTAGTGCATGTTTGTGATCCTGTGAGACTGTCAATGTACCTTTGTGTTTTGTGAGAGTGAGGCCGTGTTTGGTGAAAGCATGTGTGACTGTGACTGTGTATGTGTGTTCTGGGGGATGCAGAAGTAAGAAGGGGGATAGAGAGAGGGCCTCTTACACACTTTCCCCAGGAAATAATGGACACTGGAATTTTGCCCAGTCCATGGATGCGTGTCTTGCTGAATCCTCACTCTGACCCCAGAAACTTGGGAAATTGACATGGTAACCCTTCAAAATGAAAAATGAAATCCCTGTAAACACAGTGCTCCTGGTGATCCTGCTCATCCGTGCCATGCAGGGCCTTGATCTTGGTGGCAGCTCTCAGCTTGACTGCATGGGTTCCCTTATCAATGGAAAAAAAGCCAGCTAGAAATATTGTACAATCTTCTTCTTAATTTTTCAGCCTGTCTTTTCAGTCCCTTATACTTTCAGAACATACAATGTAGATCACTTCAGGTAAAAAAGAAAGAAAGAAAAGAAAGAAAGAGAGGAAGGAAGGAAGGAAGGAAGAAAGGAAGGAAGGAAGGAAGGAAGGAAGGAAAGAAAAACAATTTTAAGTTATGTTTGAAAGAAAATGAAATGATTTAGAAAAGCCCATTTGCTAATTTTAGAGTCTGTTTTTTTTTTTTTTTTTTTTTTTTTGAGACGGAGTCTCGCTCTGCCGCCCAGGCTGGAGTGCAGTGGCAGGATCTCAGCTCACTGCAAGCTCCGCCTCCCAGGTTTACGCCATTCTCCTGCCTCAGCCTCCCGAGTAGCTGGGACTACAGGTGACCGCCACCTCACCCGGCTAGTTTTGTGTAGTTTTTAGTAGAGACGGGGTTTCACCGTGTTAGCCAGGATGGTCTCCATCTCCTGACCTCATGATCCGCCCATCTCGGCCTCCCAAAGTGCTGGGATTACAGGCTTGAGCCTCCGCGCCCGGCCTAGATTCTGCTTTCATACATCTATTAAAGCAACTTAAGTAACAAAATCAGCATAAAAGCATGGAGATTTCTGAATTAGCTGTTTCTGTTTTGCCCTGAAGAGATCCCCTAGAGCTGGGCACTGAGAGCTTGTTGGAAGCTCTAACCAGGGGTCTCGGCTGCCATTTGCCGCCCTCGCAGGAAGAACATTCCTCCTCCTTGCCTGGGGAAAGCGTCTCCCAGAAGGTTTTGCTGAGGAGCAGGGGGAGGACAGGGCTACACAGCCACCCCTTCTGCCATATATCTCTGAGGAAACAAGTGGTGACAGCTCGAGTCCCCCCAAACAGCTTCTTTCAATCCAGGACTTTCTGTAGAAGAGGTAAACGTGTTCACTTAGGGAGCAAGCAACCATACAGAAGAGGAAGACGACGCAACTGTTAGAACATTCCACAGACGAGAACTTCAGGCAAGGAGTCAGGACTCAAAGCTCCATCTTCAGGCTTTTGTCTTGAAGTGTGATTCAAGTCTTTATAAAAATATTTTCATCCCTTATGGAAATACTCATTAATTTTTTGGGAAAACTTGCTTTAACCCTGAGCACTGAGGAGATAAATTCATTTTAGGAAGCTTGTTTGCCACAGATTCTTCAGATCCAAGGAAGAGCTGCCAGTGGTATCACGTTAAGGTTGGTTGAGTTCTTCCAACAATGATGCTCAGCTAAGGCCCCAGGCAAGCAGGGGTGGAGGCGATTTTATCTTCTACCTTGGCCTTTGTCTTTGTCCATTCTGTGGCACTCTACAGTGGCTGCTGCTGCTGCTGTTCTGTAGGGAGAAAACCTACAAGGAGAAGAGACGAAGCTGAGACAGGAAATTTGTCACTCCTCAACTGTGACCTCACTGTGACCTTTTCCTTTCTAAAAAATGAAAATAATACCTGTTCTTCACTTCTCAAAAAAGACGTTGAAATGACTGCGAAAATTGGAAGAACTGTCTATGATTTGTTTCTTCATGGATTTTCACTTTTGTGAACTCTCCAGTTTTAAGATTAAAGACAAAACAAAAGAGAAAATATCTGGTAGTACTGTGAAAAGCATTTTACCGTCATTTCTAACATATACAGTGGCCAAGATATTTTCGTTTCTAAAATGAGCGGCATCTGCAGAGAGACCTTGCCTTGAGCTTTTCCTAGTGACTTAAATAGAGACCCAAGATGTCTAAAACCTCTTAATTGAAGAATGTGTGTGTCCAGGGACAAGGGAAGTGACATTCCACATATTTGTGACACCTCTGGAAAATTATCTTAGTCATCTGTAGAAGGCCTCTCTTAATGTTTCTATACAAACACCCACGAGCATGTCCTAGTTTTCCTTCAGCCTCAGAAAAGCACCCAAACATTCTGTAGCGTTAGGCATATGCTACAAAGCATTAAGAAGAAAAGAAGATAAAACAGAGATTCCACATTGATAATCAGTGTGTTTTTCATTATTAGGTCACGTATATTCAGATTATCAAATTTCTGTATTGCTTTGTAATGATCATGCCTTGAATCCAGGGAGAAATGCATCTTTTTCAATGGAGCTGAGAATAAGCATCTCAGTTTAAGCTGGTTTTGATTTGTTATTCATTGAAAAGAAAGCAAGTTGTTGGTTTTTAATAAATGTTAAAACTAATCAATAAAAAGTAAGTTGAACTTACAAAATGGTGCATTCAAGACTCATAGAATATAGATGAACTAAAGTGTTTTTAGCAAAGCGCCTGAAAGATCAAAAAGATTTTGTTTCTGGAATGTCTGGAGATTTAAAGCACAAGGGCTAGAAAAGAAAACAAAGGAAAATTCAATTCAGATTTATCAACAACATGAAGCCAGGAGACAGGAAGTTGGAAAACAAGCAAGCTAATTACCCATCAATGAATAATAAATTAGACCTTCACTAAACAGAACAACATTTATTTAAGTCGAAATAAAAATAAAAGTACTTCTTACATTGCCGGTAATGTTGCACAGCCATTTTAGTTTCTTTACATATTCACTGGCTTTATATTATTTTGGAAAACAGAATATTGTCACTCTATATGCTGAAACAGGAAGGTGCATTTGAGGATTTTAGGAGGATATCACATCTTGCCTGCGCTCAGAAAAGAACATTGCCTCTGAGGAAAAAATTGCTGCTCTTAAATTTGCTGTTGCATTTTTTAGCTAAGAAGAGAAGATTGCTTAGTGGAAAGGGAACAGAACAAGGCTGAGATCTTCCGACTGCTCTAAAAGAAATTTTAAAATAGAGTAATTGTAGGTAGTAATACCAAATAATACAAAATATTTAAACTCTTACTCCAGTAAAAGTGTCTTCTGTTTGTAAAGATAGGATAGAATTTTGAGTTTAAATTGTTGAAAATTAGTTAATGTTGAATTGTTTTTTAAATACATTGAGAAAGATACATGTCCCATTTTGTGTCCACTTATTTAGATGTGCTCTGTTTCTTAACCCATACACATTTATTTTTTATATATGTATGTATTCTATACATTAAATATTTGATGTGCATTTATAAATAGTATATTTGGATATATACATGTCCATACATGTATATGTAAATATCTGAAAGATCATTAAATTTTTCTGTGTACTGAATACTGATATTTCAAGTGATTTGTTTCTTTTTTGTGCTTCTCTGTGATGTAAATGTCTTTGTAAAATCATCACATATTTATCTATGTCACAAGGAAAAATGTCAGACAATTTTATTAGGGGAAAAGTGTAACTGCTTAATGTGTGAGAAACAGATCTGACTCTCCTGTACATCCTCCTCTATAATATAATAGACTACCTTAGGGCTTTTAAGAAATGAAATACCTTTCTCACCCCTAGACACGACCTCCATTTTAAACTAATATGGGAAAACTAAAATTATTATTGTTTCAATTTTATTTCTTTATAGTGAGCCACTGTATTTTTTAAGGGCATAAACCATATTGGGCTAGAACCAAATCATTCACTGTAGATGATTCTTGCAAACTGGATTGTTGTCTAAGAAGCAAATTCTGATCCACACAAGATAGATGGTTCAATATCAGGGCCAGATGCTAAGCTCAACAATTCAAAAATCTTCATTTAAATCAATGACTGAAGAGCAAAAAAGCCCCCGACACACACATCCAACTCCATAGGACGGCTTTGGCTTTTCTCAGCACATGGTGAAAATATTTTTTTAAAACACAAAATCCTTAAAAGCCTGAGAGGTTTTAGTTTGTTTAATTAATTGCCAAAGCTGACACCAGAAATAGGAAAGTTCTCCTCATCACAGTCAGAGCTGGAGACAAAGCACTGAAATTAAGGTCAATATTACCAGTGCTGGTTAAGCTGCTTTTATCTTTTTCTTTTTGCCTTAGTACATTCTTTTTTCACAACTGTTTGCAATTTTTATTCAAAATAAAATGCTGCTTTTTCTCATTTGCTACAACGTATTTCTAATTTAAGATAAATTCAGGGCTTAAAACGAATTTAATTTCTTCTCATGCACAGATTAGTGAAGGCAAAAACTGACAAAAGTGCAGCACTAAAGGTTATACAAAAAGGAATCACAAAAAGAAAATGACAGGAGGAAATATTAAATATGAGAAAACCTGCTCTAAACAAACATGGTACATTGATATCTTGGTTTCATAGCATTTCCAATACCAACAGTAAAACTGTTGTACAAGGTGCCTGTAATATTTTGAAAGGAAGTCAAAGGATTCAGGCACAATGGAGAGAAATCTCCATTGTGATGGAGGCTGATGCTCTTGGTGTTGGCGCCGGAACTGGCATCAGGGCCTGGGTCGCAGGGTCGCCGCCGCTCAGAGGATGCTGGTGGTTGTTCACCCAAGGGCCTGACATCAGCGGGCTGCGGTCATGGTGAGTGATGTCATCCAGGGCAGGAGGAGGGCGGACCTTTGGTACCAGAGTCACTTACAGGAACGGGAACACACAAGCCAGTATATGTGTGACACAGACTATCGCACCCAGGGATTGGGTCTCGGAAGGGTCCCCCTACAATCCACCCATTGCCCTCCAGGGACTCTGCATCAATAGAGAAGTAAATGGGCAGATGCCTCCTTGGAGCATCACCCTCATTCCTGATGAGGACCTGTAGGGCAGACACGCTGGGCAGCAGATGCCCCCAAAGAGGACAGGGACAAGGCTAAGCAAGCCCACCAGCTCATTCTTTCAGAGATCCAGCTCAGGCTCTGGTGAGGAGGCTGAAGAAAGCAGCACTCACACAGGAGCTCCCTTCCCAGTGGGAGAATCAAGGTGGGCCCAAGGCTTTCTTTTCCCCCCTAACATACAGGCATTAGGGTTAGATGTCCCGATGTTGACTCTCACCCACGACTTACAATCAGTTGGCTGAGAACCTTGCCTGATTCCCACAAGATTCCCTTTTCTCATACACAGAGGGGGAGCACAATTAAATAAGTAAAATATCTAGCAGATGCTTAAGAAATTGAAGCCAATATAGAAATTGTCACGCTGCGCCTATGCAAGTTTTAATCTTGCACCAAATGTAGTCATCTTGTTTCACTGATAGCTACTCATGCGTAAACATCTGTCAGCCTATGGTTGCCCCCACACGGCCCCTCCACTCTGCCTGTCTGTGCGGATGCTAACAGAAATCAAAATTCCTGGGCAAGGATAATGGAGCCCTTTCAATCAAATACAAGCAAGTAAAACTAGTCTATAGCCAGATTTCACAACCCCCGCCCCCCAGAAAACAAAACCCCTCTTGTCAAGTCTACTTTCTTATTGTGAACAAATGTGCTGCCTTTATCTGCCTTATGGGATGCAACCATGGTGCAGCCTCTCTTATCTGTCCCCCTGGATAGTCTCTGGTCACTGGTCCACTTCTTCCAATCTCTACCCCAGCTAATCTCGAGGGATGCTTCCAAAAATGCAAATCAATTTAAAGATTTCTGTCTGCCGCCAGTCAAAATCTAAGCCTTGCATAACTCTTCAATTTCATCAAATGCAGTCGCCCCCTGGAATCCTGGGCTCCAGCCATGCTTGTCTTCAGGAGGGGTCAGTTTCTGGCCTTCCTCTGGGCCTTGGTGTCCTCTCCTCTGCACCCTGTCCTCCTCCTCTGACCTGGTACACTTTTACTACTTTGTTTTTGTTTTTGCTTTACCTAACTGGGTATCATCAAGTCTCAGATTAGAGTGACTTTTTCAGGAAAGCATTTCCTCACCTCCCGGTGCTGGAATAAGTACTTTTATTCAAGCCATCATTTTGCATGTGACACTATGCTGTAACTTACTTTTCAGCCATCCCTCTCACTAGACTGGACACTCCTCAAGGGCCCAGAAGGAATCATTTCATGAGCATTTTCACTGCCAGGCACAGGGAAGACAGGCACAGGGTGTGTCTTGAGTAAACATTTATCCAAATCCACTCAGCATTGAATGAATGAATGAATGAATGAATGAATGAATGAATGGGATGTAAGTATGTGACTATACTTTAGTGACTCTCTGCTGTTCCCAATCAATATTTCCATTGTTCCAATCACTGCTTTTCCCATCCGCAGGTAATCTATTTATAATTTTTGTCATTCCCCTACCCTGGTTTATTCAGAGGTTCACTCACTCCTCTATATGGAATGGCCAGAATAAGACTCATATAGTCTTATTCTGTCAGGGTCACTGTTGGTCCATCATGGTGCAATTGGTAGACATCTCAGTGTGAAGATTAAAACTTGCACATAGAGTGAGAATCTGTCAAAAAAAAAAAAAAAAAAAACAAATGCAGAATCCACCTGGTGAATTCCTTTGAGAACTGTTTCTTTTAGAATTTCTTCCTCATAGATTTCTCTTCTTTGATACACTATTTTTAAATCCTTCTCTCTGTATATCATAATTTCTCTCTTTTTTGGTTTGATTAATGTCTACTAAGCCTTTCACTTAGATAGTTTCAATTCTCAGCTATTTAGGACACAGCCAATATCTGGGAAGATTTCTTCCTTTTGGAAGGACTGTCAGCACCAGGGCAGAACGCAGAAGGCGAGAGGAAAGAAATGCATGACTTAGACAAGTTGCGCAAGGAAAAGGATGCAGTGTCTCTCAAGGTGCTTTTCCTTTGGTATTTCCACATCCTATCTCTCCACAAACTATGGAGGTAAAGGGAAGCAATGGAGTGCCTCAAGGAGAGGAGCACCTAGGTGAAAGGAAGCAGGAGACAAAGGCTTTCATTCAGGGTGCTTTGGTCTTCCTGTCCTATTTGGTACCAAAATGGTGCATCTTACACTTGGACCAGACCAATTCATCAGGTCGTGTTCCAACATTGACCGTTTGGGCCTACATTGAAAATAATAAGTTAAACATGCATTTGTTGGACTTGCCAGTTCTGTCTCCCTGAGGCCTCTGCACCGATGTCCACGGGCAGCTAGTGGAGTTTGCAGAAATCCTGGACCTCAGTAATTCATCAACGTCTTCCCATCACAGAGAATATTAACATCTCTTCTCATGATAAGTGACCTTCCCTCACCTAGTACCTTTGACCCCATTTATCTTACCTTGTAACCTCAAGTTTTGAAAGCTGTGTGAGCTGTTTCTCGTTTTCCATGGCCCCTTCCATGAGCATAAAAACGTACTCAATTTCTCACCGTCTTAAAAATAATGATTTCCTCAGCTGTATCCTTCCTTCTCCTTCTTATACAGTTGACCTATTTCTCCCCTTCACTCCTGTCAACTTTCCAGATTTCTAGTCACCATATGTAGTATCTAGTATATCTTCCCTTCCATTCATTGACCAAACTGCAAATCACCTTTCTTTTTCTTTCTTTCCTTTCCTTCTTTCCCTTCTCCTTCCTTCCTTCCTTTCTTCCTTCCTTCCTTCTCTTCCTTCCTTCCTTTCCTTCCTTCCTTCCTTCCTTCTCTTCCTTCCTTCCTTTCCTTCCTTCCCTTCCTTCCTTCCCTTCCCCTCTCCTTCCTTCCTTTCTTCCTTCCCTTCCCTTCTCCTTCCTTCCTTTCTTCCTTCCTTCCCTTCCCTTCTCTTCTCCTTCCTTCCTTTCCTTCCTTCCCTTCCCTTCTCCTTCTTTCCCTTCCCTTCCCTTCTCCTCCCTTCCTTTCCTTCTTTTACTTCCTTCTTTCCTTCTCTCCTTTCCCTTCTCCTTCCTTCCTACCTTCCTTCCTTCCCTTCCCTTCTCCTTCCTTCCTTCTTTCCTTTCCTTCCTTTCTTTCCTTCTTTCCTTACTTCTCTTCCCTTCTTCCTTCATCTCTTCCTTCCTTTTCTTCCTTCCCTTCTCCTTCCTTCCTTCCCTTCCTTTCCCTTCCCTTCTCTTCTCCTTCCTTCCTTCTTTCCTTTCCTTCCTTTCCTTCCTTCTTTCCTTACTTCCTTTCCCTTATTCCTTCCTTTTTCCCTCCTTCCTTTCCTTTCCTTCCTTTCCTTTCCCTTCCCTTTTCTTCTTTCCTTCCTTCCTTCTTTCCTTCCTTCTTTCCTTCCCTTCCCTTTCCTTTCCCTTTTCTTTCCTTTCCTTCCTTCCGTCTTCCTTCCTTCCTCTTTCCTTTCTTCCTTCCTTTCCCTTCTCCTTCCTTCCTTCCTTTTTCCTTTCTTCCTTTCCTTTCCCTTCCTTCCATCCTTCCCTCCCTCCCTCCCTCCTTCCTTCCTTCCTTTCTTTCTTTTTCTTTCTCTCTCTCTCTCCTTTCTTTCTTTCTTTCTTTCTTTCTTTCTTTCTTTCTTTCTTTCTTTCTTTCTTTCTTTCTTTCTTCCTTCCTTCCTTCCTTCCTTCCTTCCTTCCTTCCTTTCTTTTTTTCCTTCTTTGTCTTTCTTGTTTTTCTTTCTTTATAGACTCTCCCTCTGTTTCCCAGGCTGGAGTGCAGTGGCACAATTATGGTGCACTGCAGCCTCGAACTCCTGGACTCAAAGTGATCCTCTCATCTCAGCATCCCAAGTAGCTGGGATTACAGGTATGAGCCACTGCACCCAGCCTCAAACTGCAAGTTCGGTAATTCCCGTCTGTCTTTTGAAATCATCCCTGCTAAGGTCATCAGTTACCTAAGGTCATCAGTTACCTAACTATCATCCTTTGTTTGTTTTTTTTTTTTCTTTTCCATTCAGGAGACATTTACTAATCTAGTTGTTAGGTTGTTATTACTAGATTACTAGATCATTTCTCCAGAAGAGTGTTGGGGAGATAGGGTACATGAAAAATCATAGTACCAGATTACATGGTTTCTGCCTCTGAGGGGCAAACAATCATCTGCACAGTCAAAGGGTAAACAAATAATGACTTCAACTCTATATAGGCTCCCGACCACTGAGTAACCACAGCTAGGGAAGGGAGGCAGTCAGTGAGACCAGCTTAATGCCCTCAGAAGTTCTCTTCACTAAGGCATAGTGATTTTTAAAAATATTTATTATCTCCTTATGGGTTTACTCTTACTGCAATTCATTTTTATGAATCTTCTTTCTGGCTTTCATTTTGAAAAACAGTTTGATGTTTAAGCAGCCAATCCTGCAAGGCTTGTGTTCTCACAGCTGTCAAGGGACTGAGTCCAAGTGTTAATATGAATTTGCAATTATCATACAGGGGAGAAATGTGTATGCTGCCAGAAGTATCAGAATACTCTCATAGTAAGACCTATTTTAAAATTTACTGCATCATGGTTTTTTCCAATTCACTGAATATTTCCCAGAGCAGAAATAAATTTAAATGTGATTATTTCTTAGAATTATCTGTTCACCACCAAAACACCCCACTTCATTTAATCTAAAATTGACTGCAATTTAAGCTGTAATACACATCTTTTCAAATGCTATAGTGTGAAGCAAAGCTTAAAGTATCACAGGTTGTAAGTGATATTGTGTGGATCACCCCAGCATCTGCGTGCCTCTGGAGAGCCAGACAAATCCCCAAGATCTGCAGCTCTGAAGGTAGAAATCAGTTAGTGAAAGAGAGAGAGAAAGACAGAGATAAAAACATTTTTGAATCAATTTTATTCTCTCTACTTTCTCTTTTTGAGAGAGAGTTGATGTGTATAGCATTCATAGGTCACAACTTCATTACAGAAACAAAAATATTATGGAAAAAAGACGCACTCAGGTTTAGAAAACCAGATTACTTATTAGAGTTCAATAAGCTACTTCTGATAGAGCTTGTCTTAACTTTAAACTTGGCGTTTCTAATAAACCCAAAGTAAAGTACAAAATGAGAAACCCACTGAGGTCTGTGCCAATGAGCCAAAGCTAGAAAGCTGAAATTAGAAGGTACGCGGGGAACACCTCTACCGTGCAACTAAGAACCCTTGATGAGAGAGAGAGGAAGCCGGGGTACCAGGAGGGGCCCAGAACGCTCCTTTCAAAGGATTGCTTTATACCAGGAGATGGTCCACCCACAGAGGGAACTAAAGGAAAACCTCATAGCACACCACAGATTTGAAGGCCTCCCTTGGAAGGTGGAGGTGACTTATTTCGGCCTGCTCCAAACTACAAAGTAAGTTTAACTTTGACAGAGTAATAATTCGTTTAAATAAATGCACATTTAAGAAAGATGTCAAAGCCTTGTTTTTTTTTTTTTTTTTTTTTTTTGTTTGTTTTGTTTGTTTGTTTGCTTTGAGACAGAGTCTTGCTCTGTCACCCAGGCTGGAGTGCAATGGCACGATCTCAGCTCACTGAAACTTCCTGGGTTCAAGCAATTCTCTTTCCTCAGTCTCCCCAGTAGCTGGGACTACGGGCATGCGCCACCACGCCCAGCTAATTTTTTTGTATTTTAGTAGAGACAGGGTTTCACCATGTTGGTCAGGCTGGTCTTGAACTCCTGACCTCAAATGATCTCCCCACCACAGACTCTCAAAGTGCTGGGATTACCATAGCTCTCTCAGGTCTCTCCGATTTTATGATTCTATCCAACTACAATTCTGGAGGGAGATAATAAAATCGCCAAATATTTTGGGGACAAAAAGCATAGACATGACATACTATAACAAGGAGTTGGCAGTTGTTTTGGTAAAGGGCCTGATAATATTTAGTATTTGCAGGTCATGCCATCTCTGCTGCAATTGTTCAACTCTGCTGCTGCAGCAGAAAAGCAGCTACAGACTGTATGTAACATAGGTGTGGCTGCATTGCAATAAAACTATCTACAAAGACAGATTTGGCCTGCAGACCATAGTTTGCCAATGTTGTTTTATAATATTAAATTGTGTTCTGAACTATATGGAATTATCAGCAGAATCCAAAGCCTGCAGTTATTTATGGTACACTCTGGCCCACCTCCCAGGTGGGCCATGTGTAGATGCGGCCTCAGTGGAAGCTCAAAGTCCACATCAGGTAGGTGACAATCACTCCAGTTCACTCAGCACCACACAGAACCATAGTCAGAATCCCACATTCTGTTCTTGGGTTCAAAGACAGGGCCACACTGGAGAATGTTCCATTGAGATCAACTATAGCTGAGACAGCTAAGCCAGCTTTGCCACCTGAAGAAAAGTGGAATGTAAGACAAGAAGTTGAAGGCAGCCAGCACGTTAGCCCCAGGAGCAGGCACCTAAGACATATTTTACCTGAATCCAAGTTTCTAGCAAATCCTAACATGAAATGATTCTCATTTATATGCAGGACAGTTACTTGAAACTTTGGGGAGGTAAATTTTTTCTCAATATAAGGGAGATGTTGACAAAAATTAGAGTTGCCTCTTAATGCAATTAGCTGCCTGTGGATGTTTCTCTCCCACTCAGGGTGCTGCATGAAGACCAAACTAGAACTCTTAAATTAAACTAACTGAATGGTTTTGATGGTTTTCTCTACTTTTAAATCAAAACTTAATACATTTTGTCATTTTGGATTTTCTTTCTGTTTTACTTCTTTTTCTTTCTTTCTTTCTTTTTTTCTTTTTCTTTTTTTTTTTTTCAATTTAGGCAAAGGTCTCTGATATGTCCTAGAGACATTTTCCCCATTGTCTTGGGATTAATATTCAGCTCCTCCTTACTTACGCAAAATTCTGTAGCCAGCTTAAATTTCTCCTCAAAAAAAAGGGATTTTCTTCTCTATTGCATTGTCAGGCTACAAATTTTACAAACTCTTCTGCTCTGTTTTCCTTTTAAAACTGAACATCTTTAACAACACCTGAGTAATCTCTTGAATGCTTTGCTGCTTAGAAAATTATTCTGCTAGATACCCTAAATTATCTCTCTCAAGTTCAAAGTTCCACAAATCTCTAGGACAGGGGCAAAATGCCACCAGTTTCTTTGCTAAAATATAACAAGTCACCTTTGCTCCAGTTCCCAATGAGCTCATCATCTCCATCTGAGACCACCTCAGTCTGGATTTTATTGTCCATACAATCAGCATTTTTGTCAATGTCATTCAGCAAGTCTCTAGGGAGCTCCAAACTATCCCACATTTTCCTGTCTTCTTTTGAGCCCTCCAAACTGTTCCAACCTCTGCCTGTTACCCATTTCCAAAGTTGCTTCCACATTTTTGGTACCTTTTCAGCAGCACCCCACTCTACTGGTACCAATTTACTGTATTAGTTTGTTTTCAAGCTGCTGATAAAGACATCCCTGAGACTGGGCAATTTACAAAAGAAAGAAGTTTATTGGACTTACAGTTACACATTGCTGGGGAGACCTCCCAATCAATGTAGAAGGAAGGCAAGGAGAAGCAAGTCACATATAACACGAATGGCAGCACGCAAAGAGAGAGAGAGCTTGAGCAGGAGAACTCTTCATTTTAAAACCATCGGATCTCATGATACTTATTCACTACCATGAGAACAGCTCACGAAAGACCTGCTCCCATGATTCAATTACCTCCCACTGGCTCCCCCAGCAACAGGCAGAAATTCAAGATGAGATTTGGGTGGGGACACAGTCAAACCATATCACAGAGTAAATCAAATGAAATCCAGTATGACTGGTGTGGTTATAGAAAAAAGTAAATTTGGACACAGAGACCAATATGAAGACACAGGGAGAAGGTGGCAATTTATAAGCCCAGGAGAGAGGCCTGGAACAGATCCTTCCCCCATAGCCTCAGAGGGAAACAACACTACTGATACCTTGATCTTGGACTTCTAGCTTCCAGAACTGGTGTTTAAGACCCTAGTTTGTGGTCTTTGTTACAGCAGCATCAGTAGATTGATACAGATGCTGAACAATTTACCCAAAACTTGGAAGATCAGAGCCTCATAGATGCCCAGCTTATCTAACAGGTGGGATGTTGGCATTGTTTTCCCCAAAGGTAAGATATTATTTTTTCAACATAAAACTGTCCTTTTTGTTGTTCCCCAAGGCTTCACATAACTACTTTGCCCATTGCTTTAACTTTTTTTTTTTCAGCTACACCCAATGATTCTTTTTCTTTTTTCTTTCTTTCTTTTTTTTTTTTTTTTTTTTTACTTTAAATTTCTGGGATACATGTGCAGAACTTATAGGTTTGTTACATAGGTATACATTTGCCATGGTGGTTTGCTGCACCTATCAACCCATCATCTAGGTTTTAAGCCCTGCATGCATTAGGTATTTGTCCTAACGCTCTCCCTCCCCTTGCCCTCCACCCTCCGACAGGCTCCAGTGTGTGATGTTCCCCTCCCTGTGAGTGTTCTCATTGTTCAACTCTTACTTATGAGTGAGAACATGCAGTGTTTGGTTTTCTGTTCTTATGTTAGTTTGCTGAGAATGATGGCTTCCAGCTTCATCCACGTCCCTATAAAGTATATGAACTCATTCTTTTTTATGGCTTCATAGTATTCCATGGTGTATATGTGCCACGTTTTCTTTATCTAGTCTATCATTGATGGGCATTTGGGTTGGTTCCAAGTCTTTGCTATTGTAAACAGTGCTACAATAAACATACGTGTGCATGTGTCTTCATAATAGAATGATTCATAATCCTTTGGGTATATACCCAGTAATGAGATTACTGCATCAAATGGTATTTCTGGTTCTAGATCCTTGAGGAATTTTCACACTGTCTTCCACAATAGTTGAACTAATTTACACTCCCACTAACAGTGCTAACAGTGTAAAAGCATTCTTATTTCTCCACAGCCTCATCAGCATCTGTTGTTTCCCGACTTTTTAATAATCTCCATTCTAACAGATGTGATATGGTATCTCACTGTGGTTTTGACTTGCATTTCTCTAGTGACTAGTGATGATGAGCTTTTTTACATATGTTTGTTGGCCTCATAAATGTCTTCTTTTGAGAAGTGTCTGTTCATATCCTTTGCCTGCTTTTTGATGGGGTTGTTTGTTTTTTTGTTGTAAATTTGTTTAAGTTCCTTGTAGATTCTAGATATCAGACTTTTGTCTGATGGATAGATTGCAAAAATTTTCTCCCTTTCTGTAGGTTGCCTGTTCACTCTGATGATAGTTTCTTTTGCTGCACAGAAGCTCTTTAGTTTGATTAGATCCCATTTGTCAATTTTGGCTTTTGTTGCCATTGCTTTTGGTGTTTTAGTCATGAAGTCTTTGCCCAGCCTTTGTGCTGAATGTTCAAAATAACCATTGACCAAAATGCTGATAATATGGACAATAAAATCCAGGCTGAGGCGATCTCAGATGGAGATGAGCTCAATGGGAGCTGGAGCAAAAGTGACTCTTGTTATATTTTAGCAAAGAGACTGGTGGCATTTTGCCCCTGTCCTAGAGATTTGTGAAACTTTGAACTTGAGAGAGATAATTCAGAGTTTCAGCAGAAGAAATTCCTAAACAGCAAAGCATTCAATAGGTTAGTTGGGTGTTGTTAAAGGTGTTCAGTTTTAAAAGGAAAACAGAGCATAAGAGTTTGGAAAATTTGCAGCCTGACAGTGCAATAGAAAGGGAAATTCCATGTTTGCAGAGAAATTTAAGCTGACTACAGAATTTTGTATAAGTAAGGAGGAGCTGAATGTTAATCCCAAGACAATGGGGAAAACGTCTCCAGGGCAAGTCAGAGAACTCTGTGGCAGCCCCTCTCCTCACAGACCCAGAAGTTTAGGGGGAAAAAATTGTTTTGTGGGCCTGGTCCAGGGTCCCTCTGCTGTGTGCAGCCTAGGGACTTGGTGCCCTGTATCCCAGCCACTCCAGCTGTGACTAAAATGGGCCAATGTAGAGCTTGGGCTGTGACTTCAGAGGCTACAGGCCTCAAGCCTTGGCAGCTTCCACTGCTGCCATTGGTGTTGAGCCTGCCAGTGCACAGAAGTCAAGAACTGGGGTTTGCCAGTGCACAGAAGTCAAGAACTGGGGTTTGGGAACCTCTGCCTGGATTTCAGAGGATATATGGAAATGACTGGATGCCAAGGCAGAAGTTTGCTGCAAGGTTGGGGCCTTCATGGAAAACCTCTGCTAGGGCAGTGTGGAAGGGAAATGTGTGGATGGAGACTTCACACAGAGTCAATACTGGGGCACTGCCTAGTGGAGCTGTGAGAAGAGAGCCACCATCCTCCAGACCCCACAATGGTAGATCCACTGATAACTTTCACCATGCACCTGGAAAAACCAGAGACACTTAATGCCAACCCATGAAAGCACCCAGGAGGCAGGGTGTACCCTGCAAAGCCACAGGGCAGAGCTGCCCAAGACCATGGGAACCCACCTCTTGCATCAGCGCTACCCAGATGTGAGACATGAATTCAAAGGAGATCATTTTGGAGCTTAAACATTTGACTGCCCCATTGGACTTCTGACTTGCGTGGGGCCTGTAATCCCTTTGTTTTGACCAAGTTCTCCTATTTGAAATAGCTGTATTTACCCAATACCTGTACCCCCACTGTATCTAGGAAGTAACTAACTTGCTTTTGATTTTACAGGCTCATAAGTGGAAGGGACTTGCCTTTTCTCAGATGAGACTTTGGACCATGGACTTTTGAGTTAATGCTGAAATGAGTTAAGACTTTGGGGGACTGTTAGGAAAGCACGATTGGTTTTGAAATGTGAGGACATGAGATTTGGGAGGGGCCAGAGGTGAAATGATATGGTTTGGCTGTGCCCCCACCC
This sequence comes from Rhinopithecus roxellana, assembly GCF_007565055.1. NCBI lineage: Eukaryota > Metazoa > Chordata > Mammalia > Primates > Cercopithecidae > Rhinopithecus > Rhinopithecus roxellana. The sequence goes on along the minus strand of NC_044551.1, from coordinate 22,497,002 downwards.
AAATCTCATCTTGAATTCCCATGAATCAGGGGAGGGACCAGTGGGAGGTAATCAAATCATAGGCCGTGTTTTTCCAATGCTGTTCTCATGATAGTAAATGAGTCTCACGACATCTGATCATTTTAAAAAGAGGAGCTCCCCTGCACAAGCTCTCTCTCTTTGCCTGCTACCATCCACATAAGATATGACTTGATTCTTCTTACCTTCCACCATAATTGTGAGGCCTCCCCAGCCATGTGGAACTGTAAATCCAATTAAACCTCTTTCTTTTGTAAATTGCCCAGACTTGAGTATGTCTTTATCAGCAACATGAAAACAGACTAATACACTCTGTAAAAATTCTCTCTCCAAATAAGCTCACCTTCTGAACTGGCAGGGATTAAGGCTCCAAATAGCACTTTTTTATAGGAGATACAGTTGAAACCATCACACCTTTCCTGGAACATGGGAGTCTTACTTTATATCTAAGGATCTTTATCAGCAAAATAGGGTCTTTATTTTTGTTCAGGACAGCTCATTTCCACACTCTCTCTGTCACATAATTAGACTTGACAATGCAGGATGGCTTCCTAAGCTGTGGAGAACGATTTCATCACATGCGTTCTCAGTCATTTGTGATGAGTCTATCAGAAAAATAATGTATAAATCTTCAGATAATTCCAAAGACCTCATGAAATAAAGTCTGCCTTTGGCCCATCAGGAAGGACACATGTTCTCAATGCACTGCAGTTACAGAGTTGGGGCTAATATACCTTCAACATCTGCATTCCTGTCACACATGGTGACTGCTTTCAGCCCTTGTAAAATCTTAACTAGATGCCACCTGTACAGCACCATAGAAAATAGCTCAGTAATGACGTGGCTCGACATTTCTCAGCTCTGCATGAACAGCAGCCACCCATCAGCAGGCAGAAATTGGGAGCTGAAGAAAACGTGCAACTGAGAATCAATATGGGTCTCCTTAAGCACCCAGACTCATTAGGAATTGTCTATGCTGACTGCAGTTCATCCCACTTGGCCACGTCTACGTGAGCAGAAACACACCCATACACTCAGAAGGAGCCCCTGGTTAACACATCGATTCACAGCCCAGGAGACAGGAGGCTGCACTTCTGTTTGGTGCCCTATTACCACTCATTCAACACAATCTTCTATTACCACTTCCATTTTTAGTTACTGAAACAGAGCAATCAGACTTTTAAAATATTGATGAGAAAGTGATGTCATGTTTTCACCACCATCTCAGATAGTCAAAGAACATTTTAATGAAAATACAAGTATTTAAGAATTGTATCAAAGCTTATTTTCTTTTCTGGAGTTTAGGACTAGAGAGTGAAGCACTATTGAGGGTTGAACTGTATCCTCCAAAAGTTATGTTGCAGTCTTAACCACTGGGACCTCTTAACGTCACCTTATTTGAAAATAGGGTCTTTGCAAATGTCATCAAGTTAAAATGAGGTCACACCACATTAACCCTTTCTGTGTAGAAAAAAAAAGTGCAGCTCACTGCCAACACTTACATAATTTTACACAAACACTGTCTTTGAGGTTGAAGCAAATCTGACTGATTTTCAATGTGAAAATAATCCAGTCAGAAGTCCAATACAACTGGTGCACTTATACTCAAAACATTTCTAAAGATAACTAATGTCAAATGAATCTTCAGTCAACAATGGTTTAAGAATGATGTTAACATCACAAGTAGGAATGCTATGTTTTCTAGCATTTGACATTTTCAGCGATCAAGAATTACTACATGTTGTAAATGGAAACAGCACTACTAAAAACAGAATGCTATAAATAGAATGATGTCTTTTGTTTCCAAAGCCAATATTCTAGAGTGATGCAAAAATAATAATAAAAGCGAGATATTTCGTGGTTAAGTTATCTCATGGGGAGATAACACTGCAGTCACAAGTGTGCAGGCAAGCATTCTCTAGACACGTGGGAAAACGGTTACGGTGAGCACTAACCCAATGACTGGTGTCCTTCTATAGCAAGAAAATTTGGACACCGAGAGAGACAGAGAGAATAATGCCCTGTGAAGACATAAAGAGGGACAGACACAGGGGGGAGAATACCATATGGTGACAGAGATAGACCTCACAGAGATGAAAACCAAGGAAAGCCAAGGACCATTGGCAACCATGAGAAGCCCGGCAGATATAAGAAAGGAGCCTCCCCCAGACCTCTCAGGGACAACATGTCTTTGCCAACATCTTGATCTTGGACTTCAAGCATCTATACCTGTGAGAGAATAAATTTTTGATGTTTTAAGCTGCCCCAGTTTGTGGTCATTTGTTTCAGCAATCCTGGGAACCTAATACAGGCACTGGGGCGGAGCAAGATGGCCGAATAGGAACAGCTCCAGTCTCCAACTCCCAGCGCGAGCGACACAGAAGACCGGTGATTTCTGCATTTTCAACTGAGGTACTGGGGTCGTCTCACTAGGGAGTGCCGGACAATCGGTGCTGGTCAGCTGCTGCAGCCTGACCAGCGAGAGCTGATGCAGGGCGAGGCATCGCCTCACCTGAGAAGCGCAAGGGGGAAGGGAATCCCTTTTCCTAGCCAGGGGAACTGAGACACACAACACCTGGAAAATCGGGTAACTCCCACCCCAATACTGTGCTTTAAGCCAATTGGCACACCAGGAGAATATATCCCACACGTGGCCGGGAGGGTCCCACGCCCACGGAGCCTCCCTCATTGCTAACACAGCAGTCTGCCGCGATCTATCCGCAAGGCAGCAGGGAGGCTGGGGGAGGGGCGCCCGCCATTGCTGAGGCTTAAGTAGGTAAACAAACCCACTGGGAAGCTCGAACTGGGTGGAGCTCACAGCAGCTCAAGGAAACCTGCCTGTCTCTGTAGACTCCACCTCTGGGGACAGGGCACAACAGGGGAAGCAGCAGAGGCCTGTGCAGACGCGAACGACTCTGTCTCACAGCTTTGAAGAGAGCAGTGGATCTCCCAACACGGAGGTTGAGATCTAAGAACGGACAGACTGCCTGCTCAGGTGGGTCCCTGACCCCTGAGTAGCCTAACTGGGAGACATCCCCCACTAGGGGCAGTCTGACACCCCACACCTCACAGGGTGGAGTACACCCCTGAGAGGAAGCTTCCAAAGTAAGAATCAGACAGGTACACTCGCTGTTCAGCAATATTCTATCTTCTGCAACCTCTGCTGCTGATACCCAAGCAAACAGGGTCTGGAGTGAACCTCAAGCAATCTCCAACAGACCTATAGCTGAGGGTCCTGACTGTCACAAGGAAAACTATCAAACAGGAAGGACACCTATACCAAAACCCCATCAGTACGTCACCATCATCAAAGACCAGAGACAGATAAAACCACAAAGATGGGGAAAAAGCAGGGCAGAAAAGCTGAAAATTCAAAAATTAAGAGCGCATCTCCCCCTGCAAAGGAGCGCAGCCCATCGCCAGCAACGGATCAAAGCTGGTCAGAGAATGACTTTGACGAGATGAGAGAAGAAGGCTTCAGTCCATCAAACTTCTCAGAGCTAAAGGAGGAGTTACGTACCCAGCGCAAAGAAACTAAAAATCTTGAAAAAAGAGTGGAAGAATTGACAGCTAGACTAATTAATGCAGAGAAGGTCATAAACGAAATGACAGAGATGAAAACCATGACATGAGAAATACATGACAAATGCACAAGCTTCAGTAACCGACTCGATCAACTGGAAGAAAGAGTATCAGCGATTGAGGATCAAATGAATGAAATGAAGCGAGAAGAGAAACCAAAAGAAAAAAGAAGAAAAAGAAATGAACAAAGCCTGCAAGAAGTATGGGATTGTGTAAAAAGACCAAATCTACGTCTGATTGGGGTGCCTGAAAGTGAGGGGGAAAATGGAACCAAGTTGGAAAACACTCTTCAGGATATCATCCAGGAGAACTTCCCCAACCTAGTAGGGCAGGCCAACATTCAAATTCAGGAAATACAGAGAACGCCACAAAGATACTCCTCGAGAAGAGCAACTCCAAGACACATAATGGCCAGATTCACCAAAGTTGAAATGAAGGAAAAAATCTTAAGGGCAGCCAGAGAGAAAGGTCGGGTTACCCACAAAGGGAAGCCCATCAGACTAACAGCAGATCTCTCGGCAGAAACTCTACAAGCCAGAAGAGAGTGGGGGCCAATATTCAACATTCTTAAAGAAAAGAATTTTAAAACCAGAATTTCATATCCAGCCAAACTAAGTTTCATAAGTGAAGGAGAAATAAAATCCTTTACAGATAAGCAAATGCTTAGAGATTTTGTCACCACCAGGCCTGCCTTACAAGAGACCCTGAAGGAAGCCCTAAACATGGAAAGGAACAACCGGTACCAACCATTGCAAAAACATGCTAAAATGTAAAGACCATCGAGGCTAGGAAGAAACTGCATCAACTAACGAGCAAAATAACCAGTTAATATCATAATGGCAGGATCAAGCTCACACATAACAATATTAACCTTAAATGTTAATGGACTAAATGCTCCAATTAAAAGACACAGACTGGCAAACTGGATAAAGAGTCAAGACCCATCAGTCTGCTGTATTCAGGAGACCCATCTCACCTGCAGAGACACACATAGGCTCAAAATAAAGGGATGGAGGAAGATCTACCAAGCAAATGGAGAACAAAAAAAACAGGGGTTGCAATACAAGTCTCTGATAAAACAGACTTTAAACCATCAAAGATCAAAAGAGACAAAGAAGGCCATTACATAATGGTAAAGGGATCAATTCAACAGGAAGAGCTAACTCTCCTAAATATATATGCACCCAATACAGGAGCACCCAGATTCATAAAGCAAGTCCTTAGAGACTTACAAAGGGACTTAGACTCCCATACAATAATAATGGGAGACTTCAACACTCCACTGTCAACATTAGACAGATCAACGAGACAAAAAGTTAACAAGGATATCGAGGAATTGAACTCATCTCTGCACCAAGTGGACCTAATAGACATCTATAGAACTCTCCACCCCAAATCAACAGAATATACATTCTTCTCAGCACCACATCGCACTTATTCCAAAATTGACCACATAATTGGAAGTAAAGCACTCCTCAGCAAATGTAAAAGAACAGAAATTATAACAAACTGTCTCTCAGACCACAGTGCAATCAAACTAGAACTCAGGACTAAGAAACTCAGTCAAAACCGCTCAACTACATGGAAACTGAACAACCTGCTCCTGAATGACTACTGGGTACATAACGAAATGAAAGCAGAAATAAAGATGTTCTTTGAAACCAATGAGAACAAAGATACAACATACCAGAATCTCTGGGACACATTTAAAGCAGTGTGTAGAGGGAAATTTATAGCACTAAATGCCCACAAGAGAAAGCTGGAAAGATCTAAAATTGACACTCTAACATCACAATTAAAAGAACTAGAGAGGCAAGAGCAAACACATTCAAAAGCTAGCAGAAGGCAAGAAATAACTAAGATCAGAGCAGAACTGAAGGAGATAGAGACACAAAAAACCCTCCAAAAAATCAATGAATCCAGGAGTTGGTTTTTTGAAAAGATCAACAAAATTGACAGACCGCTAGCAAGACTAATAAAGAAGAAAAGAGAGAGGAATCAAATAGACGCAATAAAAAATGATAAAGGGGATATCACCACCGACCCCACAGAAATACAAACTACCATCAGAGAATACTATAAACACCTCTACGCAAATCAACTAGAAAATCTAGAAGAAATGGATAATTTCCTGGACACTTACACTCTTCCAAGACTAAACCAGAAAGAAGTTGAATCCCTGAATAGACCAATAGTAGGCTCTGAAATTGAGGCAACAATTAATAGCCTACCCACCAAAAAAAGTCCAGGACCAGATGGATTCACAGCTGAATTCTACCAGAGGTACAAGGAGGAGCTGGTACCATTCCTTCTGAAACTATTCCAATCAATAGAAAAAGAGGGAATCCTCCCTAACTCATTTTATGAGGCCAACATCATCCTGATACCAAAGCCTGGCAGAGACACAACAAAAAAAGAGAATGTTAGACCAATATCCCTGATGAACATCGATGCAAAAATTCTCAATAAAATACTGGCAAACCGGATTCAGCAGCACACCAAAAAGCTTATCCACCATGATCAAGTGGGCTTCATCCCTGGGATGCAAGGCTGGTTCAACATTCGCAAATCAATAAACGTAATCCAGCATATAAACAGAACCAAAGACAAGAACCACATGATTATCTCAATAGATGCAGAAAAGGCTTTTGACAAAATTCAACAGGCTTCATGCTAAAAACACTCAATAAATTCGGTATTGATGGAACGTACCTCAAAATAATAAGAGCTATTTATGACAAACCCACAGCTAATATCATACTGAATGGGCAAAAACTGGAAAAATTGCCTTTGAAAACTGGCACAAGACAGGGATGCCCTCTCTCACCACTCCTATTCAACATAGTGTTGGAAGTTCTGGCTAGGGCAATCAGGCAAGAGAAAGAAATCAAGGGTATCCAGTTAGGAAAAGAAGAAGTCAAATTGTCCCTGTTTGCAGATGACATGATTGTATATTTAGAAAACCCCATTGTCTCAGCCCAAAATCTCCTTAAGCTGATAAGCAACTTCAGCAAAGTCTCAGGATACAAAATTAATGTGCAAAAATCACAAGCATTCTTATACACCAGTAACAGACAAGCAGAGAGCCAAATCAGGAATGAACTTCCATTCACAATTACTTCAAAGAGAATAAAATACCTAGGAATCCAACTTACAAGGGATGTAAAGGACCTCTTCAAGGAGAACTACAAACCACTGCTCAGTGAAATCAAAGAGGACACTAACAAATGGAAGAACATACCATGCTCATGGATAGGAAGAATCAATATCGTGAAAATGGCCATACTGCCCAAGGTTATTTATAGATTCAATGCCATCCCCATCAAGCTACCAATGAGTTTCTTCACAGAATTGGAAAAAACTGCTTTAAAGTTCATATGGAACCAAAAAAGAGCCCGCATTGCCAAGACAATCCTAAGTCAAAAGGACAAAGCTGGAGGTGTCACGCTACCTGACTTCAAACTATACTACAAGGCTACAGTAACCAAAACAGCATGGTACTGGTACCAAAACAGAGATATAGACCAATGGAACAGAACAGAGTCCTCGGAAATAATACCACACATCTACAGCCATCAGATCTTTGACAAACCTGAGAGAAACAAGAAATGGGGAAAGGATTCCCTATTTAATAAATGGTGCTGGGAAAATTGGCTAGCCATAAGTAGAAAGCTGAAACTGGATCCTTTCCTTACTCCTTATAAGAAGATTAATTCAAGATGGATTAGAGACTTAAATGTTAGACCTAATACCATAAAAACCCTAGAAGAAAATCTAGGTAGTACCATTCAGGACATAGGCATGGGCAAGGACTTCATGTCTAAAACACCAAAAGCAATGGCAGCAAAAGCCAAAATTGACAAATCGGATCTAATTAAACTAAAGAGCTTCTGCACAGCAAAAGAAACTACCATCAGAGTGAACAGGCAACCTACAGAATGGGAGAAAATTTTTGCAACCTACTCATCTGACAAAGGGCTAATATCCAGAATCTACAAAGAACTCAAACAAATATACAAGAAAAAAAACAAACAACCCCATCAAAAAGTGGGCAAAGGATATGAACAGACATTTCTCAAAAGAAGACATTCATACAGCCAACAGACACATGAAAAAATGCTCATCATCACTCGCCATCAGAGAAATGCAAATCAAAACCACAATGAGATACCATCTCACACCAGTCAGAATGGCAATCATTAAAAAATCAGGAAACAACAGGTGTTGGAGAGGATGTGGAGAAATAGGAACACTTTTACACTGTTGGTGGGATTGTAAACTAGTTCAACCATTATGGAAAACAGTATGGCAATTCCTCAAGGATCTAGAACTAGATGTACCATATGACCCAGCCATCCCACTACTGGGTATATACCCAAAGGATTATAAATTAGTCTACTACAAAGACACATGCACACGTATGTTTATTGCGGCACTATTCACAATAGCAAAGACTTGGAATCAACCCAAATGTCCATCTGTGACAGACTGGATTAAGAAAATGTGGCACATATACACCATGGAATACTATGCAGCCATAAAAAAGGATGAGTTTGCGTCCTTTGTAGGGACATGGATGCAGCTGGAAACCATCATTCTTAGCAAACTATCACAAGAAGAGAAAACCAAACACCGCATGTTCTCACTCATAGGTGGGAACTGAACAATGAGGAAACTTGGACTCGGGAAGGGGAACATCACACATTGGGGCCTATCATGGGGAGGGGGGAGGGGGGAGGAATTGCATTGGGGAGTTATACATGGTATAAATGATGACCTGATGGGTGCTGACGAGTTGATGGGTGCAGCACACCAACATGGCACAAGTATACATATGTAACAAACCTGCACGTTATGCACATGTACCCTAGAACTTAAAGTATAATAATAAAAAAAAAAAAAATACAGGCACTAAGATGTTATTCATTAAAAAAAAAGGAATCATGAGTCCTTCCGGAGCTAAGTACATGAAAAACACCATGATGAATCAATCATGACTCTTTCCTTGAGTTTACCATTTGATTGGGGAAATAACGCACAAATCATTATAAAGCAGATAGAAAGTCACATTGCTTTTAAAAGATACTTATCAATGCAGTTCCATTCTGTCACCTCTGAGCCTTCATTATGGAGAGTAAAAAAATAAACTGGATTCAAGGCTTCACATTGCCATCCCCCCATGAATCTGAGATTTAGGATTTGGGGCATATATATGTGGGGCAATAAGTGTGGGTAAGAGGAAAAGTTTGTAAGTTAAAACAGCAGGTCAGATATCGTCTCTAACTATTCCTGCTTCTAGACTTTTCTGGGAGAGCCAAATTGTCTCATAGTAGATGCTTGCTTCTTCATGGAAGCATACAGCCTCAAGAAAACCAAAGCATAGTAGTTATGCTGATATCAGCCTGCCTGCTCCTCATGACATCTGCTTTCTCTCTTCCTGTTAGTGACCACTCCCCAACAGCACATGGGCCAGAGGTGGGACTGGCAATCACTGTGTTTTTTCCAGCAAGAGGAGGAGAATGGTTACAATGGAAGACACGGCATTGAGAAATGATCCAAAAACATGTGTCTGGGTCTTGCCTGAGATTGCTATATGGAATTTGAAGGCAGAGAAGTTGTCTCTTCCCTGAAAGGATAAGAGATCTAGGGTACCAGCTGCTGTTTGCTCTCAATATGGAGAAGGTCTATCTGAAAAAAGAAGCCATGCACAACCAACCAAAACCATGATAAAGGAAGAGGCAGATTCCTGTGTACCCAGACCCAGAAACGCCAAAGTCTTATCCACCCCTGCACTTCTTGGCCGTGTAAGACAACATACTCCATCTTTCAGTTTGGCTCCTCCCTCAGAATGAGCCCCAACCTTCACAAATGTGTGCCTCTGTTAATGAACACAGCCCCACTGGCCATTGCATATCACACCACCTTGTTTATACCCTTGCACAGAATCTTATTCTTTCATAAGTATAACATTCCAAATTTGGGGGAAAAAACCCAGTGCACACATTAATTTATTTTAACCACTAATTGCAGTATATCTATCATCTATCTACCTATAAGTAGATTCATTTAAATATAGAGCTATCCTAGTAATGCAAGGTTAGCTTAACACTGAAATGCCAATCAGCATAGTTTTCTATATAGATGAAATAATTCATTAATAGAAAGAAAGAAAATCATTATAGTCTCAACAGTTTAAGAATAGGCATTTGACAAAGTCTAACATCTATTAATATTTTAAAAAACATCAATAAAATAAGAATGTAAGTGAACTTCCTCAACCTGATACAATGCTTCTACAGCAAACCTATATGTAAAATTAGAATTAATGGTGAAACACTGCTTTCCTCTTAAGAGCAGAATCAAAAACAAGGATATTTGCTCTCAGTACATTTATTAAATATCCTATTGGAAATCCTAGACAATAAGTTAAGAAGTCATGATAAAGGAAGACAATAAGTCATGCCATAAAAATTAGAAATGCCACAAAAATTAGAAAATTTGGGAGGAAGTCTCTAAGATGGGCCTTCCCCAGGATCCCTGATCCTGGCACTTATGCCTTCATCTAATCCCCTCTCCTTGAGTGTGGGCTGGGCTTACCCAACTGATTCTAGCAAACCAAATGTGGCAGAAACGAAAGAATGTCACTCTTGATATCAAGTTCTAAAAAGATGGCGGCAGTTGCTGGGCAGTCTCTGGCTCTCTCTCTCTGTCAGATCACCAGCTGCTACAGCATGAAGTCACCCAGGAGGTCTGCTGAGAGCATTGCAAGAAATCAGGGCCTGACAGCCACCATATGAATGAGTTTTGAAGTAGACCTTCTGGGGCCTGGAAACAGCCAAGTGAGTATGCTTGGAAGCAGACACCACCCTATCCGAGTTTAACCTTCATATGAGACCACAGCCCCAGCTAGCAGCCTACATGCAACCTCATGAGAGACTTTAAGCCAGAGTGACCCAGCTAAGCCACATCCACATCCCTAACCCACAGAAACTCTGAGATAATAAATATGTCATTTTACACCAAATTATGACATTTTATTTGAGGTAATTTTTTATGCAGCAATGAATAAATCAAACAAGTAAGTATACAACTGTCTTTATTTGCAGAAGATATGACTTCTATTGAAAGAAACAAAGGAATCTGTGAAAGAGAGCCTAGTATTAATACATGAGTTATGCAAGGTCACAGGATGCAATATCAATTTTATTTCTATATACTGGCAACAAAAAAAGAAATTAAAAAATAAGCATTTAAAGTAGAATTAAAAACATAAAATATTTGAGGATAAATTGACTAACCTAAGTGCAGAATATGTAACTAGAAACTACAAAACATTGCAAGCAAAGTTAAAGAAAATCTAAATAAATTGGGAAATACATCATGTTAAAAGAGGAAAAGAATAAATACTGTTATGATGTCAGTTCTCTCCAAATTACCTATAAATTCAATAAACTTTCTGTCAAACTATGATCAGCCTTTAAAAAAAAACTTGACAAGCTGATTCTAAAATTTATATGAGAATTAAATGACCTAAAACTGGTCAAGGGTTTAAGAACTGGATGGAACATTTATGGCAATATTTCAATGTTATAATTTCTTTTTCACCCAAATACTGTATAACAGTTTTTTCTTGTTTTATTTTGTTTAGATTTATTTTTGTTGTTGTTCTGTTTGCATTGTATTGACCAAACATTATTTCATAGTGCAAACTGTAGGCAGAGAATATGGCTAGAATTATTTATGCTTTGAAAATCTACTGTAATTTTATAGTTTTAATTTTTCCATAAAATTAACTTTAAAAATGTATATATTAGATTTTTATTATTTAATATAGTGCTATAATTCAAGCCATGACTAGTGCATTTCTGTAACAAATTTTCAAAGGAAGACAATACTTCAAAATCAGAAACATTCCTAAAAAGGGAAGTTATTGATTTTTCAAATACTAACTGTGGGCAAGTCTAACTGGGGGCATCTTGTAGTGGTTCTCCCTTACATGATCTCTTATGGGCTGAAAATGTGCTCCCCTAGACCCCCATGTTCCTAGGGAATCTCGTTTTTTCCAGGGCATCTCTTTTTAAGGGCCCCTCTCCTAATGCTCTACAGACAGTCTACTTACGCTTTTGGTCTTCTATGTGGCATTTTATCACTTCTATCAAAGCAAGGGGATATGTTTCCCATTTTTATTTAAATGATATATACAAGCACTGTCTGAATAATAATACAATATTTTAAAAATCTTTTGGCCAGGTGCGGTGGCTCATGCCTGTTATCCCAGCACTTGGGGAGGCCGAGGTGGATGGATCACAATGTCAAGAGATCAAGACAATCGTGGCCAACGTGGTGAAACCCCATCTCTACTAAATATACAAAAATTAGACGGGCGTGGTGGCACATGCCTGTAGTCCCAGCTTCTCGGGGAAGCTGAGGCAGGAGAATCGCTTGAATTCAGGAAGCGGAGGTTGCAGTGAGCTGGGATTGTGCCACTGCACTCCAGCCTGGTGACAGAACAACAACAAAAAAATTAAGTATTATGTTTTTCTATTGTAAAGGAAAGTGTTCACAGTCAAGTTTTCTTTACATCTTAGGCCATAAGAAGCAGAATTCTGTGTCCTCTACACAACCATCTACCCTCCAAATTTTTCTGGCATTTCTTCCTAGCTTCTTTAACCCTGAATTGGCCTACTTTGTGGCACCTTCCCCTTCCTCTCTGGTATATGAAATTTCCTAAGCCTCTGTGATGGTTTTACTCTGTTTTTAAGCTACTAACTGGGCAGTCATGCAATCATGTTACTAAATTCACTCTGAGTTTTCATGCTTTCTTTCTTCCCACTTCACTTTCTTCTTCTGTATGGGTAAAGCTCTCTGCACTGTTGTACCCAGTGTCTTAGTTATGCCACATTCTCAGCAGTTGGAGGCCCCTGTCTGCCAAGCACTCCTGCCTCCGTTGTGCAGTGATCCTCCATGAGCAGGTATCTTGAGAGGTGGAGGAGCCTTCAGGGCTTTCTGATTCCCACTCATTTTCTTACAGATCAAATGCCCCAAGTTGCCTTTAATCTTTACTTATTTTGCTCTCATTTTTCCCCAACTGGAACTATCTAAAAGGGTTGCTATGGGGTCAAAAAATAATGACTACATATAGCAATGAAATTTGGCCAAATAAAGGGGTTTTTTAAATTTTATATTCCAGTTCTTCCTGCAGTTTCCTTTTGCCATCAGGACTGAGGCCACAGTAGGTGTACACTCCTGCCTGGTGCCCTCCCCTGCAACTTTCTGCTGGTGCCCACTAATTCCTGTGGACTCTTGGCTCTCACACTTCCCTGTGAGCTTCTGAATCTGCACCAGCAAGTGACCAGCTAGCCACTTGAGACTGTTGGATTTTTATCAAACTGTAATATTCAAGGGTATCTCTATATTCAACTTCATCAAAGAGTACTATAAAACCATCCAGCCTCTGCCAGGTTCTGAGCAGAGAGAAATCTATGCCTTCCTCTCTCTTCTTCTCTCTTCTCCCCAGACAATTGCATTCTTATACAGTCAGCTTCCTGATCCCTGCACCAGAGCAAGGGGCATACACTTAAGTAGATCAAAAAAAGGATATCAGAGGCTGAATGCATTTAACGATTGTTGTGTTGAACCATTCCTTTCAGGAACTTGTTGCCCAAATCTTATCTAAAGAGAGTGACATCATTTCAGCATCTGAGAGTGCAGTACAGATGTTTAAGGATCCAAGGAGCAGGAGTGAGGGATAAACAAACCAACATACTCCTATCTGCAAGGCTTCAAAAGGCAGCTGCAGACACCTTGAAATGCCCATCCGTTCAGTCCTCTCTTCTACCAACACCTTTCTCACCAGCAGGATCTGCCTCACAGTTTGCAGCATTCACTGCAAAGTGGAGGTAAGGCCCTTGTTTAAAGAAGTATTAAAAAAATTCAACATAGAGAGAGAAAAGCATTAAACCAAGCATGGAGCCACCTGGAATGCACATATCACATTCCCATGAAGCTGGTCCCATGAAGCTAGTCAGCATAAAAGAACACACAAGAACAGAGCACAACTTTCTGCTGTCCCATTTATTGTTCACCTGCCAATCTGTTGCAGGCACTTATTGTTATTAAATAAATTGTTCCCCTTTTTTTTTCCTGAATTTTTATCTATTGTACATTGTCAAATACATTCCTCTCCATTTGGGTAAAGAGACAATTGATGCAAATCTTACAATACCACAGGTTTTCCAAGTTACTCACTATGGTCTGAAAATTTGTGTCCCCCTAATATTCACATTTTGCTATTCTAAGCCCCCAGTTTATAACATTAAGAGGGACTTTAGGAAGTGATTAAGTCATAAAAGCAGAGCCCTCATGAATAGGATTAGTGCTTTCATAAGAGAAGCCTAAAGGAGCTCCTTCACCCCTTCGGCCATGTGAGGATACAGTGAAAAAGTATTCTTTATGAACTAATAGGTGGCCTCACTGAACCTGCCCCTGCCTTGATTTTGATATTCGCTGCCTCCAGAACTGTGAGAAATAAATTTATGATGTTGATAAGTTACCCAGTCTAAGTTATTTTGTTATAGCAGCCTGAATGGACTAAGACAGTATCTTCATTCATCAAAGATTCTCCCTGAATTGCCGGTTGACCTGCAGCAAGATTATCATCACTGTTTATCAGCCACAATGAGACCTCTTAAACTCTAAACGTAGTGCTCTGGAAAGCAGCCCTGTCTTTGAGGGTTTGGTTGCAACAAAACCTCTCCCCCCTTTGTACTTTCTTAGCACAGTCATTCCAAAAGAGGGTAACTGCTGCATGTTTCCAGGTCCTCCCTGAGAACACAGTCAACTGTGGAGGATGTGGAGAGATGTCAACATCACCTAGAACATTAGCCTCCAACACACCTGAGTTAAAGTAGGCACTTCCCCTGCTTTTGGTGAGTCTTAGCAAGAAAGCAATTTTCTGTCCAACAGCAATGTTTCTCAAAATCTTCCCCTTAAACTATCCCTTGGGGAAAAGGAAAGAAATAGACCACTGACGTCTGGAAGTGTCAGTGGAGCTTCAGAAAAAGTAAAATTCATATTTAAATCTTCATGTTTCACCTGTAAATGTCATGTAGATGTTTATGTTACTACCTATCATATTGTTTATAATAATAATATTTTTAAGTAATGCACAAACTTTCATCACATAACCTGCAAGAAAAATTGCTGACATTCTACCTTCCTGTATTTTCTGACACGTGTGCCTATCTTTTAGAAATTACAAAACTAAAATGTGAACAAGTTTGAGAGTTAAAAATTCTAGGGAGGACCCTGATATTTGGGAGCCCCCACACGTTTTTGAACTTTACATAAAAAAGGATCTTACAATAAACATTGGAGCAGAAACGCCTTATACTTCTGGCAGGGAGAGAGGAAAATGGACCATTTTAAAATATGGCAGAGTATTCTGTTTTTCTTAATAAGGCCTTCCCTCAGAAGAAACTAGCTAACCAGATATAACCTGCTGAAGTTTATCAGAGCCTAGCTGACTCAGGGAAAAGAAATGCCCAACTTCGGCCCTCTTCTAGGTATTCTGTTCCATCTAAGAGGAAAAAGGGTGGAACATAATAATCACATATGAAGATCTCTGTTCAGAGGTATAGGTGCACTGAAAGATTGAAACCTAATTACAGGACTAGAGAATGCATCACCTCCCACCACAACTTACCACCACATTACTAAAGGCAGATTTACAGCAGTTAATTATACCCAGAATAGCATGTCTAACTATCAAGAAAAAATTACAATACACATTAAAAGACAAAAAAATAGAGTTTAAAGAAATAGAAAGAGCATCAAAAGCAGACTCAGCTATGGCAGGGATGTTGAAATTATCAGACCAGGAATTTGAAATTGTAATAGTTAATATTTTATGGACTCTAAGGGATAAAATAGATAGCATGCAAGAACAAATTCACAATCTAAGCAGAGAGATGGAAATAATAAGAAAGAACAAAAAAAAAAGGAATGCCACAGAGCAAAAACAATATAACAGAAATAAAGAACATTTTTATTGGCTTATTAATACAGTAGACGTGACTAAGGGAAAAAAAACTCTGAGCCTAAGAATGTTTCAGTAGAAACTTCCAACACTGGAAAAAAGCAAAAACAAAAAAGTCTAAAAAAATAAAGAACTTCTTTATGGAAGAGGGAGGCAAGATGGCCTACTAGACAAAGCCAGGAGGAACACCTGCCACTGAGAGGCCAGGACATCAGGATAACTGGCACACTCTGAGAAGATCTTCAGAGGAAAGGCATTGCAAGTAGATGAAGGGTGGATACAGATGCTAGACTGAAGTAAGGATGAAGCTGGGAACCCCACTTGGGGCTATCAGGCACCAGGACTCATTCCTGAACACAAATGACTCCTGTGAAAGAGGTGAGTTGAACAGATGAAGAGTGTTTTGCTTTCACCAGAGACCTCTAGAATCCTAACAGCAGGAGACCTTGCAACACCCACAGAAACTTGAGCTGGCAGGCAGAACTGCTTAGAGAGGCGAAAGGCAAAACTCCAGCCAGTGTGGAGCCCAGAGTGTTTTGGTGCAGGAGCAACTGCAGTGCAGCACGGCCTGGGATGCCCATCCCACAAGGCTCACCTTCTCTCTTAGGAGACTTTAAGCAAACTAACTTTTATAAGTAAAGGAAAAATAAGATCCTTTTCAGACAAGCAAATGTTAAGGGAATTTGTTACCACTGGGCCTGCCTTACAGTAACTCCTGAAGAGAGTGCTAAATATCGAAACAAAAAAAACAAAAGACTGTTGCCAGCTACTACAAAAACACACCTAAGTACATAAACCAGTAGCAGTATTAAAAAACCACATAAACAAGTCTGCATGGTAACCAGCCAACAGCATGATGACAGGATCAAATCCACACAGATCAATACTAACTTTGAGTGTAAATGGGCTAAATGCCCCAATTAAAGGGCACAGAGTGCTAAGTTGGATACAGAAGCAAGACTCAACAGTATGCTGTCTTCAAGAGACCCATCTAACATGCAGTGACACCAACAGGCTCAAAATAAAGGATGGAGAAAAACATGGGAAAAAAGTGCAGTTGCTATTCTAATTTCAAACAAAACAGGCTTTAAGCCAACCAAGATAAAAGAAGACAAACAAGGGCATTACACAGTAAAGAGCTCAATTCAACAAGACCTAACTACTCTAAATATACAAGCACCCAACACAGAAGCACCCAGATTCATAAAGCAAATTCTTAGAGATACATGAGGAGACTTACATAACCACACATAATAGTAGGAGACTTCAACACCCTACTGAGAGTATTAAACACATTATTGAAGCAGAAAACTAACCAAGATATTCAGGATCTGAATTCAACACTTGATCAAATAGACCTAATAGACATCTTACAGAACTCTCTACTCCAAAACAACAGAATATACCTCCAATATCAATGACATAATTTGACATAAAATAATCCTCAGCAAATTCAAAAACACCTGAATCATACCAATCACACTCTTGGCCACAATGCAATAGAAATAGAAATCAGTACTAAGAAAATTCCCCAAAACCATACCATTACATGGAAATTAAACAACCTGCTCCTGAATGGCTTCTGGGTAATTAACAAAATTAAGGCAGAAATTGAGAGGTTATTTGAAACTAATGAGAACAAAGACACAACATATCGGAATCTCCGGGAAACAGCTAAAGCTGTTTCAAGAGTGAAATTTATAGTACTAAATGCCCACATCAAAAAATTAGAAAGGGAATCCAGAAATTTGTTATTTGAAAGAATTAATAAGATAGACCACCCGCTCAACTAATAAAGAAAAAAAAAAAAAAAAAAGAGAGAGAGAAGCTATATAAACAATTAGAGATGACAAAGGGGACATTACCACTGGCCCCAGAGAAATACGAAAAAACCCTCAGAGACTACTCCAAACACCACTGTGCACACAAGCCAAAAAACCTAGAAGAAATGGATAAATTCCTGGACATTTCTGGTGGGAAAGTAATTTGACCCAGCAAGCCAATATTGAGTACACACCCCAAAGGAAATCAATTTTCTACCATAGAGATGCATCCATATGTATGTTCATTGCAGCACTATTCACAATACCAAAGAAATTGAATTAACCTAAATTCCTATAAATGGTAGACTGACTCAAGAAAAGGTAGTACATATACACGGTGGAATACTATGCAGTTATTAAAAAAAGAGAATGAGATCATGTCCTTTTCAACATGAATGGAGTTGAAGGCCATCATCCTAAGTGAACTAATATAGAAACAGAAAACCAAACACTGCATGGTCTCAATTATACATGGAAGCTAAATGTTGAGTACATATGAACACTAAGAAGGGAAAAACAGACATCAGGGCCAACTTGAAGGTATAGGGAGGAAGGAGACTAAGGCTTGAAAAACTATCCACTTAGTATTAAGATTCTTACCTAGGTGGAAAAATTATCTGTACATAAAATCCCCATGACACACAATTTACCTGTATAATAAATATGCACAAGTACTTCTGAATCCAAAATAAGGTTTAAAAATTAATTAGTTAATTAATTTAAAAAACATACCATCTAAAAACATTAGGACAACTGAAAACTGTGATATGTATTTAATGAGAATAGTAGAAGGAGAAGAAAGACAGAAAGAAACATGATATATCTGAAGCAATAATGACTGAGATTTTTTCCCAAATTGTCAGATACCAAACTAGAATTCAGGAAGCTCAGGGAATTCAAGATGAATGCCTGAGAAACTTCACCTTACCACATTACTTTTAAACTACAAAAAGTTAAAAATTAAAAAAAAAAAATTGAAAGAAATGAGAGGGAATAAACACCATATATAGAGAGCAGCAAAGATAAGAATTTCTTCTGATTTTTTTTCAGATGTTATGCAATTTTATTAGTTTGTTTTCATGTGCTACTGATAAAGACATACCCAAAACTGGGCAATTTACAAAAGAAAAAGGTTTATTGGACTTAAAATTCCACGTAGCTGGGGAGGCCTCACAATCATGGCAGAAGGCAAAGAGGAGAAAGTCACATCTTACATGGATGGCAGCAGTCAAAAAGAGCTTGTGCAGTGCAATTCCCATTTTTAAAATCATCATATCTCACAAGTTCCATTCACTACCATGAGAGCAGCACAGTAAAGACTGCCCCCACCCCACATAATGCAATCATCTCTCACTGGGTCCCTCCCATAACACGTGGGACTTATGGGGGCTACAAGATGAGATTTGGCTGGAGACACAGAGCCAAACCATATCATTCTGCCCCTGGGCCCTCCCAAATATTATATTTTCATATTTCAAAACCAATCATGCCTTCCAAACAGTACCACAAAGTCTCAACTCATTTTGACATTAGCTCAAATGTCCACATTTCAAAGTCTCATCTGAGACAAGGCAAACCCCTTCCATCTATGAG
This sequence comes from Rhinopithecus roxellana, assembly GCF_007565055.1. Lineage (NCBI taxonomy): Eukaryota > Metazoa > Chordata > Mammalia > Primates > Cercopithecidae > Rhinopithecus > Rhinopithecus roxellana. The sequence goes on along the minus strand of NC_044551.1, from coordinate 22,477,949 downwards.
CCTGTAAAATCGAAAGCAAGTTAGTTACTTCCTAGATACAATGGGTGTACAGGTATTGAGTAAAAGCAGCCATTCAAAATGGGAGAAATTGGCCAAAACAAAGGGGCTATAGGCCCATGCAAGTCCAAAATCCAGCAGGGCTGGATTCAAATCCTAAAGCTCCCAAATGATCTCCTTTGACTCCATGTCTCACATCCAGGTCGTGCTAATGCAGAAAGTAGGTTCCCATGGTCTTGAGCAGCTCTGACCCTGTGGCTGTACAGGGTACAGTCTCCATCCTAGCTGTCTTCACAGTGTTCAGTGTCTGTGGCAAGATGTCAGTAGATCTACCATTCTGGGGTCTGGAGGATGGTGGCCCTCTTCTCACAGCTCCATTAGGCCATGCTCTAGTAGGGACACTGTGTGAAGACTCTGACCCCACATTTCTCTTCCACACTGCCATAGCAGAGGTTCTCCACAAGGGCCCCATCTCTGCAGCAAACTTCTGCCTGGGCATCCAGGCATTTCCATACAACTTATGAAATCCATGCAGAGGTTTCCAAACCCCAATTCCTGACTGCCGTGCACTTGTAGGCTCAACACCATCTGGAAGCTGCCAAGGCTTGAGGTTTGCACCCTTTGAAGCCATGGCCCAAGCTTTATGTTGGCACCTGTCAGCCATGGCTGGAGCAGCTGAGACACAGGGCACCAAGTCCCTAGACTGCACACAGCACAGGAACCCTAGACCCAGCCCACAAAACTACTTTTTCCTCCTCAGCCTCTGGGCCTGTGATGAGAAGGGCTGCCTTGAAGACCTCTGACATGCCCTGGAGAAAATTTCCCCATTGTCTTGGTGATTAACATTTAGCTCCTCCTTACTTGTGATGGTAAATACTGAGTGTCAACTTAATTGGATTGAAGGATACAAATTACTATGCTGTGTATATCTGTGAGGTGTTGCCAAAGGAGATTAACATTTGAGTCAGTGGGCAGGGAAAGGCAGACCTAATCTTAATCTGGGTGGGCATCATTTTAGCTGTCAGTATGGCCGGAATAAAGCAGGCAGAAAAACATTTAGAATTTAGACTGACCTAGCCTCTGAGCTTACATATTGGACTCCAAGTTCTTCAATTCTGGGACTTGGACTGGCTTTCCTTGCTCCTCAGCTTGCAGACAGCCTACTGTGGGACCTTGTGATCATGTGAGTTCATATTTAACAAACTTCCATATATATATATAGTACATTATATTCATATTCATATTCATATATATATGTTCTATTATATTTTGTCCCTCTAGAGAACCATGACTAATACAGATTTTGGTACCAGAAGTGGTTCCAGAGGAACATAATATTAAGGATAGAGTTCTTTCACTGGTTTTGGGGTTTCTGGAGTTGACTGCTTAATATGATTAGACTCCAAAATGCTAAGGACTCTATTTCTAATAGTATGGAGAAAATTGATAGTCCTTGGCATGAACTATTTAGAGAGTTATGCAAAATAAATGCATTTGACATTCGTGATTCACCACTTATGAGAGGAGTTTAGTGACTCTATAGATACCTTTGACCATATGTAGAGAACCCAGGAACATAATGAAGCTGCTTTATTGCTCCTAAGTTTCGAGGAAAAAGTGATGAAAGAAAATGATGAACTCAGGGATTCTGTCTCCCGGCTTCAGAAGCAGATGCTGAGCCTCAAAACTGCTAAGATTGCCCTGAGCAAGAGTCTCATCTCCTGTAGAGAAAGAGTTGAAATTACACAAAAACAGACACAAGCTTTTATCATGCAAGTGGCTGACCTGCAACAAAGGTGCATGCACAGCCTCACCAGGTGTCTACTGTTAAAGTGAGGGCATTAATTGGAAAAGAATGGGACCCTGCAACTTGGAATGGGGACATGTGGGAGGGCCCTAATGAAGCTCGGGACACTGAGTTTGTAAACTCTGATGAACCTTTTTGCCAGAAGAAACAGCTTCCTCATCCCCAGTAGTGGGAACATCCCCTCCCCAACCCATGCTGGCATCAACCTTTCCACCTTTGTCTGAGGAGATAAACCCTATTATGCCTGAACAACAGTGATGGCCTCCTCTGAGGCAGTTGCCAGGCAAGATAATGTTGATTTCCCTCAGGAGCCACCTCCAACACCCTTGTTTGTTTCTAGACCGATAACTATACTAAAGTCTCAGTGGGACCCTAGAGGTGTGGTTGAGAGTGTGACTCACAAGGAGGTATGCTACACTCAAAAAGAACTGCTTGAATTTTATATTAACAGAAATCTGGAGAAGAGACATGGGAATAGATATTAAGGGTGTGAGATAATGGTAGAAGGAACACAGAGTTGTATCATACTGAATTTATTGATTTGAGCCCACTCTGCTCAAATCAAAATGTAGGGACTCTGTATTTAATGCTGCAGCTTGGGAAGTTACAAAAGATTCTAATAGTTTATTTGCTTGGTTAGCCAAAATATGGATTGAAAGATGGCCAACTGTGAGTGAGCTGGAAATGCCTGATCTCCCTTAGTTTAATGTAGAGGAAGGGATCCAAAGGCTTAGGGAGATTGGGATAGCGGAGTGGATTAGTCATTTTAGACCTACTCATCCCAGCTGGGAGGGTCCAGAAAATATCCCCTTGACCAGTGCCTTGCAAAATAGAGGACAGGACCTGCATCTTTGAAGAGCCCTCTAATTGTTTTTCTCTGTATGTCAGATCTAACAGTGGGAACCACAGTCACTCAGCTACAAAACTTAAATACGATGGGAATAATTGAATCCTGAGGTGGGAGAAGCCAAGTGGCAGCACTCAACCATCAAAGGCAAGGTGGGCATAGCTATAGCTACCATAATGGAAAACAGAGGCAAAACAGCAATAAGATTAGTCTGATGCCTGTAGAACTGTGGCACTGGCTAATTAATCACGGTGTCCACAGGAATGAAATTGATAGGAAACCTACTGCCTTGCTACTTAATTTACACAAGCAGAAAACTTCTAGGCCAAATGGACAAAAGATTAATCTGAATTATAAAAACAGATAATCATGGCCCCTCAATGAATTTCCAGACTTGAGCCAGTTTGCAGACCCAGAACCCCTTGAATGAAAGGGAGGCCAGGTCCCCTTGCGGAAGGACCCTGATATATTACCAACAATTTATGCCATGAATCTTCCTCCCATCCTTTTCCCAAGGAGATCTTCACCCTTTTGCCAGGGTAACTGTGCATTGGGGAAAGGGAAATTATGAGACATTTGGGGAACTACTGGACATTGGCTCCGAGCTTATGTTGATTCCAGGGAACCCAAAATATTACTGTGGTCCTCCAGTTAAAGAAGGGGCTTATGGAGGTGAGGTAATTAATGGAGTTTTAGCTCTTGTCCGACTTATAGTGGGTCCAGTGGGTCCCTGGACTCATCCTGTGGTCATTTACCCAGTGTCAGAATGCATAATTGGTATAGACATACTTAGCAGCTGGCAGAATCCACACATTGGCTCCCTGACTCATAGGGTGAAGGCTATTATGGTGAGAAAGGGCAAAGGGAAGCCAGTAGAGTTGCCTCTACCTAGAAAGATAGCAAATCAAAAACAGTATCACATCCCCGGAAAGATTGTGGAGACCAGTGCCACCATCAAGGACTTGAAAGACGCAGGGGTGGTGATTCCCACCACATTCCTGTTCAACTCTCGCATTTGGCCTGTGCAGAAGACAGGTGGATCTTGGAGAATAACAGTGGATTATCATAACCTTAACCAAGTTGTGACTCCAATTGCAGCTGTTGTACCAGATGTGGTTTCATTGCTTGAGCAAATTAACACATCTCCTAGTACCCGGTATGGAGCCATTGATTTGGCAAATGCCTTTTTTTCCATTCCTGTCCATAAGGCCCACCAGAAACAATTTGCTTTCAGTTGGCAAGGCCAGAAATATACCTTTACTGTCCTGCCTTAGGGGTATATCAACTCCAGCTTTATGTCATAGAGACCTTGATCGCCTTTCACTTCCACAAAATATTACACTGGTCCATTACATTGATGACATTATGCTGATTGGATCCAGTGAGCAAGAAATAGCAAACACAGTAGACTTACTGGTGAGACATTTGTGTGCCAGAAGATGTAAAATAAATCTGATTAAAATTCAGGGACCTTCTACCTCAGTAAAATTTCTAGGGGTGAAGTGGTCTGAGGCCTGTTGAGACATTCCTTCTAAGGTGAAGGATAAGTTGCAGCATTTGGCCCCTCCTACAATCAAGAAAGAGGCACAATGCCTAGTGGGCCAATTTGGATTTTGGAAACAACACATTCCTCATTTGGATGTGTTACTCTGGCCCATTTATCAGGTGACCCAAACGGTTTCCAGTTTTGAGTGGGATCCAAAACAGGAGAGTGCTCTACAACAGGTCCAGGCTGCTGTACAAGCTACTCTGCCACTTGGGCCATATGAACCCTGCAGATCCAATGGTGCTTGAGGTGTCAGTGGCAGATAAGGATGCTGTTTGGAGCCTTTGGCAGGCCCCCATAGGTGAATCACAGCAGAGGCCTCTAAGATTTTGGAGCAAGGCCATGCCATCTTCTGCAGATAACTATTCTCCTTTTGAGAGATAGCTCTTGGTCTGTTATTGGACTTCGGTGGAAATTGAATGTTTGACTGTGGGTCACCAAGTCACCACATGACCTGAAATACCCATCATGAACTGGGTGCTTTCTTACCTATCTAGCCATAAAATGGGTCATGCACAGCAATATTCCATCATCAAATGAAAGTGGTATGTATGTGATTGGGCTCGAGCAGGTCCTGAAGGCACAAGTAAGTTACATGAGGAAGTAGCTCAAGCGCCCATGATCTCCACTCCTGCTACCCTGTCTTCTCTCTCCCAGCCTGCATGGATGACCTCATGGGGAGTTCTCTATGACCAGTTGGCAGAGGAAGTAAAGACTAGGGCCTGATTCACAGATGGTTCTGCACGAAATACAGGCACCACCTGAAAATAGACAGCTGTAGCACTGCAGCCCCTTTTTAGGACACCCTTGAAGGACAGCAGTGAATGGAAACCTTCCCAGTGGACAGAACTTCGAGCAGTGCACCTGGTTGTGCACTTTGCATGGAAGGAGAAATGGCCAGATGCGCGATTATATACTGTTGGGCTGTAGCCAATGGTTTGGCTGGATAACCAGGGACTTGGAAGAAGCATGATTGAAAAGTTGGTGACAAAGAAATTTGGGGAAGAAGTATGTAGATCAACCTCTCTGAGTGGTCAAAAACTATGAAGATATTTGTATCCCATGTGAGTGCTCACCAATGGGTGACCTCATTAGAGGAGGATTTTAATAATCAAGTGGATAGGATGACCGGTTCTGTGGACACGACTCAGCCTCTTTCCCCAGCCACCTTTGTCATCGCCCAATGGGCCCATGAACAAAGTGGCCATGGTGGCAGGGATGGAGGATACGCATGGGCTCAGCAACATGGACTTCCACTCACCAAGGCTGACCTGGCTACAGCCACAGCTGAGTCCCAAATTTGCCAACAGCAGAGACTAACACTGAGCCCTCGATATGACACCATTCTTCAGGGTGATCAGCCAGCTACCTGGTAGCACATTGATTATATTGGAAATCTTCCAACATGGACAGGGTAGAGGTTTGTCCTCAATGGAACAGACACTTACTCTGGATATGGGTTTGCCTATCCTGCACACAAAGATCCTTCTTCTGCCAAGATTACCATCCATGGACTCACGGAATGCCTTATCCACCATCATGGCATTCAACACAGCATTGCCTCTGACCAAGACACTCACTTTACAGCTAAAGAAGTGCGGAAGTGGGCTCGTGGTCATGGAATTCACTGGTATTACCATGTTCCCCATGATCCTGAAGCAACTAGATTGATAGAATGGTGGAATGGCCTTTTGAAGTCACAATTACTATAGCAACTAGGTGACAATACTTTGCAGGGCTGGGGAAAAGTTCTCCAGAAAGTCATGTATCCTTTGAATCAGCATCCAATATATGGTATTGTTTCTCCCATACCCAGGAGTCACAGGTCCAAGAATCAAGGAGTGGAAGTGGAAGCAGCACCACTCCCCATCAGCCCTAGTGATCTACTATCACATTTTATGCTTCCTGTTCCCACAACATTACATTCCACTGGCCTAGAGGTATTAGTTCCAGAGGGAGGAATGCTGCCGTCAGGAGACACAACAACAATTCCATCAAACTGGAAGCTGAGATTGCCACCTGGAAGCTTTGGGCTCCTTCTACCTTTAAGTCAACCAGCTAAGAAGGGAGTTACAGTGTTGCTGGGGTGATTGTCCTGCCCCCCTAATTCAGTCATCTCTCATTGGGTCACTTCCACAAAATGAGATTTGAGTTGGGACATGGAGCCAAACCATACCAGCAATTAAGAAGAGAGTGTAGTGAAATATTTAAAGTGTTTAAGAAAACAAAAAACCACCAACTGAGAATTCTGTACTTAGTGAAATTATCCTCCTGAAGTGAAAGAGAAAGACTTTCTGAGACAAAAACAATTTAAAGATTTCTTTGTCAGCAAACCTACCTTACAAGAAATGTTAAAAGAGAGAAGAAAAATAAATATCAGAAACTCTGATACTTATTTTTAAAAAGGAAGAGCATTAGAGAAGCACAAAGTGAAAATAATATACAAAATGTTGTCTTATTGTTATTTGATATAGTCTATAAAATAATCTGTTCAAAATAATAACAGCAAAAACATATTTAATTAAGCATACATATACATGCTTATGTATGTTTATGAATAAGTAGGAAATAAATGACAGCAATCTTAAAGAGATGGTTACACAGCTTGACTCTGTGTCCCCACCAAAAATCTCACCTTGACTTGTAGTTCCCATAATCCCTACCTGTCATGAAGGGACCCAGTGGAAGGTAATTGAATCATTGGGGCAGTTACCCTCATGCTGTTCTCGTGACAGTGGGTGAGTTCTCGTGAGATCTGACGGTTTTATAATGGTCTTTATCCCTTTTGCTTGGCACATCTCCTTCCTGCTGCCATGTGAAGAAGGACGTGTTTGCTTCCCCTTCTGCCATGATTGTAAGTTTCCTGAGACCTCCCTCCCCAGCCTTGTAGAACTGTAAGCCAATTAAGCCTTTTTCCTTTACAAATTACCCAATCTTGGGCAGTTCTTTATAGCAACACGAGAATGGACTAACATAGATGGGAAGGAGGAATTAAAAGTATTTTATTATTATAAGGTACTCACATTACCCTTAAAGTGTCATAGTGCTGTTTGAAAGAGGACTTTGATTAGTTGTAAGTGTATATTGTAAACTCAAAGGCAACCTCTACAAAAAGGAAAATTTACGAAGGGTATAACTTGTATGATAAGAAAAGAGAGAACATTGAATTAAATTAAATTTTCAGTTAAAACCACAAAAGACAGAATAAAAGACAAAAGTAAGAACAAAGAATAAGGGCAACAAATAAAAAAGAGTAAGGAATATTATAGATATTATTCAACAATATAAGTAATCGCTTGACTAGATAAAAAAATCTACAAAAAAAAAACTATAGGTAACATCATATTAATGGGGAAAAACTTGAAGTTTTTCCAGTAAGATTAGGAACAAGGTGAGAATATTCTCTCTCAGCACTGTTTTTCAACATTATACCGGAAGTCCCAGCTAAGAAAGTAATACAAGGAAAAAAAATAAAAAATATATTTTATATGGGCAGGGTGGCACATGCCTGTAATCCCAGCTACTCGGGAGGCTGAGGCAGCAGAATCGCTTGAATCCAGGAGGTGGAGGTTGCAGTGAGTCAAGATCGTGCCACTGCACTCCAGCCTGGTGACAGAGAGAGAGTCCATCTCAAAAAAAAAAAAAAAAAAAAAAAAAAAAGGCCATAAAAAATAAAATATGTATTGAGAAGGAACAAATAAGATTATCTTATCACAGATACATGATCATCTGTGTATAATAATTTTTTAAAACTCCCAGAATTGATAAACAAGTTATAGCAAGTTTGCAGAATATAATGTCAAATACAAAGTCAATCATTTTGCTATATACCAGCAATGAATGAATAGAATTTGAAATTAAAAACACAATACCACTTATATTAGCAATCCCACAAATGAAATAGGTATAAATCTAAAATATTTGCAAGATCTATATGAAGAAAATTACAAAATTCAGGCAAAATAAATCAAAGAAGAAGTAAATAAATGGAGAGATATTCCATGTTCATGAGTAGGAAAACTTGTTATCAAAATGTCAGTTCTTCATACCATCATTTATAGATTAAGTGCAATTTCAATCAAAATTCCAAGAAGTTAATTTTTGCATATGGCCACACTAGTTCTAAAATTTATATAGAGACGGAAAGAAAACAGAATAGCCAACACGATTTTGGAGGAGAAAAACAAAGTTAGAGGATTTAAGCACCTGATTTCAGACTTATTTTAAAGCTACAGTAATCAAGACAGTTAAGTATTAGCCTAAGAGTAGACAGATAAATCAATGGAGCAGAATGGAGAGTTCAGAAGTAAAGCCACATAAATATAGACAACTGATTTTTAACAAAGGAGTAAAGACAATACCAGATAGATAAAAGACAGTCTTTTCAACAAATGATGCTGAAACAACAGGACATCTTCAGACAAAAACAAAAACAAAATTCCTGAATCTAAACAGACATTATACTCTTCTCAAAAATTAACTCAAAACGAATAACAGACCTAAACATAAAATTCAAAACCCAAAATTATAAAACTCCTAAAATATAATACAGGAGAATATCTAGACTATCCTGGGTTTGGTAATGATTTTTCAGGTACATCACCAAAGGCACAATCAATAAAAGAAAAAGTTGAAAAGCTTTACTTTATTAAAACTAAAAGTTCTGCTCTGAGCAAGACAGTCAAGAGAATGAAAATAGAAGTCATAGACTGGGATAAAATATTTGCAAAAGATGTATCTGATAAAGTACTGTTTTCCAAAATAAAAAAATTAAAACTCAACAATAGGTAAACAAACAACTCAATTTAAAAATGGGCCAGTCCGGGCGCCATGGCTCACACCTGTAATCTCAGCACTTTGGGAGGCCGAGGTGGGCGGACCATGATATCAGGAGATCGAGACCATCCTGTCCAACATGGTGAAACCCCATCTTTTCTAAAAACACAAAAATCAGCCGGGCGTGGTGGCGCATGCCTGTAATTCCAGCTACTCGGGAGGCTGAGGCAGCAGAATCGCTTAAATCCAGGAGGCAGAGGTTGCAGTGAGTTGAGATCGCACCGCTGCACTCCAGCTTGGTGACAGAGCGAGAGTCCATCTCAAGAAAAAAAAAAAAAAAAAATATATGGGCCAAGGCCTTAACATACATCTCACCAAAGAAATATATAGATCATAAATAAGCATATGAAAAGATGCTCTATGTCACATATCATCATGGAGGTGCAAATTGAAATAACAAGATCCCAGCACATGCTTATTAATATGACCAAAAGTCAAAACAGTGACAGCACCAAATGCTAGTGGAGATGTGTAGCAGCAAGCACTCTCATTCATTGCTGGTGGGGAACATGGTACAGCCACTTTGGAGGACAGTCTGGTGGTTTCACATAAAATTAAACATACTCTTACCATATGATTCAGCAATCATATTTCTTAGTGTTTTTACAAAGGAGTTGAAACCTTATGTTCACACAAAAATCTGCATTTGGATGTTTATAGCAGCTTTATTCATAATTGCCAAAATCTGGAAGCAACCAAGATGTCCTTCAGAAAGTGAAAGGATAAATCAACTGTGGTAGATCCCGACAATAGACTATTATTCAGGGCTAAAAATTAGCTATTGAGCCGTGAGAAGACAGAGAAAACTTAAATATTACTACGTGAAAGAAGCACGTCTGACATTCTGGAAGAGCCAATACTACGGAGACTGTGAAAAGCTCTCAGTGGTTGCTAGGTTAGTGGGGAGGGGGGAATAAATAGGCAGAGCACAGGTGATTTTCTTGGGCAGTGAAGCTAGTCTGTGATACTATAAAGAGTGGATACATGCCACTATAAATTTGTTCAAATTCATAGAGTGTACAAGGCCAAGAGTGAACCCTAATGTAAACTGTGGAAGTGGACTGATAATGATGTGCCAATATAGGTTTGTCAAATATAACAAACAACCACTCTTTGGAAGATGTTGATAAAGGGGGAGGTTTTGCATGTATAGGGATAGGTTGCATATGAAAAATCTAAGCACCTTTTATTAAAACTGCTCTAAACAATTTAAGTCTATTAAAACAAAATTTTGAAAAATTACGGGATTAAGTTTCTTTGTTTCTCTTATTAGGAAAAGACATTTTAAGTGACAGGTCAAAGATCCATTTATCAGTCAATTACAGTTTAGTATGAATAAATATAGAGCTTTTCTTAAGTGAGAATGCAAGTAGAAAGAAAAGTGGTACAATTATTAGGATGCTAGTGACCGAAGAGCGGAGAAGGGGGTTCCCACTAAGTGAGGGAAGTGAGCTGGGCAGTTTGAACCCTTCTGGTTCAAACTGACTCTCACATCTCCACTTCTGGTGAGAGCTTGCCCAGCATTTGAGTGATCTTAATATTCACTTCAAAAAACGTCAACTAGAAAGAATCATTAAAGTCACTTTAATGAGGGCCCCATTTCCATTACCTTCCATGTGGGCTGCTGATGTGCACTTTGCTACGAAGGATAGCAACCTCACATCTCCATTAATGTGAGCAGACCCAGTTCCTTCATTCTAAAGCCTGGTTAGATTTTATCTTTGTACCTCTACGTCTTCAGCCAACTTCAATTCGGATTCTGATTCTTCAATCTACAACTGATTTCAGGACAAGTTTCATTTGGAAATGAAGGACTTTATTTTAGAGATATAAAAAATTTAGAGTATTGGTTTAAATTCAGAGATGAAAATAAACTATGTGCAACAATATTGCCAGAATCACAGAAAAATAGAGTCTTCCTGACTAGAAAAAAATATTACTGGTAATAATAACAGTTAAAACCAACACAAATGAATTGTTGGGTTTACTCAGCGCGTCTCATACTGCAATTTCCCACTACACTCAGAAAATTTCAAAAGCAATGCAAAATCCTTCTTCTGGTCAGAACAAGAAATATGAGTCCCAGCATCCTGCCTTATTAGGGAACAGAGGGGACTGCTCTGATCAGGGTCATGAGAAGGGTATTTGGTTTCCCACCACTCTGTGCCGTAGCTGTTTTAGGACCTCTGCTCCTTCCACACTTTGTCTACATAATTAAAAGCCAAGTGGTGCTGATACCTCAGATTATGATGGGTACAAGGCTCAAAATCAAACTAAGATACTTTATGCTTAAATTTATTTTAAACATCCACATCAGGGTGCTGTGCAAACTATAGCTTATTTCTTGTCTCTTCACTCTTGCTTTTTCATTACTATTCAGTTTTCCATTCCTGATCCATCTTACCTTTTTAGAATGCCTAAATTCTCTAACAAATTCATCCTGGGTAAGGTAGGGTGTGTGAAATACGTAAATATATATATATATATATACACACACACACATATATATTATTCATGTTAGTAATTGTATTTTCACACTAAACTCTTATAAAAGAAAGGATCTGAACTCATCAGGTGATTACCAACATTGTTGCCTTATAATTCTGTCGGATCAGGAAAAATCCCTAGAGAAAAGAAATGGGAGTAAAAGGAGGATTTGATTCATACTCAAAAGCTGTAGCCACAGAAAAACTGTCATTTATTCAACCTGTATTGAACTTGTACTTCTGAAGTGTACATTTAATGTAAAGTTTTCAACTTTAAAAATGGCACATAAGGCAAGAAGAAATAGCCCAATTTAGATATGGATGAATGCTAACCTGTTCACATGTAAAGGTAAATGCTTATGAAAAAATAAAAAGTATTTGAAGAACGATGTGTGACAGTGCAAGGGGTTTCCTCTGCTTCTTTCAATCTCTGCTTTCCCACAATTTCAGTGTTTGTAGCAGTAAGTGTTAGGTGACCTCAGGTCCTCACTTGTCCTTCAGTCAACAAAGGATAATAACAGTTGCTTGAAAGTCACTCACAGGACATTCTAAAGATTAATGAGAAAATGTTCTCCTGCTCAGTGTTCCTCTGAAAATGATGGTATCAAACTGGAAGGCGTATTGTCTCGTATCCCAAGAAGAAAAATACGCAGAAATAAAGTGTTTGCTCCTTGAATGAATAGAAAGTTCTGCCATATATTTGGGCAGAAAGCCCTAATTTTTAAAGTACTGTGACTGAATAAGTTTCGTGTTTGAGAAGAAGCATTTCTCCAGATTTTCATACTTAAATTTCTCATTGTCCTCTTCTGATAACTTGGAAATAAGCATTATTTAAATTTATAACTGATGCCAGAAAACTAGAAATCATGCTGAACATTAAATAAACATATGTTTATGTCTGTGGATTGGTATATCTCATATAGTTCTGTTTAAGATTGAAAACTCAATGCTTGAGGTCATTCAAATCCTCTGCAATATAATGTGATGGCCATTACAATTTTGATTACAAATAATTTTTATTTTTATTTTTTTATTTTTATTTTTTATTATACTTTAAGTTCTAGGGTACATGTGCATAATGTGCAGGTTTGTTACATATGCATATTTGTGCCATGTTGGTGTGCTGCACCCATCAACTCGTCAGCACCCATCAATTCATCATTTATATCATGTATGACTCCCCACTGCAATCCCTCCCCCCTCCCTCCTCCCCATGGTAGGCCCCAGTGTGTGATGTTCCCCTTCCCGAGTCCAAGTGATCTCATTGTTCAATTCCCACCTATGAGAACATGCAGTGTTTGGTTTTCTCTTCTTGTGACAGTTTGCTAAGAATGATGGTTTCCAGCTGCATCCATGTCCCTACAAAGGACGCAAACTCATCCTTTTTTATGGCTGCATAGTATTCCATGGTGTATATGTGCCACATTTTCTTAATCCAGTCTGTCACAGATGGACATTTGGGTTGATTCCAAGTCTTTGCTATTGTGAATAGTGCTGCAATAAACATACGTGTACATGTGTCTGTGTAGTAGAATAATTTATAATCCTTTGGGTATATACCCAGTAGTGGGATGGCTGGGTCATATGGTACATCTAGTTCTAGATCCTTGAGGAATTGCCATACTGTTTTCCATAATGGTTGAACTAGTTTACAATCCCACCAACAGTGTAAAAGTGTTCCTATTTCTCCACATCCTACACCAGTAATAGACAAGCAGAGAGCCAAATCAGGAATGAACTTCCATTCACAATTGCTTCAAAGAGAATAAAATACCTAGGAATCCAACTTACAAGGGATGTAAAGGACCTCTTCAAGGAGAACTACAAACCACTGCTCAGTGAAATCAAAGAGGACACAAACAAATGGAAGAACATACCATGCTCATGGATAGGAAGAATCAATATCGTGAAAATGGCCATACTGCCCAAGGTTATTTATAGATTCAATGCCATCCCCATCAAGCTACCAATGAGTTTCTTCAGAGAATTGGAAAAAACTGCTTTAAAGTTCATATGGAACCAAAAAAGAGCCCGCATTGCCAAGACAATCCTAAGTCAAAAGGACAAAGCTGGAGGCGTCACGCTACCTGACTTCAAACTATACTACAAGGCTACAGTAACCAAAACAGCATGGTACTGGTACCAAAACAGAGCTATAGACCAATGGAACAGAACAGAGTCCTCAGAAATAATACCACACATCTACAGCCATCAGATCTTTGACAAACCTGAGAGAAACAAGAAATGGGGAAAGGATCCCCTATTCAATAAATGGTGCTGGGAAAATTGGCTAGCCATAAGTAGAAAGCTGAAACTGGATCCTTTCCTTACTCCTTATAAGAAGATTAATTCAAGATGGATTAGAGACTTAAATGTTAGACCTAATACCATAAAAATCCTAGAAGAAAATCTAGGTAGTACCATTCAGGACATAGGCATGGGCAAGGACTTCATGTCTAAAACACCAAAAGCAACGGCAGCAAAAGCCAAAATTGACAAATGGGATCTAATTAAACTAAAGAGCTTCTCCACAGCAAAAGAAACTACCATCAGAGTGAACAGGCAACCTACAGAATGGGAGAAAATTTTTGCAACTTACTCATCTGACAAAGGGCTAATATCCAGAATCTACAACGAACTCAAACAAATTTACAAGAAAAAAACAAACAACCCCATCAAAAAGTGGGCAAAGGATATGAACAGACATTTCTCAAAAGAAGACATTCATACAGCCAACAGACACATGAAAAAATGCTCATCATCACTCGCCATCAGAGAAATGCAAATCAAAACCACAATGAGATACCATCTCACACCAGTTAGAATGGCAATCATTAAAAAACAAATAAACAACATACAAAACTCATTTTGTACAAAAAAATTTCTTGTTTTCTTCATGTCTTGGTTTTTCTAGTTATTTAATTGGCCATCATTTTCTCATGTTTTGAAGCCAATTATAATACATTATATCTGTGAAAGAATTTCAGGTAATTTTTGTATTTCATGGGGTTTTACTAATACAAGAAAAATTTACATGAATTGTGGCCATTGTATTTTGCCAACAGAATCACACATTAACATATTAAGGCCGACTAAATTAACTCTTCAAAATGAAATGTGCTTCTGCTGTTGTTCATTTGCTTAATTCTCCTCCATTTAATTAGTCCTGCTGTCTTCACTCATATCAACACTCCCTTCCCCATCTACTCTAAATTCTCATCAGCAAAGTGGTTTGGCCATGACCAAGTGCACAGTCAACAATATTTATTCATCTGTTCAGATGTAAGAATAAATGCTTATGAAAAAATTAAAAGCTGAAAAGAATATTCTTTGAAAATATACCTTTTCCCCCAGATATAGTGCATAGATTTTAAAAAGGCACGGGCTCTGATAAAGAGCTTAGGAGATTCTTGAAACACAGTAAGAATAGGACTTAAAAAAATGAAACAATTAAATGTTTGAACTGCACCTATCTTTGTGAAAATGATTCATAAAATGACATAAGATATTTGAGAACTGTGTCAAGAAGAAAACCACAGAATAAAAATGTTAGGTACTCTTTTACATCCATTTCAATGGCTGTTTAAGAAATGGCTGCTATAACCAGAGTGAAGTTTAGAATCAGTTTCCTTATAGATGCTGCACAATTTATGTGGCCACTTATCATTATGAGAGCATAAACAAATAATTATTTGAAGACACATGTATTTCTGAATGATTGTCAGAGGAGCTCAGGAGGAGGAAAAGCAATTATCATGGGGGCTGAATTTGAGGGTTTCTCAAGGTTTGCTGCATGTTAGAATCACCTGGAGAATTTTTAAGGTCACACTGATTGAGTCTGTGCCAGAGACACTAATGTGGTCATTGCAGGGAAAGCTGGGATGTAGCATCATTAAAAATCTTCCTAGGTGATTTCAACATGAAGAAAGTTTTGAGGTTTACATTTAGTTCAGCTCACATAAATTGAAGAGTCACATTCCCTGGTCTATATATTTTCTTGTTCTAACACCAAGGCTCAAACAGAGCTGCTATTTATGACTGGATTTTGGCAGAGGTCTTCTGTGTCCCTCATTCACTGTTCTCATCTGGCTGAGAGTCGTTTCCCAGACTTGAGCTTCTTATACTTTTGTGGGCTTAGGAGCCACCTGGGGATGTTGTTAAAGTGCAAATTCTGTTTCAGGCGATCTGGGGTGAGGCCCACACCTCAGCATGTCTAACAAGGTCCCATGAGATGCTGGGTGGAAGGTCCAGGAACCACATTTTGAGTGGTCAGTAACTAGACTTTATTTGCTTAATGATTCTTCCTTCCAAACACCATTAAAATTTCTTTTGAATGCATTTGTATTGTGGGAAGAGAAGAGAGATTCAATAAGCTATCAATATATAAACCTCCTCACTAATTATTATAATGCAGATGTTGTCCACATTGTTTCTTACCGTCTATGTGCAATGCAAATACATCAACATTCTCATTAAGTTCTGTCATTTGTAAATCAAATTAACAGGGCAGACTTCTTGCCTGAGAATTGTAATGTTACCCATTTTTTTAGGACTATGTGATGACATTCTGTACTATGATAACTGGTAGAAATTTCAGTCCCAGACTCACATGTGCAAAAAACATACTTTTATTTTTCTGTAGCACTGCTTAGTGTGGACTCTGAGTTACCAGTTAGCCAGTAGAAAGTTTAGCCCTAGCTCTTGGCTGGAAGTTGGGGGGTTGTGGGGACAGGGTGCAGCTTTGAGTGCTAGGGCTTGTCCCACAGCTTTGGACCATTCTCATGTCAAGACACCAAGAGTTGGGGAGTGGAAACTAAGGGTTCCTTTATCAGTCCATAAAACAGTATGCCATAACGCAGGAGCTACAGGCATGGGGCAGAGGGAGAGGGCTAACTACACGTGCAATATGCTTTGATTGGCTGATTGATTTACTATGCACTATGGGAAACATCCACTCTGGTAATTCACTCAGCCAATTTTTATTTGTAGATATATAAGATAATACTCTATAAAATAAACAATATGGTGGCCATATTTCATCTGTGAGCTTTTGGTCAGTTTCTAGGTAGGAGAATATGTATACGCAAAGGGTTTTGATGAGAGATTAAAAATGCATAAATATTCTTACACAATGTAAGTTCTAGTTCCAACAACCTCCTGCCAATGCTTCTACCATTTTTTTTTTTTTTTTTTTTTTGAGATGGAGTCTACCTCTGTCGCCCAGGCTGGAGTGTAGTGGTGCAATCTCAGCTCACTACAACCTCTGCTTCCAGGTTCAAGCCATTCTCCTGCCTCAGTCTCCCAAGTAGCTAGGACTACAGGCATCCACCACCATGCCTGGCCAATTTCTGTATTTTCAGTAGAGACAAGGTTTTACCACACTGGCCAGGCTGATCTCAAACTCTTGACCTCAAGTGATTTACCTGCCTGGGCCTCTCAAAGTGCTGAGATTACAGGCATGAGCCACCGCACCCGGTTACTTCTACCATTTTTAACAAATTTCTGTAACTGGATAAATTTTAAACCATTACCATTTAAATTTCCTGTTTGAAGTATTTCCCATTCATATGGCTTGCTTCTTTTTTAAACTATGATTTTGTCTTTTAATTTGGAAGGGGTATTTCTGTTATGTGGCAAGTATTTGTCTTGATTTATCTATTGTTTTAAATCTTTAATGACAAAAGATTTTTGAATATTTAAAAATGAATTAAATCACCTATTTCTACTCATGTTTCAGTGCTATTGCCTGCTTAGAAAATCTTCCGTTACCATATTACAATATAGGAAGCTAAATTTTCTTCTAGAACTTTTTTCTTTAACATGTAACATTTAAATCTTTAATCATTCTCTAATACTTGTTTCCTCACCTTGCACCAGCATCAGTTATCCTCATTCTTTCAAGTCTTTGTCAGTCTTAATATTTTCACTTGCATTTCTGAGGCATAGCGTGTCTCCTTAAAGGAGAACCACATTTTATCAGAGAAGGCTCTGAAAACCACCCACTGAAATATGGGGCAGATTAATGAGGTGTTAAACAGAGATGAAAATACTTGGATCGGGTAAAAGGAGGATCGGAGGAGTCGCAAAATCTAAGGAGCTTGAGATTGGTCTTTAACCCATTTATGCCTAGTGTCTCATTATTGGGATGCTAACCTTGTGGGAATTGTTTTTATCTTACTGCTCAAGGTCATGGGCCAAGGTCTAATTTTTCACACACATAAAAGTTGCAAACTCCGGCATAATTAGGAAGGAGAGGACCTCTGGAAGAAATGAGCAAAAGAAAGGAACTTACAGCAGCTTCTCTCCCAAGAAAACTATATTCACAGAGACACCGGCCATGAAAGGCATGGTGCAGGGGAGATGCAAGGAGCTCTGCTTTCTGAGTTGTTGAGTTTCTAGATTGCTGAGTGTGGGGTGTGAAAGCATGAGGGGAAAGATAGAGAGAACTATGAGAACAGCTTATAGAGAATCTTAGATGCATAATTAACTATTTCAGCTCATTTTATAGCCCAAGGACAACCATTGAAGGATTGCATATAGAAGATGATTCTTGCTGCAGGAAGCAAGACCAGTGGTGCAAAACCTGATTTTAACATGAGAAGACAATGAATTCACAGCTTCCACGTCACTAATTCTTTAAATTTGCACATGACAGTCTGAATTGCAACTGGCATTAAAGAAGAGGACGTATTTCCTACCTAAAATGAGATATGATCTCCCAGGAGAAAGATATGCATGAAAGACAACAGCACAAGGTCACCTGAAATTGGTGCCAAAAATGAGACATGCAACCAGTCACAGGGGTTGAGAGAACAAAGAATCTTCTATTCAAGAAAATGAAGAAAGAATTCCGGGAAAGGAAGCAATGAGTACATGAAAGAGATTATTTCAAAGAGGTTCATGAATAGATGATGGAAAGATAATGTATCAGATACATATTAGATAATATGTTTAATACATATTAGATATATCTAATGTATATATAATACGATATGTAATCATATGGATATTATATCCACCTATAATTTCTGTGGATGTCATAGAAGTTAGATAGACAAGAGAAAAAAAGTTATAGAGGAAAGAAAGCTTATGACGCATTTTAACAATCACCAGTTTTTAACTCAACTGGAACAGTGGGGACTAAATAGATAAATTAAAACGAGGCTGTAAATGGCCTTAACAGCCCAGTTAAGGAAACCTACCTCTATAACCGCATGACCTAAGGGACTTCCTCTCCTCTGTTCAGAGGTCAGCCCTTTCTAGGTCATAAATGGGAAGAGGGAAGAGTATATTGTGTGGTTCTCTAGAGATACCACCTCTGCTCCTGCTCCTCAGGTCCACAGCCCCTCCCGCCCTCTCTGAGTCTCCTGCTCCTCAGGTCTACAGCCCCTCCCACCCTCTCTGAGTCTCCTGCTCCTCAGGTCTACAGCCCCTCCCACCCTCTCTGGGTCGCTGCCCTCCTCCCTGGTGCTGCTGCTGCTCAGAAAGCCACTCCTCCGCATACATAAAGGTAGAGAGGCCTCGCCTGTCCCCACCATTCTTCCTTTACTGCCTGTAGCACCACCCGCCCAAGGCTTTACATTTGGGCCAGCATTCATGGAAGTGTGGGGTCCAATTGACCCAGGACAATTCCCAGGTTCTGAAGAGATGCTTTCAAGAAGCCAAGACCTTTCAAGGCATTTTCCCTGTGGGTCAGCTCAAGTTCTACTAGTTTCTCTTGTTCACATGTCCATAGCTATCTGAGAAAGGACACCTGCTCAAACCTCTAATGGGCCAGTCTTTACCCTCCTCTCTGGAATGGCACTTAAAACTCATGAGGGTGGCTTTGCTCATGAACCATCTCCTCTCAGAAAAGTACATGTCAATATCTTTGGCATCCCTGGTACCACGAACGTTCCCGGAAGGGATGTAATGCTCTCCAATTCCAGCGGCAGAGCCCAGGGTTGCACAGACAATCCGTGAAACAGGTGGAACCACTGCAGGTTTCTCACCAGGGAAGGGGCATGATCCAAGTGGTATCAAACAGAAGAATTTCCCAGTTGCAGTGTGTGTCACAGGCTATCGGGAAGGTGTTTCAGAATGAAGTGATTTAGGAGACTGTAACCATGGAGCAGAACTAGAATGAGCACCAGGGGGTCCATCTAGAATTCAGTAGGCTCACTGGAGCTACAGGTGTTGGTATTGAGAGTCAAGTCACGAAGATCTCCCAGCTCACTGTTGGGGGCAGGAACCACTCACCTATGCATGAAGATTCATCCTGCACAGACACTGACTGCTGACCCAACCCCGGTGCAGCCTCCCTGCCACCTGAGGGCCACTGGCCCAGTCCAGACAAAGGCCTTGGGCCCCACTCCGGTCTGCTGTACCTGCAAAAGCTCCTCATCCCAGTGATACTTGGTATCTTATGCTCATCCCTTCCTAGCATTGCTAAAGGGGGCTGTTTCATGAGCCTAATACATCTCTTGACCAATGTGAGAACACAGGCACCATTTCTGGCTTATCTGGACCTGAACACTCCACTCGCCTGTTAGAGATAACGACACGGCCAAATAATAAGTGAGGTTAGTAAGCTTTACTTCTTCTGTCATGCCTGCACAGCAGCTCTGCCCAACATTTTTCTTCTCTATTTTTTATTTTTTCTTATTAAAAAAAATCCTCATATCTAGGGGACACAACCATAGCATTTGATCAGTGTGAAAAATCTTGAAATTACCTGATTTTGTTTTTGAATGTCTGTTTTGAATGTGGCCTTTGGGAGCCAAGGACATACATCACACCGGGAACTTCCATGAGAGGAGCCACATCTGTTTGATTCATTTTGGCCTTTTGTTTGCAAGAATCTAAATAGCATTCTAAGAAAACAAGTTTTTCAAAAGTAATGATTTCTTATTTGTCAACTAAGGGACATAACTAGCATTTTCTTGTGGGCAGAAATGCATATGAACAAGAAGCACTAACTTAATGCTACCCTGGAAATCACAGAGCTTGAGGCTTGGTTACCATGGAGATACTACCCACCTCTAGCCTGCGGCACATTTGTGACAATGAAGATGAACTGTTGCTTTTGTACTTTGGCCCTTGGGTAGACTCTGTCACAGACAGCCAATGCTCTTGAATTAACACAGAAAATCCATATGAGGATAAAGCATTCCCTGCTGGGCATTACCCTCAGAGATTTTGGTTTACTTAGTTTCTGGGCCCAGAACACTGAAATATTTTCTAAAGCTTTCCAAGTGACAATAAAGTCCATTCAGGGTTATAACTTTCTGACTTAATGTGACATAGGTACTTAATGGCAAGCAATTGTTTCAAAGCCTTTTCTTTTAAATCAGTCCCCAAACTAATTTTTAAAATAAGGCAGGGAAATTCAGATTTGGGGAAGATGGAGTAGACATACTTTTTTTCTATTTCTCCAGCTGAGTACAACTGAAAACTCCAGACAATGTACATCAACAAACATGGAAAGACTTTGAAGAAAGCACAGCTAGTGAGCATTAGCACCAAGGGAAGACACAGTGATGAGTTCTCTGGGTTGTTTTTTGTTTTCTTGTCTCATAAATTCAAGACTGGGACATAGAGAAGCCAGCATTCAAGAAACAAAAATAGGCATAGAAACAAAAAGCCCCAAATAAAGCCTGCTCTCTCCAACCAAAGGACCAGGAAAGGGGTAGCTTAGTAGGACTGAAAACTCTTAGATGATAATTATTCTACTATGAACACCACAGAAAATACTGCAGCCCTACACCCACCTTCTCCAGCAAAGGCCTAGACTTCCACCCTTGCTGAGCTATAATGATGTGCCCCACACCAGAGAAGGGAATATCACAGAAGGTTGAGTGGAGGTTTTCATCTCTGCCAAACAGTAAGGGATTCCCCTATGGTGGAAGTAGAGGCCATGGGAGAACCAGAACTTCCACTATTACCTGATGGTACCAAGATGGCTCCTCCTCCTCACTGACATGGTGTTAAAGAAGGCTGCCTGAGAAGTCAAAATGTTCACCATCAATCAATGGTGATGGGGCCGTGAACCTCTACAGTCAGTGGAAGCTGTATGTGAAGTGATAATGAGGCACCTTTTCTACTTCCCAGCCAGCAGAGACTTGGCAGGAAGATTGGACTCCTAGTCTTATCCCCTACATGCCTCTCTTTCCTCACCATTTATCATAGCAACAGAAGCCAAGTGGAAAACCTGTATTTCCAGCCCCACAAGGCAGCATTGAGAAGGTACTGCTATCCCCGTTGAAGTGGTATCAGAGGAGATCTACTAAAACACACTTTAAATAAGAACCAGAGTCTTACAACATAATACAGAAAATATTCATAGTTCATTGAAAGTTATCTCATGAAAAGAACCAGGAAGAACTAAACATGAATAAGAAAAAAAAAATCAGACACAAACATTGGGATAACATAGATGTTAGCACTATCTGATGAGGATTGTAAAACAGCCAACATGAAAATGTTTCAAAAAGCAATGACAAATATGCTTGAAACCAATGATAACATTAAAAGCCTCAGGAAAAAAATAGAAGATATAAAGAAAAATATAGAAAAATTTTAGACATAAAATTCAATATGACAAAGTTTTTTTTTTTTTTTTTTAATTGGATGGGATTGATGGCAGAATGGAGAGAACAGAGGAAAGAGTTAGTGTGCTTGAGATACAGCAATAGAAAATACCCAGTTTGAGTGGAAGAGAAAAAATAGACTGGAAAAAAACTGGCAGAGCCTCAGGAACAGGTGAGACTACAACTAAATCTCTAACACTCATGTCACTGGAGCTTCAGAAGCAGAGGAGAAGGGGGAGTGGAGGTGAAAAGTATTCTTTTTTTTAAAAAGGCTATATTTTCCCAATTTTGGCAAAGGAAAAACATCCATAGACTTAGGAAGCTAAGTGAATCCCAAAAATAATAAATAAATGTAAAAATGCACACCAGGACACATTATAATCAAATTCCTGAAAACTAAAGAAAATCTTAAAAGCAAAATCATACAATGATTCATTTTTCACTAAATGAAAGCAGCCTTTTAATCAAAAAACATGGATGCCACAAGAAAGCAGTACTTTGTTCAAGTGTTGAAATCAAATGATTGTCAATTCAGGATTTAATATCCAGCAAAACATACTGTACCTCAGGAATTAAGATGAAGTCAAGATATTTTTAGATGAAGGAATTTGTCACCAGCATAGTTTTTCTAAAATAATGACTAAAATAATTTATCTAAGAAGAAAGGAAATTGTAAAAGAATAAGTCATAGAAAATTGGGAGAGAAGGAAGAATACAGTAAAAATAAAAGATGAGAAATGTAAAATGTTCAGGTATTACACAAGAAGGAAGGAAAAACTGGAAAAATAATAAACAGAATAAACAGAAAAATAAAATGTTAGACTTAAACTATAACACAATCATTATATAAAACATTAATAATTTTATTAAATTATATTACATATAAATGGTCTAACTACATTAATTCAGAGACAAAGTTTAGAAGCATGGATTAAAAATGTGACATAACTATATGCTATCTATAAGATATTACCTCTAATATAAGAATACATGTAGGTCAAAAGTAAAAAAAATGGAAAAAGGTATGCCATGCAAACAAAAATGAAAAGAAACTGTGAGTGGATAAATTAATATAATAAAGTAGACCTCAGAGCAAAGAAAATTATAAGGACAGAGGAACATTATATAATGATAAAAGGATCAATTCATCAAGAAGACATAGCAATTCTAAATGTGTATGCACCAGCAACAGAGTTGAAAAATGTATAAAGCAAACACCAGTAGAATTAGAAGTAGAAAAATACAAATGCACAATCATAGTTGGAGATTTCAACACTCTTTTCTCAACAATTGATAAAGCAACTAGACCAAAAATCAGCAATTATACAGAAGAATTTAACATCATTCATTAAAGGGATCTACTCAACATTTATAGGACATTCTACCCCAAAACAGTAGAATACACCTTCTTTTCAAATGCCCATGAAACATACACTAAGAAACCATAATATAGGTCGTAATACAACCCTTAATAAATTCAAAAAAGATAAAATCATACAGAGGGTGTTTTGTAACCACAACAGAATCAAACTAGAAATTAACAACAGAAAGAGAGAAAAATCTCCAAACATTGGGAAACTAAAGAACACTTTTGTTTTTGTTTTTGAAACAAAGAATAGCTCTGTCTCCCAGATTGGAGTACAGTGGCAGGATCACAGCTCACTGCAGACTCAAACTCCCTAGCTCAAGAGATCCTCCCACCTCAGCCTAATGTGTAGCTGAGACTACAGGTGCATGCCACTATGCCCAGCTAATTTTCTTTTATTTTTAATTTTGTGTTTTGAGGTGGAGTTTCACTCTTGTTGTCCAGAGTGCAATGGCGCAATCTTGGCTCACCACAACCTCTGCCTCCTGGGTTCAAGAGATTCTCCTGCCTCAGCCTCCAAAGTAGCTGGGATTACAGGCATGCGCCACCATGCCCAGCTAATTTTGTATTTTTAGTAGGGACGAGGTTTCTCTGTGTTGGTCAGCCTGGTCTCGAACTCCTGACCTCTGGTGATCTGCCCACCTCGGCCTCCCAGAGTGCTGGGATTACAGGCATAAGTCACTGCACCTGGCCTCTTTTTATTTTTTTATTTTTTTATAGAGACAGGGTTTTGCTATGCTGCCCAGGCTAGTCTTGAACTCTCCTGGGTTCAAACATTCCTTCCACCTCAGCCTCCAAAAGTGTTGAGATTACAGGCATGAGTTACCGAAGCCTGGCCAGAACATATTGCTATATAATTCACAGATGATAAAAAAGATACAAAAGAAATTAAAAAACACATTTAACTGAAGGAAAGTAAAACTGTAACATATTCGAACTAGTGGGAAACAGCTAAGGCAGTGCTGAGAGGAAAATTTATACTACTAAATCTTATATCAGAAAAGAATAAAAGTCTCTTCAGTTATCTAATTTCCCGCTTCAAGAAACAGGAAAAAGAATAAAATAAACCTAAAACAAGCATAAGAAAGAAACAATAAAGAAAAAAGAAATCAATGCAATCTCAGAGAAGCAATAAATGAATTCAGTGAAACAAAAAACTTATTTTTAACAGATTAATACAATTGATAACCCTCTAGCAAGGCTGACAACAAAACATATAGAGAAGACACAAATTAACAATATCAGGAATGAAACAGCAGAAATCATTGCAGACCCTGAAGACACTTGGAGGATAACAAAAGAATGCTATGAACAACTCTACCTACATAAATTTAACAACTTAGAAGAAATGTTCTAATTCTTTAAAAAAAAAAAACTACTATAACTCAAGGTATAGGAAATAATTTGAATTGCCCTATAACTAGTACGAAATCTAAATTCATAATTTTCAATTTCTTCCCTCAAAAAGAAAGGTCCAGATTCTGATAGTTTCACTAGAGAATTTTACCGAATATTTAAGAATGAACCCACATCCTACACAATCTCTTCCAGAAAATAGAAGAGAGAACACTACCCAACCCATCACTATGAAGCCAGAAATACCTTTATACTAAACCAAAGACAGTACCATAAAGGAATAGTACACATCAATCCCCCTCATGGATACAGAGGCAAAAAAATAGCTGAAAGAATGTAGCAACATATAAAGGGAATTACATACCATAAATAAGTGGGATTTATTCCAGGTATTCAAGAGAGGTTTATTACTCAAAAATCGATCAGGAAGCAGAATGCCCAGAGGCGCGTCAGAGCCCAGAGGAGTTAATGATTTCACCAGAAGCCCTGAAATTTTAGGACAAACCCAGATGGTCCAAGCATCTAATCACTAACAAATTTGCAACGTGTAAAATGAAGGGGTTAAACTGGGTTTTTTTTTTTTTTTTTTTTTTTTTTTTTTTTTTTTTTTTTTTTTTTTGAGACGGAGTCTCGCTCTGCCGCCCAGGCTGGAGTGCAGTGGCCAGATCTCAGCTCACTGCAAGCTCCGCCTCCCTGGTTCACGCCATTCTCCTGCCTCAGCCTCCCGAGTGGATAAATTAATATAATAAAGTAGACCTCATAGCAAACCCAGAGCAAAACCACGTCGCCCGGCTAGTTTTTTGTATTTTTAGTAGAGACGGGGTTTCACCGTGTTCGCCAGGATGGTCTCGATCTCCTGACCTCGTGATCTGCCCGTCTCGGCCTCCCAAAGTGCTGGGATTACAGGCTTGAGCCACCGCGCCCGGCCTAAACTGGGTTGTCGTTAGGTTCCCTGCCAACATGCATTTTGGGTTATCTGTGTGATTGTCATTAGAGACTTCACAAACATGCATCTTCCCCACCCTCTTCCCAGCAGATGACAGGGCTGAACCTTTTCTCCCCTTTTAAAAGTGGATATGGCCTGTAACTTGCTGTGGCCATTGATATGTGAATGGACCAGGAATATTTTACTGTAGATTACAAGCTTTCAGAACCAATTCATGACTTGCCCCATTTCCTTTTACACACTGTGGCAACTGTGAAAACATGCACTGAGTTGAAGCTTTCGTCAGTGTGAACCTTGAATAACTATGAATGGCAGAGGATCCCTGCTATCCCATCTTGGAAAACTAGTATGAGTTAGAAATTAACTTAGTTATCTTTAGCCACTGATATTTTTAGGATTATTTGTTACTTTAGTAAAACAGTTCATTCTGACTGACACCTTATAACCCACCTTCTGAAACTTAAAATATTTAGTGCTGACTGAGAGGGATTTGGGATAATATATGATGATAATTATGATTTTGAGAGGGTAAATATTTTATTTATTAAAAACTTAAATAGGTTTTTAATGTGTGGCAACTATAAAAATGTATTTATGACTTCACTTGGTGACTGAGATTTATAGATTTCAGTGTGTTCCTAAATTTTCTGACTCTGAAGCTGAGAATTGACAATATTACCTTCTTTTGGAAATATGTCTCTAAAATGACAGCGAACAAAGCTGTAGTGAGAGCGAATTTTGCAATTCAGTGGTCAGTGAATTAGACTTCAAGGAGAGACTTCAAGGAGGAGAAGGTTCACAGAAATATAATAAAGTCAATTTTCCCCTTTGGGATTATTTTATTAGGTTTAGCGTTCTATACTTGAGATTTGTTATTAGCCAATGCTTATGGCAATGAATGAGTTAGATTACATTCAATGGGATAATATGCAAAAAAATTACATGAAGAATTAAAATATCAAGATTATTTAGCACAGCATTTCACTAATGGAAATACATGACTAATAAAAATAATTATCACATAACAGAGAGATCTATCTAAGGCTCTTTAAGCCCAGAGATATAACATATCCACCAAGAGATGGAAATAATCTAAGAGAAAAAAAATGAGACACTGTTTCTAAACAGTTACTAAACAGTTTCTGAAATTGTAGGAATCTAACTGGGAAGAAACTTGAACATTTTGTAAATGGAGAATCAAAGCCTCCCTAAGCATATCTCCTGGCTACTGTCATCCTGACTTGA
This sequence comes from Rhinopithecus roxellana, assembly GCF_007565055.1. NCBI lineage: Eukaryota > Metazoa > Chordata > Mammalia > Primates > Cercopithecidae > Rhinopithecus > Rhinopithecus roxellana. The sequence continues at coordinate 22,450,949 of NC_044551.1, read as the reverse complement.
CTTGAATCAAAATCACAAGTGCTCTGTGTCTAGGCAAGTCTTTGATCAAAGCTCTACCTAGTGTTCTTGTCATTTCTGGTATGATCTTATATTTTTGCCTCTCGTTCATGCGTCATAAAGCAGGACATTGAAACGCTAATAAGTCTTTGGCTGAACTTCAGAATCACAGCAGCGACAGCAGCAAACATACCCTGCCTTTGTTCTCCTTCTTGTGCTGAAGATACTAAAATATTCTTATCTGCCAGAGCCAAATCAGAATTCTAACTTGCCTGATAGCTGGAACTGCATTTTTCTTTTTTATTATTCTTAACAGTGTGTACTTGCATTGAAGAATTACATGATAAAATAGATGGAAAAACACGAAAGATTTAGGAGTGAAAGTAATAATCACTGAGGATGTAAAGTTTGAAGCAATAATGGACAAGATAGGCAACATGAACACGATTAGGAGATATTGGTAAGATCTTGAAGGTTGAAGTGCAAATACAGTTTCTTGTGCAAGGACAGCTGGATGTAGAGTCTCAATCCTTTAGTGGAAGGCTGAGATAACCACTTTCGGGTTGTTGTTCAATCATTAATATCTTGGTGAAAACCCAAATGGAATGTCTGCAGAAAAGTCTGGTGAAGGCTATTTCCAACATTTGTTACAGATGTCCAGACATGTCTTGATTTTGGTATGTAGTTCTTCTGTCCATACAAGCCATGTGTTGAAAACATGTTGGATCTTGATGCTCATCCAGACCCTCTATGTGCTAGGATTTAGGACAGAAAAATCAGCAAGGCATGGCTCTTACTTATAGCTTACTACTAAGAAACAAAACAGTTTACCATTAAAAGCAAATTACTTACAGTTTGCCATTAAAAGCAAATTCCTTCTCTCTTTTGATAGCTTAGCAGAGTTCAGCATGCAAGAGATTTCTCAACAAAAGACCAGGCTATCAGACACCGTTCACCCTTCCTGAAAAAGCCACTTCTCAAACTAGGCATTGTCTACTAGTAATAGTCAAACAAGTGTTCCCTGTTTTCAACCCTATAATGTTGAAGAGTATCAAAGGGATGGAGGTGTTGTATACTGGCAGGCTGGCCACCACAGGCTATGAAGACTAAGATGTGGGATGGTGAGAGCCCATGGATGTGCTGTATTCGTTTTCAGCTCCTACGGTCTTCCCCAGTAAATCCCGTGTTCTAGCATTACTATGTGCTAGTGGTGTCTGACAGTAATCCCTATGCAAACTCAGGAGGGACACAGAGAAGTAAACAACCAAACCAGGGGGTGTTAAGGTAAAGAAAAAGCAATATTCTCCTTTTATTGCACAATGAGAACAAAACGCTGATTTCATCTGCAATCTATGAGATGATTTCATGGAAGTTATGGTCATTAGGCTGAGCCCTGAAGGACAAGTAGAACTGGATAGAGGCAGAGAGAAGACATTGAGGTTGACGACAGGGGTGTGAGAAGGGTGCTGTGTGCTTGGTTGGTACTATGGTCTGAATGTGTCCTCCTAATATAACCTATGTTAAAACTTAATCTCCAATGTAATAATATTAACAGATGGGATCTTTAGGAGGTGATTAAGTCATGAGGGTGGAGCCCAAGTGAATGGGATTAGTGACCTCATAAAAGAGGTACAAAGGAACTATTTATCCCTTCTATCTCTTTTGCCATGTGAGAAGACTTAGCACCATCTGTGAGGAATGGGTCTTTACCAGACATCAAATCTACCAGTGTTTTTATCTTGGACTTCCCAACCCCTCTGAAACAGTTAAAACTAAATTTCTATTTTTTGTAAATTACCCAGTCTAGGGCATTTTATTATAGCTGCACAAACAGACTAATACAGGTAGTGAGAAACCCGGTGGAGCTGGGATGTACATGTTTTTAGTAGACTGGCTCTTTGCAGAGAGCAAAGGGCACAGGAATAAAACCTGCATTGGTTTTTCCCACAGTCCTCCTGGGAACACTCTTGTCAACAGCACAGTTATCAACAGGGAATCCAGAACAGCTGAAATGCATCTGAGATCTCTTGGAATATTTTTTCACTTCATAATGGTTTTCCACCTCTCCTTTAAAGCATTGCTTCCTTTAAAGACGGCAGCCTTGAGCTTCTAAATATTGCAAGCACTCTGTTAAACATGTATTTACCTCAATGGACACACTTTAACCATTTTCATAATTTTGTTTAGTAATCAATGATACTAGATCCCACTTCTCTTATAACAATTGGCTTTGTAAAGCATTGGGTTTGAATTTGTTGATAAAGTATGTCTAAAGTCATTAGCATCAAGGGAGAAAGATTAGTTTCCTTTAGAATTTCTAAGAAAACACCTGTGTTCAGACACTACATAAAATACATCATTTCTCTATAACATTGCATACTACAAAATTGTAAAGTAAGTCTTATTGATGTCACTGTTAGCAGTATAAATACAGGAAAAAATGTGAAAAGTTATCCAATTATTCATCGTAACTTTTTCTCAAAAATGCACATATTGTTAACATGTTAGAATTTTAAATTTCAAGAAGAATTCTAGAAGTCAGGTGTTGACAGTTGCAGGTGTCTGAAAATAAAAATCTTAAAGACTGAGGTCAGGTCAATAATATAAATTTTATAGGAGAACACAATTTGAAATATTTTGATTTCTGCAGATAGAACATGAGTTGGTTAGAAAAAGTGGGGGCAGGCTTATCACATTAAATTAAAAATGGGTGTAATGTTCTTTGTCACACTCATTTCAACTGCTTTAATTTTTTAAATACACAGCTGACTTTGACCTTCCCAAATATCCATTCTCAGAAGTTGGGGTAACTAGTTTTTCCAAATGGGCACTGGTAGGGCAAGGGGTAAGCATTATAATTTTCACCACAAATTTCTGTAAACAACTTTCAACCTAGAATTCTACGTACAACTTTCTTTAACATGAAGATGAAAAAAAAGACATTTTAGGGCTGGGTGCGGTGGCTTACAGCTGTAATCCCAGGACTTTGGGAGGCCAAGGCAGGTGGATCACGAGGTCAGGAGATCAAGATCATCCTGGCTAACACGGTGAAACCCTGTCTCTACTAAAAATACAAAAATTAGCCCGGTATGGTGGCGGGCACCTGTAGTCCCAGCTACTCGGGAGGCTGAGGCAGGAGAATGATGTGAACCCGGGAGGCGGAGCTTGCAGTGAGCCAAGATCGGGCCACTGCACTCCAGCCTGGCCGACAGAGCAAGACTCCGTCTCGAAAAAATAAAAATAAATAAATTTAAAAAATTATATACAGCGAAAGCAAAAAAAGCAATGCATTGCCAGCAACCTGTATCAAAGAAGTTGAAGAAATTTCTTCAGTTTGAAGGATAATAACATTTTATGGAAATTTGCATCTATGTGAAGCAAGGTAGAATCATGGAAGTAGTAGTTACATAAGTAAATGTATCAGAATTAGAAACATCTATTTTAAAGCTCAATAATCTATTCTTAAACTTTTTTTTTTTTTTTTTTTTTTTTTTTTTTTTGAGACGGAGTCTTGCTCTGCCCCCCAGGCTGGAGTGCAGTGGCCGGATCTCAGCTCACTGCAAGCTCCGCCTCCCGGGTTCACGCCATTCTCCTGTCTCAGCCTCCCGAGTAGCTGGGACTACAGGCGCCCACCTCGTCGCCCGGCTAGTTTTTTTTGTATTTTTTAGTAGAGACGGGGTTTCACCGTATTAGCCAGGATGGTCTCGATCTCCTGACCTCGTGATCCGCCCGTCTCGGCCTCCCAAAGTGCTGGGATTACAGGCTTGAGCCACCGCGCCCGGCCTATTCTTAAACTTTTTAATCTTAAGATACCTTTGACTCGTAGAAACCTTTTGGAATCTGCAGAGGTTCACAAAGAGCTTTTGTTTATATAAGTTATAGCTGCTAGTACATTTAACATATTAGAAATGAAAACAGAGACATATATATTAAAGATAACAAGAATTTCATATATGTTTTAAAAATCTTTGAAAATAAATATAACTGTCTTTTAAAAAAATACTAGCAAAAAGAGTGACACTGTATATCTTTGCAAATTTCTTTAATGTCTGACTTACAGGAGGACAGTTAGATTCTCCTGTTTTTGCATTCAATCTGTTATAATACCCTATGTTATGTAGCCTCTGAAAAATGCAAATATATGCTCTGATAGCATGAAAGTAAAAATGTAAATAAGGTATTCTGAAAATAGTTTCAACCTCATAAACAACGGAAAAGAGTTTTAGGGGTTTTAGGGATTTCAAGTATCACAATATAAAAAAAATTATTTTAGATAAAAATAAAGAAACAACAACAATAATAATATACTTTGGAGTTTAAAGCATATGTAGAAGGACAAAAAGCACATAGAATGGGAAGGAGGAAATTGAAGTACAATTTTGCAAGGTTATTACACTCTGCCAAAGCATTATAATACAATTTAAAAGTTAACCACCAGAAGTCAAAAGTGTATATTAAAACTCTAAGACAGTCATACTAAAAAGAGTAAAAAATGAAGAAAGTTATACCTAATAAACCAAGAGGGAAGATAAAAATGGAATAACCAAAAGTTAATTACTTGATCCCCAAAAAGGTAAAAAAAAAAAGTGAAAAAAAAACAATAAACAGGGTACACAGAAAATAAATGGCAAGAAGAAAGGTTAAACCCCAAAACAGTAGAAATTGCATTAAATAAAAATTATGTTAAAAGTCCAGTTTAAAATACACACAGTACATCAGAATGTTCGTAAAAAGCAAGGTATTAAAACAATATTCTGAGTATAAGAGATAAGTGTTATACAAAAACATGGCAAAAGTATACCAAAAAAAAGATGTGTATACCATTGTAAATACTAACTATAACAAACTCCAAAAGATATACTGAGATTAAATAACATTTTCAAGACAACTATAAAAGATATTTAAGTAATGATAAAAGTTAATAAATCAAGAAGATTAAAAGCTATATATTTCTATATTATATCTATTGCAGAGCTTTCACATACATGAAGAAAAAACCATGTCAAAAGTAAAAAGATACAAGTCTACAATGGTAGTAGTAGATTTTAACAGTTTATCTCGTGTCAGATTGAAAACATTTGAATAACCCAGTAACACTATCAACTAAAGTGACCTAATTTACTTTTATGAAACACTTTTACCCCAAAAGAACAGAATATGCATTTAAGGGCAAGAGTGACTATAACATCGTTTTCAATAAATTTGAAAGATTGAAATTACATAGTATATGCTCTGTGACCAAACAACACCTAAATTAGGATTCACCAAAACTATCTGAAAATTTTCCCAAATATCTGCTAATTGAACAACAGAATTCCAAATTACACATGGGTCAAAAAATCAATCACAAGGAACATTAGAAATGTTTTAATAAATGAAAAATTAATACACATTAACCGTATGCAATGCAGCTGGAGCAGACTTTAGAAGAAAATAATATCTTTATCTCCTAATATGAATAAAAATAAAAGATTTAAATCACTGACCTAAGTTTATATCTTAAGAATCTAAAAGAAGAACAAGTAAAATGTGAAATAAGTAGAAGGAAGAAAATATGAGAGCAGAAAAAAATAGAAAACAAGCAATAAAGAACAATAAATAAGTCCTGATTGGCATGTAGGCAGCTTGCAAGTCATTACCCCATTCCAACAAGTAAAAACCTAAACAAACGGAAAAATCACCAACTCTTCTTGGATCTGTCTTAGAAGTGAGGTAACAGGACAAGTGCTGCCCCTAATATTGTAGAGGCAGAAAGATGAATACAGAGAATCAGAAGCTCATTAGCAGAAATCTCTATAGGAGCTGGTACTGGCTTAGAATACCCAAACTATAATTGACAAATTGCTGGAGATTTAGAATGGGCAAGGCTGAGACGTGGAAACAGTCATAGGGGCCTCCCACATTTTTATGAGTTTTATCTCCAAGACCTCTGCCATGATTCTCACCATGAAAATCAGAGAAAAATCCCCTCCTGCTTCAGGCCGGGCAAAAAGCAAAGGAACCATTGTGCCATGATGCAGGGCATTCTTTTCTATTTAACAAGGCCAGCCTTCAAAAGAAACTATTGTAGGCACAGCCTCATCTATTGTGGTTCTATCAGAGACTGACTGGCCTGGGGAAAGGTAAATACCAAACTACCTCCTTGTAGCCATCCTGTACCCTCTGAGGGAGAAAAAAAAGAAAAAAAACTCTGAACAGCACTATTGAAGTTCAGAGCCGAGGGGCATAGGCTCACTAAAAGACTGGGAACTAATGATGAAACTGTAAAAAGATTCCCCCATATTTTACCATTATATTATTCAAAACCTATTTGCCACAGTTCCCTTTACACAGTCTATTAAGTCTGCTTTTACATGAAAAACTAGAAGGCACACTGAAAGAGAGGGGAAAAAAAACACTGTTTGAAGAGGCAGAACAAGCATCAGAACCAGAACCAGAACCAGATACAAAATGAATAGTGGAATTGTCAGATGATGAATTTAAAGCAACTGTGATTAATATTCTGAGGTCTTCTAAAGGGTAAAGCAGACAGCAAAACAGAAGGGCAATGTAAGCAAAGAGATGAAAATACTAAGAAAGAACCATAAAGAAAGGCTAGAGATGAGAAACACTGTAACAGAAATAAAGAATACCTTTCATGTGTCCACTGGTAGACTGGATACAGCTAAGAAAATCATCTCTTAGCTTTATGATATGATAATAAGGCCTACAAAACTGAAAATCAAAGAGAAAAAAAAAAAAAAGACTGAATAAAATGGGCCAAAATAAAATTCCAGAAAGAGAAGAAAGAAAGGAATGGAAGAAATAGTTGATATATTAATGCCTAAGAATTTCCTCCAAATTAATGTCTGAGACCAAGCCACAATCCAGGAAGCTCAAAAAACACCAAGCAGGATAAATAAATAAATAAACTCTACATCTAAGTACATCATATTCAAACTGAAAAAATTAGTGTCTTAGTCTGTTCTCACGTTGCTAATAAAGACATACATGAGACTGGATAATTTATAAAGTTAAGAGGTTTAACTGACTCACAGTTCAGCATGACTTGGGAAGCATCAGGAAACATAATCACAGCAAAAGGGTAAGCAAACACATCCTTTTTCACATGGCAGCAGGAAGGAGAAGTGCCGAGCAAAAGGGGGAAGGCCCCTTAAAAAACCATCAGATCTTGTGAGAACTCATCATCAGGAGAACAGCATGAGGGTAACTGTCCCCATGATTCAATTACCTCCCACTGGGCCACTCCCATGACACGTGGGGATTATGGGAACTACAATTCAAAATGAGATTTGGGTGGGGACACAGCCAAATCATATCAATTAGATAGAGAAAAAAAAATTGAAAGACACTAGAAGGAAAAAAAATCACCTTATATATAGAGAAGCAAAAGTAAAAATTGCATTTGATTTCTCAGAAACCATGCAAACAGTGTGACGGTGTAGTAAAATATTTAAAATGTTGGAAAAAAAAACTCATCAAGCTACAATTCTGTACCTTGAGCAATTATCCTTCAAAAACAAAGCAGTCAAAATTTTTCTTTTTATATCATGTATTCCTTAACAACATATCATAGCTTTAGTTATTTTTTAATGTTTTGACTTTAAGCCTCCATACTAAAGTCATGAATGATTTACACACCACCACTACAGTACAACAGTATTCTAAACTTAACTATATGTTTAATTCTACCAGTGAGTTTCATATTTTGTTATGTTCTTAAGATATCCTTTTGTTTTCACTTGAACAACTCTCTTAAACATTTTAGGTAAAGCAGGTCTAATGGTGATGAATTCCCTCAGCTTTTGCTTTTTAGGGAAAGACAATGTTGCTCCCTCATTTCTGAATAAAAACTTGGCTGAGTATAGCATTCTTGGCTGTCAGGTTTTTTTGTGTTTCCTTTCAGCACTTTGAATATATCTTTAAATTCTCCTCTGGCCTGCAAGGTTTGCTGAGAAATCCACTGATAATCTCATAGGAATTCACTTATATGTGACATGTTTTTGTTTCTTCTTGCTGTTATTAAAACATTCTCTTTGCCTTTGACTTTTTACAACTTGATTATAATGTGATTAAATCTATTTGGGAAACTTTGAGCTTTATGAATGTGAATTTTATATCTCTCTCAAGACTTGCAAAGTTTCTAACAATTGTTTTATTAGATAAGTTTTCTGTTTCTTTATCTGTCTCTTCTCCTTCTGGAACTCCCATACTGCAAGTAAGTGTTCACTTAATGGTGTCCCGTAAGTCCATTAGGCTTTTTTCACTCTTTTTCATTCTTTTTGTTTTCTTTTATTTTACCCTATGACTGAGTGATTTCAAAGGACCTGTTTTCAAGTTTACAGATTCTTCTGCTTGAGCTAGGCTAGTGCTGAAGCTTTCTGTTGTATTTTTATTTAACTTTTTACATAATTAATTCATTTATTTAGCTTCAGGATTTCTGCTTTATGGTACCTATCTCTTTGTTAAATTTCTCATTAACATCATGAATTGATTTTCTGACGTCATTGAATTGTACATCTGTATTCTCTTGTATCTTAATGACTTTCCTTAAGCATATTATTTTGAATTCCTTTTCAGACAATTTATAAGTTTCTGTTTCAGGGGGTTGGTTACTAAAAGAATTCTATTTCATTGGTGGTGCCATATTTTCTTTTTTAAAAAAAATGCATTTTTAAAAACATATACTTATTTATTTACTTATTTTTGTAGAAATGGGGCCTTGCTATGTTGCCCAGCCTGATCTCAAATTCCTAGCATCAAGTGATCTTCTCACCTTGGCCTCCCAAAGTGTTGAGATCACAGGCATGCACCACCATGCCCTAGTCAGTTTTCTTGACATTTCATATTGTTTTATCTCTCTCTGGTAATATCTACATACATGAAAGACAAATCCCAAATAAATACACTAACAGTATGCCTCAAGGGACTAGAAAAAGAAGAACAACTAAACATAAGTTGGCAGAAAGGAGGAAATAATAAAGATCAGAACAGAAATAAATTAATGAGTAGAAAAAACAATAGGAATATTATTTTTTGAAAATATAAATAAAACTGATAAATCCTCAGCTAGACTAAGACAAAGAGAAAAAATACTCAGATAAATAAGATAGAAATGGAAACACTGCAACAGATGCCTCAAAAATAAAAAGGATTATAAGGACTGTTATGAACAATTCTATGCCAACAAGTTAAATAACATAGAGAAAATTAATAAAACCCTAGAAAAATACCACTTACCAAAAAAATCAGGAAGAAACAGGAAGCCTGAAATGATAAATAATAAACAAAGAGACTAAAGAAATAATCAAAAACTTCCCTAGACCAGATGGCTTCATGCTAAATTCTACGAAGTATTCAAAGAATAATTAATACCAATACTCCTACTTCCAAAAAATAGAGCTACAGGAAATACTTTCAAAAGCACTTTATAATGCCAACATCACTTGGATACCTAAGCCAAAAACATCCCAGGCAAAGAAAACTATAGTCCAATATATCTGACGAACATTGATGCAAAATTTCTCAATGAAATGTTAGTAAACCAAACTCAACAATACACCAAAAGATTATACATCATGACCAAGTGGGATTTGTCTCTGGGATGAAAGGCTGATTTAACATATGGAAATCAATAAATATGATACATCACATTAACAAAATGAATAATAAAAACGACACAATCATCTCAATGCAGAAAAAGCATTTGACAAAGTTCAACATCCTTTCTTGATAAAAACATTTTATTTATATATTCAAACTATCGTACATAATTTTTATCAGTAATTTACTATAATTGCTGTTACAAATTTTCAAACAACCTTGTTCCCAAATTTTTGCAAACTTCTACTACAAATGTTCTTTTTAAGTGAATTTTAATTTTTTGTTTAAATTTAAAATTATTATATATTTATCATGTTATTCTCTGTTTAAAATCTCCTCCGGACATAGGATACACCCCAAATGTTATATATAAGACACATGGCCTTTTATGACATGGCCTTATTTTATACATATTATTTTGTTTTTGCCCTTTTTTGCCCTGTCTTTCCTATGCAAGTCACAGAATGCTATTAGCCAGCTTCAAAACTTTTAAAAGTGTTGAAGTCATACAGACTATATTATTTAATATTAAATTAAATTAGAAATAAGACTGATATCTCAAAAAACCCCAAATATTTGGAAATATTTTGAAATTAACAATACAGTTTAAAATAATCTACGGATTAAGAAAGCACAAAGGACATTGGAATATTTTGGATGAAATGAAAATGAAAACATGTCAACATTTGTTGGATACAGCTACAGCAATGCTTGCAAGAATCTTTACAGTACTAGAAGCTTACATAAGAAATGGAGGCCAGAAAAGGTGGCTCATGCCTATAATCCCAGCATTTTGGGAGGCCAAAGTGGACAGATCACTTGAGGTCAGGGGTTCAAGACCAGCCTGACTAACATGGCGAAGTCCCATCTCTACTAAAAGTACAAAAATTAGCTGGGCATGGTGGTGTGCACCTGTAGTCCCAGCTACTTGGGAGGCGGAGGGTAGAATCACTTGAACCTGGGAGGCAGAAGCTGTAGTGAGCCGAGACTGCGCCACTGCACTCTAGCCTGGGCAACAGAGCGAGACACTGTCTCAAAGAAAAGAAATGCAAAAGATATGAAATTAATTATCTACTACAAAAACCTAGAAGGAAAAAATTAATTAACTAAAAATAATGTAGAAAGTAAAATAAAATAGAAATACACGTGATTAATCAAATATAAAATAGACAAGAGAAAAATCAAGGAAACCAAAGCTAATTCTTTTAAACAACTAATGAAATTAATAAGCCTTTAGTTAGAATGATTAAGAAAATAGGAGAAGACACAAATTACTAACATCAAGGATGAGAGACAGGACATCCTTACACATTCTACAAATATTAAAATAATAATAAGGGAACATTGTGTCAATTGAATTTTATGTCAATACATTTGACAATTTAGATGAAATGGAGAAATATCTCAATACATTTCTGTATTAAGGTGACACAAGCAAAAATAGAAAATCTCAACAGTCTCTTATTTCCTAAAGGATACAGATTTCTGCCCTGTCGGATCTACCACTCTCCTCCCACTTTCTCCAGTTAACCCTACTGCCGCAGCTCAAATCACTAATCTCAGTTCTGAAAAAGTAAAGAATCATGTTCCTCAATGGAGCTATAGCAAAAAGCTACCAACCTGTCGTCATCCTTCTGAAAGTCCACACAAGAAGTTCAGACTTTTTAAAATAAAATGAAGACCTTTAGTTATCAGATAGGAATTGAAAGTAGTGATGCTGTATTATTTCCTAGATAAGCTCCCAAATCATCAAAAAATAAATAAATAAGGAACACCTGGTGTTTATTTCTTATGCCTTTCACCCACACATAGGAATGTGTGTGTGTGTGTGTGTGTGTGTGTGTATAGGGATATATATACACACACACACACAGGGATATATACACACACATATACATATATATCGTATATATACACATATATATACATATATATTTAATTTTTATCTACCAGCATCTTTGCATCTTTTTCTCTATTTTTCTTCCTTAATAGATCCTGATTTTATTGGACATAATGCTCCCCAAGCATCCTAAGTAATTTATCAGAAGCTGATTCCACTTTCTTTCCTTCCTTCCTTCCTTCCTAGGTCCATTTGCTCAGTTGGTATGCTCCAGACACCAATTCGAAATTTTATTTAAATATTAACTCAATACAATTCCTAATTTCAGGTATGGCCCCTAGTCATCTGAACAAATCAGATTTAGCTCATCCCTGTGGTTTATAACTGGCTGCAGAGTAGAGCTGATAGTTTAGGCCAATGGGATATAAAGAGATTCGCCACTGGCTGCAGATGAAATTTCTCCTCATTCTCCCAAGAGAGTGTCCGGGAACAGTCATCTTCATGCTCAGGTATGAATGAGGAATCCCATGCATCTTAGCAGCCCCCATCCTCAGGGAAGCAGCCCTGGGAAGACCTAGATTGTAGACCAGAAAGCCTAGAGGGGAGGCAGAAAATCTGGGTCCTTCACTACTCCACTGAGCAATGAGACCCGTCAGCAAGGCCAGCAACACCTTGGGCCTCCTGGGCCTGAACCCTGGGCTTTCTTACTACTCAACACAGTTAGTGGTGGCTTCACACAACTGAAAATACCACAAATATTTCACAGAAGAGAGAATCAGGTTGTTTATAATTCAGTAACAATGTACGTTCATAAAGAGAAGCACCCACTGAACTACGTCCAGGAAGTTTATGTAAATAAGGAGACCTGCTCAAGAGACCAGTTCACCTTTTAATTATAGACAAACTTGTTATTTCTCCTTTCTGTGATTTAGCCTTTCCTTGGTTTTAACACTCAAAATGGTAAGAAAAACTATTTCATAGAACTCAATGAATATGTAAACGACTGGCAATACCCACACGAAGTCCATTATAATTAAATTTATCATGCTCCCAGCTAAGTCTGATTCATTATGAGGAAGTCAGTTTTCAGATGGTTTTAAATTAACACTAGAATAAAATATTAGTCTCCGGTTCCTTCCCATGCAGCACTATTATCAGTCAGCCAGTCGCAGTGATTTAAATAGCACTCCATTAGGAAGTTAAGCCAGAGGAATGCCCCTTGAGAAGTCAAAGAAAATGAAATAACTTGATACATGCATAGCACTCTTTTACATTGCATACCAGCTAAGTTCCTAGATGAATATGTTTACATAATAACATCACAATATGTTGATTCCTGTCTGGTCAGAGTTCCAAGGAACTTATTCTGCAATCTTCCTTCCCACAGTCACTGGTGAAAACTCTACATCTATGGAAGGGATGCTGGGTTATAAAGTTGTTTCTGTAGGCCTGTTTGAAGAAATTAACTCAAGCATAGCAAACGAAATGCTCTCTCTTAGGACTTTATATCCTGAGCAAGTGACTTCAGATGATGGAACCAGATGGTGACTGTATTATTTCTAGAGGCAATGATGATGTTGTGCTGACCAAAATCTTCCCATGGCATGACCTTTGGTCTGCTCACCACTGTCCAGCCCACCTTGATGCCTGTTCAGTTCTCAAGCACGGACTTTCAGTTTTTTCCTCCAAGCACATGAGAGGGTTCCAGTAAATCCCATTTTGTATTAAGATGGCCAGAATCAAATTCCTCTGTTAGTAACCAGAATGTGATTTCCACTGACATTCAGGCTTCTCCCTTTCCTCACATTCTCAGAAAATAATTATCATCTTGCTGGCATTCCAGTACTTTCTTCTGTACTGTAATGGGAGCAAAGAGGAAGTAAGAGAAGTTTTACTGGTGTGTCCAAGGAGCATTATGGCAAGTAAAGTTGATCCTGGTACATCCAACTGGGTAAGACAATTGTTTTGATCCCCGCCATTTCCACTATGCACCTGGTCTTGTGACATCTCACTTGAACAGTGCCCTAGGATGTTGTAGTGAGATTTGAACCCTATGGCTTTGAAGCCAATCAGCCCTATTTTGAATTTCAACCTTTGTCCTTGATAGTTTTACATTCTCGACATCTCTAATTCTCATTTCTTAAAAATGCATATGTTACTGAGCTTGCACATTATTGAAAAAATGAGAGATGCTGGAGGTAGCAATTGGGACATCTGTGTGCACCATAAATGGTACATATTATCATCATCACCAGAGTGCTCTTTCTTCTAATCTTTCCCACTCTGATCTTGCTACACACTAATGCCAGAGGAACTGAAGTCATATTACTTTTCTGCAGAACAGTACAATGGCAGAAGCTCATGGTTTGAAGCTGACAGGTCTGCTTTAAAATTTGGACCTGACAACTTCCAGCAGTGAAAATTCAAGCATCAATGGAGTTCAAAAGATTGTTTATTACCAATTAGCATACACTTAATATATTTCAGCTTCAACCACTTTTCTGCAAAAGGTGTATAAACTTACCCTTCTCAAGATTTGAAAGAGTGAAATTAGATGATATTCTTAACAGCCAGCACCATGATTGACTCATAGTAAGTGTGCAATTTCCATTCATTTTCTCCTTCTCCTTTTTCTTTTCTTTTTTCTCCTTCTAATTCTTAAAAAAATAAAATAAAATCCACTCAGTCCTCAAATTCCTGCTCAACTTGCATCTTAGTCAGTTCATGCTGCTATCACAAAGTACCCAAGACTATGTGGCTTATAAACAACAGAAATTTATTTCTCACAATTCTAGAGGCTGGAAGCCCAAGATCAGCATGCCAGCAGGGTCAGATTCTGATAAGAGCTCTCTTCTTGGCTGCTGACTGCTGGTTTTTTATTGCTGTCTCACGTGGTGGAAAGAGTGAGCTGGCTCTCTGAGGTCTCTTTTATAGGGACACAAATACCATTCATGAGGGCTCCATCTTTTACATGGTTTGGATGTCTGTCCCCTGCAAATCTCATGTTGAAATGTGGTTCCCAATGTTGGACATGGGGCCTGGTGGGAGGTGAATAGATCATGGGGGTGGATGTCTCATGAATGGTTTAGCACCATCCCCTTGGTGACAAGAGAGTTCTCACTCAATTCACGTGATATCTGGTTGTTTAAAAGTCCCCTTCACTCTCTTTTGCTCCCTCTGGCCTCCCCCGGGCCATGTGATATACCAGCTTCTCTTTTGCCTTCTGCCATGACTATAAGTTCTCTGAGGCCCCCACCTGAAGCAGATGCCAGCACTATGCTTCCTGTACAGCCTGCAGAACTATGAGCCAACTAAATCTCTTTTCTTTATAAATGACCCAGCCTCAGGTACTTCTTTATTGTGATGGAAGAACTGAGTAATACAACTTTCATGGCTTCGTCACCTCACAAAGTTTCCATCTTCTAAAATATCACCGGGAGGGTTAGAATTTAACATATGAATTTGGGGGAGACACAAATGTTCAACCATAACTGCTTGGCTCCAGTTTAGCCTTCCACCTCACTTTGAAATTCCCTAGTAATGAGTCTGCCTGTCTCTCTGGAGTCATTTCTGTGTATCTTCCAATCTCTGTGCATTATGCCCCCACCCTTGCCTCTGTCCTTGCTTCTCTCCCTCCCTAGAAGGCTTTGCCCCACCCTCAGCACCCAAGGACCTTGGCAGCCCAATTTGTAGCCTATGTCTTCACAAAGTCATCTCCCTGCTGCAGCTTCCATGAGGTCTGCCTTCACTGCCAAGCTCACTCTGTCTGTACGGCTCTTCCTCAAACACTGTTTTGCCCTCAACTGCTGTCCCACAGTGAGGGACAGCAGTTCACTTTCAGGTGTCTGTTTTCCCACTGGCTGGACACTAGGCTTCTTGCAGGAGGGAAGGAGGCACAGTATCACACCCTCTCACACAGTGGCCGCAGCAGCTTAGGGGCCCCTTTCTACTTGCTGATGTTTTCACTCCTTATCTGTGCTCCAGTGGGAGACTGGATAAATTAATTCATCTTCTGATAGTTGGACAGAATGATCAATATTAAAGATGACATAAGGCCGGGCACGGTGGCTCACGCCTGTAATCCCAGCACTTTGGGAGGCCGAGGCGGGCGGATCACGAGGTCAGGAGATCAAGACCATCCTGGCTAATATGGTGAAACCCCGTCTCTACTACAAATACAAAAAATTAGCTGAGTGTGGTGGCGGGTGCCTGTAGTCCCAGCTACTCGGGAGACTGAGGCAGGAGAATGGCGTGGACCTGGGAGGTGGAGTTTGCAGTGAGCTGAAATGGCACCACTGCACTCCAGCCTGGGGAGACGCTGTCTCAAAAAATAAATAAATAAAAATAAAAAAATTTAAAAATGACATAATTGAAAAAGACAAATTTTATAAATTTAGATACATAATTTATGAATGAAAAAATGAAATTCTCAGATGAATATTATTAATCCTCATTCTTTTTATTATTTTCAGAACATAAATTATTGTACAAATGAACCAAAGAAAATGAGTATTTTGGGCATCTTCTGGCTTTTTTAAATTTCAACAGATTTTTGAGGAACAGGTAGTGTTCTAAGTTCCTAAGTGGTGATTTCTGAGATTTGGACATTTTTATGGACTATTCATCACCTCGTGATTAGAGAGGTTGCAAGAGTTGTTGCTAGAACACAGTGAATCTCAGCTCCGCAACTTGCCAGGCATGGGATCCCGGCAAGGTAGGATCTCATCCCACCAGCCATCTGGGTAGCAACCAGTTAGCACAGTCTCGGATGCAAGATGAAAATGGTGTGAGGGTGCTTACCCTTCCAATTCCAAACTCCAGGCTTGGGGCCAAGACTCTTGTTTAGGTGAGGGAGACTGGAAAAGAGGGTTTCTCTTTAGGCCTGTTAAGGCCCTCATGGTTTTATTCTCTAAGGCCACTTCTAGGCACTTGATTAATCTGAACCAGCTGAGTGATGTCCAGCATCTGCAGTTCAGGCCAACTTGACGAGTAGTGGTTCATTGGAGAGGAAGGCTTTGATAAAATAACCTCTGAACAATAATCATCCGTAAGGATATTACCCCACATTGACACTATGTCAGTGTGGAAGAGCACTCCCATCAGAATGATGATAAATTATCAAGTTAACTTGCTACATCCTTTGGATGCTGACAAAAGATACACAACTCCTAAGTCGGAAACAAAGGACTTTATGACTCACAGTATTGGCAACAGCAGGATCATTACCACAGTCCCACTAGCACCTAAAGCCACAAATCCCACTGGGTGATGCAGAAGTCCAAGTGGAGCTGCATGGGCAATGGGGTGCACAATAGGAGAAAAACTTTGAGCTTATGAAACCTGCTACTTCTATGTAAGCTGAAACCAACCCCATCCTGTGTCACAGAAAGAACACTTTCAGCAAGGAAGTGTAGTAGTACATTATTGGCTGCATATTTTCTTTCTTCACTATTGCAAGTTGCATAAACATTCCTGAGAGGTGGTAAGGTGAAAGAATAGTCAGGATATTGAGATTTTGGACCACTCAGCAAGATGTGTAGGAGTGAGAGAGGCCTATGGTGAGCTACCTCCCAACACTGTCCACCAGGAAAATGCTACCTCCCCCACCATATGCCAAAACTTTGGCCAAATCATTTTGTGGCCAAAACAAGGACAAGACTTTATTGCAGAAATTCTTTTTTTATTGTTGGAGACAAAAGAAATGGTCATTTGATGAATTTAAAACTGCAGGAAATGAAAAGCAAAATGGCCCCATTTAAAGATATTCACTGCAACATTTGTCACAGTATAACTAAATTTATTCCAAATTTTGCAAAAGAATTAATTATTGGAAAATTTATTGTTTAGTCACAATTATTATTCATATAGCATGAATTTATTAGTCTGAAAAAAAATAATATAATGACTTGTAAGAACCAAACTGAGAAGTCCTGGTTTAGTAAAATGTAATCACAGCCTAGACTGTCATGAGATACTGTGCCTCAAAACAGTTTATGTATCAAAATTGACAAGCAATTGTTTTATCCACATATTGCTGTTATCAAATATTTATAATTAAATTATTGATGCCTTTCAGTTGCCTGTATTGAGGAACACATCTCATAACTAATGAAAAATTTAAAAGCACAATTAGAAACTATGACATAAATGCTTTAACAGATTTTTCTAATACTGTAGTTTTATAGAGGTGATATTTATAGCTTAAAATAAATTCTGAATGCAATACAGTCAGATGTGTGACTTTGAAAATTGCATATGTAAATGTTAAAGTGTATGATATTAGTTATAGGAAGAGCACATACTGATATGTTAATAGCTACATAGCTGTGAAACAGTAAACATGAAATTCCTTCCCAGAGGTCTTGCAGAAATCTTGCTGACTCTGTTCAAGAGCACAGAACAGTACCCTTTGTATTTTAATAAAAAGGAGGCAGTAATACTACATGACACATGAGTACACAGAACATATCAGATATTGTTCTAAGGATTTTATAAATGTGGTAGATAGAATAATAGACCCCAAAGATACCTACATCCTATTCCCTGAAACCTGTCAATATGTAATTATACATGACAAAAGAGACTTTGCAGATGTGATAAAGATAAGGATCTTAATGTAGATTATCCTGAATTATCTGGCAAGCCCAATGTAATTATACAGGTCCTTCCTTATAAGAAGAAGGAAGGTTGGACATCAGCAAGATGGGAAAATCAGACTTTCCAATGCTCTTTCCCCCACAGAAAAATCAATTTGAACAACTGTCCATGCACAAAAATACTTTCAAAGAGCTAATGAAACCAGGTGAGAAATTATAGCACCTAGATGTAGCTGTGAATAACAAAAGACTCTTTGATGAGGGTAGTAAGGACAGTTGTATAGTACCTGCATCACCCTTCCCCAAGCCCCAGGCAGCACAGGCGGAAGAGAGTTATTAATGCCATCTTTGAAGGAGTGGGAAGTTAACATTAGGCTTTGCCTCAACCTTAACACCAGGCCTGCCCCAGTAAAACCCAGCACTGGCCAGGTCCCCATGACCCAAGATGCCTGGCCTCAGCCTGAGCCTTGAGGCTAGACCCAGTGTCAGGCCAGATCCTACAGCCCAGGCTCCTGGCCTTGCCAGTGGGCTCAGTCTCTGGACCCACCCCTCTGCCAGGCTGGCATCCATGGAACCATCCTCCAGAAAGGACACTGTGGATACAGACTCTAGGCCTACCCAAAACTAAGTGAGCCCCTTTGGCCTCAGGATCCAGGCCTACCCCAGATCCAGAGCCAGGTCAGTTTATAGAGCTCCAGGCTTTGGTTGTGCCCCAGTGCCAGATCAGTGGCCCTGAAACAGACACTAGGCCTGCTTAATGGCAGGTGGGTCCTAGTAGACCCACACTCCAGCAGACTGAGGGTCCAGGCCCATCCCACTTGACCTCAGTACTGGACTGATGCCCATGAACCCAGGCTCCAGGACCAACCTTGTGGACCCAGGTTCCAGGCCAGCCAGTACCCAAGCAAGCCCTCATGAATCTAGCCTCCAGGCCAGCACCTACATACCCAGCCTTTAGAATAGACCCCATGAACTCAGGCTCCAGGCTGGTCCCCATACCCCAGTATTTAGGCCAGCCTCTGTGGGCTCAGGCTCAAGGCGTGTCTCAGTGGATACAGGTGCCAGGCCCATCCAAGTGCCCAGCTGGCTCCTGAAGACTCATGCTTAAGGTCCATCTCAGTATTAGGTCAGTCCACCCCAGGCTTCAGGAAAGTTCCCACATATACAGTCCAAATCCCTCCCTTCTCCTTGCCCTCCACCCCTGCCACTGCATTCAGGCTCCAGGCACAACCCCACAGACCCAGGCACCAGGACCACCTACTTCTTGACCCAGGTATCAGGTACGAGGTCATGTCTGAAGACTCAGCAGCAAGCCTACCCATAGAACGTAGTAGACAGCCTGCTTAGTATCTCTGGACAAGCTGACTGGTGAAAGGGGACTTTCCCTGAAAGAACAAGTCTACAAAGACAAAAAACAGTCCCTACTTCTTCAAATGTGCAGACAATCATGCACAGCTACAATGACGGAGAATAATCAGGGAACCATGACACTACCAAAGGAACAACAACAAAAAGAGCCAGTAAATGAGCCTAAAGATAGGAAAATTTGTAAACTGCTTGACAAAGAATTCAAGATAATTTTTTTAAGAAAACTCAGTGAACTTCAAGAAAATATAAACTACTGAACAAAATCAGGGAAACAATAAACAAAACAAGAAATTTAACAGAGGCATTAAATTATTTTTTAAAAATCAAACAAATTCTGGGACTGAAAAATCATATTGTTAACGAAATAAAAAACACAATAGAGATTATCAAGAGCAAAATTAGTCAAGCAGAAGAAACAGTGAACTCAAAGATAGGTTGGTTATTTGAAAAGATACAGTTAGAGAAGAAAAGAGAATGGAGAAAGCTTGCAGAATTTATGTGACAGCATAAACAGAAAATATTTGAATTATAGGCGTTCAAAAACACAAGAGAGACAAAGAGACAGAAATGTTATTTTTGACATAACAGCAGAAATACTCTCAAAATCTGAAAAAAAATCTATTAATATCTAGGTACAGGAAGGTCGAAAGTCTCCAACAAGATTCAATTCAAACAAGACTACACCGAGACATATTATAATCAAACTGTCAAAAATCAAATAGAAAAAGAACATTCTGAAAGCAGCAAGATAAAAGAAGCATATCACATGTAAAGTAGTTCTAGTAAAGCTAGGAGTCTTAGAAAACTTATAGGCCAGGAAAAAGTGGACTAATATAATCAAAATGCTAAAGGGGGTGGGTGGAAACCCTGCAAACTAAGAATTCTGTAGCTGACTATGCTGTCATTCATAAATAAAAGAGAGATAAAGTGTCTTAGCTCAATTTTTGTTGTTTATTACAAAATACCTAAAAGCAGGTAATTTGTTTTTTTAAAAAATGAATTTATTATCTATATTTGTGGAGTCTAAGTCCATAGTTGCGGGGCACATTGGGTGATAGCCTTCTTGCTTATGGGGACTCAAGAGTCCCAAAGCAGCACAGGGTGTCACATGGTGAGGCGATTTAGTGTGCTAGTGTGCTACCTCAGTTCTCTCTCTCCTTACAAAGCCACCAGTTCTCCTCCTGTGATAACCCAATAATACATTAACCCACTAATTTGGTCATCTATGAATAGATCAATCCATTTAAGAAAACAGAGCCTTTATGATCCAATCACGTCTAAAGACACCACCTCTCAATACTGCCATGATGGGGATTAAGTTTCAACATGAGTTTGGAGAGTGGGCATATAAGCCGTATCATTCCACCCCTGGTCTCCAAAAGCTCATGTTTTTGTCACATGCAAATAGATTTATTCTTTACCCGTAGCCCCAAAGTCTTAACTTGTTACAGCACCAACTCAAAATTTCAAAGTTGGAAATATCCTCTGTGAGTACGTGAAATCAGAAGAAGTTATCCACATTTCAGATACAATGGTATAACAAGCATAGAGTAAACATTCCCATCCCAAAAGGGAGAAATAGGCAAGAAGTATGGGGTAACAGGCCCCAAGCAAGTCCAAAGCCCAAGAAGGCAGACATTGGGTCTTAAGACTCTAGAATAATCTCCTTTGACTTCATGTCTGGCATCCTCTGCACACTGGTGCAGGAGTTGGGACCCCAAGGTCTCAGGCCACTATGGCTTGAGTGCACCCAGCTCTCTCAGACTGGCATTGCATGCTGGTAGCTCTGCAGTTCAGTGGTCTTGGTGGCAGCCCTCCTTCTATGATTCCATTAGTCATTGACCTAGTGGGGACACTCAGTGGCATCTCCAATCTCACATATCCACTCAGCATTGCTTTAGTAGGGCCTCTCTTCAGTTTCTTCTCCCCAATCACAAGTCTCTGCCTGGATCTCAAGGCTTTTGGTAACATCCTCTGAAATCTGGGTGGAGGCTGCCAAGCTTCTACAGTGTTTTCTTCCTGACAGCCTGAAGAATTAGCACCAGGTGGATGCCACTAAAGTTTATGACTTGTACATTTCAGAGCTCCAGCACAAGCCAAACCTGGGACTGCTTGGGTGACAGCAGAGCACTGTGCCAACATGTGGGTAGTAGAGTTTTGAGGCAGCCCTGGGTAGTGAGCCTTAGCCTGTGCAGAGTACACCAGGGCTGTCCTCTGAAATCATTCTGCTTTCCTGGGCCTATGGAACTGTGATGGGACTGGCAACCTCAAAGATCTCTAAAAAGCCTCCAGGGTCTTTCTTCCATTGTCTTGAAGAATAGCACCTGGCTCCCTTCTATCCATGCTAATCTCTTTAGTAAATGACCACTGGGTTATACCCTTGATTTCCTCTGCCAAACATGCTTTTTCACTTTTTTACAAGGCCAGGCTGAGAGTTTTCCAAATCTTTCCATTCTGGTTCCCTTTTAGTTATAAATTCTGTTTTTAAATCATTCCTTTGCTCCAGAATCTCAGCAAAATTAGCCAAAATTAGTCATCCAGCTCCTTCTATATTTTGCTTAGAAATTTATTCTGCCAGACAGGAGAATCACTTGAACCCAGGAGGCAGAGGTTGCAGTGAACTAAGATTGTGCCACTGCACTCCAGCCCAGGTGACAGTGTGAGACTGTGTCTCAAAAAAAAAAAGAAAAAGAAAGAAAGAAATTTATTCTCTCAGATACCCCAGTTCATTACTCTCAAGTTCAGTCTTCCACGAAGGCCTTGGACATGGACACATCTTAGCCCAGTTCTTTCCTAATTTATAACGAAGATGTCCTTTACTTCAGTTTCTAATACTTCTTCCTCAGTTCCATCTGAAACATTGTCAGAATAGCTTTTATTGCCCATATTATTCTTATCACATCCACTTACTCAGTTTCTAAAGAGTTCTGAACTTTCCCTAGTCTTCTTGACTTCTGAGTCCTCACCAGAATCCAGGCTTTTTCTAGCCTGCTCCTCTTAATTCTTTCAGTCTCTGCCCATTACCCAATTTTAAAGCTGCTTCTCCATATTCAGGTATTCATTATTAGCAACATTGCCACTCTTGGTACCAACTTTCTGTCTTAATCTGTTCTGTGTTGCTTATGACAGAATACTTGAAACTAGGTAATTTAAAAAGAAATTGAATTTATTTCTTAGAGTTATGGAGGCTTGCTTGTAAGGACTCTGTGTGGTATCCTGAGGCAATGCAGGGTGTCACATTGTGAGGGGGCTGACTGTGCTAATGTGCTAGCTCAGGTTTCTCTTCACTGTCTTGAAAAGCCACCGGTTCTTATTCCATGATAATCCATGACTATTAATCATGAATTAACATATTAATTCGTGAGAGGACTAATTCATTCACAAGGACAGAACCTTCATGATCTAATCACCCCTTAAAGACCCCACCTCTCAGTATTGTCACATTGAGGATTAAGATTCATTGTGAATTTCTTTTTTTAGGGTGGGGACATTCAAGCCATAGCCAAGGCTTTCCCAGACAAACAAAAGTTGAGGAAGTTTATCACCAACAGGCTTATCTTACAAGAAATGCTAAAGGAGGTTCATCAAGCTGAAAGGAAAGGAAGTTAATTAATAACATAAAAACATGTCAAAATATAAAAGTCATTGGTAAAAGTATGTTTTTAGTACAAAAGTTAAAAAACAAAACAATTAAAAATAATTATAACTATAATTTGTTAAAGATATATAAAAAGATACAAATTGTAATGTCAACATAAAATGTGGGGGAAAAGTAGAATAAAAATGAAAAATGTTGAGTTTTTTCATGTGATCAAAGTTAAGTTGCTATCAACTTATGATGGGTTATTATAACTATGAGTTGTTTTGTATAAGCCCTCATGGTAACTGCAACGTGCAAACCTGTTGTAAATAATAAAAGATAAAACAATAAAGAATCAAGGCATACTACTAAAGAAAATCATCTAATCATGAAGATAGCAAAAGAAGAAGAAAGGATTTACAAAACAATTAACAAAATGGCAATAGTACTTATCAATGAGTATCTTAACTGTAAATGGATTAAATTGTCAAAACTAAAGACATAGAATGGCTGCATAGATAAAAGAAACAGGACACTGCTATATATCATCTACAAGAGATTCTCATCACAGTTAAGGAAATACATAGACTAAACATGAAAAAAAATTACACAAATAAAAATCAAAAGGACTGGAGGTAGCTATACTTACATCAAATGAAATTAA
The DNA here is from genome assembly GCF_007565055.1 of Rhinopithecus roxellana. Lineage (NCBI taxonomy): Eukaryota > Metazoa > Chordata > Mammalia > Primates > Cercopithecidae > Rhinopithecus > Rhinopithecus roxellana. The sequence goes on along the minus strand of NC_044551.1, from coordinate 22,427,301 downwards.
AAACCTAACACTACACCTCAAGAACCTAGAACAAAAAACAAACTAAGCTCAAGGACAGAAAGAAAAACTGAACACCATATCAGAAATAAATGGTACACAGACTAGAAAAACAATACAAAATTTCAGCAAAACTTTGAGTTAGCTTTTTGTAAAAACAAATAAAATCAACAAACCTTTAACTAGACTTAAAAAAAAGAGGGAATAGTGAATAAAACTGCAAATAAAGAAGAGACATTACAGTTGATACCAACGAAATACAAAACTCATAAGAGGTTACTAGGAACAATTATATAGTAACAAAATGGATAACCCAGAAGAAATGGATTAATTCCTAGAGGCATACAACCTACCATAACTGAATCATGAAGAAACAGAAAATATGAACAGACTAATGAGTAGGGAGATTGAATCAGTAGTAAAAAGGTTCCTATCAACAAAAAGCCCAGTACCTATTGACCTCACTGTTGAATTCTATCAAGCATTTAAATGACCAATGTTAATCTTTCTCAAATCCATCCAAAAAATTAAGAAGAAGGAATATGTCCAAACTCATTTTACCAAGCCAGCATTAGCCTTATAGACAAGTCAGATAAAGATACCACAAGAAAAGGAAATGGCCATACATGATGGCTCATGTCTATAATCCCAACACTTTGGGAGGCCAAGATTGGAGGATCATTTGAGGCCAGGAGTTCAAGACCAGCCTGGGCAGCATAACAAGACCCCATCTCTACAGAAAATCTTAAAAATTAGCCAGACATAGTGGCATACACATGTGGAACCAGCTACTCAAAAGGCTGAGGCAGAAGGATCACTTGAGCCTGAGAGATTGAAGCTATAGTGAGCCATGTTCATGCTACTGCACTCCACCCTGGGTGACAGAGTGAGACATTGTCTCAAAAATAAATAAGTTAAGTAAAGTAATAGGAAAAGAAAATTATAGGCCAATATCCCTGATGAAAATAATCTTCAACAAAACACAAGCAAACAAAATTCAACAGCATATTAAAAAAAGTCTTTCACCATGTTCATATTAAATTTATCCCAGGAATGCAAGGACGGTTTAACAAATACAAATCAATAAATGTGATATACTACATTAACAGAATAAAGAACTGTGATTTTATGAAGTTTACATATTGGCTTTCATTCTTAATTCCTCCTGTAATCCCTGTTGTTTCTTAAGCTACTAAAACAATAAGCATATCTTTCATAAAAGTATTTGGCCTTTTGTCCTTGTTTTTGAAGCAGCTATAGAACAGCTTCAGAGCAATAAAAGTGAAAGATAGTCTTTAGTTATAATTTTGGGGCATGTAGGCCTCAGAAACATGCCTCAAAAAACAAAATCTTTCTTTGACCTTCTCCTGTCCTCCTTTTTCTTGCTTCTTTTTTTCCCCAGGACAGGGCATGGGAACTAAAAGCATGCTCTAATCTTCCCTTGCCTTTCTGTCTTGGAGCTGGCATAAAGAAATTCTTTTTCTTGCTTCTTTTTCTCCCCCAGGACAGGGCATAGAAACTAAAAATATGCTCTAATCTTCCCTTGCCTTTCTGTCTTGGAGCTAGCCATAAAGAAATTCTCTGACCTTCCTCGTCTAACTGTAGGTCATAAGACTCCCATTCCAGAAGGGGTCCTGCTCCATACCCTAGAGGAAGGAATGATGCACAGAAAAGCCAAGATGAATCTAGACAGGCCTTGCTGTGTTTTCCCACTTGGTCTATTAGTAGTAGATCATACCCTCTTTGGCCAATCACATCTCTACACAGTTGTCTATCTTCAGTCATGCCTGCCCCATGAAATCTCCATTAACAGCCAAGACGACAGGGTACAAAATGCTTCCAGGCAGCTGAGCTTTTGGAAACTTGCTGAAAGGTAAACAAGAACTCATCCACAGGGCAGGAGTGTGGCACACCCCAGTTCCTTGGAAACAGAAGCTCCTGTGCTCCAACGTCCTTCCAGACATTGCCCTATGTTTTTCTTCATCTGGTTGTTTACTTTTATCTTTTAAAATATCCTTTACAATAAGCCAGTAAATTAAGTAAGTGTTTCCCCAAGGTTAGTGAGTCACTTCAGCCAACCGTGTCTAAAGAGGGTTCATGGGAACCCCTACTTGAAGCATTTGACAGAATTCAATATCCATTTATGATTTAAACACTCTCAACAACTTAGTGATAGAAGGAATGTACTTCAAAACAATAAAGGAAATGTGACAAACTCAACCAACAACATCATACTCAGTGGGAAAAAGTTAAAAGATTCCTCTAATACCAGGAACACGACAAGGATGCCCACTCTTGCCACTCTTATTCAACACATTTCTGGAAGACTTAGCCCGTGAGATTCAGCAGGAGAAAGAAATAAAAGGCATACACATTGAAAATAAACAAGTCAAATTTTCCCTGTTTACAGATGACATGATCATATACATAGAAAAACCTAAAGACTTCACCAAGAACTGTTAGAACTGATAAACTTAGTAAATTAGCAGGATTTAAAATCAGCATACAAAAATGAGTGCCTTTTCTACACACTAACAAATAACTATCTGACAAAAAATCAAACATTCCTATTTACAATATTACCAAAAAATACTTACAAATAAATTTAACCAAGGAGGTAGATAACTTGTATGCCAAAAACTATAAAACATTGATAACATAAATTGTAGAAGACACAAATAAATGGAAAAATATCCCATGATCATGTATTGGAAAATTAATATGTTAAAATATTCATACTACCCAAAGCAATCTACAGATTCAATGTGATCTCTATCAAAATCCCAATAATATTTTTATATTAATAGGAAGAGAATCCTAAAATTTATATGGAACCACAAAATACCCCAGATAGCCAAAAACATCTTGAACAAAAAGGAATGAAGCTGGAGACAACATACTACCTAACTTCAAAACATACTACAAAGCTATAGTAATCAAACAGCATGGTACTGGCATAAAAACAGACCAATTGATAGACTGAAGAATCCATAAATAAATCCATCCATTTAAGGTCAATTGATGTTTGACAAAGGTACCAAAACACCCAATGGGTAAAGGACAGTCTCTTCAATAAATGATGTTGCAAAAACTGGATATCCACAGGCAGAAGGAATTTGGACATCATGTTCAAAAATCAACTGAAAATGGACTGTAGACTTAAACATAAGATGTGAAACTGTAAAATTACTAGGAGAAATCATAGGAGAAAAGCTCTATGACACTGGTCTAAGCAATGAATTCTTAAACAGGACTCTAAAGGAACCAGTAGCAAAAGCAAAAATTAAGAAATGAACTTATAACAAATTGAAAAGCCTCTGCACTGCAGTCAACAATCAACGGAGTGAAGAGACAACCTACAAAATGGGAGAAAATATCTGCAAACCGTATATCTGAAAAGCGATTAATATCCAAAATATATAAGAAACTCAATAGCTAGTAAACAATCTATTTAATAATGGGCAAAGGTCCTGAATAGACATTTATCAAAAGAAAATATACAAATGGCCAACAGATGTTTGAAAAAATGCTCAACATTACTAATCATCAGGGAAATGCAAATTAAAACCACAATGAGCTATCACCTCACACCTGTTAGGATGGATATTGTCAAAAAGACAAAAGATAAGTGTTGATAAGGATGTGGAGAAAAAGGAACCCTTGCACACTATTTGTTGGAATGTAAGTTAGTTCACCCATATCGAAAACAGTATGGAGGCTCCTCAAAAAATTAAAATTAGAACTCCCAAATGATACAACAATTCCACTGCTGCTATACATCTAAAGGAAATGAAATCAGCATGTTGAAGAGATATTTGCACTCCCATATTCACTGCAGCATTATTCACAATAGCTAAGATGTGAAATCAACTGAAGTATCCACCAAAGGATGAATGGATAAGAAAATATAGCATACATATGCAAGGAAATGCCATTCAGACTTTACAAAGAAGGAAATCCTGTCCTCTCTGACAACATGGATGAACCTGGAGGACATTATGTTAGATGAAATAAGCCAGAAACAAAAAGTCAAATACATGTTGTCACTTACATGTGCATCCAAAAAACACTGAACTTGTAGAAGCAAAGAATGGTGTCTGTTAGGAGCTGGGGTGGGAAGCATGGGATGAGGGAGATGTTGGTTGAAGGACACAAAATTTCAGTTAGATAAGAGGAATAAGTTCAAGAAATCTAGTCTATAACATAAAGAATAAAGTTAACAACAATGTGTTCTTGAAAATCACTGAGAGTATTAAGTACTCTCACCACAAAAAAATGGTATGTGAGGTAATGCAAATGTTAATTAGGCCAATTTTGTCACTCCACAATGTAGACATATTTCAAAACAAATCCTTCTTTCTCACATCCCTCACATCCAGTTCCTCAGCCAATCATTTCTGTATGACACCAAAATAGACCCAGAATGTGATCATTTCTTGTGACATCCACCACAGGTCCATGATCCAAGCACTGCTGTGTTGAGCACAGCATCAAATAGCAGTAGCTTCCTGACAGCTCTACTGCTCTGACTGGCCTTGCACAGACCCCCTGCCACCTATTATCCACAGAATGGAGGGGCCCCTTTAAGATCTAAGTCAGGTCCTGTCCCTCCTCTATCAGCTCCCATCACTCAGAGTAAAACCAGATCCTCCCCACCCCAACCCACCCCTGTGCCAGCTGACCTGGTCTATCTGCCTTGGCCCATATCTCCTTCAATGCTCTCTATCCTTTCCCTCTGTCCTAGGGAGGGCACTGGTTTCAGTTCTAGAACCCACCAGGCAGTTTCTATTCTTAGCTCTAATGATGAGCTCAATTGAGTATGCCCCAAAATTCATATGTTGAAATCCTCACTATCTTAGAATATGACCGTATTTGAAGACTTGACCTCTAAAGAGGTAGAGTTAAAATGAAGCCTCCATTCAATATGACCAGTGTCCTTATTAGAAGAGTGAATTTGGACACAGACATGCATAGAGGGAAGACTCTAGGAAGACAAAGGGAGAGACACAGGGAGAAGAAGGCATCTACAGGCCAAGGAGAAAAGCCTCAGAGCAAACGCCCTGCTGACACCCCTATCTTGAACTTCCAGCCTCCAGAATTATGAGAAAACAAACTTCTATTATTTTAAGCACCCACTCTGATTTGCTGTGACAGCATGAGTAGGTGTATACAGGGCCTTAATCCCCCTATGTCCTTCAGGTCTTTGTTCAAAAATCACCTTCTCACCCTGGCCATTCCTGAACATAGTTTCCACCCCTCTACCTCTGAATGTTCATGCCTGCTTGCCTCATTTGTGTTTACAACGAACTTGTGCATTAACCCAGATTCTCCGTGGGGCCAGTTGCAGATGTGATGGGAGTCTCTCATCATTTAGAACAACTTCAATGATATCTATGACTCATCTGGAACCTGCTGGGAGCCAACTTTTGTCCGCATGATTCACATAAATTACATCCCTTAACATCCTTATAAGGTGAGAACCCTGTTTGCTCTTGATTTACCAATGAAGAGAATGAGGATCATGGAGGTTAAATAGCTTGCCGAGGTTGTACGGTTAGTAAGAGGTAGAGTTTTTCCCTTATCCACTTTTCCCAGACTCCTGTTCTCTGGCTCTAACCATGCAACAGCAACAGCACACTACCCTGTACCTCAGGGCCATGGCAAGTGTTGCTGCATAGGTCAAAGAAATCCACCACACCCGCGCAGGGCATTCCCTGTCACTGTGAGAGCCAACGGTGCGCCAATTCACCAAAATGTTCACAACAAATCAGGAACAGAATTATTTAGAGCAATTTAACCATTTTTGAGATGGTAGAAATAACCTAATTGCTACACTTTTGTCATTAATTAATAAAACAGTTAAGGTGCCCCATATTGAACTAAATGATGCTGTTTGTGTTTGCTAATTTACCCAGTATCTCAAGTCAACAGGACCTGCAAATACAGGACTAAATTAGCCTAGAAACATAATTGCTTCTGACCCTGAAACCACCTTTGCAAAAATTATAACTGAGGAAATTATGAAAGTGAAAGAGCTCAGACCTAACTGACTCCATCTTGCTTCTAACCTTTAAGCTGTCTTTGTTCATTCTTGGGCATCAGCCAAACTAATCTTGGGAAGGAATTTAATTTATAGTTTGACTCTGAAAGAAAATTGATAATAGTCCTTTCCCAAAAAGACTCCCTTCTTGCCTGGGGACCAGTCTGCCTTTATAGGGCTAACAAATTAGCTATAAGATTAGAAATTAAGGTTTAGGGGTCATGCAGCCTCTGGCTGTAAGAGTCTGAACCTCCCCAGATTGCTCCTGGGGATAACATCACTATTATAAAACCTAATATCAGTGCTTGAGATATTTTGCAGACCCTGCACTCGATGGATCAGTTGACACCACCCAGACCTGTAATTTGGCTCAATCTTTTCTGCAATCCCACCCAGAAACAGAAGACACCAAGAAAACCTAAATTCAACCACCTATGATTCCATCCCCAACCCGATCAATCAACACCCATTGGACGGTTACAACCCTCTATATGTTTTTACTATGTATATGAAAAAAATATCGAGTACTTACTAAAAATTCCAGTCCAAGGCACGTGGCGCGTAGGACTCCAGTCCAAGGCACGTTGGCGCGTAGGACTGCTCCACATGATGACTCAGAGCCCAGGGTCGTTTCAACTCACAGCACACCCATCCCCAGGGCTTCATCTTCATCTGCAACCAGCCACTGTAGGGAAAAGAGTGAAGAGGAAGGTCACACATAATACTCAGAAGCCTTGGTGTCACTTCTCATGTCCCATGGCTGTGACTCCCTCACCAGGCAGCACACGTCCAACAGCAAAGGAGGCTGGAAAATGCAGCTCAGCCCGGCACTAGGACACTGTCCCACTTCCATGCAAGGTGACAAGGAATTTCAATGACTGCCTGGTAGGTTCTAACACAGAATAAGGTAGAAAAGTGATTACAGGTCAACTGGGACTGCCAACTAATTTCAGAGTTTCACAGACATATCCACCCAGTCATGAGTCATGACCAACTGGGGCAGGCCTCTGGACTAGAGCCACCTGCCCAGGTAAGACAAAGCCTAAACCAGCAGAGAAGAACTGCCTCCCTGCAGGCAAGCTCACACCCCAGAGAAAAAAAGGGAGGTGCACAGTCAACAGTGACATTCTTCATTAACTATCAGTGCAGTAATTTCATAAATCCTAGTGCGGAGAGAGGAAAGGGGGACAGAGGTCAGCGTGTTACAATAATTAGGCTCTTTCCACACAGAAGGAAACATCCGGGTGGAAAGAACAGTTCCGCTCTAATATCATCTTTCAAGGACAAACCCATTTTCTCCTATTTCCAAGGTAACTGACTCTCCAGGCAGAAGCAGTCACTCATTCCTCTGTCTTCCTTAAAGTTGTGGAGTCTCCAGTGGAACTCGCCCTGCTTCCATTTTATCATACACATCTGTTTATATATTCAGTATCCCTAAATAGACTGTGCCCTTATGAAAAAAGGCTCTTCATCTCTCAGCATTTTGCATTATTTTCAGTAGCTAACACTGTGTCCTTATATACACTAAAATCTTAATGATGAACATATACATGATTCAAAGGTGTAAAATAAGCAAAAAGTAATTGATTTGTATTTATGACAAAAGCTTGGGTTTCTTTCTCCTTGTGGCACCATGAATTGCATACTCCATACATTGATTGATACTAGAGAGAAAATCCAGGTTAAAATTATTCTCACGTATCAAAACCTGAAAGATATGGAACCAGTTTGGAATCTAACAAGGCAGGTCGATTACAAAGATGGAACACAAAGCCTGAGCATTCCAGTTTCGCTTTTGGATTTTTAAAATGATAAACCAATTACTCAACAGTTAGATTAGTAAACCGCGTAACATAAATTGTTCACGAGCTTTTTTAAAGTAAATTTGAATATTTTCTGTTCTTGAATAACTCATTTTATTCAATGTTTAAAACAATGAATTATTAATATGACTGAAATTATTTTCATTAAAAGGCAAAGCTTCCAAAAGCTTTTTAATCCCAGAAGAAGTAAATTATAGATCTGGTATTTGTAAATTCTAACTTAAATATATATATATATATTCACTTTGTAGAGCTTAGAACATTTTGAGTTAAAGCATTAAAAGTAAAATTCTCTCTTCCAATTAGGAAAAGTCAGTTGTTGGAATAATAAATTACCACATATCATTTTGGAACAAAATAAGAATGTAAACTCATGGTTTTCTTATTCCCCTTTGTAACATAATTTTGAAAGGGAAATATATCCACTACTAATAATGGTAAAATTACTTTGTTTTTGCAACTATTCTTAATTATCCACTCTGTTTACCAGGAAAGAATCTACTGGTCTGACCTTGGAAAGGCCCCTCTTGGCTCTCTGAACAGCTTGTGCACGTCACTGGAATTGCATCCACCACTTCATTGACTCTATCAGTCCATCAAGTCCATCTCCCACATCAGGCAGAAGCCCTTCAAGGGTGGGGGCCATTTCATCCAACCAGCATGGTTCCTTGGGGATGACGGATAGTTCACAACTGATATTCCTCAAACTAAGTAATGGTTCCTTGTGGCCTACACACCCCTCAGCCCAACAGCCCAATCCCTTCACAATCTCCTCACTAGTTTCTCTTAGAGTACAATACGGGCAACCTAAGACCACAGAAAATCCTCCTACCTGGGCATTCCCATGTCTGGGCTCGTGTCCTCCCACTTTCCAGCTCCCTCCATTCAAAGTGGAGCAGCCATATTACTCCATCACGAAGCCTCGTTCACAGACAGAGGTAGCATTCCCATCTGCTAATCTGTGATTGCCTTCTGTGCTTCTTTTTATTATGATATTCTCCATTAGAATGGGCTTCATGTTTACATATGGCCATGCTTTTCTCTTTAGACTTAACGAGAGGTTACTTATGGACAATACCTCTGGCAGTACCAGGACATCACTCGACACACTAGCCCATATGCTACAACTATTTCTTGAGTTGAGACAATTTCCTCAGTGAACTGGTGTATTTTCTGATAATGTAGAAACACAAATGATCTTCCTAGCATTAAAGTCCTCCGTACTTAGAAGCACCATGCCAAAAGTGATTTAGGTATCGCCACAAGTTACGTACCTTTGTAAATTACCATGGGGGAACTCATTTGCGTAATCATCCCACTCTTAGAGTGCAAGTTCAAAGATGCCACAGGTCATCAATAATATTTCAACTTAGTTTGAAATATTAAATTACTATTAAAAAGATAATAGCCAATATTTCAAGAATCTAAACATTTCAAATATATGTAATTTTAAGTAGTGGTTACTATAGTTGAAGCTAGAAATACTTTCTTGAAAAATCCCATAGTGTATCCAAAATGAAATCAACTTGAAGATGCCATTTTATCAAATTCACAAATTAAAATATGATGAAACAAATATCGAATAGTCCCAATGCTGACTAAAACGCAATACCAACCTCTCCCCAAGAATATTGCATAGAAAGAATTTTCAGGGTTTAAAAATGAGTGAAATAAGCATGATCTACTTTAAACTCCCCAAAGTTCAGTTATATCTAAGTAAACTTTTAGAAAGCACCCTTTTAACCTCTGTTATCTTAGAAACGGCTGAGCCCTGCTAATGTAGGCAGTCCTTCAGAGGACAGTTGTTGCAGCCATAGAAACAAGACAACTACAAGCAAAGGGAAGGGGCTGGATTAGGGACTGAACTGTGTCTACCCAAAGCCACAGGCTGAAGCGCTAACCCCTAATGTGACTATATTTGGAGAAAGAGGCTTTAAGGAGGTAGTTAAGGTTAAATGAGATCCTATGGATGGGACCCTAATCCCATAGGACTGATGTCCTTATAAGAGGAGAAAGAAATATCAAAAAATCTATGGATCTTTGTGTGTGTGTGTGTGTGTGTGTGTGTGTCTGCCTCACTCTCTCTCTTTCTCCCCTCCTCCTCCCTTTTCCATTTTTTTTTTTTTTTTGGTTTGTTTTTTTTTGTCTGTTTGTTTGTTTTTTGAGACAGAGTCTTGCTCTGTTACCCAGACTGGAGTGCAGTGACACCATCACAGCTCACTGCAGCCTCAACCTCCCTGCATCAAACGGTCTTTCCACCTCAGCCTCCCTAGTAGCTGGGACTGCAGGCATGCACCACCATACCCGACTAATTTTTGCATTTCTTGTTGAGATGGGGTTTCACCATGTTGCCCAGGCTAGCCTCGAATTCCTGAACTCAAGCAATTCACCTGCCTTGGCCTCCCAAAGTGCTGAATTTATAGACATGAGCCACCACGTCTGTCTTTCTCTCCTCTTTCTTTCCTCCCTCCCTTTCTCCTTTTCCTTTACGTACTTCCTTCCTCTCTCTCTCCCCCTCCCCTCCCTCCACTCGCACAAAAGACCATGTGAGGACACAGAGAGAAACCACCAACTACAAGCCAAGGAAAGAAGCCTTACCAGAAACCAATCCTGCCTACACCTTGATCTTGAACTTTCAGCCTCCAGAGCTGTAAGAAAACAAATTCCTGCTGTTTAACCCACTCAGTCTGTGGTATGTTATGGTAGTCCAAACAGAATAATACAGGCTGTTTGATTACCTCAATTCAAGCTTGTTTCATATCTCATCAAAACTGATGATTGTCATTCAGAAAAAGAAATTAATATGGAAAAATAATTGTAAATTAATTGCAAAATAGTAAGTATTGCAAAGGAATGCTTACGAGGGTCATTGTAAACATAGATATTTATGTGATGTGAAGACTCTTTGTTAGGATGTCAATGTCTTTACTGGAGAAATTAATTTGGAGGCACAAAGGGTTACTCTCTGAGGTCTAATATTCTGTGGATCAGTGGATCAAGTGTTGCTTTGGAGTAGATCATAGATACCCAACTTCAAATCTAATCTTTATATTTATCTGTTGTGTGACCAAAGACAATTTCCATAATTTCTTGAGCCTCGATTTTTCTCATTTCTACAAGAAGGAGACAATTCTACCTCTCTCCACTGCTGGAAAGACTATATTGTATAGGAACAATCTAGCAAAAGGAATCATTACTATTTTTCAGTATTTTTTTTTTTTTTTTTTTTTTTTTTTAGCATTTTGCAGGCTTCCAGCATGCCAGAATTTGTAGAAGCTCTTCGGGAAATAGATATTGCTGTGGGGATTCTCACTTCTCTATTTATTAAGGTAATCAGAATATTGTTTTGATAGTAGGATCAAAAGATGAATTAAACTCAGGGCAGTACTTACTCAATGACAGGTTATCACTATTGATATAAAGAATATGACTAGACATGAACACTGGACTCCAGACCAGAGTCTGCCACTTTTCATGTAACTTAGGACAAGTGATTTTATTTCTGGCTTCAAGTTCCTCCCATATAAAATGGGGACAACTATCCCTTCAACTTCACAGCTGTTTGTGGGATTCAAAGGCAATAAATAAGAGCGTTCTGAAGTTTTTCTAAAAAGAAATTAGAGCCTAACACAAAGTAATCATCAGGTTTTCATGGAATCTCATTCTATAGTGACTGAGGACACTGCCCCATGTTCCAAGCAGCCAGAACTTAAAGGAACAATACTAGGCCACGTGCTAGGCACAAAGTCCATGTCTAGTAACCAAAAGGAATTTGGTTCCTGCCATGAAGGAGATTTCTATCAAGCAGGACAGACAGATAATAAACACACAAGAAAACTAATATGTTCATTACTCCAAGATATGAAAGGTCCTATTAGTGAAGAGATTGGACAGCCATAAAAAGAATACCTGGGGCAGGAGGACTGATTTACACCAGGAGTCCAGGACACCTGGCAGGGTGAGGTTTATGCTGAGATGGGCAGGAAAGATGGAAGTGAGACAGGGAGAGTGGAAGAGACAGCCTAGGCACAGGGAGGAGCTAATGCCACTGTCCTCAGATAAGAAGTCATCATGGCTACACCTTAGAGAGCAAAGGGGCAGCGACATTAGGAAGACACAGGAAGAGGGCTGGATGAGGGAGAGGCAGCGCCAGGAAGAGCACGTAAGAGGTTCTTTATTTGAACCCACATGCATGGGCAAATCTTATTAGAAGTGTTTTGATAATTCTTCCTTTCTCTCAGAAAGAGTAATGTAATCCACCAATTTCACAAAAAGAAATGAAGGCAAGGCACTGGTTGGTGCTAAGAGAGAAATCTGATTAGGGTTTTACTCAATATTAGTTCTTTCATTGTCCTATCAAATTTCTCTAATATTAATTGCATCTGATAAGATTGTGGGATTATACTTCAGCCTCAAAATCATAAGTTGTTTCTTGCTTCTGGTATTTTTCTGAAGTTTGCCTACATGGGCCACTCCTAAAACAATTTATATTTTAGTCCTTCAATTTAGGTTACAATAATTATTTTAATTACACCCTACCTTTATTTTGTAGCTGGTATTTTGGTTTCTTTTTCTTTTGTTTGCCTTTATGGGAAGTACACTATTAGTTTACCAGAAAAAGGCAGGTTTCTATAACCACAACACAATAAAAATGCCATTTTAGCCATTTTTTTCAAGGACAGCAATTATAAAAGGAAACTTTACACTGTAGTTATACCAAAAAAACCATACAGGGCTTCTCAATAAAATGCATCACAATTTGGAGTTGCAAAGCTTTTAGGTTTTGATCATCACCACATTTCAACTTGTCATCTCCTCTTCATTATTCATAATACCCCCTAAATTCCTTTCCTTCAGCCTTATCTGCTTTCATAATTCTCTATTCTCAGGGCTGGCAGGGAGGAAGGATGGCTGCTCTCACTAGGAGCACATAAGCCATCTGTAATCACTCATCCTGTAGGGGAATTTCGCTCAGCAATTGGTTCTGTAAATCCCTTTCTTTTCAAGTTGTGAAGTGATGGATTCATTTTGTCATGCATCTTTCATTCACTCATGTATACATAAAAAGAAATTGTAGTTTATACCATTACATCAATATAGTAGTGCCATTTTTGAATGCTGTTAAGAGTATCAGAGATGCTATTTCCACCAAATCTGTATGAAAAAATACTGAGGCCAGGCACAGTGGCTCATGCCTTTAATCCCAGTACTTTGGGAGACCAAGTTGGGTGTATCACTTGAGGTCAGGAGTTTGAGACCAGCCTGAACAACATGGCAAAACCCTGCATCTACTAAAAATACAAAAATTAGCTGGGCCTGGTGGTGTACACCTGTAGTCCTAGCTACTCAGGAGGCTGAGGCAGGAGAATCACTTGAACCTGAGAGGAGGAGGTTGCAGTGAGCCAAGAGTGCACCACTGCATGCCAGCCTGGGCAACAGGGCAAGACTCCATCAGAAAGGAAAGAAAGGAGGGAGGGAGGGAGGGAGGGAGGGAGGGAGGGAAGGAAGGAAGGAAGGAAGGAAGGAAGGAAGGAAGGAAGGAAGGAAGGAAGGAGGGAGTGGAGGGGATGAGGCTGCGTCTTTGGTTCTTTCACCTCGCCTGCCTCTTCCTTTCCTTCCTTCCCCCTATCCGTAGCTCCTTTCTCCTTCCTTCCTCGTGCCTTCCTTTCTTTCTTCATGTCCTCGGTCGTTCTTTCTTTCGTGGCTGGTGTAAAAAATACTGATAACAACAACACTAGTAAGATTATATATATGTATTAATTCCCTTCTCTAGAACTTGAGGTGTGACTAGAGCAGTAAGTAATTAAGAATCAACTTGTTTCAGGGAGATGAGCGATGTTCACCTCTCTAGTACTCAAATGAATCTTCCTAAGGTTGAAACAGAGATGCTTCCAACTTCCAAAAAGCTCTGGCAGTGACCTTGCTGGGACACCAAGTCTCCCGTAGGTGCTCTCTCCTGGAAAACAGATAATTTGACCTTGTGTCTTATGTTTCCAGGCTGTTCAGAACCAACTGTACCTTGAGCTACCTGCATATAGGCAATGGTGTCAAAATAGTTTACCTTCTCTATGAGCCCCTAAACTTCATGAAACTTTAAGGACTGAAAACACATGAACATTTTAAGTAGTGTCAGTTCTATAGATAATACAAAATTATCCAGAGAATACATTTGGTTTTGCTTTCTCATATATAAATCTCCATCCTCTATACAAAATAACACAATTATGAGGAGGAAAAAAAACAATTGTTTTAAATCCCCTTTCTATAATGCTGCTGCAAAGTTTACATAAGACATCTATACCACGGGGAAGGAAGAGTTGTTAGTAGACCTATTCCACAGATGAGGAAAATAAGGAGAAAAAAATGGTGATTCCTCCAGAGCTCACACTTGGCAGAGTCATATTCCAGCCACCCCACGGACTCCCAGTCCTGGTCTCTTCAACATGAACGTCCTGACCACTCCATACTGGCTATGGGCCCATGGGCCACTGTGCTTCCGTGCCAGGAGCTACTGCACATTCTGTGGACTAAGGGATAATGGATGCATGAAAATCATGCATGTATTACATGATATTCCTGTGGGCATTTTTTCCTATTATTTGACTTCATATTGAACTGGCTGCATTTAAAAATAAATACATAAATAATAAAAATTTTAAAACTATCATCATTGTATTTTCTTATTTTGGGTCATTGTGGATTAGCTTGCTGCAGACCAGCTCTTCCACCAAGAACAATTAGAAAGGCCTCGAAAAATAAAAATAAATAACTTGTTTATGTCCGCCTTTAAAAAATGGCTGCTTTTGTGATTTTCTTTCTGTATGTAGTTTCATCAGTTTTATTACACTGACCTTGGTGTGTTTTTCTTTATACATAGTTGATTTAGGATTTATTGAGTTTTAATCTGTGGTTTGATATCTCTCAATTGGTTCAAGTTTTAGGCCTTAATTCTTCAAATATTGATTTCCCCCTCCTTTATTTCTCCTCTCCTATTATGGAGCGCCAGTTCCACATGTGTCTTTTCACCATGTCCCATATCTCTCTTAGGCTCCTATCTGTATTTTCAAGGAAAAGACTTCTCAACAGAAAAAAGAGAGGTCAGAAAACCTGAAAATGCAATATTCAGAGGGTTGAAAGAAAATAAATGTCACTTTAGATTTCTATACACATGAAAGGCATCATTTATAAACAAAGACAAAATAAAGACATTTTCTAACAAGTAAAACCTGGTAGAATTTGTAACCAAAGGACACTTCCTAGAAAAAACAATATTATCCCAGAAGGAAGGATAAAGACAATGGGAATAATAAAAAGCAAGAAGAATGATAAATATGTAGGTAAACCTAACGCATATGGACTTTATAAAATAATAATGCATTTGCTTTGAAATATCTAGAGAATGAAATACAGGGCAACAAAGGTACAAGATATGAGAGAGAAGTAAGGAAATGGAGTTAAAAGGTCTGAAGATCATTGAAAGTAAATAGGAATTCACACCAGACTTCGTAAATAATGGATTCATGTTGTAAACTCTGGGTTAACTACTCAAAATAGAAACTGTATACATTAAAATTATTATTTTATAAAAAAAGAGCAATAAAAATATTTAACAAAAAATAGTCATTAAAGAAGAGAAATATAGAACTGATGTTAATAAAAAAACTAATAAGAAAATGATACATTTTTAAGCACAACTATATGTTATTACATTAAGTATAAACCAATTACATACTTCAAATAAAAAAGTTTGGCAGACTGGATTTACAAAAATAAAAACAAAAATGTAAAATATCTTGCAACCTTTTTCTGAATCTAAGAAATATTCAGAAAAAATCATTTGAAAAATTTCTACCAATATTTTGACAAAACCCTTTGAAAATAGAAATATAGTGAAATTTTATGTGTTAAAGGTTTACTTCAAATAACTTAAAAAGGAAAACATACATAACAGGAAACTGTTGAAACTTTGCCCTTAGATCAGGGATGATGTATGAAACAAACTTTTCTTCAGTGTTGTACTGGAGGTCCTAGCCGAGGCAATAATACAAGAAATTTAAATAAAACAGGCTTAAAGACTGGAAAGGAAGAAATAAATCTGTCACTATTTGCAGAGATTACATTATATACTTATGCATATATTTATATATGTGTATATTATACATATGCATTTATATATTATGCATATATTAGCAAAGTTTATGGATACACGGTTCTATCAGTCGGCTAGGGCTGCCATAACAAAATATCACAGACCGGGAGGCTTAAACTATTGAAATGTGTTGTCTCACAGTTTTGGAGGCAAAAGTCCAAGACGGAGGTGTCAACTGAACCAGTTTCCCTAGAAACGTCTCTCCTTGGCTTGCAGATGGCCTTCTGCCTGCTGCTACTTCACATGGCTGTCCCTCTATGAACACTTAATTCCAGTGTCTCTTTTGTGTCCAAATTTCCTCTTCCTCTTCCTATTAGTTCTGCCAAATTAGAGTCTCACCCATATGACCTCATTTAACCTTACTTACTTCTTTAAAGTCCCTAAATTCAAATACAGTCACGTTCTGAGATACTGAGGATCAAGACTCCAATATATGAATTTTAAGAAACACAATTCAGTCCATAACAAAGATCAATATACAAAAATCTGTTATATCTCTGCATACAACAATTAGAAAATAAAATATTAAAAATATTGCTTATAATAATACATAAACCCTGAAATTGCAAGGAATAACTGTAACAAGAGTTTTGTAAGGCCTCTGTGTAGAAAATTATTTAACATAATTAAGAGAAATTTAAGAGGACAAATAAATGCATAGATATACCATGTAAATGAGCTGAAATGCTCGATAGTTTAAAGATCTCTATTTTATTCAAATTGATATATGTAATCTCATTTAAAATTCCAGCAGGTCTCTATAGAGATTTAAATTATGAAGCAAAAATCCATTTGGAAATGCAAATAGCCAAGAATAGCCCAGACAAGCTTGAACAAGAATAGCAAAGTTGAAAGAATTTTTAGAAAGATGTCAACTGACAGAGATAAATAGAGCATGGACTGTTACAGGGTCTAGAAACAGACCCACACATAAATGGACATGTAATTTATTCAGAAGCTGGTACTGCAGTGTTGTAAAGAACATCATGATTTATTTATGATTTTGAATAAATTATAATGGCTAAAGTGGATATTCACAGAAAAATAATATGTTGACCCTCACTTTATACAATGGACAAAAATCCCTTCCGAGTGGATTTTATATCTAATTCATAAAAGAACAATAAAGCTTCTAAAAGGTAATATACAAGAATATGTCTTAAGAACAGGCAAAACTTTCTAAACAGAACATAAAAAAATTATAAAAGAAGATAGTGATAAATTACATTAAAATTATGAACAATTCAGTATCAGAAAGTAGAAATGCAAACCAGAGTGAAACTGTGTTTTAATATGTATACTGAACAAAAAATGCATATGCAGAATTCTTTGACATCTTACAAATTAATAAGTGAAAGATGGATTAATAGATTAATATGAATTTAAGTTTCCTTGGCACCTGAACCAAATAATCAGAAACCAATCACTGTAACTCTTTCTAGTAAAATAAAAAGTGGAAGATACATGAAAGTTACAATGCAATCAGTACTTCTAAAATGTAAAGTCAGTTTTATAAAGTCGTTCCAAAATGCAGCTTGTTTTTATCTTGCACTGTCTTTTTATTCATTATTTTTACATTAAATTACATGAATCAAAAAAAATCTTTTCCAGTCAATTTCATTCTAAGGCAAAGTAGGGTTGCTAGACCATAATAGTTTATTCTTTTATTTAATTTTTGTTCATATATTGCTATGGTTTGAATATTTGTCTCCTCCAAAACTCCTGCTGAAACTTAATTCGCCATCTGGCAGTATAGAGAGGTGGGGACTTTAAGTGACGATAGGTCATAAGGGCCCGTAAATTAATTAACCCATTGGGTTTTCACGGTAATGGGACTGGGGGCTTTTTAAGAAGAAGAGAGACCGCATGCGCCCCTCACCATGCACTTGGCCCCTTTTCTTTATAAACTACCCAGGTTCAGGTATTCCATAATAAGCAACAGCAAACAAACTAAGACATACGTATTTCTTTTTGAAACCACTGTTAATGTCAAACTCTACCAGCTGTTTATAGAAATGGCAAATGGGAAAAAAATAAGTAGTAGACAGATAGGCCACTTCATATTCAGAGGGAAGATTTTTTATATTTTCATTCACAATCATTTCTAAAATTCTGTAAATTAAAAAGATGGTGTATTTTTACAATAAATATAGAAATGTTCACGGGAAAAATATCTCTAGATTAAAACAACGCAGAAAAGAAAGAGACTTCATTCCCTTCCAATCTATTAAAGTCTGCAAGCTATAATGAATTCATTTTCCTATGCTCTGCAATGATTATTTGAAATATTTTCACTTCTAAAAGTTCTGTGTATTTTCCAACAGAAGCCCGTTTCTAACTTCTTTGAGAAATCAGTCATTGATCTAGCTCAGATTTGTATTGCCCTTCTACAAACTCACCTGCATTTCATTCACCATTTTCTCCTTCTCTCCTGTTAACCAGGTGCAGGTGCCTCAGTTTTCTTTCAGCTCAGCTTTTCCCCAGGTACCATGGAACTCATCCATGCCAGCTCTCCATCATTAGGCACTCCGGTCTATAAATTATCGCCTTTCTACTGTATATTCACTCTATCTTCTGTGTATACGCATCAACATTAAAAATTGTTTTAAAATCTTCTGTCTGGCCTGGTGCGTTGGCTCTCACGCCTGTAATCCCAGCATTTTGGGAGGCCGAGGCGGGCGGATCACCTGAGATCAGGAGATCGAGACCAACCTGGTTAACACGGTGAAACCCCGTCTCTACTAAAAATACAAAAAATTAGCCGGGCGAGGTGGCGGCGCCTGTAGTCCCAGCTACTCGGGAGGCTGAGGCAGGAGAATCCCGGGAACCCGGGAGGCGGAGCTTGCAGTGAACCGAGGCAGGCCGGGCGACAGAGGGCGACTCCGTCTCAAAAAAAAAAAAAAAAAAAAAAAAAAAAAAAAAAGTAGCCAGGCGTGGTGGTGGGCGCCTGTACTCCCAGCTACACTCTGGAGGCTGAGACAGGAGAACCGCTTGAGCCCAGGAGGCGGAGTTTACAGTAAGCTGAGATCGCGCCACTGCACTCCAGCCTGGGAGACAGAGCAAGACTCCATCTTTAATAAAAAAAAAAAAAAAAAAAAAGCCCTCTGTATCCCCCTCATTACTCATGTAACTCTTTCTCCTCACCAGAAAATTCCTTAAAACTGCTACTTTGCTCTCTCCATTTCCTCACCCCCACCTGCAACTCAGTCCTCACCTCACTCGTCTCTTCTCCCCCAGCAGGAAGTAGCAAGCGCTCTCTTTAAGGCGCCCAGTGATCCCCTGCGGCTGTATCCAACAGTGTGCCCACATCTTTCCCCGCAAAATGGATTCTGCTCCTTCATCCGCGATGTCAACAAACAAATGACAACATGTTCTACTCCGTTGTTCACGTCAGAACTCACGCAAGAGACAGCCTGTGGCTGGCGCCCGGTAGAGAGTGTGGGTTCCCCACCCAGTCCTTATGGAATTCTGCTGTTTCCATGGGCGACAGATCATGTGGCTTCAACGCCAAACAAAAGTTCCAAGCTTTTCAAAGTTGGTCAACTGCCTAAACTTAAATGTGGGAGTTGGTATTTCTTCTGGAAAAGCAACTCTCCACACATCTCCGACAGGACCAGAACCTTCCGGTTCCCTTCTCTCCTCAGAGCCCGCGGGAAACGCTGGATCCTGACCCTACGCGACCTGGATCCAAACGTGGCCAAAGACCCTGGGGCCAGTCAGGACTCCTGAGAGTCTGAGGCTCCCACGTGGAATGGCATAGGATGTCTCCGCCTGCTTTGCTGTTTAGTGGCCAGAGCCCGCCCTGTCCCAGGGTCCCGTGGCCTCACAGCTGACTGGACTGAGGACTCCCCGTCTCACCTGGAGCTCCCCAGGCCTGGATTCTGCCCCGACCCCAGCCAGGGTCCGCGAGGCTCCACCCTCCCGCCTCGGGGGCTCCACCCAGACTGGGCCCAGCGTAGCTTTGCTCGGGCCTCCTAGATCCACTCTCCCCAGGTGATGAGCCAAGGCCGACCTCCTCTCAGGCCCCCTAGGCAGGTGCCCCGTCCTAGAGAAGGGCTCTCTGCAGGGGCCCCACCCTCCGGGGGCCTGTCCTGTGCTAGGTGGAAGGCAGCGGCATGGGACGTAGAAATTCCAGAGACTCCAGCTGCTCTGCTGGAAAATGGAATTGAAAACATTTTGAGCGCTCAAGAGAACTATCTGCCCATGAAAGCTTTTTGTAGTGATGCACATTATCCCCTCCAATTCCGGGTTAGGGGTGTGCAGAAGCAGGGGAGCCACCGTCATATGCTCCAAATTCTCCTAACGATGGAGTGAACATATTAGGGACTTTCTTCAAGTAAGAAGTTCAGGAGCACGGGCCACGTGCTCAGCGAGCTGAGCTCCTTCTGACTTCTTTCCACTCCTGCAGAGGGATTCCAGCCTCAGGGTCACAGAGGCACAGTCCCTGCTAGAGAAAGAGCACCGGGTTTAACTGTAAGGAGGGCCGTCTCCAGGGTCTTCAGCTCACATTTCACGGATCAATGAATAACACTTACAATGAACATATGGATCGTATACATATTACTATATTAATTAATCATATATTAATCTATTAATTAGGCAAATATATTGATATAGTTATAATAATTTTGTAACAACCGACCCTTATTAATAAATTACAAGTAAGACCATTTGCCTTTTCTCTTTTGAGACAGGGTCTCACCTGGAGTGCAGGGGCACGGTCACAGCTCACTGCAGCCTAAATCTCCTTGGGTCAAATGATCCGTCCACCTCAGCCTCCCAAGTAGCTGGGACTGTAGGCACACACGACCACACCTGGCTCATTTTTAGTAGTAGTAGTAGTAGTAGTAGTAGTAGTAGTAGTAGTAGTAGTAGAAAAGAAGTCTTACTATATTGCCCAGGCTGGTCTGAAGTGATCCTACCACCTTGGCCACCCAAAGTGCTGGGATTACAGGACTGAGACACCGCACGGCCCATTTGCTTTTAAATTGTTGGATAATGTAAAGAAAGCGTGGAGAACTCCCGCTGTTGAAAATTTTAACATTGCACGTTTCACTTCATAAGACACAAAAATGCACTTCCAGATCCTTCTTCAGGAAGAACTCACTGGTCAGAGGCAGGGAGTGGGGTCAGCAGACACCAGGTCCAGCTCTCAGCCCTTCCAGGGTCAGCCTCAGCTGCAGTGAGCCACCCTGCCCATGGCCACCCCTTTTTTTGGGTGCCCACATCCAGAAGCTGAACTGGTGGGAAGCAAAGCCCTGCGCTTGCTGCAGGACGACTCTGCCATCAATTCCCCACCTCGGTTGCTGGTTGCAGGGAGACTTGGTGACATCACACCTGGACATTACTTCTGTCCAACCCTGCCTCCTCCCTTTCCCTTCACAGGTGGTAGTGCAAATGAACATCTTGCCCCTCAAACGTCATCTCTTGCCGCTCAAACATCATCGCAGGGTCTGCACCCAGGAAAATCAACCTGAGACACAATGGCACTATTATTGTGCATTGTTTTCCATTTTTACTTTTCAGATAGTTTGGCAAAAGTCTTTTTAAACAATGGAAATAATTTTTAGAAAACTATGATCCATTTTTAGAAACCTTTTACAAGAAACAATTCCAAAGTAATTACTATATTTCTAAAATAATTCTTTCTTTTTTTTTTTTTTAGATGGTGTTTCACTCTGTTTTTCAGGCTGGAGTGCAATGGCACAATTTCAGCTCACTACAACCTCCACCTCCAGGGTTCAAGCGATTCTCCTGCCTCAGCCTCCGGAGTAGCTGGGATTACAGGAGTGAGGAGAGATGGCCTTGGTGGTCCTCCTTAGGCTGGCAACATACAGATGCAATTGTTCACATACCAGCTTCTCATAGCGCTGCCAAAAATCTTCAGTGCCTGTGGGTTTTTTTCATATCTTGAGCTACTATTTTAAATAGCTCTATTATTCAATGTCAAATCAAAAGCCAGTATTTGAATGGCTTTTCATGGGGGGGGACTTCTCTGTGTTTTTTTTTTTTTTTTAAGTTGCCTACTTTCACCCCTTCAGCTTTTAATTTTGCATATCTTTTTTTTTTCCCCCATGAACAGTAACTGGGCCTCCCATGCCAAGAAGCAGGGAGAGGCACAAAATTCCTCACTGAGATACTGTGTATTCTACCTCCATGACTTCCACACACCATTCTTAGAAATAGGAGGTGAGTGTGAACAAAAGGAAAAGGCAAAGTATCATTCACGTCTGACCTACATTGTATCCAATAAGAGTAAAATTAGTCTCATCTGATAGTGAAATAATATTGTATGATTCTCGAGATTGTAATAGTCTTTATAAATATATCTTGTTGATGATTTAAAATAAAATTAAATGTGCATAAAATATTATATTAATACAGACCAACTCCTTTATTTCTCATGAAATCTGATAGCCTAGTTCAGATTGCAGAGTTAGGTTGGCAGTTGGGCAACTTATTGTCTCCAAGAGCAATTGCACAAATTTATAATTCAGGTAAAATTGGCCTCAATTTCATGCTTCAATTATCAATGTTCACTGATCCTTGCAATTTGCAATAACAGGCAAAATAGAAAGTCATTTGCTCCAGTCATAGGACAGTAAAGAAAACTCCAAGGATGCTAGTTCTTTCTAATAAGGGCATTTATACAAATTTTCTGGGGAAACTTGAATGCCATCTCTCCTTTTCAATCAAAAAAATGAATAAAGGAGAAAAATTTAGTAATTTATTCTGACATTTTTCTATGCGCACTCCTAATATCCAGTGATGGTAGAATATCAGTGGAACAAAAGAATGTGCATGTATATCTGTATGTACGTTTGCATATACATGCGTATGTGCCTGTGTGTGTATGTGTGTGTGTGCATGTGTGTATATCAGTTACTTTACTGTTATGCCCTTCAAAAGTGCCCATGGCCAAATTTTTGTTGGTGTCTTTTATGATGTTTGCTAAGATTCTTTGCATTTTATTTTCCCTTGCAATATTTTAGACTTGGTACCCGTTAGGGTTTTCTTAAGCTGCAAGTAACATAAACTTGCAAAAGTGAATTATCCAAACCCCTTTTCCTTCAGATAAGTGAACACTAGAGGTATACAGCTATGGATAGAAAATGGAATTCCAAACTGTCCCCAGTGAACCCAGCCCCTCTTGCTTTCTTGCTCTATGACCATCGGGTGTAGTGCCATCCTCATGCTCACAGGATGGCAGTTTTACCTCTAGGCATCACATTTGTATTCCAGACATATAAGAAGGAAAAGGGGCCAAAATAGTGGTTCAGCTCAATCTGTATTTTTTTTCTTATTTCTTTAACTAGGGGAAAGTGTAAATGCAGTTCCCTACTGCCACAATCATGCAGTTGAGTTTATCACATGTGGGAAAATGACAGGGGTCAGTGCATGTGGAGTGCAACAGATAAGCTTTACCCTGGGAAAATCAACTTTGTGATCATGAGGTCTTCCCTGCTAAGTGAGTCTGTTTCTTTTGATCTGAAAACAGCAGTTTTCCTGAGTCTTACCCAAGAAAAATTAAGATTCTCGTTGGCCAAAACTATGTCAAAAAGTCACCACTAGATGAAAGGAATCCTACAAAATTGAGACTTAGTTGGACATGTAGCTAACCAACCAACATAGGAGTGTCTTTAGAAATGAACTAAAAGTAGTGATAAATATTGAATTGACCAATCACAGTGTCTTCCACAGTTTTTCTGTGGTTTGAATATGTTTTCTACATGGAAAACGTCTACATTTTTCTATGGTTGTTATATATTCATTTGTGACTTAATAATTGGCAATAAGTGATACAGTTTGGCATGTCCCCACCCAAATTTCATCTTGAATTGTGGTTCCCGTAATCCTCATGTGTGGTAGGGAAGACCCGGTGGGAGGTAATTGAATCATGGGTGCAGGTTTTCCCTTGCTGTTCTTGTGATGGTGAATAAGCCTCATGAGATCTGATGGTTTTATGAAGGGCAGTTCCCCTGCACACTCTCTTACCTGCCACCATGTAAGATGTGCCTTTGTTCCTCCTTCACCTTCCAGCATGATTATGAGGCCTCCCCAGACATGTGGAACTGTGAGTCCATTAAATCTTTTTCTTTATAAATTATCCAGTCGTGGGTATTTCTTCATAGCAGTATGAAAATGGACTAATACACTGGGTATGGGTTAAAGATACCCATAATACTGCAATTCATAATAGTTACGGTGCCAAGAGGCAGAGCCATGATCTTCAGGGGAATCCTCAAACCCTGGCTGACTCATGTTGGAAGAGCCACAAGGTCCTCAGATGAGGCCCTGGGAGTAGCTCCCATCTTCTGCCTGGGCTATTGCTGTGCTCGCTGGGTATTATGGTATGAGAGTGAATGGGAGGAGGGCAGATGTGAACAGGAAGAGAAAGGGCACAAGTGTTGCAGCTGGGGGGAAATGATGCACAGAAACCACATTGAAAGTCCCTCCTTTGGTTGTAGTGAGCTGAGATTATGCCACTGCACTCTGGCCTGGCGACAGAGTGAGAGTCTGTCTTAAACAATAAAATAAAATAAAAAGAAAATCCTTCCTTTGCACTGAGCTGGAGATAGAGCATCACTGTTCTCCTTGATGTGGTGTTTATCACAAAGAAGCACATCTTCCTGAAATCCTATAATCAGAACAATGTCTAATTTCTCTATAGGACATTGATAATCCCAGAGAGACCATATGATGATTATTAAAAACACAAATAATACCTCTACCGTGTGCTGGATACTGAACTAGAGCATTGATCCTGCCGTAGGTGCTGTGTTGGGTTCATTATCTACATTGTCTAACTTGGACTTTGTAACCCCTGTGGCACAGGGATTATTGACCCTATTTTACATATTTACACGATGGACAAAGCAGGTCTCCAACTGACCAAGGACCACTTGGTTGCAACAAGAAGTGAGTTGTCCCAAGAGTAATGCCCATCAGAAGTACAGGAGAGACAGAGATACCCACAGCGTTTGAGCCCCTGGATCCAGCCATATCTGAAGCTAGACTTTTCTGTTCTGTGACCCAGTGCATTCTCTTTTCCCATAAGCTAGTGTCAGTTTGGTTTGTCTGTCAAAGGATCCTTCTTTACATTCAACATGCATCTCCTTCTTCATGAGTGCTACGTGAGCAACCAGCTATTCTGATTCAGAAAATGCCTTTGCAGAGAACTCCTCCTCAAAGTGTTCACGGGCCAAACAAGCCATCCCCAGTGTAGGGAAAAATAGGTCAAATGCAGCTAGTATAAAAAACAAAATGTGCACAAACACACCCACACACATCTTTCAGACATCAGAGAACTCTCCCAGCCAATGTCTGCATGCTGATTTTTGAAGTCATGATTTGAAAAAACAAATGACTACTCATTTTAGATATAAAATAAATCTACTCACCATCCCTGCATGATATTCCATCAGCTTTATCTTCCTATCAAATCAAAACAAATCTAGATTTTACAAGAATGTTCCAAGTTATATTACACTGTTTTGTTTCGGGGAAATAAACATTTTCAGTCTCTGAGGATACACATAATCTTTTTTCCACATGGCATTCCTGATATGATCAGGTGAGATTGCACCTATATTCTATCTCAGGAACAACCGTAAAGATGAAAATCCCAGAACAAGCACTTTTTCCTTGGGCAGAGCTGAGAATCCTGCGTTCACCTCACTGTGATGTCCTGTCCCTCTTTGCTGTCCACTGTGGGCATGAACTCAGCTTTCTCAGCACTTTTCTTTCTGCAGTTTCTCGATGCAATCAACATATTTTCTCTCTAAAATGTCCCTTTAGAAACTATGACAACTCCTGGAACTCCCTAACCTGGCACGATTTTATGTTAGCAAGGAAATCGCTTGCCTTGTAGGCATAGCTCATATTCCATACTCCATACACACATAATAGCAGGTCTTAGGTCTCGGGAAGGTAATTTAGTAGCATAAGTGGAGGCTAAGTGGATTTATAGGTATATAAATTGCTGCTGAGTTCTTTTATCCCATGGCTACTTTTCCAATATTATTCTGCTGTCACAGAACCTTAAATCCAATGAAATGAGTCTCATCTCCCCTCCTTTCCACATCTATGTTTATGATCAGATGAAAAGAAACACACAGCTTCGGTTTTCTTCAAGTATTGAAACTGTATCACTATCTTTCATGATGACTGAAATATATCACTTATTTTCCTTCTAACCAGAATCTCCTCTGTTAGGACTTCGCATGTCAAGGTTAAAATTAACAGCAGATTTTCAGGCTACTTGTGATGAGTTCTGTGCCATACTACCATTGTTAAGAGCAGCAATTTAATTAAATTACTGTAATAAATTATCACCATTCCATTGACACTATTGAAACCACATTCAGTGATTTTTTTTGTTTTTGTTTTTGTTTTCTGTTTCTTTCCTCTAAACTTGGGGTAGAAGAGTTTTGTGTAACAAATTATTATCATGACCCAATTGTTCTTTTTTCCCATAAGGAGTTCTATGCATTATGGCTAGTCAGAGGTCAGAGATCTGTTCTTACAGATTTTGGTGTGTTTAGGTTGGGAGGACAAAGGGGAAATGTATATTCAGAGGCAAAATTGTCAGACTATGGGGCATTGTCTGGATTTGTGAATTCATGCTTTATCTAGATATGGCCACTGAGGAGTCTCTGTGAGCCCCAAGTGAACATTTATGGGTAGGGAAACCACAAATTCTTCTAAGAATTGTGACCATGAAGATGTAATTATTGGAGGTTCAGCAGTTATCATAAAAGCAAATAAGATCCAAGAGACTGATAAGGCATAGAAAAATGTCTTCATATGAGAGAGAAAAAAAACACTAAAAGGAAAATCCTCAGAAATCTAGACATGAATAGCACAAATTCAATACCCATTAAAAATACTAGAATGAATCATCAACGATTCCATTTATATACACTTCCACAACCACGGGAGACTAAGCCAAGAAATCCACCAGGCTTTGTGAAGAGTCTATTCAAGAGCCCAAACCAATTTTGCCCAGTGTATTGTGACACATTGGAAGGATCAGGGGAAGGAAGAGAGAGGACCTGGCCTGTTGTGAAAGGCACTGTCCCTTCCTGTGGCTCTCTCTTGGACAAGTTAGAAAGTTTGCCCTGCGGGATCTTAGAAGACAAAGAACCAATACGTTGGTTTGTAAAGTTAACTGACACTACAAACCAGTAAACTGGAATGTAAGCCAGGCATAACTCCCATCGATGATTTAGTAAGAAAATCATTCGCAAAATAAGATGAATTTGAGGCTATCAATGATTCCATTAAAATTAAGAAAAATGGAAACATAAATTAAGCTGTATAAATTTAGCCTGAATCTCTGCAGATGTATTACTTGATGATTCATTGATTTTATATTTAATCAAATTATCGTATTGTTTACATGATTCACAATCTTTATTGAATAATGCTGTGGAAATAAACAAAAGTCAACCAAATGAGAACAAGTCCAGGCTGTTATTCTTTACTTGCTAGAGCAAGAGAGTCAGTCACTGCTACTTGTACTTGGCAGACTCAAAGGCAAGCAGAGGAGAGGGAGAGCTTCATAGTGGGAAAAGGGAAGGTCTCGAGAATGTCCTGATTGGAGGCTATTGGCCTGGGGAAGCTGCAGGGGGGATTACCTAGAATCCAGGCACTCAGTTAGTTAGGGGTGCATATTTGGCTGTCTCTGATTGATCCTAAATTGGAAATGGGGACACAAATTTCCAAAGCTGTCAGTTATTAGTCAAGTTCTGGTCATTTGGGGTCAGTTGTTGCAGGGATTATTGTTTGTTTTGCTGGATTGTTTGCCCTGAGATCCTGGTCTGACACCCTGCAAGTCTGGCTTAGCTAGATAACAGGTTAGTTTCCTGGGCTGGTTGCTGCAGATCCTGGGTCACAGTTCTATTTTTATAGGTGATCGGACCATTGTCCCTTGGTGTATTCAATCTTTTACTTCCCTATGACCAATAGTGACATGTACAGTCCATTATTTTATTTAATCTCATTTAATCCCAATATTAAGCTTTGAGAATTCCTGTTTTATAGAGGAAGAAATCAAGGCTTGATCAGTTCATGTACATGTCCAATCCACACCAAACAAGTGCTAGGGTTGGTCATCAGAGTCCAATGATCTGATCCCCAAAGCTTAAGTTCTGGACAGGCACATGTTCCTGTGTCCCAAATTCTCCCTGGTGAGGCTGATGATAACTGTGGTATTTGGAAGTGAAGAGGCAACTTGACACCTGTTTCTCTCCATGGTTTGTATTTCCAATTCCATTGGAGATTTTAAGCACATTGTTTCAGAAAATTCTCACTCTGAGTGTGGCTTTCTCTCCAGGAGTTTAAATTAACTTCTATAGTAGAGGGTAAAGCTAAAAAGTCCACCAGGCCAGGCAAGTAACCTTGTTATGTGAGTCTCCTTGAGTAGAAGGCCATCCACACATGGGAGGAGTTTGTATCTGCCTAAAGGAAGAATGTTCCCATCCCAACTCCTGGCTTTCTAATTAATTTTACCAACACTGCACTGAAAAAAATCAAAACTTCTAGGCAGAAGTTTGTGACTCCAGTTCAAATTTCTGCAGTAAAATCAAGCAAGAAATATGCTAACTTAAAAGTTGGATCTAAAGTGCAATTGATTAAGAAGAATTTGAACAATTCTTAATGTACCTCCTGGACACATACATTTTAAATTCATAACCTTTAAAAATCAAATAATTTGACCCGTATCTCAAAATAATAAGAGCTACTTATGACAAACCCACAGCCAATATCATACTGAATGGGCAAAAACTGGAAGCATTCCCTTTGAAAACTGACACGAGACAGGGATGCCCTCTCTCACCACTCCTATTCAACATAGTGTTGGAAGTTCTGGCCGGGGAAATCAGGCAGGAGAAAGAAATAAAGAGTATTCAATTAGGAAAAGAGGAAGTCAAACTGTCCCTGTTTGCAGATGACATGATTGTATATTTAGAAAACTCCATCGTCTCAGCCCAAAATCTCCTTAAGCTAATAAGCAACTTCAGCAAAGTCTCAGGATACAAAATCAATTTGCAAAAATCACAAGCATTCCTACACACCAATAACAGACAAACAGAGAGCCAAATCATGAGTGAACTTATATTCACAATTGCTTCAACGAGAATAAAATACCTAGGAATCCAACTTACAAGGGATGTGAAGGACCTCTTTAAGGACAACTACAAACCACTGCTCAACGAAATAAAAGAGGACACAAACAAATGGAGGAATATTTCACACTCATGGATAGGAAGAATCAATATTGTGAAAATGGTCATACTGCCCAAGGTAATTTATAGATTCAATGACATCCCCATCAAGCTACCAATAACTTTCTTCACAGAATTGGAAAAAAACTACTTTAAAGTTCATATGGAACCAAAAAAGAGCCCACATTGCCAAGACAATCCTAAGCCAAAAGAACAAAGCTGGAGGCAGCATGCTACCTGACTTCAAACTATACTACAAGGGTATAGTAACCAAAACAGCATGGTACTGGTACCAAAACAGAGATACAGACAAATGGAACAGAACAGAGCCCTCAGAAATAAAACCACACATATACAACCATCTGATCTTTGACAAATCTGACAAAAATAAGCAATGGAGAAAGGATTTAATAATGCGGAAAGCATTTAACAAATGGTGCTGGGAAAACTGGCTAGCCATATGTAGAAAGCTGAACTAGATCCCTTCCTTACACCTTACACAAAAATTAATTCAAGATGGATTAAAGACTTAAATGTCAGACCTCAAACCATAAAAACCCTAGAAGAAAACCTAGGCAATACCATTCAGGACATAGGCATGGGCAAGGACTTCATGACTTAAACACCAAAAGCAATGGCAACAAAAGTCAAAATTGACAAATGGGATCTAATTAAGCTAAAGAGCTTCTGCACAGCAAAAGAAACTACCATCAGAGTGAACAGGCAACCTACAGAATGGGAGAAAATTTTCACAATCTACCCATCTGACAAAGGGCTAATATTGAGACTCTACAAAGAACTTAAACAAATTTACAAGAAAAAAATCAAACAACCCCATCAAAAAGTGGGCAAAGGATATGAACAGACACTTCTCAAAAGAAGACATTTATGCAGCCAACAGACACATTTAAAAATGCTCAGCATCACTGGTCATTAGAGAAATGTAAATCAAAACCACAATGAGATGCCATCTCACACCAGTTAGAATGGCAATCATTAAAAAGTCAGGAAACAACAGGTGGTGGAGAAATAGAAACACTTTTACACTGTTGGGGAGACCGTAAACTAGTTCAACCACTGTGGAAGACACTGTGGCAATTCCTCAAGGATCTAGAACTAGTAATACCATTTGACCCAGCCATCCCATTGCCGGGTATATACCCAAAGGATTAAAATCATGCTGCTATAAAGACACATGCACAAGTATGTTTATTGTGGCACCATTCACGATAGCAAAGACTTGGAACCAACCTAAATGTCCATCAGTGATAGACTGGATTAAGAAAATGTGGCACATATAGACCGTGGAATACTACGCAGCCATAAAAAAGGATGAGTTCATGTCCTTTGTAGGAACATGAATGAAGCTAGAAACCATCATTCTCAGCAAACTATTGCAAGGACAGAAAACCAAACACTGCATGGTCTGACTCATAAGTGGGAAGTGAACAATGAGAACACTTGGACACAGGATGGGGAACATCACACACCGGGGCCTGTCATGGGGTGGAGGGAAGGGGGAGGGCTAGCATTAGGAGATATACCTAATGTAAATGACGAGTTAATGGGTGCAGCACACCAACATGGCACATGTATACATATGTAACAAACCTGCATGTTGTGCACATGTACACTAGAAGTTAAAGTATAATAAAAAAATTGAATGAAAGATGATAAATGAAAAATCATTAAAAAGAGTAGTGCAATAAAAATTGGAGAGCATCAAAATTCTAATTAAATGCACTTCTGAAGTTTGTTACTACCATAGGATTCTACCTTTTCAAAGGTGAAAGTGCTCTATTCTATGTTACTGCAGTGGGTCTGTAGTTGTATTAGGCCATTATTGCATTGCCATGAAGAAATACCTGAGACGAGGTGGATTGGAAAGGGAAGAGGTTTAATTGGCCCACAGTTCAGCAGACAGTACAAGAAGGGGTGTGGACCTCTGCTTCTGGTGAGGGCTTCAGGAAGCTTATAATCATGGTGGAAGGCAAAGAGGAGCAGGTATCTCACATGGTGAGAGCTGGAGCAAGAGAGGTGGGGGAGGTTCTGCACACTTTTAGACAACCAGATCTTGCACGAACTCACTCAGCACCAAGAGGATGGTGCTAAGCCACTCATGAGAAATCCATTCCCATGATCCAACCATCTCCCACCAGGCCCAGCCTCCAAAACTAGGAATTATATTTCAATATAAGATTGGGAGGGGATGAATATGCAAGCCATATCAGTAGTCACTACCAAATGAAAGATTAGGGATGCCCAAATGGAATTTTTAACTTATGCAAACTATTTAAACATTGGATTCCATTTTTCTATGTGTTTACATAACAAAATTAAAAAATAATTTTTCTTTACTTAATTGTAAAATATTCTGGGCTCCATCAAAGATGTCTGAGTGTTATATTTAACAGTGTTGGGGAATATGAAGCCGCAATGTAAATGCAGATCCACAACTGGGAAGTCCAATGGTCTCCAGGTTGCTCCCATGGCATCTACCCCTGGGAATCACTAGGGATAATAGATTCAATTTGAATTCTGTTACCTATGCTTTAGATCATTTTTTAATGTTATGGTAAAGACATTAATGTATATCAATTGTCCTCAGTAAATGCTAGGGGAGACTTTCTTTTAAGTAGGATTGCATTAGACTCAAGCTTTCATCCTCATTAGTCCAAGAAATAAATGAGAGCTGCATTGCTGGGAGAAATTCTGGTTAGCTTTGTAGAGAAAAAATCACAGGAAGGTGGACAAGAGGTCAGTACAGATTCCAGGTCCCCAGAAGGCCATAACATGACAAAGGTAAGACATGAAAGAAATGAAAATCTTAGCACCTACATGCAGTTAGGGTCCACCAACCAGAACTCTTCCAGGAAGGAGATAAATATGCTGGATTTAAGAGCCCCTGCCTGCTTCAGTGGAGGGTGAGAGAGAAGAAATAAAAATGAACATCAACAATAGGATGATCACACGTCATATTTTCCCAAGATTTTCTCAGTTTATATGAATAGTCCTGGCATAATTATCGTGCCAAAAGTGTCCTGGTTTAGGCAATAAGCTATGTAGTTAACAACTAGGGGTTCATTCTATTCTTAATGCCTGACCAACTTGCATTCATCTGTGTTTCCTGGTGTCTCTCCACTTAAGTGAAAATGGATGGAGGTGGGGAAATGCCATCCTAACAAGAAGCAGAAATTTAAAAATACCTCTGAGAGAGAAAATAAATGTAGACACTGGTTGCTTAGCACAAATCTAGAACCCCAACTGCTTCGATTCTGAGCATAGTTATTGTTATTGTTTGATTCTGTGTCCCCTGTCAAATTCATCTTGAGTTGGACTCCTATAATCCTCACATGTTGTGGGAGGGACCCAGTGGGAGATAATTGAATCATAGGGGTGGTTTCCCTGATACTGTTCTTGTGGTAGTGAATAAGTCTCACGAGATCTGAAGGTTTTTATCAGGGGTTTCCACTTTTGCATCTTCCTCATTCTCCCTTTGCCTGCTGCCACCCATGTAAGATGTGATTTGCTCCTCCTTGCCTTCCACCATGAGGCTTCCCCAGCCATGTGGAACTGTAAGTCCAATTAAACCTCTTTCTTTCGTAATCTGTCCAGTCTAGGGTATTCTTTATCAGCAGTGTGAAAATGGACTAATACAGTTATCCAGCTTGTGAAGAGCTGACTTTTCAAATGACCCTTGTCTACCAGTGCTCATGAGAGCTGTAAGGGGTAAAACCTTGCTTACTATACCAACAGCCGATTCTTCTATATTTGGGGGATATATTTACAAGACTTCCATGATCTGATTCATAAGCATTCTAGACTTGGCTGGAATTACCCAGGTAATTTCTGCCCTAGGGTCCTGGGAAATCATCCTCACAACAGTTTCTTCTCCTTTATATTAACCTTTGTTGATAACAGAACAAAAGCCCAATAACTTAAAGCTCAATTTGGATAGTACAGATATACAGACATAGACACATCTCCCTTTGGAGAGAAAAGAAACACTTTCCTTCTTCACTTTTTCCCTCACTCCTGCCCCTGAAATCCTTTACTTAATTTAAACTCTGAAATGATTATCCCTGATTTGCCTCAGTGGCTGCCATTCTGGTAACGGCCACATACCTCATATTGGACTAGCTCTCCTGAAGATGCTTATGTAATCTCTGAACAAAATAGGCAGGTGGTTAGTATGCTAAAAGCCCAGACTTCACCACTATACAACTCATCCATGTAACCGAAAACCACTTGTGCCCCTAAAGCTATTTACATTAAAAATTAATTAATTAATTTTTTTAAAATCCAACTCTTTGAAGGAACTGTAGGACAATCAAAAGGAAGGCAAATACTAGACGGATAGGCACATGGGAAAAAGAAGTGGCACTGTATGTGCTTCCAATTTCCTCATTTTTTTAGTTTTTTGTGTGAAAGGGAGCCTCAGTAAGCTGCCAATGACATGACTATAATGCACATGAAATCCTGCTGCCTTAATGGCTTGAGGAATAAAAGCATAGAGATGGGGGCAACTACAGCAGCTCGAAAGTGATGAGAAAAATAGCTAAAAAGAGAGCCAGAGACAGGCAGCCCGATTTGGGATACAAACTCTACACAAAGGTCTTTCTGGGCTGTGAACCGTTCATGGGCAGGCAGATCTCAAGTAGCACAGCTAAGGTTATAAAAACTGAACTACCTGATGCCCACCTATGAGGAAGGCAAAATTTGGAGTCTGAATCCAGTCAAGTTGACTGCCTGCTAAAGCAAAGACTCAACGCCCTTCAGAGGAACATAGCAGAATAATCTGTACATCATATTATTCAAAATGACTAGGAAACAGTCCAAAATTACTAGACATTAAAAGACGTGGAGAAATGTGACCCATACTGAAAGGAGAAGGTGGTCAATGGAAGCTTCATCCTCACAGATCTAAAAAGAGAAAGTAGCTGGGTGCAGTGGTTCACGCCTGTAATCCCAGCACTTTG
Organism: Rhinopithecus roxellana; assembly: GCF_007565055.1. Classification (NCBI taxonomy): domain Eukaryota; kingdom Metazoa; phylum Chordata; class Mammalia; order Primates; family Cercopithecidae; genus Rhinopithecus; species Rhinopithecus roxellana. Next base: position 22,393,084 of record NC_044551.1, on the reverse strand, counting down.
GGAGGCTGAGGCAGGTGGACCACGAGGTCATTCAAGACCAGCCTGGCCAACATAGTGAAATCCCATCTCTACTAAAAACACAAAAAATTAGCTGGGCTTGGTGGCGGGCACCTGTAATCCCAGATGCTCAGGAAGCTGAGGCAGGAGAATCACTTGAACCTTGGAGGCAGAGGTTACAGTGAACTGAGATCGTACCACTGCACTGCAGCCCAGGACGACAGTGCGAGACTCCATCTCAAAAAAAAAAAAAAAAAGAAAAGAAAAGAAAAGAGAAAAGAAGAGGAAGTGAAAAGATGCAAAAAGACTTAGCTAAAACCATGAGGTTCTCTTGCCTAGAACTGCTAGATGAAGCCCTCTGCCTCAGAATGTTCACATCACTTACTTCTAGTTTTCAAAGATCCACTCTTGAAGAGTTCCATTTCAAGGCCTCATCTGTTAATGCATTACCCTTTACTATCAGCAGTGGAGGAGAGTAGAACCATGTTTGGATAGAAAAGGAGAGAGAAGGTGTTCTGTTTCCCTGGTTAAGTAAGCTTGCTTTGAACCTGGCTGGGCCTGATGATATGTGGCATTTGGAGAGCTGCTGGACAAGAACTCCTGAGTGATGGTGATTCTGCAGTTCATTTAGTAAGCCTCACTGAAAAAGACTTCAAAGGCAATTGAATTTAATCCCATCATCTAAAATTTAGTCCCAGCAAAGTTCAAGGTTGCATACAGTCATACAGCTAGTTACTTTTGGTTATGGGACTGGACCACTAGAACAGTATTTTTTGCTCTTCAGAAATCTTCTACTATTCTTTTATTTATTTTTGATACATGTTTCAGAGCATGTCTACAATGTGCCAACAACTAGTCTGGGATCTGAGTATTAACATAAACAAGAAAAATTAAATCTCTGCCCTCAATCTGCTCTTTACATTCTGTCTCCAAATGTGCTCTTCTTGAATTAAGAGTACTAAAAAGTGACTGTTAGACCCTTATCTCTTGAAATTTTTTAAACATAATTTTAAAATTATTTTTATAAAGGCTATTTGTTAATTTTTCTAATGTGATATTTTCTCCCCGATTAATCCATAAGATCTTAAATAAAGCTAGACGTTTCCATAGGAAAAATAGCTGCCGCTTAACCCTTTCCGCCTGACATCATTCCCTTTCCTGTAGGATGCTTCGAGCAGTTGTTGGTCTACATATTTTCTCTCTCATGAAGCAATTTTAATAAATATCACAAAGTACAGTGTTTGAAGTGGTCTTTATTTCAGAGTAAAACATACAACATCTCTAACTTACCTTCTTCCTGTTGCTTGTGGGCAGCATAAGAAATTAAATTATTGAACAGAACATAACTTTTTGAAATTCCTTTAATGCTAATATTTATGGTGATTTGTGAAAATTTACCTTTTAAATTTAAAAACATAAGATTCTAAATGCTTTCATGATTATTTCTCTTCTTTTTGTTGAAACTTGGTTATTTATGTAAAGGACATCTATCATTTCTGCAGCTCACTATCCATCACCCCTTATTTTAGCAATGGCTTAAAGGATCCCTTCCTTCATTGTATCCATGTGAACCAAACCACAGCAATCATCCCACTTACTCTGGAATGAAATCCTTAAGCAGAGGGGCATGCAAGACCAGCACATCACAGAGAAATCCCTCAAAATACTGAACCTGCCAATTTAGTTTCCTTGTTCATCTCATTATCTAAATCATAGCCTTCTAAAAAACTTCCTTTATCCTTGATTTAATCAAGTTAATTTCTATTTTTTGAAACTGAAAAATCTTAGTTATCCTTAAATTTCTATTTCTTTTCTTAAACATTATTACTTAAAGCCAACGCTAATATGACTTATAAATATGTCAACTTGAATTGAATGAAACGAAGACATTTAAAAAAGGTGAATTTACCTTTGTAACTCAGTGAGTATAAAGAGGAAAATTCTTTGCAATTCTGCTGTATAAAAATGATCACTTGTTTATGGGCAAAACTGCACAAATGTTGAATATTTTATAAAGTTTCTTACTGATTCCCCAGCTAAAACAAAACTTCTAGAGATGAATTAAGTAACAAAAGTGGTGAGATTCCTCAAAATATCTATGCAGTTGCCACCATTACTACTGCTGCTAAAGTGCTGTTAACTAAATTAGACCATTTATTCATTATCTGCCGCATACTTAGTATTACTCTAAGTTCTCTGAGGGTACAAAATTGAACACTTGCCCAGAGGCTCAAGGAATTTTCACCAAGTCAAGGGGAGGAATAGTATAAAAGCAGAGACATTAAGTTTTGTTTTCATGTTGGAAAGAACATTTTGACAAGTAAAAATGTAAATTGGTTTTTATTTGTAGGATACAATTAGAATAGAGGGAGGAGGCAATGTTTGGAAAGACTGAGTCTAAGAAAGAAGAAATTGAGGTTTAATGAGTCCAACTGCACATGATCGTGATGCTCATAATTTTTGACAAACTTATGCATACAGATTGACAATATCCCTGTGGCATATTTCATTAGCATGAGAAAATGTAAATAACAAAATATTAGTTGTATTGTTTCAGATCACATAGCTACATAGAGATAGAAATGAAACAATCTGTTAGACCTCTGGTTAAAAATTATATTCTTAAACTATGCCATGCTTCTCAAGGTTGAATACTGTTTGAACATGTTTTGAAGAATAAAATAATTCCCAAAATGAACCACATATCCTTATTACTGTATTTATATAAATGATGGCAGCAATATGCTACAACAAAGCCATACACAGATTTGTATTACTGTGCTTCAATATCCATGTGTGAGATAACATTGTTTCAATCCTCCCAAACTATAAAACTGGATTGCCACCATTGAAGGCTTTACTTCTTTCACTGTGCACTTTAGTTGGAGAAGAGTTTTACTAACATCATTTTGCTGACTCTTCCAGTCTTTTCATTCTGCATGTGTTCATAAAATAAAAAGAGCAAGAACTCTTTTTCCCAATTTAATCAACCATGGAAAATACTCTTCAAGTTCTCTTCAAAAAGCCGTTCCTTTCCCTGTCTGACATCTCACTGCTCGGTCATCAGATCCGATAAGATTAGACTTCGGATCAAAAGGGCACCCAGAAGCCCCTGTGAAGTGCCCTGTTAGTGAAGGCACTCTGTACACATAGAAAAGACAGAGATATGTATATATTATGCCAAGAGCAGAACATGCTCTACTCTGTGCTTGGAGTTTCAGTTAGAAATGTTGTGCTTCATCTATCTCAGAGGCAAGCAGAGACCCCTGCACGGCAGGAACTTGGCACCCTCAAGAGCTGGCTCTGATATTAGACCTGATAGACCCACTCTCCAGAGGGCAGAACAAGAATCTGGCTTACCCTTCGCCCAAACTTTCATTTTTGCTAGAGAATAACACAAGTATATTCATTCAGCTCCTACTTTTACTTACTCTTTTCCTTAAGCAACGTTCATGAATGTGCTTTCACTGTTTAATTCCATGTCAGTAAATTGTAGCTATTTCCCCATACTTGGAATTTTCAACGTAATATTTTAGCAACATTTGCTTTATTTATTAGAGTTGCTGATATAGGGAAAGTAATTTCTCATATGCATATTCTCGTGTTCCCCCAATCCTGTGGGTTAATGAGCCTCTACTTTTCCGTGTCAGCTGTAGGAGCACAGCTATTTTATTCTCACTTCAGTGAGGCTCCACTGCCACCCACACAACGTCCTCCCTTTAGAAGTGAGTAACTATGCACATTCCTGACACAACCCTGAGTTATTTCAGTGTTGACCCAAAATTAGCAGTTCCATTAAAATTAACTCTGACCTGCTGCTTCTTATTCAGTTGATTTGAAGGCAGTATTGTGTATGCATTCTACAATCATATAAAAACATATTTGCATGGGTTTCCTCTTGCTGTCATAACAAACATCCACAAACTTAGTGGCTAAAAACAGCACCAATTTATTATCTTACAGTTTCAAGAGTCAGAAGTCTAACATGGGTCCCACCGGACTAAAGTCAAAATCTCAGCAGGGCTTCCCTCCTTCTGGAGGCTCAGGACAGGAGCTGGCCCTTGCTTTTCCAGCTTCTAAAGGCTACCTGCATTCCTTGGCTTCTGACCTCTTCCATCTTTGTAGATAGCATTGCAACATCTTCAAATCTCTCACTCTGCCTTCTTCGTCCACCTCTCTCTTCCACATTTAATGTCCCCTGTAATTTCACTGGACCCCACCTCCAAGCAACATAGGACTATCTCCTTATTTTAAGAGCAGCTGATGACTGAACTTCATTCCCTCTGCAACCTTAATTCCCTTTTGCCACATAGTACAGCATAACCGCAGGATCTGAGGATTAAGACGTGGACATCTTTGGGGGCCATTATTCTGTCCACTGCCATCTTAGTTGCTGCCTTTGGCTCTTCTTATTTCTATGTGCAAGTTAATGTGATTGGATTCACTGTTCGATTTCATCATTATGTTCTTTTGCATGCAACCAAGTTTACCAAATAAATGTTTCTTTTCAATAGTAACCACAAATTGCAATAACTGTTGTTATTTGTAAGCTGCTTCTCATGACACATCTTTCAATGTTTCCGTTAGACTCAGATTTCTCGCACACTCATGGACTTCATGTTTCATGTAGATTAGATTTTCCCACGTCAGCTGCCAAGCACGCGTTTCCATAGACAATAACGTGAGACACAGAGAAGACTTCAGGGGTAAATTTTAGTGCTGTGTTAAAATGATGGTTCTTATGGGTTCTTTTAAGGCCAATTTAACATCACGGTATCATGATTTACTGGAAACAGTGATATATAATAGAGTAAGATCCGGCTGAACACCCTGAGTGTCTAATCAGGTTGATAAGGATAGATGCTCTTGGCGTTGAGGAAATCTGAACATTAATTCCTCAAAATGTGTGATGAAAAGCTTTCTTTAACACCTAATAGTGTCCTTCCTTTTGTGCATAGTTATGGTGTTATCTTCACTATGGGAAAAGCATACCTTTTTTCCTAAGCAATATCGTAAACGCCGCCTACTTCGTTGTTATGGAGTTCTGCCCTTCCTTGACAGATGAGTTAACAGGTTTTCCAGTCCTCTGAATTTTCATATCTGTTTTCTATTACTCATTTTCTTTTCCTTCAATTTAACAAAAATCTCAAGATTTAAAATTCCGTAATTAAATACCACCTTATCTACAGAAGTCACGACACTGTTCACCATGGTGCCATCACTGGCTGAATTTGATCCTCCGTGTCTGCAATGTGCTGAGTTACACCAGTTGTCACAAAATGCCAGTGCACATTTTATGCACATGTAACTTTTGTGGGGTTTGGGATTTTTATAACACCATTTCAATATATGGCATGATTGATTATTAAAAGTGGAAAAGATTAATATTCTCTTGGTATTTATTCATTCACTTATTTATTTATTATTTATTTTTAACATCAGTAATTAAAGCACAGACTTTTTACGTTGGGATGGACATCAGAATAAACAAAACAAAGTCTCTCTGTAAATAAAGAAAAGTCTAAAAGAGGAAATATTGGATATTATATTTAGGGAAAAAGTCATCCACAGGCTAAAGCTGCCTCTTTTCAGTTAGCTCTTTCATTTCCTAAATTCTGCAGGACCACAAAATGCGGTCCTTCGATCAAACATGGTGGGTATTCCCAGTGGAAATGGGTAAAGATCACTGTAGTAGGGAGGCCAAAAAAGATTAACTTATGTTTGAAGGTGACCAAGGTCAAAGGTATTGTTTTAAAATCCAACTTTAAATAACCACTTTTGTAAACTTTCATGAAGTTTTTAAATATCTTAAAGTATGATTAATTCCTTAATGTTTGATTTATTTCAATAGATTCTAATGCATAGGCTCACACCATACCCATTATATGAGGAAAGTCTACATTTTAAGTGAAGCAATGACTGTCTGATAGCAATGACTATCGGGTGAGCACAAAAGTAATTGCAGTTTTTTCATTGTTGGAATTTGCCATTTGATATTGGAATACATTCTTAAATAAATGTGGTTATGTTATACATTATTTTAATGTGCATTTCTCACTTGATGTTTTTCAATAATGGCTTATACTTGTTGTTTATTTTATGTTCATTTTAGACTATAGGAATGATGTTAGACAAAAAGCAAATTTGAGTGCTTTTCTTATTCAAGTTCAAAATGGGTCATAAAGCAGCACAGACAACTCGCAACATCAACACCACATTTGGCCCAGGAACTGCTAATGAACGTACAGTGCAGTGGTGGTTCAAGAAGTTTTGCAAAGGAGATGAGAGCCTTGAAGATGAGGAAAGTAGGGGCCAAAGTTGACAATGACCAATTGAGAGCAATCATCGAAGCTGATCCTCTTATGACTATACAGGAAGTTGCCAAAGAACTCAACATCAACCATTCTATGGTTGTTTGGCATTTGTAGCAAATTGGAAAGGTGAAAAAGCTCAATAAGTGGGTGACTCATGAGCTGAGTGAACATTTTTAAAAAAATCGTTTTGAAACATCGTCCTCTTATTTTACACAACAAAGAACCATTTCTCAATGAGAGTGTGACGTGCAATGAAAAGTGAGTTTTATATGACAACCAGGGATGACCAGCTCAGTGGCTGGACAGAAACGAAGCTCCAAAGCACTTCCCAAAGTCAAACTTGCACCAGAAAATGATCATGATAACAGTTTGGTGGGCTGCTGCCGGTCTGATCCACTACAGCTTTCTGAATCCCGGGAAAACCATTACATCTGGGAAGTATGCTCAGCAAACCGATAAGATGCTTCAAAAACTGCAAGTCGTACAGCCAGCATTGGTCAACAGAAAGGGCCCCATTCTTCTCCACAACAATGCCCAACTGCACATGGCATCACCAATGCTTCAAAAGTTGAACAAATTGGGCTGTGAAATTTTGCCTCATTCACAATATTCACTTCACCTCTTGCCAGCCACCACTTCTTCAAGCATCTCGATGACTTTTTGCAGGGAAAATGCTTCCACAACCAGCAGGATGCAGAACATGCTTTCTAAGAGTTTGTGGAATCCCAAAGCACAGATTTTTATGCTACAGGAATAAACAAACATTTCTCAATGGCAAAAATGTGTTGATTGTAATGGTTCCAATTTTGTTTAATAAAGATGTGTTTGAGCCTAGTCATAATGATTTGAAATTCACAATCCAAAACTGCAATTACTTTTACACCAACCAATAGAATTGTGATGGGCATCCATGTTTGAAATCAGTATCCACAGGTGGAACTTCCCTCCCATACTTGAGTTGCAGGAGAGCACATGGTATGACATTAGCCCCTTCTAATAAGCAACTTACATCGCTTTGCAGAAATCAAAAGATGTGACATAAGATCTTCCTTCTACACCTGCCATGGGAAGCTGGCTGCCTATTCTGAATTAGATTGTTACTTTTCACCACTCCTTTGGAACTCGCCAAATGTCTCCCTTGTGTTCTTAAACACACAATACATTATGACTCCTAGAGAACATAATCTTTGATTATCGTTGAATCCCAAATAGCTCCCATGATAATGCTTTGCCCACGGTAGAGCCTCCACAGTGGCTTCTGAATATGAAAGGGTCAGTTCCAGGATTTTCACTGATGCTTTTAATCACCATCCCTATGCTCAGCAGGGCAATAGCAGCTCATGAACAGTTCCTTTGTATTTAAGAGATAAAATTCTTCCAGAACATGAGGGAAGCAATCTTAGTTTTAGTCATCATAATACACAATTGTGCTCTGTGGACCTGCTTTCTGCTTTGTTGATAAAATACACTTGGTACAGCTCACTAGGTTTTATTGATGGCATATCTTTATTTCAGTACTCCTGGTTCTCTCTCTCTCTCTCTCTCTCTCTCTCTCCATTTCTCTCCACATATATAGATAGACATATAGATGTGTGTGTCTATATCCGTGTGTGTGTATATATATACACACACATATAACCTCAAACTGACATATCTGTGTGTGTATATATATACTGTGTATACACACAGATATATATAACCATATATATATAACCATATATATATAACTATATATATTTATATATATAACTCAAACATATATAACTCAAACCAACATCAAGTGCAGCACTCCACGAACCTGGGCATAACCCAAGGAGATGAGTAGATTGATACCTGTCCTTAATTCAACCAGAAGATGGGTCTTTTCTGCAGGCAGCAGGTATAAAATTGAAGACAGTATCAAGCATGGGTCATGGCAAATGGGCTTCTGCAGCTTCACACAGCTCAGAGCACTTCATTCCCTTTGCATAGCTGAGAGGGGGGCTCAGGGACCTAAGTGACACTGACAGAAGGCAGTCCACATGGACCCTTGCACACACAGAATTTTCCAATGTGTGTGGGGACAAAAACCCACTCAGGAGACTCCACCCCAGGACTCTGCACAGGAGGCAAAAGCAGCATTTGGCCGTACCTCAGAAGTTGCAGGGCCAGCCCTGCCCCTGCCCCGCCCCTGTCCCTGCCCCAGTGAGATCTGCCACCTAGACATGCACTTTGCCCTCCTGCTTCAGGTTCCTCGAGGATGGAAGGAAAGGGCTGTCACTAGATTAGCTCTGAGTGCAAGTCAAGCTGTGGTACTTTGTTCATTCAACATATTAAGGACAAATACAGGTCATGCTGAGATTTATAGCATTGTGAAGATATTCAAGGATTTCGTAATACAGTAAAGGATGTTCCTCTGTCTAGGAAGACAGATAAAATAAGACATTTGCTGCTGCAGCCAGAAGGTTCCTGTGATTGAGGAGCTCACCGATGATCATAAATGACTGTATGACTGCAGGAGTACAAAGTACACAGTGTCCCAAGATTTATATTTTTCTCCAGACAGTTTACAGAAACCAAGGTCCATAGATCTTATTTTTGAAAGAGACAAATGGGAGGGATGTGCCCCTCACACAATGTGAGGCATCAAGCAGTCATGGGAACAGAGTTGTGAATGCAATGTTTGTTTGCTTTTTTATTTTATGAAGAGAAACAGTTTTTTCCAGAGAAATTGTGTGTCTGTTTGAATACAGGAAAAAAAAAATTGTAAGGTGACAGAAATCAAAGAGGAAATATCACTTTAAAACACCAAAATGTTTTATGCTGATTTCACCAAAGATATCACTTTCCTAAAGATCATAAGTTTTATAAACCTCTCATTGAAATTGTTTTCTTTAATGATAGAAATTTCTAAAATCTATAGTGTATAAGTAAACTATAACATAGGAGTAAGCTATAGCATATGAGGGAGCTACCTGTTCATCACATTCTTCTATGGCCCGTTCATTGATGCAGTAGATTGCATTGAGACTCCTTTGTGCCAAGACACTGCTCTGCCAGGCACTTTAAAAATGTGTGTCTCCTCAGTCTTTCCTTGAGGAGGTATGGTCATAAGACATGGTGGACACACAAATATTCACAAAACAGCACAGTGAGAGATTAGTACTACTGAAAATTTTTCTCAGTCTTCATAGTTTATTTTAAAGCATTAACTCTTGCTGATTTCCTCAAAAAGTCTGAAGAACAGAAAAGTATAGGTGATATTGTCAGAGGCCTTTGAACCAGAGCAACTCTGTCTCAAACAGGAGGTGAGCAAAATAAGTCTGAGGCCTACTGGCCTGCATTCCCAGACAATTAGGCATTCTAACTCACAGGATGAAATAGGAGGTTGGCGCAAGATACAGGTCATAACGACCTTGCTGATAAAAGAGGATGTAGTAAAGAAGTCAGCTAAAACCCACCAAAACCAAGATGGCGACGAGAGTGACCTCTGGTCGTCCTTAAGGTTATACTCCCACCAGCACCATGACCATTTACAAATGCCATGGCAACTTCAGGAAGTTACCCTATAAGGTCCAAAAACGGGAGGAACCCTCAGTTCTGGGAATTGCCCAACCCTTTCCCAGAAAACTCATGAATAATCCACCCCTTGTTTAGCACATAATCAAGAAATAACTGTTAAAAAAAAAAAAAAAAAAAAAAAGCAACCGTGGCTCATGCCTCTGCTCTGCCTAGGGAGTAGCCATTCTTTTTTTATTTTTAGCACATTTAAAAAGTAGGATTTATCCTAAGGATGCAGGGTTGGTTTAACGTTTGAAATAAATTAACGTAACCACTGTATCAAACTGATAAAAGACAAAAACCATGTGATCGTTTCAATAGGGAAGGTATTTGACAAAATCCAACATCCCTTCCTGATAAAAACAGTCAACAAATTAGGAATAGAAGGAATTTCCTCAACCTGATAAAGGGCATCAACCAAAACCCACAGTGGCGTAGCCATTTTTCATTTCTTTACTTTCTTAAAAAACTTGCTTTCACTTCACTCTATGGACTCGTCTTGAATTCCTTCTTGTGTGAGATCCAAGAACCTTCTCTTGGGGTCTGAATCTGGACTCCTTTCCAGTAACAATATTGCTCCAAATTAACCAATGAGAACACAGCCCAAGTCCCCAAGGGTGGAGTCAGCAATCAGGAAGTACAGGTATTTACTTCTTTCCAGTATGCCAAGCTACTCTTACAATTCGTGGGAGAGAAGCATTATTTCCAAATGTCAAGATTAGAAAGCAAAGAAAGCCTATTGAATGCTTGGCTACTGACTTGAATTGGGATGAACAGGTACTAAGTCTTTCAATGTAGTTGAGGGTGTTGAGTAGTTTAGATAAGCAAAAGAGTGTGGGCAGAAGGAGGGACATGGCAAAGTGTAAGGGATGCTCAGGCTACTCACTGAATGAGGCTCCTGCAAAGCCACACGTGCAGGTGAGCCTGGAGGGCACTGCAGCATGTGTCAGAGCTGCACCATCAGCTGGAGTTTGGACTTGGAAAGATTTTCTGCAAAAAAAAAATTTGAATCATTGGAAATATTTAAGCATAAGAGTCACTGATGAAACTGGTAATTTAGAAAGAGTAACTTAGAAGCCTGTAGTACACTTACCTTGAAAGAATCTCACTGGTCTAGGGTGGAGGGAAGTGGGAATTAGTGAGAGTAAGAAACTCAGTTCTAACTTTGAAGCACAAAAGAAAGCTTATGAGTTCGTACACACAGGCACACACCCACACATACACACACCCACACATACACACACACAGTCCAGATATGCTGATTCCTGAGCTCAGGTACTAAAACTACATCATCAGAAATCTGCCCCCGACCCGCCACTCCCGCCTCCATTTCTGGGTTCTGCCTTCCTCAGTGGTGGTTTCTTTCTTGGGCACATTTCCTTCAAGGAGTAGGCAAGAAGGGCCTGGCAACTGCAAGCTCTTGCATGTTGGTCATCTGGAAGCTCAGAAAGAGAGATATATGTTCTCTACCAGTGACATTCTCCACCCCTGAGAAAGGACTCAGGTTGGTCCCTATAGGGTCTCAGGTCTCATGGAATCCTGGCAGATAGGGGTAATCAGATCAACCAGCTTAGATCTCATGCAACCCCTGTGAAGGGGGAGCCAGGCAAGGGCCCAAGATTGACAGCCTGCTTTAGCTAGGTTGGGGGTAGGACCTGGTGACATGACAAACCTCCCCTAATGTCTGCAGCCTAAAGCAGCAGGCAGGCCAATGCCCACACAGACAATTCATCAGCAGACTCTTCTCTGGACCCAGGAGGATGCAGGAGTCATCCTCATAACCCTTACCAGACACTGACAGAGCAAAAGAGCAGCATAGCAAAGGACATCCTGGTTCTTAAAACTCCCACCGTGGAGTAACATGTGTCACCTCCACTCATATTTCACGGTCAGAGCAAGTCAGAAAGTCACCCTCACTTTTAAAGAGGCAGATTGCAATCTCACCATGTTCTCAAGAGGAGCCAGGAAATTGTCTAAGAAAAGCACTAATGACCCCCACGCAGTGCCCAGAATCACAGAATTTGAGAATCACGCTACTAAAAGAAAATGCTATGGCACTGCTAGGTCAAGCACTGTGCTGGGAGCCTCACTGCCACACACTTAGGAGAATAAGGCTATAGTTCAACTGTCATGTGAGAATGAGAGAAGCCAGAAGTGGGATGAAGAAGTAAGAGGGGGCAAAAATGGAACTTACATCAAAGGAATAATCGTGAGGACTTAGAAACAGGATACAAAAAACAAAGACAGAAAATTATAGTTAACACTGGGGATTTTTGTTTAGTTACTATTTTTTATTTATTCATTTTTGGCCTGATGCCTGGAGAGGATGAGATATTCTAAACAGAAACAGAAAAATCAGGATTAGGAAGCACTGAGGAAAGGAGGATTGTCAGATGCAAAATGTCTAGAAGGCAGATGAAAATGTGACTCTGGAGTAGCCTACAAGGTCACTGTCATAAGATTTTCTATAGCAGTGACTACTGTGGCTAATTTTGTCTTCCCAAATGTGTATATTGAAGTTCTAAAGCCCCCACCCCAGTAACTCACAAAGTAATCATATTTGGAAACATGGTCTTTAAAAAGTTAATGAAGATAAAGGAGGTCATTAGAGTGGCCCCTAATCCAGTAGGACTGGTATCCTTATAAGAGGAGGAGATTAAGACACAAACCTGCAAAGATGGAAGACGATGTGAGGACACCAGAGGAAGAGGCCATCCAGAAGCCGAGGAGAGGGCCTGCTAACGTCTTGATCTAACCCTGCTAACACCTGACCCTGCTAACGCCTTGATCTAACCCCACTAACACCTGACCCTGCTAACGCCTTGATCTAACCCCGCTAACACCTGACCCTGCTAACGCCTTGATCTAACCCCGCTAACACCTGGCCCTGCTAACGCCTTGATCTAACCCCGCTAACACCTGACCCTGCTAATGCCTTGATCTAACCCCACTAACACCTGACCCTGCTAATGCCTTGATCTAACCCTGCTAACACCTGACCCTGCTAATGCCTTGATCTAACCCTGCTAACACCTGACCCTGCTAATGCCTTGATCTAACCCTGCTAACACCTGACCCTGCTAATGCCTTGATCTAACCCTGCTAACACCTGACCCTGCTAATGCCTTGATCTAACCCTGCTAACACCTGACCCTGCTAATGCCTTGATTTTAGACTTCCAGCTCCCAGAATTGTAAGAAAATAAATTTCTGCTGTTCAGGTCACCTGGTTGTTTTTTTTGTTTGTTTGTTTGTTTGTTTGTTTGTTTGTTTGCTATAGCAGCCCTAGCAAACTAATACAGTAACTTCAGAAACAATTTCCTGAAGGCCAATTTGGAGTTTGAAATAAGACACTCCTAATTCCATATACCACCAATTTGCACATTGCCACAGAAACTGTGTGGGCTATCCTGAGGCCAGGTGCAACTTAAAGTTTCATTAATGCTTCTCTGAAGTCCACTGTGCCCGCATTGTTTGTCCTCATGCTATGTGTGACTCAAATTCTGCAACTTATATTTGAGAAAAAGAGAAGGTGGACAATTGCCAATCCGAACAGGTAGAAAATTCCCTGAAACGTGGCAGGTTGATGGCAAAATGAAGATAATATTGACAACTCTCATCCGTGTTGCAGAAAGTATTTTCCCATTGAGGATGCAACAATATTTCTGGCCCCACATGTACTCCCCCATTCATAGGTGGATGGTTTTTCTCCTTCCCTTGAACCTGGCAGGTGAATGAATAGGATATAGTCAAAGTGGTGCACACGACTTCTGTGCCTGTCTCTCTCACTTTTCAGATGCTCTCCTGTGCAACCCAGTGACACGCCGTGAAGAAGCCCTGGCCACATGGAAAAGCCACATGGAGATGTTTCAGGCAAGAGGCCCAGCCAGGGTCCCCTGTGAAAGCCCCTCATGTGAGTAAAGGAGACTTCAGGCAGTTTCAGCCCCCAACCTTTCAGCTTCCCAGGCTCATGCTGAGAATTTCCCTTCACCACTGTTGTTCAAGTTCACCTCTGAGTGTTGGGGGAGGCCTCTTCTCCCTTTTGGTCTCTGCCCAGCACCAGCCTACAGTCTGGAGGAACAGCAGCTCTGAGACCAGCCAGGAGTTCTCAGTGTTCCCGTGAGTCTGAAAGCAGGAGGGTTCTCCGGGAATTTCTACACTCTGCATTTTGGCCAGGGGTCATTTATCCATGGAGAATGGCAAAGGGTTATCTTGTTTGTGGGGAGGCAGGGGCACCCTCTAAGGGCTGCCAGAAATCACTTGGGGAGAGTGTCCTTGGGGGAAAGGACTGATGCTCCATCACCAACTTGGAGACTTACCTAAAGGGATGCACCAACTACATCTTTATTTCATACAAGCATGGCACTGCCCCACAGGCAGGTAGGGTGATCTCTGAGTAGAGATGGTTTATGCCATTTCTACAGATAGGGCTGCCCTTATTCTAACTAAATGTGCTCGTCATCTCAGAGTTATTCAACACGCTAGCTGGCATTCACCAATAAGCCTGGCAAAGATGAAACATTGAATCTCTCTACTGTTGTGCTTGGAAATAGGTAATTCGACATACTGTTGATCAAGTGAACTTTGCCAAAGAGCAACTTAGCAGTGTCATCAGAAGCCTGAAATGGGTGCTTAACTTTGACCTGGTAACTTTATTTACAAGAATGTGTCCTTAACTCAGCAAGGTGTCCATGTCTACCAAGACATTCATAACAGTCTTGTTTTAAACCGTGACTGCTGGAAACCACCTACATTTCCAAAACTGAGAATTGGCCTTCATATAAGGGAACTTACAGCTGCTGAAAATGACAAAATAGAATATGTAAGAACATCCTGCATGGAAAAATGTGCTTGCGATAATGTTAAGAGAGAAGGAACTGGTGGCCGAGCGCAGTGGCTCACGCCTATAATCCCAGCACTTTGGGAGGCCGAGGCGGGTGGATCACGAGGTCAGGAGATGGCCATCCTGGCTAACATGGTGAAACCCCGTCTCTACTAAAAATACAAAAAAATTAGCCGGGCGTGGTGGCAGCGCCTGTAGTCCCAGCTACTCCCGCGGCTGAGGCAGGAGAATGGCGTGAACCCGGGAGGCGGAGCTTGCAGTGAGCCGAGATTGTGCCAATGCACTCCAGTCTGGGCGACAGAGCGAGACTCTGTCTCAAAACAAAACAAAAAAAAAGAGAGAGAGAGAAGGAACTGGTTATGCAGCATTTTGAATCCACATTCTACCCTGTTTATCCTAAAAAACATGAAGATCAAAAGGCTTGCAGTTACCATGGGGTGAAAGGATAGCACGAAGTGTTGCTCTTTGTCTTCAAATTGTCCATCCTCAACATCTGCCTTCCTTACAGGCTTGATTTTCTTCGGGATCACAATAGACCCAGGCAGAAAACTGCATTCCCAAACTGCCTTGAAGCTAGGCGTTCTAGTCAATACAATGAAGCGGAGGCAGCTGCGGATTTCTGAAAAAGTCCTGGTGTGGTGGAGGACCACCCTCTCCTCACTTCCTCCTGTGTCCCATCCTTCCCTCTCTCCCTTCCTGGAAAACACATACAATAGTTGGAGACGGGGCAGCCATCTTTTGACCATAAGAAAGAAAAGCACTCTTTAAGAAAGCAGGGGCAAGAAGGTAAAGGTAAAAGGAATGCTGGTTCTTGAAGACATTGCTGAGCTGGCCTGGATTCATTAAATGAGAACTAAAACCCCCGTGAGGCTAAGCCTGCATGTCTTGGGTTCTCTTAGAAACTTAACTTTTTACTTCTTTTTAATATTTTTTCTTTACTTTACTTTTCTTTTTTTCCTTTTTTTTTTTTTTTTTTTTTTTTTGAGGCGGAGTCTCGCTCTGTCGCCCGGACTGGAGTGCAGTGGCCGGATCTCAGCTCACTGCAAGCTCCGCCTCCCGGGTTCACGCCATTCTCCTGCCTCAGCCTCCGGAGTAGCTGGGACTACAGGCGCCCGCCACCTCGCCCAGCTAGTTTTTGTATTTTTAGTAGAGACGGGGTTTCACCGTGTTAGCCAGGATGGTCTCGATCTCCTGACCTCGGGATCCGCCCGTCTCGGCCTCCCAAAGTGCTGGGATTACAGGCTTGAGCCACCGCGCCCGGCCTTTTTTTTTTTTTTTTTTTTTGACAGGGTCTGTGTCACCCAGGCTGTAGAGCAGGGGTGCAATCATGTCTCACTGCACCGCTGCCTCCCTGGCTCAAACAATTCTCCAACTTCAGCCTCCTTAGTGGCTGGGACTACAGCTGAGCACCACCATGCCTGGCTAATTTTTGTATTTTTGTAGAGAAAGGATCTTGCCCTGTTGCCCAGCCTGGTCTCGAAATCCTGGGCTCAAGGGATCCACCTGCCTCAGCCTCCCAAAGTGCTGGGATTACAGATGTGAGCCACCATGCCCAGCGTATCTTTATTTTTCACTGTTTTAATTGGTAAATAAAAGTTGTATACATTTAGCATGCACAGCATGTTGTTTTAAAATATGTATACATTGTGGAACTGTCAAGCTAATTAGCATAATGCATTACCTCACATACATACCACTTTGTTTTATGGTTAGAACACTAAAAAACCTGTTCTTAAAAAAAAATACAGGCCAGACGCGGTGGCTCATGCCTGTAATCCCAGCACTTTGGGAGGCCAAGGCAGGTGGATCACGAGGTCAGGAGATCAAGACCATCCTGGCTAACATGGTGAAACCCCGTCTCTACTAAAAAATACAAAAAATTAGGCAGGCGTGGTGGCGGGCACCTGTAGTCCCAGCTTCTTGGGAGGCTGAGGCAGGAGAATGGTGTGAACCTGGGAACCTGTGCCACAGCACTCCAGCCTGGGTGACAGAGCAAGACTCCATCTCAAAAAACAACAACAACAACAACAACAACAACAACAACAACAAATAGCTAGGCGTGTGGCACGCACCTATAGTCCCAGCTACTCTGGAGGCTGAGAGAGGGGAATCACTTGAGCCTGGAAAGTGGAGGTTGCAGTGAGCCATAATCCCACCACTGCACTCCAGCCTGGGCAACAGAGTAAGGCCCTGTCTCGAAAAAAAAAAAAAAAAAAAAAAAAAGATAAAAAGGAAAATAAAATCTATTTTTCAGCCATTTTCAGTCAAAAATACATTGTTATTCACCATAGACATCATGTTGTACAATAGATGGCTTTGGTTTATTCCTCCTAAAAGGAATTCTGTGTTCTGTCATTTGTGAGAACATGAATGAACCTGGAGGACATTATGCTAAGTGAAATAAGCCAGTCACAGAAATACAAATACTGAACAATCTCATCTATATGTGGAATATGCAGAAGTCGAACTCATCAGAGCAGTGAGGAGAATGACGGTTACCAGGGGCCGAGGGGATGGGCTGGTGGTGGGGCAGGGGCTGGGGAGATGTTGGTCAAAGGATCCAGAATAACATTTTAAGCTAATAATAAGTTATACAATTATGAATTTTACAATATAAAGAGTCAGCTTTAAAGGTTTTCAATAAATATGTTTCTGTATTAAAATATTAAGAGACAGAAGCAGACAGAAGCAGATAGAGAACATTTCTGACCATCCCCATGTCATTAACCAGTGTCGCGCGTGGGTTCCGGAGAGTCCCCCTCCACCAGGCCGTCGTAGGTGTCTACTTGCTTCCCCTTCCTGATGAAATAGATGATCCAGGTTACACATTTTCTCTCATGAAACTTCATCTCAGTTTGTCTTCTCAGCTTATTAAATTCTTCACCATTCTTAAATGAGTCCAATTTATTTTTCAAACTGTAACATGGAATTCTCCTAATAGCAAGTGTTTGTATATTTGCATGTTTGCAAAGCATTTTCATATACATTGTTTCAGAGGATTGACATTAAACCAATCTACCTACCAATATTTGGGATTTTTGTTGTTGTTAATAATTTTCATCTTCTGGTTCTATTCACGTTCTATAGGCTGAGTCACCTTTTCAGGTAAAGAACTTGACCCTTCTGATTTCTGATATCACATCATCTTTAAATGTGTAATTCCCTATTGCCCTGAATACACATACACACACACCCTTATCCCACATGGGTATTATAACCATGTTTGCCACATCCACATTTTTTTTTTTTTTTTTTTTTTTGAGACGGAGTCTCGCTCTATTGCCCAGGCTGGAGTGCAGTGGCCGGATCTCAGCTCACTGCAAGCTCCGCCTCCCGGGTTGACGCCATTCTCCTGCCTCAGCCTCCTGAGTAGCTGGGACTACAGGCGCCCGCCACCTCGCCCGGCTAGTTTTTTGTATTTTTTAGTAGAGACGGGGTTTCACCGTGTTAGCCAGGATGGTCTCGATCTCCTGACCTCGTGATCCACCCGTCTCGGCCTCCCAAAGTGCTAGGATTACAGGCTTGAGCCACCGCGCCCGGCCCACATCCACATTTTTTAAGAAAGTATTTATCACAGTAAGAGTTCAGATATACATATGCAAAGGCCTTCAAACCCGCCTACTAAAAATATTTTTATAACAATGTTAAAATACAGTATTTGCCTAAATATCCTTATCAAATCTTACTGACATTTTAGGACCTTATATTAAGTAAGTACTGCCCAGAACAGCATATGGTAGTTGGAAATAAAAGTAGGCATTTCTGTTGGTTTACGAATGGTGATATTTGCTATTTCCGGGTGTGTTCGCTGTCAACTAGTTGGAAAACAATGAGGACAAGCTTTACTACTTATCCTAGGAAAATAGAGGTATTTTAGCAAAAGCCTTTGAGCTAAACAAAATGTAAAAACACCACTTTAGCGACACTATAAAATTACCTCTAGAAAGCTAGAAAATATTTTGTTTTGGTTCCCAAAAAAATGCACTTGTACCCTTAGCATCCTTTCTTTCTCTTTCGCTCTCTCTCTCTCTCTCTCACACACACACACACACACGCACACACACACTTCCAAGCACTGATATATTAGCATTTATTCTGTCTAGGGAGCTACAGGCTGTGCAATTAGGTAAAAAGCCTCACTGGACTCCCTTTAGGCTTAAAGCAGCTCATTTCTTTGATATCAGTTCCATCTCGAACATGCAGCCTCCCTAAACCCAAGACTGTAAGAGTCTTTAAGAACTAAAAGCATTTTCACCTTCACACTGATTTCTCCCCAGCTCCCCTCTGCCCTGTCTCTCACTTTCCCTCACCCGCCTCCTCCCGTGCCTTTGCCAGTCATCTACATAGTCTCTCCATCCTGGACATTGGAGGAAAGCCCAGGTCTTCAGTCTGAGCACAGCCATGTCCAGTCATTAAAAAAAAAAAGTACAGTTTCTCTCCAGCCACATTTAAAATGTGTTTTATTTGTATAAATGTAAAGGAAACAAGTGCAGTTTTATTACATGGATATATTGTGTAGTGGAGAAGTCTGGACTCATAGTGCCATCTTCACTGGAAAACAGTATGGCGATTTCTCAAAGAACAAAAATGTAAATGTGATTCTACCTGGAAATTCTACCACTGGGTATCTCCCCAATGCAAAAGAAATTGTTATATTGAAAAGATATTGGTGCTCATATGTTTATCATATTTCTTCCTAAGGCAGGCAGTGATCTGTGTAACTCTTGGTCACTGTATTCCCATCCCACGAGGCCCTGTGGCAAGACACTCGGCTTGTGGCTTAGACAGCTGAGCTGAGAAAGTGGAGCTTTGTAAACTACAAGGTAGGCTCTCTGGGGCTTCAGCTGCTTTAAGACAAAAGAGTCAAAGACAAGAAAGGGTCTAGTCCCTGAGAAGATTTTTGGGGTGAGCAGCTGAAGAAGAAAAATAATAGGGCATGTGGTCCTTAAAACATAGCCCAAAGATGTCTTAAAAATATTTATAAACATGCTAAGAAAGTGTTTGCCAAGTCTCCCAAAGACACATAAGAAAATGGTTATTCAAGAAATTTTAAACATGTATATCCTAAATAATTTCCCAAAGAAATGTTATTTTGACAAAGTGTCTATAATTTTATGACACAAACCAATTATTTTTGCTCTATTGCTATTTCTGAATATTTAGTATTATACCACTAGGCTGATTCATTACTCACATCTATTTTATCTGACCTCATAGATTCAATTAACCCTTTCTTCCTTCACTCCTGACATTCGCATACCTGCTCCATGCATATTCTTCAAATACTTGTGAACTAGTGGAAAACAAGTAGATATCTACACATGCCTCTGAAAATAGTGAGACTTTACAATGTGTTTAAATGTAAACGATATGTATAAACTTTTCACTACTGCTAAGTGTTTTGAGTTTGAAGTCATTTAGTTCCATGAAATTGCCAATATTCTGAAGACTTATTTCAAATACTATAAAAATTCCAAATTCGTCTATTTGCAATTTGAGTTCCGCTGATGGAGACATCTCTGTGGAAAGTGCCAGAAGATTCGAGTTCTAGTCATTTCCTAACTGAGGGTCTGGAGTAGAAACATGTCAGTTTGGTTTGTTAGTTTGTTTGTAAAATAGAGATGAAAATATTATCTTCTCTAATGTCCCATCTGGAGGTTATTTTGAAGCTAACAGGAAATGACGTAGAAGAAATCTTAATAAAATATAAAGCACTAAGCTCACGTGAAATACGGCCACTATAATCCCAATTGCTCTTTTTTTCAAATGATATATCTTGTGTCCAACGTACAAATTCTGATGCACAGCCATGTATGGGGATTAAGAAAAAAAACACAGAGAGAATTTTAAATTAAAGGTCCTGTGTTACATCTTCATCAATAAGAAAATACGTATAAAAGTCAAATTCCCTTGGCCTGTTGACATGATGTTTGCCTTTGTCTACCTAGCTGATCCTGCCTTCCCACTTTTCTGGTAACAGTGTCAAGATTTCGACGGAATGTTCAGGAGCAGGGAACAGGTTCCACTCCCAGACTTTGAGGGTGAAACAGGTGTGCCTTTCTGCAGCAGGTGCAGAGGACGGTGTGGATATCAGGAACGCTGTCTAGTTCTAGGGTCCCCAAGGTTGGGCGGCCCCACTGAGAACAGAAACAGCGAAGAGAGCACAGCAGGAGTCTCGGAGAGTGACAGTCATGAGCCGAGCTTCAGCAGGCGTGCATGTGACTGAAACAGAAACCACTGGAACGTCAGTCTTGGAGCTGATAAATCTCTTCTGCTCTTGCCAGTCTCAGATAGACATTTTTGAACTTGCAAAAAAGAAAGAAAAAACTTCTATCTAACAGGCACCTCGAGACACTAGCATTTTTTTGAATAAACATACTCCTTTTGGAAATGGTCTATTATGCGTCGTATGATAGGTTAATATGCTTCTGCCACTAAACTTTAATAGGTTACATCCTAAATTCATACAAATATGTATAAGAAAAATTTCCCAAATGCCAAATAGAGAGCTATATTCAAGGCCGTTTGAAAATGTGATTGGCAAAATGATGTTCAGAGTCATAAACAATTAGGATCATCTAAATGTCCCTAGAAATTTGCAATGAAATCGCCTCGCTTGTCCTCCCAGCTTCTAATGCCGAGGCGTGCGTCAACTTGCCAATGCAGAATGTGCCTGGAGAGATCCTCCCCAAAACTCTTAGGGCAACAGTGTGGCTCCATTTGCATTCTCTGAACTGGCAACTTTTACATCCCAGCCACAGACACAACATATGGAGAAAAAGGTGCCAAACCCCTTCCTACCCAGTGGAGAAAAAAGACACAAATTTTTTAAATTCCATGGGATTTTTCCAAGCCTTATACATACAGTCTGTATACTCAGCAGGTGATTTTCCCACACTCCCTACCTTTTCACTTTGCTGCTGTCTATTACTTTATTCGACTACTGGTCTCAGGCCATGAAGAACGATGCTGTGATAATGGCAGGTGATGTTGCTAGCGGTTACTTTGGACATGCTCCTTCAAGGGACTAAGGGATGTATGTGTGTATTTATCAGGTACCAATGAGAGTTTCAAACAAATGATGCACAAACAGCTAAACTGCAGTTCCACATAATTCAAAGCTTCAGCAGTCAGACTCTAAGACATTCCTAATGTCTTATGGAATTTTATTTGAATGGCTGCAATTCTCTCAGTAAGGCAAAAAATCAGAGCATGATAAATCCCCAAAGCATTCTATTAAACCTTCCCACAGAAAGTTATTATGCTTTTGTATTCTGTACAATTCATCGAAACTTCTGACATACCCTTTTAATTTTAAAATATTTGTTTATTGTTTTCCTGCAGCTCATGCATTTATTTTCTGGAATTAGGTTGTGTTTCCTCACTTGCTTTTGTTTCAAAAGGGAAGTGGCTTTATTGTTTCGAGTATCAAATAAGCGAACGCTCATGAAAGAAAACCACACATTTAAAGTTATTAAATGTTTCATCTATCTTTCTAAAGTAGTTTATGCACATATATGCTGATATACATGTAATTACAAAATGGATGGCAATACAATATGTGTAAAATGACCTTCCTTGTTTTAGATTCTTTTTCCTTTAATTTTGAGACAGGGTTTCACTCTGCTGCCCAGGCTGGAGTGCAGTGGTATGAATATGATTCACTGCAACCTCAACTTCCCAGGCTCAAGTGATCCTTCCCAACATAGCACCCCAAGTAGCTGGGACTATAGGCGCTCACCACCACACTGGCTAATAGGTTTTATTTTTATTTTAGTAAAGACAAGGTCTCACTGTGTTGCCCAAGCTGGTCTCAAACTCCTGTGCTCAAGCATCCTTCCTGCCTCGGCCTCCAAAAGTGCTGGGGTCACCGGCGTGAGCCACCTTGACTGGCCTGTTTTAGATTCTTGAACTAGCTGATAACATCCATTTGCCAAAGCCTGCTACTTTCTTTAGCCTGCACAGTGTCTTACTCTCATACTTGTTCCTACCTAGGTTAAAAGCGTGGTATGATCACTCAGATAGCAATGGGCTTTCTGTTTTATTGCCTTGTATCAGTTTTCTCGCAGTTGGCCCTGGTGCTTCAATTCTTGACAATCTGATTTCTGAGGCCACTCCAGATTCTTCACCACCTGCCTTCTTGGTGTACTTGTTAGTCCTGTTGGCTTTGGCTCTGACCTTCTACCTTCTTGAGTTCTTGAGAGAACTCACTTTGCCCACAGGGCTCAGAACCACAGCCTGAAATGGAATGTGCCAAACCAAATTTGTCTATCTTCAATTTGAGTTCAGCTGATGGAAACATCTCTGTGGGAAGTGCCAGCAGATTTCAATTCTAGTCGTTTCCTACCTGAGGGTCTGCAGTAGGAACAAGTTAGTTTGGTTTGTTAGTTTGTTTGCAAAATAGAGAAAATGAAAATATTATCTATACTCTAATATCCAATCTGGGGGTTATTCTGAAGGATGATGTAGAAGAAATCGTAATAAAATATAAAACCCTGAGCTCATGTGAAATATGACTGCTATAATCCCACTCACTCTTTTTCACCAAATGTATGTGCCTTGTGTCCAACATACAAATACTGATGCATAGGCATATGTGGGGATAAGAAAATATGAGGAGAATTTTTAATTAAAGGTCCTGTGTTTCATCTTCATCAATAAGAAAATACAAAAGTCAAACCTCCTTTTGCCTTTTGACGTGGACTAATGCCATTGTCTATCCAGCTGATCCTGTCTCCCCATTTTTCTGATAACAGTGTCAAGATTTCCAGGGACTGTTCAGGAGGATAAAACAGGTTCAATTCCAGGACATTGGTGAAATAGGTGTGCCTTTCTGCAACGGGCACAGAGGAGGGCATGGCTATCAGGGACATTGCCTAATTCTAGGGTCCCCAAGGTAGGGCAGCTCCCCTGAGGACAGAAACAACACAGAGAGTGCAGTTTGAGGCCGCGGGAGTGAGAGTGGTAAGCAGAGCTTCAGCAGGCATGCATGTGGCTGGGGAAGAAACTCTTGATCCTGGATTTCTGGCTGCCTTGACCAGGGGCTTCCAGAGACTGCTCCAAGAACAAGGACCCTCACCTTTGCACACTGCCTCATATCTCAGGTCCTGGCCCTGTAATCTGTGACTCACCACGTTTATGGTTCTGACACCAAAACTAAGCATTTTACCAAATAATTAGAAATGAGATGGAAACAAAAAGATATCTGAGGTAGGACCCTAGTTTCCTAGGAATGTTGTACAAAATTACCACAAATCTGGATGTTTAAAACAGGAGAACTTTACTCTTACATGGTTCTGGAGCCTGGAAGTCTGAGAGTAAGGTGCCGGCAGGGCCATGCTCTCTCTGAAGGCTCTAGGGGAGGATCCTTCCTTGCCTCTTTAAGCTTCCGGTGGCTTCAGGTGTTCTTTGGCTTTTGGCAGCATAACTTTCATTTCTGCCTTCAACTTCATATGGTTTTCTTCCCTGTATGTATCTCTGTGACCTCTCCTTTTCTTATACAGAAACTTGTCATTGAGTTTCAGGTGCACCCTAATCCCAAGAAGATTTCATCTCAAGAACCTCAGCTCATTACATCTTCAAAGATCTTATTTCCACATAAAATCAATTCCAAGGTTCTAGATGGACATAAATTTGGTAGGGAATAGTATTAAGGCCACTACAGGCAGCAGTATATATTTCCATCACCACAACTCTGAACAGATTTTGCAGAGTATAAGATGAAATTAAGGTCATGTCTTCAAAAACGTCTGAATTTCAAAGCTGTGTTGCAAATGAAGTCAGCATTCCATCCCAACCAATATGGGGATACAGAATATCATTCTCAAAAGACATACATGTGGCCAACAATCATATTTTTAAAACAAATCTCAACATCGTTGACCATTAGAGAAATGCAAACCAAAACCATAATGAGATACCATCTCACACCAGTCAAATGGCTATTATTAAAAGTCAAAAAATAACGATGCTAGCAAAGTCATGGAGAAAAAGGAATGCTTATACACTGTTGTAAATGAGTCCAACCATTGTGGAAGACAGTGTGGTGATTCCTCAAAGACCTAAAGACAGAAATACCATTCAACCCAGCAACCCCATTACTGGGTATATATCCAAAGGAGTGTAAATTATTCTATTATAAAGACATATATATGTGTATGTTCACTGCAAGCCTATTCACAATAGCAAAGATATGGAATCAACCTAAATGCCCATCAATGATAGACTGGATAAAGAAAATGTGACAGTTACATACCATGGAATACTATGCAGCCATAAAAAAGAATGAGTTCAAGTCCTTTGCAGGGACATAAATGGAGCCGGAGGCCATCATGCTTAGCAAACTAATGTAGGAACAGAAAACCAAATACTACCTGTTCTCACTTATAAGTGAGAGCTAAAGATGAGAACACATGAACACATAGGGGAGAACAATGCATACTGGGACCTATCAGAGGGTGGAGAGTGGGAGGAGGAGGAAGATCAGGAAAAATAACTAATGGATACTAGGCTTAATACCTGGGTGGTGAAATAATTATGTACTACAAACCTCCAAGATACAAGTTTGCCTATGCAATGAATCTATACATGTACCTCTGAACTTAAAAGTTAAAACTTTACATAAAAAAAGAAAATCGAAAGGAGCTTGCAAAAACTGAAAAGGAAACTAAGGTATTAGTTCAACGTTTCACAAAGGCTGGTCCTGGCATAAAGCTAGATCTGTTCATTTCTAGTCCAAAAGTCTTTATTCAGAATTGCCCTCTCCAAAATTAGCTGTCCATTATTTTCAACTTTATTTTAATTTGGTATGTTAATATAAGTCAACTAAATGAATGTCAGAAAAATGACTCTAGGCTTGTTATCTTCCTCCGTGTGGTCATCATTCCTTCTGCCCCCCTGAAGTTGAGACTTATCAACTCTTTTATCTAAACCAGATGCTGGAAAGTGTTCAGAGCCCCTTAGAGAGGAAGCGTGGGTTTACCAGTCTATGTAGGAGTTAGTCATACACTTCTAAACCCCAAATCATGGCTTCAATCTTCAAAAGGTCTTCCTCCTTGGCTGTATTTTTAAAATGCCATTATCAGAAAATTCTGAGAACTTACATTTTTTATTTCTCATCAATGCAAAATTTCTATAAACCCACCATTTCATAATTTCCATGAAGCCAAGAGTGATTTTCATAAGGCTTGATAGTTAAGAAGCTACAATTCTTCATAGATTCTGTGACCTTGAGTGCTCAAAATCACAAAATAGAATGCTTGTCTTTCTTCAGAAAATAATGTGCATTTTCTTACAAAGTACTTTGATTGCTATTGGCAAACATTTGGCAAAATAGCCTCTGTAAGTTCAAAGTCTTTTTACAAAACTCAGCAATTTTTAACGTGATTTGTCCCTATTGATATAAAAAGGGCACTTACTAAATAAACAGTAGTATTGAAAAATACTAGTTATATTTTAAAGAAATTGGTGTCTAAATTCTTAATATGTGATACATGTTTCTGTAGAATTATATAAAAATTAAATGTTTCAGTAAGACCTAATGGCAACTAACTGTTTTAACAAATAGTTCAAACACATGGTTTGCAAATCCTTTCTCCCTTTGTGTAGGTTGTCTTTCTGTTGATGGTTTCCTTTGCTGTGCAAGAGCTTTTCAGTCTGATGTAGTCTCACTTGTCTATCATTGTTTTTATTGCTGTGATTTTGGTGTCAAAAGGGTTATAAGGGTGGGTCTATAAGGGGTTAATTTCAAAAATATGTAAGAAATTTTTACAAATCAATGGCAATAAACAAACAGCCCAATGAAAAAATGGGCAAAGGACTTGAACAGACAGTTATCCAAAGAAAACAAGAAGTATATGAAAATATCATCAACATCGTTCATTATCAGAAAAATGCAAATCCAAACAACAATAAGATAACATCTCATGTCTGTTAGCACGGCTAGTCCCAAATACTACCCTTGATGCAATACCAAGGTCTGCCCACCTTCTGTTAAAGATACTTTTGCCCCCAATGGTGGATGCCTCGTTGTGGGCCAGTATTACACTTGCCTCTGCCTAGACTCCTGATATCAATTCTAGACTAATTTTTGTTTGTTCGTTTGTTTGTTTGTTTGAGACGGAGCTTCGCTCTGTCACCCAGGCTGGAGTGCAATGGCATGATCTCGGCTCACTGCAACTTCCGCCTCCTGGGTTCAAGCGATTCTCCTGCTTCAGCCTCCTGAGTAGCTGGGATTAATGGCACACACCACCACGCCCGGCTAATTTGTGTGTGTTTGTGTATTTTTAGTAGAGATGGGATTTCACCATGTTGGTCAGGCTGGTCTCGAATTCCTGATCTTGTAATTTGCTCGCCTTGGTCTCCCAAAGTGCTGGGATTATAGGCATGAGCCACCGCACCTGGCCTAGACTAGATTTTTAAATCCATTTTATTGAGCTATGAATTACATAAAATAAAAGGTACAATTTTAAGTGTATAATTCAATCAGCTTGCATTGTTTACATTTGTGTAACCACTATCACAGTAATATATAGAACATTTCCATCAATCAAAAATAATTCCCTTGAGCTTCTTTGCAATCAATATCTTCTCCTCCACAAAACACTGCCCTGCTTTCTGTCACCATAGTTTTGCCTTTTCTAGAATTTTTTATAAATTGAATTATACTTCATGTAACATTTGTGTGTCTGGTTTCCTTCATTTAGTACAGAGCTTTTGAGATTTATCTGTGTAGTTGTGTATATATGCAGTTGTTATTACTGAATAGCATTCAATTGCATGAATGCATACAAATTTGCAAATCCATTTACCTGTTGATAGACATTTGGGTTGTTTCCAGTTGGGGGTAATGATGAAGAAAGCTGCTATCAATGTTCATATAAAATATTTGATGGATATATGTTTTCATTTCTTATTTACTAAGGAGCTAGTGGAAATCACTGGGTTGCGTGATAAGTTTCTGTTTAGCTTTATAGGAAACTGCCAGATTTTTTTGCAAAGTGGCAATATTATTTTTGCATTATTGCCAGCAATTTATGAGTTTCACTTACTCTGAATTGAATCCTTGCCAATTCATGTCATTGCCAGTATTTTTCATTTTAGTTCATGTAGTAGTTGTGTAATGGTAGCTCATTGTGGTTTTAATTTACATTTACTTAAAAACTAATGATAATATATTTTTATGTACTTATTTTAGATCTGTATCTCTTCTTTGGTAAAATGTCCATTCAAATCATTTGCCTATATTTGAATTAGATTTTTGTCAACATATTATAGAGTTATGTTTTATGTATATTCCAGATACAATTTCTTTAAAATATGTTCCACAAATATTTTCCATCTTTGGTTTACCTTTTCTTGTTTTAACAGTGTCCTTTGATTTTCTTTTTAAGTTTTCATTTTAGTTAAGTTCATTTCATTATTTTATTCTTTTATGATTTATGTTCTTTGTGTTCTCTTTAAGAAATAATTTCTTAAACCAAGATCACAAAGATGATCTCTTACGCTTTATTCTGAGTTACAGCTCTTGAATTCAAGTTTGTGATCCATTTGGAGTTCATTTTCTTGTATAACATGCAGTAAACATCAAAGCTCAACTTTTTGCATGTGAATACACAACTATTTTGTTACTGCTTATTGAAAAAAAAAGAGACCTTTTCCCACAAGGAATTACTGTGGCTGCTTTGTACCATGTATGAGTATATACATGTGGATCTACTTCTGAACCTATAACAGGAACTTGTAGTTTCTGCTCTCACTTCCCCTGTGATATTGTCAGACATCTTTCTTTTACCTATGTTAAAACTCCACGATGTTATTTTATTTAAACACTCAATTTTCTTTTGAAGAGTTTAAAAAATGACAATAATATCTTGCATTTTACCCACATACTTACAATTTCCAGCACTCCCCCTTTCTTTGTGGAGGCCCATATTTCCATCTAGTATTTTTTCCTTCTTCTCGAAGAACTTGATTTAACTTTCCTTTGGTACAGTTCTACTAGCAATGAATTCTCTCAGCTTTTGTTTGACCTCAAAAATTTTTAAAGCCTTTATTTTACCTTACTTAAAGACATTTTTTACTAAAATTAGAGTTCTACCTTGACAGATTTTTTTTCTTTTAGCTGCTTCAAAAATATTTTTTCCATGTTCTTCTGCTTTACATAGTTTCTGAAAAGGAGTCTGCTGTAACCTTCTCTTTGTTTCTCTGTACAAAATGTGTTTGTATGTTTATTTCTCTAGCTGCTGTAAGATATTCTCTTTATCATTACTTTTTAGAAATGTGATTACAAAGTCCCTTAGTGTGATTTTTCTCATTTTTCTTCTGCTTGGATTTTATTGACTTTCTGGGATTTGCAGGTTTATCATTTACACTAAATTTGGGGAATTTTTGGCCATTTATTTCTTCAACTATTCCCCTCATTTTGTCTCTCCTCTGAGGCTGCAATTAAATATAATCACTTCATGCCAGTCATCTATGTTCTGTTCATTCTTTTTCTGGTCTCTTCTCTAGACCGAGTTCTTCCTTTCATGTGGGATAAATTAAGAACCCCAAGCCCAAGCATATTAAGGCAGGAAGTTCTGCCACATGGGTACTAGATCCCTAAAGAGTGAGCAGAGGCTGGGCATGGTGGCTCACACCTGTAATCCCAGCGATTTGGGAGACTGAAGCAGACAGATCACTTGAGGTCAGGAGTTTGAGACCAGCCTGGCCAACATGGCAAAACCCCATCTCTACTAAGAATTCAAAAATGACCTGGACCTGGTGGCCATGTCTAATATCCCAGCTACTCAGAAGGTTGAGGAACAAGAATCACTTGAACCCAGGAGGCGGCAGTTGCAGTGAGCTGAGATGGTGCCACTGCACTCCCACCTGGGGAACAAAGTGAGACTCCATCTCAGAAAAAAAAGACAGTGAGTAGATTTTTTTCTTAGTCCTTATATTCTGGCCTTATATAAACAGGTTTAATTCTAGTCTCTTCCCACCAAACTCAAGAAACTACTCTCCTTGTAGGAACACTGACTATCTAGTACTCAAGACAATCTTTGTTTCTGATGTTCCCACAGAGGTGTTCCACTCTCATGTTCAACACGCTCAATACCCACTCAGGTTTTGGATGGAAATCTCCACTCATTTTAGGTACCTGTGGTTTTATTTTTCATTGTTGCAATCTCAGCTATGCATTTTTATTTTACATTAACTATAATGTATTTGGCATTTTTCTGTATTTGGCATGTGTACATTGCTGAGAGGTTGAGGAGGAAGACACTGCATGTTAGTGCCATCTCCCACAGACTGGAATTCTCATGGCAGCATCTAAGGGAAATGGTCCCAGAGACTCGTGGTTGCCATGGTTCCTGGAAGGTCCATTGAACAAGGAGCTTGGTTCTATATATGAGTTGCCATGTGCATTGACTGAAGAATGTCATTTTTCTCAGTATTTAAAATAAATGTAGTATCTTTTTATAGCAAAGGTTGAGATTTTCTGTGTCTGAAAAAGAGAACATACAGGAAACTCCGAAGTTTCCTATGCCTAGGTGTTGAGTACTCTACTTGAAGATCACCCTCCTGAGACTGTCCTTGCTCTTCTTGTTAACTGTGTAATTAAAGACAACTGTAGCAAATTAAACACTGAAAAAAATGATTTCCTTGACATAACCTCAGTACAGTCTACCTTAATTCTAATTAGCAAAATCTTCTGTTTTAAGCAACAATTTAGTTTAAAAGGTTTTAGACATTTTTTATGTTAAAGTGTTAGCTATCATGACTTTTTCTGTAGTTTTTATTTTCTTACAACTATTCTTTGAGTGTTACTAGAGTGGGCTACAAGGAAGTGGAAAGTTTGGATATGGGGCATGCTGATGGCAGTACTTTGGAGGTGATGTAAAAGCAACGTAGGCTGGGTGTGGTGGCTCACGCCTGTAATCCCAGCATTTTGGGAGGCTGAGGCAGGTGGATTGCCTGAGGTCAGGAGTTCAAGACCAGCCTGGCCAACATGGTGAAACTCCGTCTCTACTAAAAATACAAAAAAAATTAGCCAGGCATTGTGGCAGATGCCTGTAATCCCAGCTACTCTGGAGGCTGAGGCAGAAGAATCTCTTGAACCCGGGAGATGGAGGTTGCAGTGAGTCGAGGTCATGCCATTGTACTCCAGCCTGGGCAACAAGAGGGAAAACTCTGTCAAAAAAAAAAAAAAAAAAAAAAAAAAAAAGGCAATGTAGACCAGCTTTCCTATGGGAAAGTGTTTCAAAACCCATCTTATCACAAAAAGGTAAACCCCATGTGATTTAGTGGATACAGTAATCTTCTCCCAAAGAGACAAAAGTTGGCAACCTTTTTTCTAATGCATCCATTTGAAAGTTAGATGTATTCACTTGGTTTTCCACTTTAGAGTGTCAAATTTTTGTAGACATTGGTGTCCAGGTCTGATAAGGTGAATGCAGGATCCAGACGATTCAGACATGCCCTGAATTTTTCCCTCAACCCCTTCCTCTCCCTTGTTTCCAAGCATCTAATCTTTTCTTTCTGTTGGCAGAATTATCCTTGCCAAAGTGAGAAAAATTCTGTGTCCACCTGAGTTGGGTAATATCTCATTGTTGTTTCCAAATGACTTTGATCATTTCTCACAAAGGATGACCTACGAAAGCTCCCCAAATTCTTACACAGCCCAACAGTAGGATTAGTTGTTTCCTGGGTCCCGTTTTAATTTTACTACACTGGCAAACCGTAGTTCCTGAAATGAAATAACCTGACTAAACTGTGAAGTTAACAGTGATGAGTGTTAAGATAAACAGGACAGTTGGTTATTTTCTAAGCACTGAGCACTGGCCTCCGTACCCTGATCTGCAGGCTTTGCAACTTGACATTTGCTGACGCAGACGACAGAGGACCCACCTATAACGAAAAGGCGCAGTCTCCCGCCTGAAGGAGCTTTCATTCTGTCAATGCACCTATCATCTTTCTCTCACGCTGCAATCACAGAACCTTTTCCGCCTGGTTGTGCTCTAGTCATTGCCTGCGGATCTATGAATGGATTATCACTTCCCAGGGATGGCTTCCAGGGTGCAGATTCTTTCAGAAGCAGCAATTTGATTGGAGGTTTCGCTGGGTGCTGGCAGCCCCTGGCCCATGGGTAATGGAACAGGAAAAGCACATCGCTCCCATCCCATGGCCATACCAACTCTGCCTTTAACTGTTCTACATATTTGTGTTCCACATAAATGTTTTTGTTTCACAAAGAAGGAAGCTCTACAACATAAAACAAAAGTTAAGTGAAAGCCACTTGTCTGCAGGAGTGAGAGCTGCTTTTGTTTCTTTCTTTTTGTTTTGTGACAAAGGTAGACAAAGTCCTCATCATGACGTTCTTCCAGGTCTAATTCTTCTCTTTTCTTCGTGCCTCTTTCCACAGAAATGCTCTGTTCCTGTCAAACTCATCTCTTTACCACCAACCACTGCAACATGCCACATGTAATCTCACTGTCTTTCATCCACCAGTACTCTTTCCTTTACATAAAAAGCACAACTATTGATTGTCAGCATCTGCTCTTCAGCATTTGCTCAACTCTTACCTTTTCAGGAAAGTAGCCAATTATTTCTCTCCCATGGGGCTCCCTCGTGATCCCCATGGCAACTTCACAACAAGGCCTTGAGGATACTCCTTGATTGTTACTTCAGGGCTGTACACAGTAGACTTAGATCTTCTGCACATCATTCCCCATCTAGTGCTTCACACGTGAGAATACTCAGCCAAGAGTAGGACAGTTAGTCATTAGTAAATTCGTTTAAGCCTGCCGAGTGAAGAGTAGGGTAGCTGGTAATTCATACATTTGTTTAAGCTTTGCAAAGTTTTACTTCTCACATACATACGACAAATGACTGAATTTTCAGAAAAGTACCTTTCTATGAGATTGCCTTTACCAAGAATTGCAAAGTTTTACTTCTCACATACATACGACAAATGACTGAATTTTCAGAAAAGTACCTTTCTATGAGATTGCCTTTACCAAGAATAGATCCATATTGAGATTCAGCTGCTGTGAAAGGCCTGACTTCTGCAAAACTATGTTTATCCAGGCAGGTGCCAGTCCCTCCCCAGCAGTGAGACGTTTGGATGCAGTCAGTTGACCTGATTTGATAAATGCCTTCCATTTTGTGAAGACAAGAAGAAACGGATGATGAGAAGAAAAAAGAAAAGCACTAAACTTGGGCATTCCTTAATGAATGCCAGTCACATCTCAGCACAGGCATTTCTTAGCCTTACTAAAATCCTTTAAAAAGTCTATCACGCTGGTTCTCATTAATCCAGTCATTTCCCGTGTGATCTCCACTTTTATGAAAAGGTTTTCAGAACCACTCTGTACACATGCAGTGATTCTATTATTGTGTTCAAGGACAAATCATCCCACATTTGTCTGCAAACTGCACATTGTTATGTGATGCTGTTCTCCCACGAATCCAGAATTCACTCATGCACATCCACACTTCATATCCAGTGTACACGCCAATGTTCTCTCACCCGGCTCCCTCTGGGAGAGTGGCAGGAAGTGGGTGGGTGGGTTGGAGCAGTAGTGCTCATGCAGCTGAGGGCACCAGCAGGCTCACCAGGATGCACCCCAGTAAACAATCTCAAAGACCTGAGTTCCCCTTAAAGATCAAATAGCTTAAGAAATTACACTGCTCCTAGTTACCCACTCACTCCCCCTCCAGGTTTCCCAGGGCACAGGAAGTCCACACTGGTGGTGTAATTCTGGCCATGGTGTAACAGTAAATTCCTAGGGTCTCTGTTTTTCTAACTGTATTGTGAACTTCTTGAGGGCAGATCACTTGATCAACACTGCATCTCCTGAATTACTAAAAGTTCGTGGGTTTAAACGGACTCTGCCATTTCTTGACATACTCCAAGCTAGAAGCAGTGAATGTTTCAGCATCTGTCAGTATGGTTAAGGTGGCAGAACCAGATGTAAGATCATATTTTCAGTTCACGTTGAGACTTGGACGTGTGACTCCATTTTACACTGCTCCAGGCACTTGGCTGGCACTAGTTGATTTTCAAATTTCCCCAAATTTATTCAGGTCAAAAAACCACTCAAAAGCAGAGCCAAGCAAGGACCTCATAATTGATAAGGGCTGGTCTTGCTCCAAGCCTTTGGCCTTTTTTTTTTTCTGTATTATTCTTTCCTTAAAACAACTTCAATTTCTCTCCCTGTCTCTAACCACAGATGTACATTTCCCAGGTGCTGCTGTATGCTGTCCCCAGTGAGGTCCAGAGCTTCTCCTGGGAGGCTGAATGGATGGAAAATGCCCCAGCCTGGCCCCAGCTTAGAGGATGTGTCTCAAGTGCACTGATGCATGCACGGTTATTTTACAATGTAATCCTGATCCCTGGATTACAGCTGGGTTTCAGGGAGTTTCTATTATTTCCCTTGGTTCCCTCTGGCATAAACAGCACTGTGCTCTCAGATTTGGCCACCCTGAAACCTGTCCCTTCTCCCCGCCATTAGAAAAGGAACGGATACACTCAGTCACTCCAACTGCTAACCTTCATACTCTAGGAGCTGGCTGTTGAGTTGGAGACTGCTTTCCTCTCATAGACCTTTGTAAAATAAATGGTTGCTCTTGCCTATCACCTTATGTACGGATTGCATCTTTTGTCTGTTGTGAGGGAGTTAACAAAAGCCTTTCAAATCTAGAAAATATTGTATGCCTATATAAATCATGTCTCCTGAGCTTTCTTTAGCCACTTTTATATCAACTTCAAAAGTTTAGGAATATATTAATTTTATAAAAATCGGCATTCTCAATTTTTAATTTTTGTTAAATCTCTGTTGGCTAAGGATTTACTTGAGGTTTCTTTGTTCCTTTTCTTTTGTTCCCACTACTATTAGAGGTCAAAATTAATCATGTCCACGGGAATCACACTCATCCTAGACTCCCCTTTCTTTTTAAGCATTCCATTCTTCACTGGATTTACAATTCTCATACAAAACCTGTGAGTGACATCTTTGGATGCCTTTCATCAGGATCTATAGTGCAATCACCAGGAAGTCTATATGTTGGTCCCTAGAGTTTATTCAAAAAGTAGCACCTGTATTTTAGATGGACATCTGGTCACCCCAGGACATAGCTCCAATGTCTCACAGCCCAGCTCTCATGCCTGATCATATCCACAATAGTAGGGGCTGTTACTATTTAAGCCTACCAAGTGAAGAGTAGGGTAGTTAGTAATTAACAAATTTGTTTAAGCTCTGCAAAGTTTTACTTTTCACATACGTACGACAAATGACTGAATTTTCAGAAAAGTATCTTTTCTGGGGTAAAATTTTAAGAGTTCTATTCAATTTCAGGCCGGGCACGGTGGCTCATGCCTGTAATCCCAGCACTTTGGGAGGCTGAGGCGGGCGGATCACGAGATCAGGAGATCGAGACCATACTGGCTAATATGGTGAAACCCCATCTCTACTAAAAATACAAAAAATTAGCCAGACATGGTGGCAGGTGCCTGTAATCCCAGCTACTCGGGAGGCTGAGGCAGGAGAATGGTGTGAACCTGGCAGGCAGAGCTTGCAGTGAGCCAAGATCGCGCCACTGCACTCCAGCCTGGGTGATAGAGTGAGACTCCTTCTCAAAGAAAAAAAAAAAGAGTTCTATTCAATTTCTTATCCAAGGTCATGGAGTTCAAATTTCCCTAAGGAAGATTAGGCACTAGGGGCTATTTAATTAGGAAATATCCATTACAACTCAGATTACCCTCCCTGCAGCCTATGTGTCATGCAGACTTGTCCAGCAGGCAGAAAGTTTTGCACTGGAGCTGCCCTTAGGACAGATGTGGAAGGAGGACTGTACCCTTCCTCACTACAGTCTCTGTCTCTGGCACAGTCAGCATGCACAGTTGATTCCACACTGTGCTATCACAGCTGGAGAAGATGTAGAAACAGACACACACAGGCTGGACCACTCTAGAAGGAGCTGCTGTCCACGATTGAAGCCTCCAGAGGAGGAGGCTCAGGTTCAAGTTAGTGGGTGAATCAGAGTGGACCATGATGGCCCCATGGCCATCCACATGTCCTGACTTGATGGTGCTTGGGCACAGGCCTCACAGGTCCTGAACAGCTTAGGTGAATCTCCTCTGTTCCTCCCATCCTCCCAAATGAGATTCCCCATTCCAGCCTTGGCAAGAAGTGCCTCAGCATCCACAGGGCCATTACTGCTGCTCTTCAGGGGGTTCAGTAAAAGAGCAAATCCAGAAAAATCAGAAGGAAAATGCTTTGCCAGGAATGTTTCTGGGTGGAGACACCCCAGAGAGTACAAGGTTTAATTTAGACTGTATCTTTTGACCCAAACAGGTCAGGAGAGCCTTATGAAAAAGGTGATGCATTCTCGGTTTTCATTCCCAACCTGATGACCATAGACAGCTCTTAGACTGCATTGACCTACTGCAAAGCCATTCATTCATTTCAATACTGGGAATACAAAGGTGAGAGGGCCGGGCAAGAGAGGAAGAGGACAGCAAGGATTGTAGGGCAAGGACTGCAAGGGTTAAGGAGGTGATAATCTCTGAAAGGCCATGTGAATGGTGAGCAGTAGAATGAACTACATGACATCTGGGAGCCCCGAGCTCTGGGAACTCACTGGATGTGTATTTTGTCCCTATCAGTGGCCACTACCTAGCTCAGAACTCCTGCCCATTTCCTTCACCACCTATCAGGGTCAGCTTCCTCCACCTTATCACCCTCCCCTCCTACTGGCCAAAACCCTGAAGGGGCCGATATATATCACCTCTACATTCTATCAACAATAAATTGCAAATGAAAGAAAGAAGGAAGAAGAAAGGAAGGAATGAAGGAAGGAAGGATAAAGTCTACAAACTCTTTAAAATTACTGCTTGTATCATGGGCAAATGCCAATGTCTGTTTTGACATATTTTTAGAACTGGCAGACTCATTTGCTTAGCAGTTTTCTACTAGGAGTTGATGATATTTGAAATGTTGGATAAGAACAATAAAGCTGTGTTTTCTGTAGCTTGACTCAACACACCAAAATGGAAAATGTTAAGATATTGAAATTCTGAAGGATGGGCTTGGGTTTTTTGACTTAATTAATGGTGTGAAGTACAAAATGTTGTTTAATTAATGCATTGAGATTTTTAAATTATAGAAATTTTCAGGATTTATAGCATCTCTTATAATTTAAAACATTTATGATCAAGTCAAACACAACTACTTCATCTAAAAGCAAAAGTTATGAGACTTACAGAATTATCACATGTTAACCTCTAAGAGTTCAATATAAAAGTGTTCCCAACCCTCCTTGTTTTCTTGTGTAAAACAGGCCTAAAATCTCTCAACCTATTTTTTTTTTTTATCATTTTAGTAAATAAATTTACTATTTTAAACTTTTTAGGAGAGAACTTGTACAGAAAACCCAAATCTTTCTTTGGGAACTCAGATACAGGCTCCAGAGCTACAGAGGACATGCCCATGTTTCTATCTGGAAAGGCTTCGAGCCATCACCAAAATTTAGAAAGACAGAACTACTGGTTTGTTGAAAAAAGTCCAGGGGTAGTTACTGCATATTCAAGAAAGAAAAGCAAAATAATTAGAAATCTTGCATGCATTGAACAAGCTAAAAAAATTACATTTGACCTTATTTGAATCCTTTCTGTTTATACCCATCTCTCTCCCCTGGGCTAGGAACAAGGAGAACCTCTTCCTTTACCATTCTGACAACCTTTCCAACTCTCTCCCCTGTCCAGTTCTCCCCTTCTCAGAGACACGGCTGTCCCGTGAGTCCACAAATCTCTTTTACAGAAACTTTAAGAGCTCTGCAATGCCCAGAATTATGTGATCATTTCCTGGTTCTAACTATGACTTCCGGGGTACAGTGAGAACTTCATGTTTCCACAAGGAAGTTTATGAAAAACCAATTAATGAGAGAAAAGCAATTTCAGATTTTATTTTTATATGTCCTACAGAAATAATAAATCAAGTGTATTCCAGAAAAATAAAACTAGTCTAGATATTATCTTAAGAATGATTTCCTCTTATATTTGACTTTTACTGTGATGCAGCGAGTGCACGCAACCATTTTTGCTATCCCGAATAAGCTGGGCTACAGGAGAAAATTTAAATGGAGACTTACATTATATATTTCAAGTAGGTACAGACAGAAATTTTAGATTATATTTCAAATTGTATTTAGGGAAAAAATGAAGCAGATTCTATTAAAATTTACATGTAAAAGCATCATATGAAACCATCATTTCAGAACATAGATCACTAGAGTTGCAAAGGAAGTTTCAAAAAAAAAATTGCCAAAAAGTAAATTGTGTCAGGACACACTTCTTCATCCCAATTCACCTCTAAACTGACAGAAAAAAAATGTAAGCTGTTATTCAAATTCTTCTAAATGTCAATATTTTATTACTTGGAGTTTAAGATATAGTTTAATCACTATAATATGCTTGCTTCATTAGCTCATATAGCTGTAGGTTTGGACATTTTCTTTTCTTTTCTTTTTGCCTTCATTTCAAGAGGGTCTTTGTGCACACACATGTATGTACGAGTGTACATCATATTTTTAAAGGGATTATGAATATTGAAATAAAGCTCTCACTCAAAGGAGTGATTTTCCTTAGTCAGACATGTTTGTATTCTATGTGTGCTGATTGATAGCAGCAATTCATTCAAAACAAAACAAGTTTATGCAAAAAAGAATGGAATTCAGTGTGCTGGAGAGAGGGCGACTATAACCCAACTCAATACATCATTCCTCAAGAGGATCTGTGTATTTGTCCATTCTTGCATTGCTATAAAGAAATACCTGAGGCTGTGTAATTTATAAAGAAAAGAGGTTTAATTGGCTCACATTTCTGCAAGCTGTACAGGAAATATAGTGGCTTCTGCTTCTGGGGAGGCCTCAGGAAACTTATAATCATGGTGGAATGGGAAGGGGAAGTAGGCACATCTTACACGGCCAGAGCAGGAGCAAGAGAGAGAGCAGGGAGCCACACACTTTTAAACAACCAGAGCTTGTGAGAGCCCTGTGATGAGAACAGCACCAAGGGATTCATGAAGGACCCTGCCCCCAGCCCCCGCAACAATGATCCAGTCATCTCCCACCAGGCCCCATGTCCAACATTGGGGATTACAGTTTGACACGAGATTTGGTGGGGACAAAGATCCAAACCATATCAATTTGACACCAACTCCTCATAAATGGAAAACCTTGCCAGCTTTCCCTGTCACACATTCCCTATTGCCATAGACATCACAGAATGATCATGAAGCTGGATGCTCCCATTCAGTTGGCGCCATGAGGGTCTCCCCTCAAGGGGCCTTAGCATCTGAAGATCACACAGAACACTTTCCAGGGCTTGCCCAGAAGGTCATGTGTAGTCTGGCTCTGATGAATGCCCTTCTTAAAGGTTAACATGGATCTTCAAGTAGTAATCATGCCTTAGCACACCTGGGGAGACAGGGGACTTTGAGTCTATGCAAAGTAAAATGCTATTAAATTTTTTCCTAAATGGTACGATTAATTTCAAAGCTCACCTACAATTAAATGAGACAAACAAAAACATTAGAATTTTCTTATTTTTCTTCCTAAAATATTAACCAGATAGAGATGAAGGGGGTGCAAAAGGAAGAATTGCTGCACTAGGAACTATGAATTTGTTTTTTAAGACAAATAGGTTTGGGATCTAGAAACTGGCAGTGCACTAACAGCAGTGGAGAACACGATGTTTTCACCTCTATGATAACAGCTAATGTTCTCTTACAAACAGGGTTGCTTTCCTCCTAGTTGAAGTTTGAAGCAGGTGTGAGCTGATTTCCACTAATTGGTTGGGTAACCCCACCCACCCCTTCTCTGACTTCCATAATTGATCTTATGTGGCAGGTAATGAGCTCCCTGCCTGGGCTGTGACAATTTGTGTCTTAAACTGATTTCTGGAAACAGTGTTTCTGTCAGGTGTCATTAAGCAACAATCTGAGATATAGACCTGGACAGTTCTCAGGGAGCATTGACCAGTAAATTGATGGACAGAAGAGATAAAAGTGACGACCACGAAAAATTTATATTTCTCATGTCTAACAGCAAGATATTGAATAACTATAAAAACAAGATTTTCAGAACTGAGAAAATGTATGTTGTGCCCAAAGAACCAGTGAGAAAACCCAGCATTCAAACCAGGCAACAAAATTGTATTTTTTCACTTAAATAGAGGACAAAGGCAAAGCTCTCTCATTCAATGAAAGGTTTATTGGGGTTAACAGACTGAATTTTTCAAATAATTTTTGAGAGAAGTGAGGTCAGTACCTTCTCACACATTTATCAAGGGTCGAATTTGGCTTTGGAGAACATCCAATGACAAAATGAAACTATTCCAAATAGTTACATCACAAAATAGGCAACAGAAATTTAACACAGAAAGAGGCATTTAGCATTTCATGATATCTTCAGAAGTCACATGAAGTGGTATAACACAAGGGTGTTGTCACACATCTCAAAGAATTCCACATTGGACTGAATTTACACATATTTTTGCAGGTGATAGAGAAGTTCAGTGTTGAATCCAGATGCTTAGACTGAAGCTTACTGTATCACTTTTAAAAGTGCCTAAGTTCAAGTTTGATGTTGGTCAACAGTCATCGTATTGGGAGAAAGTAAAACTAAGGGTGAGCTCTTGTGTAGATTTGTGAAGCAGTTTGAAATTGACTTTAAAAAATAAAAACCAGGCAATGCTCTAGGTGACTCTCATTTAGCCCTGCACCATATCTGTGCCAGCTGTCACCAGCCTGTGTCTGCTTTTTTCTGTATCTATGGACTTGTCTGAAGAGAAACAGTACACATTCCAGTTTCCATAGTCATCATGCTGACATTCCTAGTGTAAAACACTGCAGTGGTTTTGGAAGTTGTTTGTTTGTTTATTCATTTGTTTGTTTTGGGAAGGTGTAAAATTAGAGTGACATTGTATTCTGGGATGCTGAAGACTGGATTAACCTAAATTCTAAATACCCCCTGCAGCTCTTCTGGCACTATGGTGGAGAGTGCTGATGGCTTCATTGTTCATTTTCTATTCTGAATTCAAAGGGAATTATAAAATCAATTTTCTTTAAAGTACATCCAATCAATCCTCTGCTTCTAATTGAACCCAGTAACATCCAGGTGAAATGATAAACCATCACCTTAAACAAGGCACTAGCAAATTCTTGTAGGAAGTTCAGCTGTCTCCACTTACAGAGAGGAAAGCCAGCAATGTGATCTTCTTAGCAACAGGTTAGAAGGAGAGTTCAGATTTTCCAGAATCCAGATCTCCCTCCTACCTTATGACTCTTTATCTAACATTGAGCCATTTTAAGTGTTTCACGTTACATAGCATTAAATTGCCAAACAGGAGAAAGAAAGGGAGCACATTTGAACGGCTGACCTGTGATTACTAATTAAATAAGAGGTGGAATACAATTTCTTGTCTGACCTACATTTTAGTTTAATAAATATCGTAGAGTGGTTTTTTGCCACTAGCACTGTGTAAAGAATTTGTACTATTTTTCCGTTTTTCTGATGTGAAAGTGTTCTTGACAGCCGGGCGCGGTGGCTCACACCTGTAATCCCAGCACTTTGGGAGGCCGAGGCGGACAGATCACAAGGTCAGGAAATTGAGACCATCCTGTAAATGGTGAAACCCCATCTCTACTGAAAATACAAAAAATTAGCCGGGCGAGGTGGCTGGC
This sequence comes from Rhinopithecus roxellana, assembly GCF_007565055.1. Classification (NCBI taxonomy): domain Eukaryota; kingdom Metazoa; phylum Chordata; class Mammalia; order Primates; family Cercopithecidae; genus Rhinopithecus; species Rhinopithecus roxellana. The sequence goes on along the minus strand of NC_044551.1, from coordinate 22,351,662 downwards.
ACCTGTAGTCCCAGCTACTCGGGAGGCTGAGGCAGGAGAATGGCGTGAACCCAGCAGGCAAAGCTTGTAGTGAGCTGAGATCGCGCCACTGCACTCCAGTCCGGGCGACAGAGCGAGAGACTCCATCTCAAAAAAAAAAAAAAAGAAGAAGAAAGCGTTCTTGACTAGCTAGCTTTATCTTGTCAACAGAGTACAATAAGTTTATCTGAACTAGATCTGATATCAACTCTTATCATGAGTAATGAGCTTGATTTTTTTAGTGGATGAGCTAATATGATCTTTAGAAAACACTGTATGCTATGACATTTACCAGTAACTGTAAAATTGGTGTCAATGTCTAAATTAGGTTTTTATTAATCTCTAAGTCACTTTTCTACAGGATCCGTATTTTCAGGAGAGAGGTTTTTATTCCTGATGATTTTATACCAAATTTCTGAAAATAAACTAGAATAAAATTGACTAAAACATTGTTCCATCTGCTCAGAGAAATGTATAATTCATTTTAATATTAAGCTCATTTAAAAAGTGTATAAAATATTGCCATTTTAGAAATCACTGCCAATGCTTCGACATTGCAGAGAGGCAATCAGGCTGGGAGAATGCATCACCTTCATTGTTTTTCAGTATCCAAAAAGAAGAGAATTAGGATTAGAACAATGTATCTTCTTTGGTCTTACAGTTTCAAAGCAGATAATTTGAATGTTTTAGTTCAGTATTTATTGAGTTACAAAAATTTCTTAAATCAACTATAAATCTATTATTATTCATGAGCTGGATGGAGAAGCACAACAGAAATAAATTCTAAAATGGTGCCTTGTCTGCAAATATTGTATCTAACATGACAACGCATTGTCCAATATTTAACATTACGGTCTGTGCATTTCTCAGGTCAAGTGACTATTACTCCATTTCTCCCATTTCACACCTACTGATCAGAGAAGCAGGGGACTCAGAATGTTTTCCTGGTGTCTGACATAGATGATCTGCTGATTGGTAATCAAATATTGATCATGTTGTGTCCAGAGAAATCACAAAGTACACCATGAACGCATAGATGTACTGGACAGAACCAATGCAATCACTTTAGAAAGAATGACGAAGGTTTTCCACATGAGTTGATTTAAGGTTGCCATTGGAATACTCTACTTATGCAGAAATGTGCTACTACAGCTGTGGGATTAAAGCGTGAGCCTCCCAAATGGAGAACAATTTGAGTCAGATGCAGTTCATCATATCTGCTAATGGTACCTGTTTCCCGCTGTTTTGTACCCCATAACCATCTTTTGAGGCAGTAATGCTGAACTCAGGTAAAAGCAATAAAGATACTCTAAAAATCCATGCACACACACACACAAAAACATGGAACTGTAAAGACACCCTGGGGCTAAAGAAAGTTGATGGCCATGGGGCAAAATTCGTGCAGGAAGTGGTGTGACAGTGTTAAAGAAATGTTCCTGATTTGTTCTGAAAGTTAGAAAAACATTTTCAACTGTCCTAAGGATATCTGTAAATCCAAACATGATCAAGCTTGCACCTTCAGTGTGCGTTAAGAAAGTATTCACACAAAATGATTAGCCGAGTATAGACGATATATTTTGAGGTAAAATTTCCTTTGATATTCAATTGTATGCCAATGTATCCCCTTAGATGGCCAGGTGGGGACACGGAGACCCCCGCTGAGACTTTGTCCATGACTTTGATGGCATGACCCACTAATTCCACCAGACACTCCAGTGGGAACATTCAGCAAAACAAGCTTCGACTCCCGTGATTTTCATCCTTTTGCTGATAAATAAGGAATTAAGGACACTCTTAGCTAAAACTCTGGCACTCTGGGCACTTGATCCTGGCAGAGTCCAAGGGTCACACCCATGGACCTGTGCAGTGGGTCACAGTCCCTGGGAACTGTCCATAGCACTCACTGGGGTGACCAGGCCCCACCTTTCACATCACCCACTTCTCTGACCATTCCCTCCATTTGCTTTTCTCTTGGTATCACCTGTGAGCCAAGGGGGCCAGACCCCTGGTCCATCCCGGACCACATGAATATGAAAGGACCTTTTCTAGGGACAGAGCTTTCTCCCCAGCAGGGATGCCCTCACACGCATTCACTGTTTATAATCTCCTTTCAATTCCTCTAGAGCCTCAGCCCCACACAAACACACACATTTATTAAATGTTCTTTTTTACTCCAATATGCATGCTAATTCTAGCAAGAATCTACTTAAACAGGCTTAGGGAAACATCCCTACAAACACGAAGAAGCTGAGATGCCTCATGTAAATCATAAGCAGCAGCAGCATAGAAATATACTCATGTATATTTCTATGGAATGGAAATAGAGTGGAATGCAGAGTTCTGGAGGGAACGCCTTGAGCCTGGAGACTGTGGCTCTTCTGTGTGGCGAGCCTGCCCCAGTGTCCCTAAGTTCCTTAGAATTCACTGAGTCCACATCATTCAGAGGTGACAAAGCCCCAAGTTTCACCAAAGCCACATGTCCCTGGAGCTATGGGGAAGGCCACATGCTGTGCAGTGTGCAGGAATTCTGTCCTTCTCCTTCCTGTAAACTGTCAGTGCACTGTAAAATCAATATTAGATGGTGATGAGTCTAGCCTCAAGAAAGGACCCTGAATAGCACTGGGAGTCACTTTCAAAGAATTTAAATGTAAGACTAAAGCCAGCTTTCTTATGAAAACTAGCCAATCTTCAACTGTCTTCAGAAACAACCATAGAAATTAAACTGTGATTAATGTAATTTGACATCAGGTTCCTCTTAGAGGGATTAAATTACTTGGTGAAGTTTAAAAGTATTGGTCTTTAATTGCATTTCTTATAGTAAAAAGAAAGATAAAAAGAAAATTTAAAAGTTATACAGAAATTATAACTGTGACAAGTGTCCCCAGAAAGTTTTGGCAGGAACCCCAAACATTCCAATCTAAAGAAGAGATACGTTATAAAAGAGGTTCCAGTAAAGGTGGTAGATAGCACGGCATGTGCCCTCCACATGATGGTTCATGTAATAGCAAGAGGAGGAGTGTGAGGCATGAAAACATGAGCAAAAGCTATAGAGTCATGGGAAAACAAAAGTTCTTCCATGGCTGGCGAGAATATAGCTTAGAATATAGCTAAAATTGTTCTAAACCAATCGCTCTTCTGCTAATTGATAATTTTAAAAGGTAACAACAATGACACACCTCTACACACCCACTAGGATGACTAAGTTCCAAAACATCGACAATACCAATTGCCGGTGAGGATGTGGAGCAACAGGAACTCTCATTCATTGTTGGTGGAAATGCAAAGTCATACAGCGTCTTTGGAAGACAATGTAGTACTTTCCTACCAAGTTAAACATAACCTTATCATATGATCCAGCAATAGGGCTCCCGTTGGTTTTCCCCAACAGATTTAAAAATGTATGACCCCACTGGCATGCAAATGTTTACAGCCACTTTTTTTCATAATCACCAAAAACTAGAAGAAATCAAGATGTCTTGGTCATGGATCTGTTTGTGAGAAATTTATCTTTTTTTTTTCTTTTTGGGAACCTCTATGAATGGTGTTATCACACTTTGAAATGCTTACCAATGATCAGTTATGATGAGACAGGAGAGTTCCCTGGTTCTCCTCACAAGGCATGCAATCCCTCACAGGGGCGCTGCCCTCTATTCCACCTCCATGAGCTCAAACCCCCTTACGGGAGGGGGACCACACAGACGGGAAGGTGCAGGAGCTGGGGTGAGTGCTTTGGGCTCTGGCCTTGCAATAGCATCTGGGGTGGGTGCCTAAAACCCCAGTGTTACAATGCTCTTTCAGCTCTGCCTTGCAGACAGCTTAAGTGTTAACCAGCTTTGTGCCCCCTCTGCCTTTCTGCAAGGGCAGAGGGCCAGTGTGACAGTTTTCTGTATCCCAAGCTCTTGTCCAGCGTCCTGGAAGAATTGGGTCACATAGGGACTTGAAGAGTGGTGAATGTGGGGGCTTTATTGAGTGGTGGAGGTGGCTCTCAGCAGGATGGATGGGGAGCTGGAAGGGGGATAGAGTGGGATCTTCTCCTAGAGTTTGACTATCCAGCAGCTAAACTCCTCTCTGACCATCCCCAGCCGAGCTCCTCTTGGCGTTCATATGCTCCTCCTCTTCTCTCTTTCTCTGCTGCATCATTCTGCTGTTCATCTGCTTATCTCCTCATCTCCTCATCTGCTTCTGGAGCCTGGGGTTCAGTGTTTATATGGGTATAGGATAGGAGGCGTGCGGGCCAAAAGGCAACTTTTTGGGCACAAAAACAGGAATGCCTGTTCTCACTTAGGGCCACAGGTATCCAGGCTTGAGGGTGGAGCCTTTGCCGGCGACCCACCCTCTTCTACCCAGTGTTTTCCTGTCTCCTGTCTGTATCAATGAGACCACGAGGATCATGAAAACCCTTACTTGTAGCTACCTTGACATACGTTGGGATGCCATTGCCTCCATACAGAGGAAATGAGGGTGGGTGAACTTAGTGGGCAGGAAGGTAGCACTGAGAGCTGAGCATCTCCTGCTTCCCTGGCTCGGATGCAACAAGTAATGGAGGAAACCAGGGATCACACTTCGTATGGATCCAGCAGACTCCAGAAAACCAGCTTTACACAGCACTAATGCCCTTGGTAGGGGGTGATTGCCACAAATTAGTTTCACTCGGGAGATGGAAAATAAAACATTAATTTTCATTAATATCAGTTCTTTCAATATTTTTTATAACATGAAAAATACATGTTATTTTTAATTATATTTCACTATTTTCAATACTTCCCCTAATTGGCATCCATAAATAGTCAAGATTTTTCTTTGCAGAGAAAGAGGAGGTGTGGAGTCTATCCAAAAGCTAAACAAGTTGTTGGTTATTTTACAGGCTCTTCAGGATGTCACTACAGACCAGACAGGTGGGCTTCCAGGCCAACAGCATGGCAAGGAGCTCCCTGGAATGCCATGAAATCCAAAAGTCAGAGTAAGACGAGTTTAGCAGCAACCTGCAGAACACGTCCATGCTTCATTGTACCGGCAATGGCACAGAAACTGCACCAGGAGCAAGGTGGGGTGCCTCACAGTCTACCTTAACTTCTGCTGGTGTGAACCAGGTGCAATACCTGGGCTTCCCCAGGCAAGATTAAAACACACAAACTGCTTCCAACAATTCCACAGTGTTATTCAGACAGAGGACTATGGGAGATACATGGTGAATAACTGTGTGGTCACATTTATTTCCTTCATTTTATCAAATGCCACTAACCCAAGAACCCCTGGGGCGGGGATGAGGGGAATGGATTCTCAGACAAAATGCCTGTTACCTCGAATTAAACATCTTGAATATTCTCAATCAAAAGTGAGAAGATGTCCTATTCCTAAAGACTTTTTCAAATAAAAAGAAGACTATTCCAAAAATATAAGACTATTATTTAAGGAAAAAAAAAACCTCAAGGAAACAATCCACTTGCTAGAGGAAACTGGCAGAACACAATCATCAACTTCACGCTGTGACCTGCAGTGCTTCCCGTGGCTCCTGCAGCTGTGGTCCTGTATTATAGACTGGATTGTCACTCTGCCATATGTCATTTTTGTTGCATTTAAAGGATGCGATTTTTGGCAAAGATGGGCACTCATGGCTTGAAGTGTGCTTGCAATATATCACTCTTCACCTCTGAAGCCTCGGAAACGTGGGGAGGCACTGAGCTTATACTTAGGGCACTGAGAAATTATGAGAGATGAAAAATATAAAGGCTCCTAGAATTCACTGGAATTCATCAGAACAGTCAACACCTAGAAAGCAGGCATTGGAAGAGGTGTTTCTGTGAGATGTGGCTTTCGGTATTTGCTTCTTTCCCCTAGAATCATTTTATTATTAAACTCCTGGAAAAAAAATGTTAAAAAAAAATACCCAATAAGTAGACTTGGAGAAAGAGACTATTATGTTAGGACTCAAATTCTCTCCAAAGGTACTGTGATGCTAAAATGTGCTTTTCCATGGTGTTTTACCACAGATTATTCACTCCAATAAGAACTTATCATCTAGTAACTGAATTGGCAAACATTTTTCTATTTCTTCCAGTCTATTTTTCTGCTTTTGTCATAATATTTTCAAGAGAAGCTAAGCATTATTTATTACAATAACCAACTCAAGAAACTCAGCAAACGCTTCATTTCCAATGAAGAGACACTTAGAATGTTACCAAGTATTACCCCGTGAAGTTCTGTAGACATATAAGTAGATTTCTGATTATCACAGAGAGGTACATTCATCAGAGTTCCTGAAAGACCTTCTTCAGCTAAACTCCTCATATTCCAAAAGTCTGAATTAGTATTCATTTGTTCCATGTGCGGTTTGTTTGAAAAGTGGCTATTGTACCTATTTCTGGATATAACCTTCCTCATTCATGATGATAAAGTAAGCTGAATTTTCAAATCGTTACACTCTCACAGGTGGACGGTAAGTATTGGGAGGAATGGAGGATGGTGAAGACGGTTGGCATAGGCCAGCCATGTGATGGTGCGGACTGAGAGATTCATGAATGATCAGGGGACAGGTCAGTGCCACCGTAGTCTGCTCGCGTGGCAGCAAGACTTCTGATTAATTCAAAAGGCTCCAGCATCCCAAGAGAGAACTTAGCACCAGTTAAATTACCATCCAGATTCCTGGAGTGACCACACAGCACTCATGTTGGAATCACATGTAGCCAAACCCATTTCTATTGTCCTGGAAGTTCACTTGGAAAGTTCTCAAGACCTCTTCATACAGGAGAACGTGGGAGCTCCTTGTAAAACGCGTTGCTCTTTCTCCTCCTCACCTACGGGAGCCCAGTTCTGAGGGGCCATGAGCGCTGTGTGAGTCATTCACGATGCTTTACTTCAGGACTTTCGCTGACTCATGTGAGGAGCTGATGGATTCTAGACCCCAGTTTAATCGGAGGCCCCGGGAGTACAGGCAAACTAGTAGGAAGAAACTTTAATTACAAAAGGAGATGATGTGGGTACAACAGAAGGGGAAATCACAATGCTCCCTGCAGATTTTAAGGGAAATCATCAAATGAATGAGAAAATCCTATTTGGTTTACCTAGTCCAAAAGAATTCCCTTCATCCACTGCTGTGAGAGGGGAGGTTGGATGCAGCCTTTCATGTCTCTTCAGGTTTCCTTGCAGCCTTGTGTGGAGGCACAAGTAAGACTACCAGCTACCCTTTGCTGAGCACGTTCACCCATTTAAACCCTACAGCAAGCTGGAAATTCACAGCCTTTCATCGTGTGAAAGATGAAGACACTGAGACACAGGAGGCCAAGTACCTCACCTGGGGCCACTTTGATAAGAAATGGCTGTAAGGCATCCTGTTCCAAGCCTCCGGCTATAACCAAAACATGAAATCCCTCCAAGAAGACCCCAATTTCATGAGCACTTAAGTGTCATGCACTGTTGAAGGCATTTTATAGAAATTACCTCATGAAATCCTCACAACACTGCTGTAAGTGAAGGTGGTTATCCCCAACTGATAAAGAAATGGAGGCCTAGAGGGTGTGAGTGTCTGACCCACGTTTACCAAGATCGGCCAAGTCCAAAGCTGATGTCCTTCCCAGCCCTTCTTCCTGCAGACTAGGAGGCTGGCCCCCACACAGAATTCCTGCTTTGAAAACTAGGGATTTAATTGTCCAATGGGGAAAAAATGACAGAGCACACCACCTCACACCAGAAATGGGAAGCACTGCCTTGTAGTATGCGAGGCACTTTTATTGCACTGGAAAGAGATCTGAAGGTGTAAGTGATAACGATACAATCGTTGTCTCAGGCTGCCATCTAGGGGCAGGTGCTGAAGTGACACCCTCCCCTCCATCCTGCCACCTTTTCTCTGACCCTTGGGACAGGGAAGCCACAGTTTGGGACTGAGGCAGAGCTGGACGTTGGACCATTGCCCAACATGAGGCAGGTCTTTATTTCTTGCTTTTCCTTTGTTCCTTTATAATCTATGTACCCAAAGTGACACACCATGGTTTCAAAGGCGCCGCAAAGCTAGAAAGGCAGTTTTCCTAAGGGGAACCCTTACCTGTCCCCAACTCAGCCACCAGCACCACCCCTACAGAGCTTTGCTGAAAGTCCCCACGTTCACCCGCCTTCTGTGCACACCTGGCTGCCACTGACGCTGCCAACTCCTTACCTTGATGGCCTCCACTGAGTCGTACTTGTCCAGTTTGTTGGTGTGGTTGGTGATGCTGGTGTTGAGGGGAGCAGGAGAGACGGGGTGGGTGACAGTCGCATTGTGGGATTGCTGTTGGTGCTACTGCTGTAGGTGTAGATGAGCAGGCTGAGGATGGAGCTGCTCAGCCCCATGTGATCATGTGGAACACGCTGAACCCTGGGGGGACAGGAGCAAAGTGGGCAGGCTCCCTTCCCCATCCCTTCCTTCCCTTCCTCAACAATTCAGCCTTTGGGTGCAGAACAAGGCAGGTATGTGAGAAGGGCTGCCCTAGCTCAGGGGCCTCAGCGTGAGTAGCAAGGTGAGAAGCCCATCCACAGAGAGCAGCAGCCCAGCAAGAGATGTGAAATGCCTGCTGGGCATTACTGCAGTGGCAGGCAAGTCCAACTGGACACAAAGAAAAGCCTTCAGGGATCTCAGGACAATGGGAAGAGCCTATAGGTTTTCCCTGGCACCCAAGGCCAGGGGTGTCTGCATCTTACCCACTCCAGCCTCCTCCCCAGGGATTTTCCCAGCCGCCTTCCCTGTGCTTGTGATCCCCATCACCTGGAAGAGACTTTGTCCTGCCAGCGCCAGCCATGGGGATTGATGTCAAAGGGTCACTCGGCCACTCTTCACTGAGTTCCCACCAGGCTTCGGTCTCCAGGGCTCTGCCTGAGTCTGTCCTGAACCTCATGTAACCCTGCAGTGGTCAAGAGGCCCCACGGGAAGCTGAGCCAAAGGTCAGGAGATGCCTCTCTGTGGATGGGCTTCTCACCCTGCTACTCACGCTGAGGCCCCTGAGCTAGCGCAGCCCTTCTCACATATCTGCCTTGTTCTGCACCCAAAAGCTGAATTGTTTAGGAAGGGAAAGAAGGGATGGGGAAGGGAGCATCTCCTGACCTTTGGCTCAGCTTCCCTTGGGGCCTCTTGGCCACTGCAGGGTTACATGAGGTTCAGGACAGACTCAGGCAGAGCCCTGGAGACCCAAGCCTGGTGGGAACTCAGTGAAGAGTGACTGAGTGACCCTTTGACATCAAACCCCATGGTCAGGACCTCACCAGTGCTACTGGCAGAGGTTGATTATCCCTCTTTGTCCCTAAACCCTGAGCTTTTTCCTCAAAGTTGTGCTCCTTGCCTGTTCTAGACACCATGTTCCAGGAACCCATGACTTTGGAGCTGGATCTGCCCCCTCAGGTGCACAGACACTATGAAGGGAGGCTGCCTTCTCTCTGTCTCGCTGTCAGGCAGAACTCACAAGACAATCCTGACCACTGAAGTCCCAGTGGACAATGCGATTCCTAGCACAGGCGCCCAATGTGGTCAACACTAAGGCCTGGATCATCCCGGATGATAACACTAGAACATTCCAGAAGTATCACCCACTCCCTGACAACCACCTCAACTTTTCACTTGCAGCTTAGTTGGTCAATGGTTTCAGAATCATTGGCCTTTCCTGATGCTGTGATGAAGCCTCTAGGGCTGGAGAACCCCCAACCTGGGACAGCCAGATAAAGTATCCAGGGGGTATTCCACCAGCAGCCACTGGGACTTTAACTGTAACACTGACGCTGTACTTAGATAAGCAAGAGCTGATTTCACACAAGTTCTTACTTCTCTGTATTTCAGCTGCTAGCGCTCCCCAGGGTCAATGCCTTGTACCGAAGGAAACACTTCCTGCTGCACTGATAACTCATGTTTCATTATAACACAGGGAAGATGCATGACGGTCTCCATATGCAGATACTGTGTCACTAGTCAAATGAATCATTCCAGCAGGTGCCTGGGAAAGGCTTGGGCCAGCTGACATCTTTATGATGATTATATAGTCTTTGTGTCTCATGCAACTAAAAATAGCTCTCTAAGATGAAAAATTTCAGTGGAAGCACATTTTCTGCCTAGAGAAAAATAGTGCCCATTAAATCATTTTTGAATCTGCTTGAACGTGTTTTTTATTTTTTTACCATTATTGGCCAGTAAGCAGGGATGGAAACCATCCTGTTGGTTAACCAAAGTCTGATTTTTCAATAAACCAAAAAAAGTCTACATTGTCTCCCTAAGCATCCTAGAGCAGCTTTGTCAGATAATCGCTTGTTTTTAACTTGTCGGTTCTAAAATAAAATCGATCCGTTCTCTCATCTGCCTATTATGTTGATGTGTCAATATCAGCAGCCTAAAGAGTTAAAACATCATTTTTGAAGATTGCAGAGTAATTCAATTTTCTTTAAGTTGGATCAATATCAACATGAGTTGGATAATCAGTTGGCTCTCCTGGCTCTCACTCACAGAAGCAGCATTTTAGGATGGAAATGGGGTTTGTGTCATTTACCTGGTGCTCAAGGCCCTTGAAAAACTCCCACCTTTTAACCTAGACAGGGTCGACCAGAGCATCTGTGTTGCTAACAGTAAGCCCCTCTTCTCCAAGTATGGTTGACACATAGGTGAGCACTTTCGTGGCACACAGACGGCACCGACTGAAAAGTCCAAATTTATTATGGATTTGAACCAGAGAATGTTTTTTTTTTCATCCAAGGTTGTAGAATGCCTCTCATAGGTAGGTAAATCTTCAAGTTCTATTAAAATTGAGTTCATTCCAGAGGACTAGAGACTTGGCACTGACCGTCATGGATCTGCAATGCCAATGTACATAAATGCTTCAATTCTGCTTCACTCCAGTGATATTTCAACTAGGTATTATCTAGCCATGAATTATTTAAATACACATATTTACAATTAATATACATGGTATTTGGGGTCCATGGAGTGTCTCCAGTCTCAATTTTGGCCACGAGACGAAGAAACAATTTATAAAATAGTTAAAAAAAGAAATAATTAGAAAATACCAGAGAGTAAGTAGGGAAATAACTGACCTCCACGTGTCCTCTCTCCTAAGTCCTGGATCTTGCTACAGATTCTTCTGGGAGAACAAAGAATACGGAGGGATGATGACATTAATGCTTCTCTTTAAAAATACCTAAGTAGTTTTTATTTGTACTTGACTTACAGTTCTAGAAGCTTATTTTATGACTAAAAATTATAATCTTAAGCCAGGTGTTGAATATTTCTACTTTGGGTTTTACGCGTGTTTATTTGTACATCTGCTTTTGGTCAGGAATACCTTGAGGGAGGATGTGAGGAAGTTGCCTAGCACTGCCCCTTGGGCCAAAATCACAGCACTGGCCTCAGCCAAGTCCCCACGCTTATGCTGGTTGCCTAGTAAAATGCACACTTTCGGCTGTGAAGCCTGGACAGCGCCTGCAGTGGTGGGCACTGTTTCTGCCTCAGCTCTTTGGTTTCATCAAAGTTAGTGTTGTCCCATTTCCTGCAGAGATGGACTAATCCATGAGAGCTCAAAGGAAGTCACCTGAATAAATAAAGTCCCTCTTCAGGAGCCTATGCATGCTCTTTGCCATCCCAAATACAAAACTCACGGCAAGCTGCCAGCGACAGGACACATCTCCTACATGCTTTAGCCCTCAAGGATAACACACCATACCGTGAGTCTAGAAATCTTTTTCCTTTTTGAGAATTGAAAATGGGTCATGAGCTGGGCTCAGTGGCACACACCAGTAGTCCCAACTACTCGAGAGCCTGAGGTGGGAAAATCACTTGAGTTCAACATAGTGAGGGCCCATCTCTAAATAGAAAAGAAACATCACATCCTTACAATTTTATTCCAACACTGGGGAAACTCTCCAGAAAACTGGTCTGAGTAAAGATTTCTTGATAAAACCAAAAGTGCAGGCAACCAAAGCAAAAATGGACAAATGGGATCACATCAAGCAAAAAGCTTGTGCATAGTAAAGGAAACGATCAACAAAGTGAAGAGATAATCTACAAAATCCATCTGACAAGGAATTAATAGTCAGAATATATAAGGAACTCAAATAACTTAGTAAAAAATAAAGAATCTGATTTAAAAATGGGCATAGATTTGAATAGACATCCATTAAAAGAAGACATACAAATGGTCAACAGGTGCATGAAAAATTGGTCACCATCACTAATCATTGGAGAAATCCAAATCAAAACTACAAATCACTTATAAATCTTACTATCTCCAATTGATGTGTCTGCCCTCACCTAGAATAAAAAGCACACAACTAGCTTTCCATGGTGTTTGTAGAACACTAGTTGTAAGAAAACACTAGTTGTAAGAAAAGAGACATTACCAGAGAGAGAGAGAAGGCAGTTTCATAATGAAAACATGCCAGTTCACCCAAAGGAAATAACAATCCTAAAATTTTTTGTACATAATAATAAAAATATGCATTTTCAAAATGCATCAAGATAATAAACCTGGTAAAAATGAAATAATTAAAAGATTAAATTCACAATTATAGCTGGAGATTTCAACACCCCTTTCTCAGATATTGATAAAACACACAGACAGAAAATCAGTAAGGATATAGAAGGTTTGAACAACACCATAAAACCAACTTGAGCTAATGAACATTTATGGAAGTTTCTATACAAGCACATTGTTTAAAAGTGAACATGAAACATAACCAAGATAGACCATATTACAGGTCATAAAAGAAGTGTTAAACATTTCAAAAGTGTTTTATTATACAAAGTATGTTCTCCAACCATGAGAAATTAAATTAAAAATTCATAACAGAAAGATATCAGGAAAATCCACAAATATTTGTAAAAACAACATACTACCAAATAATACATCAAGCAAAGAGGAAATAATAGGGAAGATTAAAGTACTTTCAGATAAATTCATGATGTATCAAAAATCGTAAGATGCTACTTAAGCAGTAATTAGAAGGAAATTTATGGCGTTAACGCTTACATTAGAAAGGTTTTAAATCAGTTACCTAAGCTTCTGCCTTAAGAAACAAGATTTTGTTAAAATATCATATTAAACCCAAAGTAAGTGGAAGATAGGAAAATATAAAGTTAAGAGCAGAAATCAATGACAGATGACACAAACACAATAGATAAAACCAATGAAACTAAATCCTGGTTATTTGAAAAGATAAACAAAATTGACAGACTTCTAGCCTGACTAGTCATTTGAAAAAAGAGAGAATCCATCACAACAGATTCTATAGACAGTAGAAGGATAATGAAGAAATATTATAAGCAACTTTAGTCAACAAATTTTACAACTTGGGTGAAAAAGACAAATTCCTTTTAAAAAAACTAATTCAAAAAGAAATAAATTGTCTCACACTGCCAAATCTTATTCACAAAGAAATAGATGACCTGAATATCCCAATACCTATTAAAGTAATTGAATTTATAAATAAAACCCTTCCCACAAATAGAACTCTAGGCCCAGGTAGATTCACCGGTGAATTATATCACACATTTATGGAGGAAATGATACCAATTCTACACAAATATTTTCAGAAAAAGAAAGAAAGGAACATTCCCCAGAACTCATTCTGTGAGGTCAGTATTATCCTGATTAAGAAAAACAAAAAGAAAAAGAAAAGACATTACAAAATAGAAAACTACAGGCTAATATATGTCATGGAAAGAGATACAAAAGTTATTTTAAAAAACATTTTAAATAAATCTGACAATATGTAAAAAGGATGATATGATAGCCACATATGTTTATCTTGTTTAAGACAAGGTTACTATATTATTCAACAATTAAGTCATTTAATTTACTATATCAACAGACCAATAAAGAAAACCCCTAGGCACATCTCAATAAATGCCACAAATATTTAACAAAATCAAACTTCCATTAATGGCAAAGATTCTTAGCAACTTAGAAATAGAATGAAGCTTCTGAAACTGGGTAAAGGGAATCTATGAAAACTCTACAGGTAATGTCATATGCAATGATTAAAAAATGGATGTTTTCCTCCAAAGATCAAAAACAAGTAAAAAAAATCTCTTCTCTCTACTTTTATTCAACATTATACTGTATGTTATAGCCAGTGCAATAACACAAGAAAAAGAAATAAAGTATGTGAAGACTGAAATAATAAAGTATAATTTTCTTTACTTGCAAGTTACATCATTATCTATGTTGAAAATCTTAAGCCATTTAAAAAACAGCAACTATAACTAATAATTGAGTTATCATGGTTACACAATAAAAGGTCAATATACAAAAATCATTACATTTCTATGCATCAGCAATGAACAATTGGAAATTGAAACTTTTAAAAATACCATTTAAAATCACATGGGGGCCGGGCGCGGTGGCTCAAGCCTGTAATCCTAGCACTTTGGGAGGCCGAGACGGGCGGATCGTGAGGTCAGGAGATCGAGACCATCCTGGCTAACACAGTGAAACCCCGTCTCTACTAAAAACTACAAAAAAACTAGCCGGGCGAGGTGGTGGCACCTGTAGTCCCAGCTACCTGGGAGGCTGAGGCAGGAGAATGGCATGAACCCAGGAGGTGGAGCTTGCAGTGAGCTGAGATCCGGCCACAGCACTCCAGCCTGGGTGACAGAGCGAGACTCCGTCTCAACAACAACGACAAAAAATAATAAAATAAAATAAAATAAAATAAAATAAAATCACATTGGGAGAAATTAAATATTCAGATAAATTTGACAAAAACTTTGTAAACTGTGTATACTAAAATTTATAAAGCACTGCTGAGAGAAATTAAATGTCTCAATAAATAGAAAAATATCCTGTTTTATGAAGGAAAGACTCAACATTGTAAAGATGTCAATTGTCTCCAATGCAATTAAAACTAAAGTTTGAGAATACTTGTATTTTGTAGAAATTGAAACGCATTATTACAAAATTTGTATGGAAATCCAATAAACCTAGAAATATCATATTTTATAACAGGAGAACAAAGTTGGAGAATTACACTACTTGATTTCAAAATGTTGTAAAGTTATAATAGCTAGTTTTCTATGGGCGTAAAGATAAACATAGAAATCAATAGAACAGGGTAGAGAATTGAGAAACACAGCCACACTCTACAGTTGATCTTTAAACAACACAACTTTGAACTGTGCAGTTCTACTATATGTGGAGTTTCTTCCACTTCTACCACTCAAGAAACAGCAAGACCACCCTCTCCTCTTTTGCCTCCTCCTCTTATTTGTATTCAACATGAAGGCAATGAGAATAAAGAGCTTCATAATGAGAGTCATAATGAAACTGATAATGTTTCCAGTCAACAGCAGGCTATTAGTAGTTAAGTTAGGGGAAGTCAAAAATTATATGTGGATTTTTGACTACACAGGGAATCAGCACTTCTAACTTCTGCATTGTTCAAGGGTCAACTATTGATGAGCAATTCAAATTTGACAAAGGTACCCACGTGATTCAATGAGGAAAGTCTAATTGTTTAAACAAATAGTGCTGGAGCAACTGGATATCCATTATCCACATGCATAGAAAATGAACTACAATTCTTACCTTGCATAATACATAAATATTACCTAAAAATGGGTCACAAACTTAAATTTAAGAGATAAAATTATAACATTTCCCAAAGAAAACATAGGAGAAAATCTTAAGAGACCTTGAGCTTGGCAGATGTTTTTAAATAGAACCCAAAAAGCACTAACAATAAAAAACAAAAAAGGGAAAAGAACATTGGACTTCATTTAAAGATTTTTCCTTTCCAAATATGTATTAAAAATGAAACTGCAAGCCAACAAATGGGAAAAATATATATTTGATGAAAACCTGTATTCTGAATATACAAAATAAAACTCTTAACAACCTAATGATAAAATATAAAATATAGAAAACAGTTTTGAATGGACACTCTACCAGAGATGATATATGACTAGCAAGTAAACAGCTGAAAATAAGCTCAACGTCAGTAGTCATTAGGAGAATGCAGGTTAAAATACAATGAGGTAAGACAACACAAACATTAGAAGAGCTAAAATCAAAAGAGGTTGAGCAGAACAAGTTCTGGTGAGGATGTGAAGCAAAAAAATTAAAAACCTCTCTTATAAAATAGCATAGCCTCTTTGGGAAACACTTTGGAAGTTTCTAAAAACATTACCTTCACATGGCCCAGTGACTCCATGCCTAGGGATGTGCTGAAGTAATAAAAGCACATAGTCACACAAATTCCTGTATACCAAAGTCACAGCAGCTTTATTTGAAATAGGCAAACACTGGAAAAACTCAAATTTTCATCAAAAAGTGAATGAATCAGCAAATCATGGTATATTCATACAATAGAATATTACTCAGCAATAACAAGGGATAAACTACTGATGCATGCAACAACATAAACAAATTTTAAAACACATATGCTGACTGGAAGAAGTCAGAAAAAAGGAAAGTACACAGCATGTGATTCAATTTATAGAAAGTTCTAGAAAATGTAAAGTACTCCACAGTGACATAAAGCAGACCTTTGGTTGTTTGCAACAACAGGGGTATTGAAGTGATGGAAAGCATGTGTTTCAAAGGGTCAAAAAAGTTCTTGGTGTTCATTATTTCAACTCTGTGATGCATAGATGTCAAAAGTCACCATATTGTGCACTTTAAACACGTGTAGTTGATTGTACGACAGCTATCGTTCAATAAAGCTGTAAAAACTGTGATTCAATAACTGTTATGGATTGAGGTATATCCCCCTTCCAAGGTTTATACGTTGAACTCCTAACCCCCAGTACTTCAGAATGTGACTATTTTGGAAGATGGGGTGTTTAACGAGGTAATTAAGTTACAATAAAGTCATTAGGGTGTCCAATACGACTGGTGTACTTATAACAATAAGAAATTTGAATACAGACATATACAGAGAAAATACCATGTGAAGATACAGGAAAAGACATCCATCTGCAAACCAAGGAGAGAGGCCTCAGAAAAAACTAACCCTGCTGACACTGATCTTCTGTGCTTCCAGAACAGTGAAAAAATAAATTTCTGTTGGTTAAGCCACCCAGCCTGTGGTAGTTGTTATGACAGTCCTAGCAAACTAATACAATAACTTATACCTAAACTTTTAGAATTCAACAACATTTTCTCTTTCCAATGTCTAGTAAACATAATAATCCTGTTAAGGAAAAATGAGGAATTGATCAAATATTTAACAAAAGTTATAATACTAGTAATAAGAAGGCAGCCATTTGCCTAGAACTTTATAATTTTCAAAAACACACTCCCATATCTTTTTTGTCTCAATAGAACATTTGCTGGCAGTTTTTGTATTTCCTCCATCTATACTATGAGTTAATACTTGTATAACTCACACACTAAGAAACACAAGACCAGAGATAGAAAGCTCCAGTTAATAGAGCTTGGCTGCCTGGATGTACAGAGGAAGATCAGGGTCTTGTCAAGATGGTGTCACTTGTTGAGATGGTGTGAGAATGAATGGCTTGTCAAAAGCCAGTCTTGGAACCAACTTTGTGATTTGAGGTTCCTTGGCTTTTAAAAATATATATATATCCAGTGACTTTTCTATGGAAATAAGCCTAAGTGTGCACGTTCCCACTCATTCTAGGATCATGCACATTAATGATCTCACACCAGGAAGCTGAGGCATGTAAGCTTCCCTGTAGTATTTCAAACAGTGTTTATTCCCATTCATTTTTCAATACTTACACCAATTTGTAAGTGATCTAGCCTAATAGTTGCCCTTGTCCAAACTGCCCTTCTAGCTTTATAATGAATTCCCCCAAGCAAAGCAGCTTTGCAGTGATGTGGAGAGACTAAAGCTGTTTGAAATGTGAGCAGAATGAGCGAGCCCTAGAGGTTTATTTGGGCATTTGTAATAGAATCCAGTTCCTAAATCATTCTCACATGTGTGGTTCAAAGTAAACATTACACAATACCACTATCATTTCCAGTTTAACTGCCCTGGGGGCTAAATTCTGAAAGCCAAGGAAATAGATACTTCTATTATTAAGGTAAATGGAAGACCTTCATATACCTCTTCTATTTTATGCTTGCTCCGTTTGCAAAACTGCCTGCTTTGGGAACCTTTTCACTTATTTCTTCCTTCATCTCCTAGAATTATTTCCATTTGTCTGGAGGCTGGCCTTTTATTCCACTGAGATCCCAGACACCTGCAGGATAATTACAACCAGCAAAAAGAACCTCATCTTCATGGACAGGGCTTTGTTTTCTGACACCTCTCTGAAGGCTCCTCCACCCTTCCCTCTCCTATTCTAACCCCTGTCTCTGCCTTGACCCTGCCACAGCTTGGGATGGGGCCTTGTCACCTTCATCCCTTCTACCTGGGCTTCCCACGGTCATAGGCTCTTTAACCCAAAGCCTCACGGTCATATGAGTACTGTTCTGTGACTATGGATACTGCATTTGACGTCTGTCAGAGGGAAAGCTCTGTGAAGAGAGGTACTACACTCACCACAGTGACCTCAGCTCCCAGCATAGGCCTGGCACACACTAGAAATACCTATGGATGATTGTGGAATGATGAGGAAACGAGAGTTGGCAAATTGATCTTCCTTGCTGCCAGAGCGCACCGTTAGTTCATTCCATTTCTCCAGCAAACATTTTTGGGTAACCCACAGTGCACCACTCACAGGGATTATAAAGATGCAGTGCTACGGTCCAAGCTGAAAAAGAACTTAGAGTTCAGCGAGGCAGCCTCCTGTGAACATTGTCAACCCAGTACGGTTACTGGCTAGTGGTCTGGTGACAATATGCAGTGGTTAAATCAGCCAGGAACCAAATGAGCTGGAATCATGCCAGCTACACCAAGCAGCCTCTCCTGGGCTGAGTTTTGAGGGATGGGAAAATTGGCCAAGTAGACAAGCAGAAATGGGGAATAGGAGTCATTCCAAACATTGGGTACGATATTTAAAGGGAATGGAAGCCTGAAGGTGTGGCATCTTTTTCAGGAGAAACAAGCAGATTTATGTTGCTGAAGTCTCAATAAATTGAGACTAGGAGTAGTGATAAAAGTGGCTGAAGAGACAGGCAAGGACAGTAATTCTCAATATGTTTACAGTGTGACTTATCTAACAATTTAGTATCTAATAATTTATCAACTAATATAATTGTCTCCCACCCTAGACTGTGAATTCTTTGTGGAGCACCTAGCAAGGAACAAGTTTGTAACAGAGGGTCAGTGAGCATTTGTTGGAGGGAGGGAGGGATAAATATGCATATAAAACTAAAAACACACAGGTCCCAGCTTTGTAGCTGAGGCTCCCAATAACGTTTCCGTTTGTTCCGCTACATGGCTCCTCCTAGGGTGCCTCTGCTGATTTTCTCCAGCCTTAGGAGACTCTTCCTCTGCCCACCCAGCTTTCCCACCCAAGCTGATGCCAAGAGGTTGGAAAAGGTCACCAAACCGCTCTCTCCCAGCCCCAGTGGAAGGATTCTTTCAAGGAGGGCTGAAAGGCAGCCCATGAGTGGCTTCATTAGATTCAGGTCCATGCTTGTAAACTGGAACAAGGACAGGTGCTATGGGAATGTGAGGGTGCCTCCACTCAACTATGCCTCCTGCCATTCCAGATTTGATTCCATTGCCATCAATAGAATGTGCAGATTCCTCCAGATGCTTGGGCGCTGTCCTGGTCCAGTAGTGCAAAGGGTCCCTGTCCATCTCAGAGACACTCCATTAACCTCATCCATTGGTTGCCTTTATTTTGGTGGATTTGGCAGTCAAACCAGAACATTTTTGATGCAGCCTCAATATCTTGGCCCCATAGCTGTTCCTTCCCACCTCCTCTTGCTAAACACAAACTGCCCAAATAAACACTGATAAACCCCAGAACATCCTTCTTCTAAGAATAATCTTGGACTAACTATTCCAGAAACTAGCTAAACTTAGGCTGACCCACTCACTAAGGCTCTATAAAATTTCACCTCTCCTCCAAGGCAGAATATTTCTAGGTAGTAGTCCGAAGCCTTGGTATCCTGATTAATGGTTTATATTAACCATGCTCTGTGCTCTGGTTGATTTTTATCCACTGAAGGATGCATCTCCCATATTGAATGTGTTCTGTGTCACATAGGGAAAACCAAGAGACAGGGTTCTAATACAGATTTAATTGACTTGGGACTTTGGCTCAGGTCAACTCTGAGGCATTGAGGCAGAAATTCAGCCCTATTTAGGTACTATTTAAGTTCTTTTAAGAGAACCAGGTCATTTACTGCTCAGTAGGGGAGTATTTTGAGTTTCTCAGCTATAACACTTTGATTAGCCAACAAGTGGAACTGTAGAGCTAATATTCGAGGGAGAAAATCGGCAAGAAATATCCATTCACTTTCCCCTTATTTTTTATATTTCACATTCAATAACTTTGTCCCATGGAATTTCAACATGTGTTAGTCATTGGATCTAAAATTATTAAAGCACATCAATGCATCACTAAGGACCACACATGGCTGCCTAATCACAGTTTATTCCCAAATCTTACTAGATCAAACCACATTCATCCTCTGGTATTTTCCAGTCTAACTCCAAATGAAAGCATCTTGAGTCAGTCTCTCTTGATCATTAGTTAATAAGGCAGAAATGCAGGTGAGTGATAATTTGCTACAGCTATAGATTATCTATCTGTAGTTGCTATTAAGTACGAGTGCAAATGGGAAAACAATTTGTGTATGTGGCTGATATGGTCTGGCTGCATCCCCACCCAAATTCCATCTTGAATTGTATCTCCCATAATTCCGACGTGTTGTGGGAGGGACCCAATGGGAAGCAATTGAATTATGGGGACACGTCTTTTCCATGCTATTCCTGTGATAGTGAATAAGTCTCACAAGATCTGATGGTTTTAAAAAGTTGAATTTCCCTGCACAAGCTCTCTTCTCTTCTCTTGTCTGCTGCCAAGTAAGACATGCCTTTCACCTTCTGCCATGATTGTGAGGCCTCCCCAGGCATGTGAAACTGTGAGTTCAATAAAACTCTTTCTTTTGTAAATTGCCCAGTCTTGGGTATGTCTTTATCAACAGCATGAAAATGGACTAATACAGTAAATTGCTACCAGGAGAGTGGGGTGCTGCTGCAAAGAAACCCGAAAATGTGGAAGCGACTTTGGAACTGGGTAACAGGTAGAGGTTGGAACAGTTTCGAGGGCTCAAAAGACAGGAAGATGTGGGAAAGTTTGAAACTCCCTAGAGATTTGTTGAAAGGCTTTGACCAAAATGCTGATAATGATATGGACAATGAAATCCAGCCTGAGGTGGTCTCAGATGGAGATAAGGAACTTGTTGGGAACTGGAGCAAAGGTGACTCGTTATGCTTTAGCAAAGAGACTGGCAGCACTTTGCTCCTGCCTAAGAGGTTTGTGGAACTTTGAACTTGAGAGAGATGATTTAGGGTATCTGGCAGAAGAAATGTCTAAGCAGCATAACATTCAAGAGGTGACTTGGGTGCTGTTAAAGGCATTCAGTTTTAAAAGATAAACAGAGCATAAAAGTTCAGAAAATTTGCAGCCTGACCAATGTGATAGAAAAGAAAACCCCATTTTCTGAGGAGAAATTCAAGCAGGCTGCAGAAATCTGCATAAGTAACTAGAAGCCCAATGTTAATCAATGGGGAAGATGTTTCCAGGGCATCTCAGAGACCTTTACAGCAGCCCCTCCCTTCACAGTCCCAGAGGCCTAGAAGGAAAAAATGGTTTTGTGGGCCTGGGCCCAGGGTCCCTCTGCTGTCTGCAGCCTAGGAACTTGGTGCCCTGCATCCCAGCCACTCCAGCCATGACTAAAAGGTGCAAAGGTACAGCTCGAGCCATGGCTTCAGAGGGTGCAAACCCCAAATCTTGGCAGCTTCCACATGGTGTTGAGCCTATGGGTGCACAGAAGTCAAGAATTAAGGTTTGGGAACCTCTACCTAGATTTCAGAGGATGTATGAAATGCCTGAATGTCCAGACACAAGTTTGCTGCAGCAACAGGACATTCATGGAAAACCTCTGTTAGAGCAGCGCAAAAGGGAAATGTGGGGTGAATGCCCCCAGAGTCCCCACTGGGGCACTGCCTAATGGAGCTGTGAGAGGAGAGCTACCATCCTCCAGATCCCAGAATGGTAGATCCACTGACAGCTTGCACCATGTGGCTGCAAAAGTCACAGACACTCAACCCTCCCATGAAAGCAGCCAGGAGGGAGGTTGTACCCTGTGAAGTCACAGGGGAAGAGCTGCTCAAGACAATGGAAACCCACTTCTTGCATCAGAGTGACCTGGATGTGAGACATGGAGTCAAAGGAGATCATTTTGGAGCTTTAAGATTTGACTGCCCTGTTGGATTTTGGACTTGCATGGGGCCTGTAGCCCCTTTGTTGTGGCTAATTTCTCCCATTTGGAATGGCTGTATTTATCCATGCCTGTACTCTCATTGTATCTCAGAAGTAACTAACTTGCTTTTGGTTTTAGTGGCTAATAGTCAGAAGGGACTTACCTTATCTCAGATGAGACTTTGTATGGTGGACTTTTGAGTTAATGGTGAAATGAGTTAAGACTCTGAGGGACTCCTGGGACTCTTGGGAAGGCATGATTGGTTTTGAAATGTGAGGACACAGATTTGGGAAGGGTCAGGGTCAGAATGATATGGTTTGGCAAATCGCATCTTGAATTGTAGCTCCCAGAACTCCCACATATTGTGGGAGGGACCCTGTGGGAGGTAATTGAATAATGGAGATGGGTCTTTCCCATGGTATTCTCATGATAGTGAATAAATCTCACAAGATCTGATTGTTTTAAAAAGGGAAGTTTCCCTGCACAAGCTCTCTTCTCTTGTCTGCCACCATGTGAGAAGTGCCTTTCACCTTCCACCATGATTGTGAGGCCTCCCCAGCCACATGGAACTGTGAGTCCAATAAACCTCTTTCTTCTGTAAATTGCCCAGTCTGGGGTATGCCTTTATCAGCAGTGTGGAAACAGACTGATACAGCAACTAAGTCCCTCAGCTGTAGTGGGTCTTGTGAGAGTAGCTCACATATTTTGAAGATAAACTTCTTACAAAGAAATTACAACTTTCTCACTTCCCCTTGAAAATACTGAAGCAAAATAAAAACTTAATAACCTACAGATATGTTCTGAAACAAAGGCAGAATTTAACTGCTCTTATACACAATGGAGTCATGATCTTTTGTTAAAGTCATCCACCTGGAAAAATAAAAGCATGATTTAGACCTTTTCTGAACCTGTTCTTTGCCTGTTAACCTTTAGAAAATGAATTAAAGCTGTGAAAGGTGCTGAGTTAACTGCTACTGAATCAAGGACCATGGAGACAGATGTCTGCTCTGGAACCATGTGATGAGCTGGGCACTTGCCAGGAGAACTAAAAACATATCAAAATGACCTTGTTGTACATTAAATGCTTCTCCAAAATTCACAGCACACCCATCAACCTAGTGTTTCTCCAGGAACATTTGTAGAAGTGATAGTGGTAATAGTAATAGCGGTAACAGTAACACAAATATGCATACACTTTAAATGCTTATTTTGTGTCTGATACAGCTCTAAACACTTTACATACATTAAATAAACTGATGAACCACTAAAAATTCCTACCCATTTAGGTTAATACGCCTACCCAACTACAAAGGTTGATAAAGATTTAGTCATTTCCTCAAAATGAGGACAATGTTACAAAGGCTGTAACACTAAATCTGCAAAGCAAAGTTCTTGGTTACGGTAAGGCCAGTAGACGGACAGATACAGGAAGCATTACTAAGCTTTACTCCTTTCTTTGTTTACCCAGAGCCCAGCTCAAAACACAGGAAGGATTCTTTTCAGAGAAAATGAATTAGTGTGGATACTGTTTTGAGTAGCACTTGAAGCCTTCAGTCATACAAAGTCTCCAGGCTTTTCGAAGCCAGGTTCATCATACAGTGTGAGAGGGAATAAAAGATGTGTTTTATAAATAAGTACTGAATTTGGCCTTGGCTTATACTTGAATATTTACACCAATATTAGCTTTAGTTTTTTATACATACATATTGACATTAAATAAGATAAACATTCAGAAATTAAAATGTAGTTCATATATTCAGAAGTACCATCATATACATTCTAATTTGGTGTGATTAAAAAAGATACTGGACAGTCTACCTTGCAAAAGGATAAAGGAAGTTTAAGATGCCAAACAATCAAGAAAATGTACTATTTTTAAATGGTAGAAACAGTGAAAGGGAAGAAATGTTCTGTTTCCTAACTTCTGCATTTTAATGGAGTAGAAAAATATAGGATGTTAAGAAAATATTAAAAATTTTTAATGTTTTTCTATTATTATTTTTAATGAAATTCTTCCTGTAGCATAATAGAAAGTTCATCACTCAGGACACTGTGTTATTTCTTATGATGATCCCATGTACTTCCTCTTTCAAAAGTCATGCTTTGGGTCAGCAGTGTTATCCGTAACACGTTTGAAACCCAAGCAGATCATGGTTTATCACTCACATTCGTTATGTGACAAAATTCTTTTCAGTAGTAATTATGTAATGAAACATATATTAATAATGGTGGCAAAGAAACAGTAAATTAAAAAGCACAGCCAGTAAAACAGAGCCGGTAAAAATCTTTACAGTCAGTTAAAAAAAAGTTTTACTGAACTTGATCTATGTATATATCATTCTAGTTAAAAATAAAAAATAAAATAAGTATTATAATTTAAATGAAAGCTTCCCATTCCAAAATGGTGGTGTACAAGCAAGCTGGCCTCATCACCTCCTCCCCACAGAAACCTAGAAACAAATACACAGTGCCAAGATTATCACCAGTAATATTCCAGGACTCAGATACGAGAATGAGACAGTTCCTGGAGTCACAGAGAAGTAAACAAATTTTAAGCAGACAGTAAGGGAATCAGACTTCCATATTCATAATGCCCCTCCACCCAATCTGCCCATCACAAAGGGAGAGGTGAAGCTGGCTGGGCTTCTGGGTGAGGTGGGGACTTGGAGAACTTTTGTCTAGCTAAAGGATTGTAAATGCATCAATCAGTGCTCTGTGTCGAGCTAAAGGTTTGTAAATGCACCAATCAGCACTCTGTCAAAACGGACCAATCAGCACTCTGTAAAACAGACCAATCAGCACTCTGTAAAATGGACCAATCAGTTGTCTGTAAAATGGACCAATCAGCAGGATGTGGGTTGGGCCAAATGAGGGAATAAAACCAGGCCACACGAACCAGCAGCAGTAATCTGGTCGGGTCCCCTTGCATGCTGTGGAGGCTTTGTTCTTTTGCCCTTGGCAATAAACCTTGCTGCTGGGCACTCCTTGGGTTTGCGCCACCTTTATGAGCTCTAACTCACGGCGAAGGTCTGCAGCTTCACCATTGAAGCTAGCAAGACCAGGAACCCAGTGGGAGGGACAAACAACTCTGGACATGCCACCTTTATGAACTGTAACACTCAGTGGGAAGGTGTGCAGCTTCACTCTTGAAGCCAGTGAGACCACGAACCCACCGGGAGGAACGAAAAACTCTGGACATGCCACCTTTAAGAGCTGTAACACTCACTGTGAAGGTCTGCAGCTTCACATCTGAAGTCAGCGAGACCATGAACCCAGCAGAAGGAAGAAACTCTGGACACATCTGCACATCAGAAGGAACAAACTCCTGACATACCATCTTTAAGAACTGTAACACTTACCGCGAGGGCCGGAGGCTTCATTCTTGAAGTCAGCAAGACCAAGAACCCACCAATTCCAGACACAAAAGCATGTGAAAAATTTTCCCTCAGTATACAGTCACTACACTGAAAAAAGTGACATCAAGGTGGACAATCAGCTTCCCCACCATTCAGGGCTCCCTAGTGGCAGACCTTTCCCTTTTGCCCACAGAAACCATCAGTAGTGTCTGAAGGAAGAAATACCGCTGAGAACAGCCAGAGACAAAGAGGGAAGATGGAACTACCATCCCTCGGCCTTAAAATTTTGCCGTGTAATTTGGTCAACGAAGACACTGAATCAGAGTGGCTCTTCAATAGCATCATGCTGTAAGAGTTTCATTTCACAGGTCCACTGAGTGTGAACCCCAGCCTTCTCATAATACTGGGATATCCCCTTTGAAACCTTATGATTTGAGATAGGTGGTACGCTGATTGTTTACTAGAACCAAGGCAAACTTAGTCTTAAGGTGTCATCTACTGCTGAAAAGGAGGCAGCAACCTAGTAGGAGAAAAAAAGAAAATATATCAAAAGGTAAATTACAAAGGATCTCTAAGAAAACATATCCAATAAAAAACAAAATTGCCAGAGAAGACTAGAATAAATAATTCTTCAATGAAAAGACACAGATGTACAGCCAGCAGAAACAACAGCAGATAACCATGATCTCTTCTAAATGGACAAAGCAAGGAAAAAGCAACTGACCCTAATGAAGTGGTGATATGTGAACTCTCTGACCAAGAATTCAAAATGGCAGTTTTAAGGAAACTCAGTGATATTCAGGATAACACAGAAAAGCAATTCAGAAACTTGCCAGAGAAATTTAACTAAATGAAATAATCATAATAAAAATCAAACAGAAATCTTGGAACTGAGAAATTCATTTGCCAAAATGGAAAATACATTAGAGGCTCTGAGCAGATCAGGTCAAGCAGAAGAAATAACCAGTGAGCTCTAAGACAGGCCATTTGAAAACAGTCAGAAGAGAAAAATAATGAAAACAAATGAAGACTGGCTACAAGATATAGAAAATTACCTGAAAAGATGAAACCTAAGAATTAGTGGTATTAAAGAGGGAGTTGAGGAAGAGCAAGGGGTAGAAAGCTTTTTCAAAAAATATATAAATTTTTCCAAAACTTAAGAAATAGAGAAATATCCAACTTTAGAAAGGTCAGCAAACAAAACAGATTCAATCCAAATAAAACTACTCCAAGGCATATAATAATCAAACTATCATAAGTCAAAGAAAAAGAGAGGATCCTAAAAGCAGGAAGACAAAATAAACAATGTATAAAGAAACTCCAATTCATTGGGCAACAGACTTCTTAATGAAAGCTATACAGACCAGGAAAGAGTGGGGTCACATTTCCAAAGTTCTGAAAGAAAACACACTTCCATTCAAGAATACTGTATCCAGCAAAGCAATCCTTCAAATATGAAAGAGAGATAAAGTCTTTCTCAAACAAAAGCTGAGAGAATTCACCACCAAGAGACCCATCTTACAAGAAATGCTAAAAGGTGCTCTTTAATCTAAAATAAATAAAAACACTTAAGTGGAAAAAGAAAACATTTGGAAGTGTAACACACACCGATAGAATTAAGTACATGGAAAACCAAGAACACACTAATTCTGCAATTATGGTGAGCAATCCACTCATAATTCTAGTATGAAGAAAAAAAGACAAGTCTATCAAAACAATAATAGATACGGCAACCTGTTAAGAAATAGGCAGTATAAAAATATGAAAATTGAGACAATGTAAAGTCAAAATTGGGTGATGAAGTTAAAGTATATGGGCTTTTTCCATTTTTTCTATTATTTTCTGTGTGATCTAAGTTTTCATCTCTTTGAAATAAATTTTTACAAGTATAAGTTGGTTTTTGTAAGCCACATAGTAACTACAATGCAAAATCTATAATAGATTCATAAAAATAAAAACATTGGCTGGGTTCAGTGGCTCAAACCTGTAATCCAAGCACTTTGAGAGGCTGAGACAAGAGGACTGTTTGAGGTCAGGAGTTCAAGACCAGCCTGGGAAAAATATTGAGACCCCTCTCTACAAAAATTTTAAAAATTAGCCACGTATGGTTGCATGCACCTGTACTTCTAGCTGCTCAGGGGGCTAACATGGGAAGTCTGCCTGAGCCCAAAAGTTCAAGGCTGCAGTGAACTATGATTGTATCACTGAAATCCAGCCTGGGTGGCAGAGTGAGACCCTGTCTCTAAATTAAAAAAGAAAACTATAAATTAAAACATACTAACAGAGAAAGTCATTTAACCACAATGGAAAACAGTTTTTAAAAAGAAAAAAAAAAAAAAAGAGTTATAAAAAGAAAAACAGACAACCAGAAAACATGGGGCAAATGTCAGTAGTAAATCCTTATTTATCAATAGCAAAGAATGTTAGTGAACCAAATTCTCCAATCAAAAGGCATAAAATGGCTGAGCAGATAAAGAAACAAAACCTAATTGCATGCTGCGTACAAGAAATCGACTACACCTATAAAGACACGCATAGACTGAAAGTAAAGGGGTGAAAAAACATATTCCATGCAACCCTAAAACCAAATGGGAGCAGGAGTAGCTATACTTACATTAGGTAAAATAGACTACAAATTGGAGGTACTAAAAAAGAGACAAAGATGGTCACTATACGATGATAGAGGGGCCAAATCAGTAAGACAATTGACGTGCTTTGGCTGTGTCCCCACCCAAATCTCAACTTGAATTGTACCTTCCAGAATTTCCAAATGTTGTGGAGGGACCCAGGGGAAGGTAATTGTATCATGGGGCCTATCTTTCCCATGCTATTCTCATTATAATGAATTAGTCTCGTGAGATCTGATGGGTTTATCAGGGGTTTCCACTTTTGCTTCATCCTCATGTTCTCTTGCTGCTGCCATGTAAGAGATGCCTTTCACCTCCCACCATGATTCTTAGGCCTCCCCAGCCATGTGGAACTATAAGTCCAATTAAACTTCTTTTTCTTCCCAGTCTCAGGTATGTCTTCATCAGCATCATGAAAATGAACTAATACAGTAATACAACAATTATAAATATCTATGCACCCAACACTGGAGCTCCCAAGTATATAAAGTAAATGTTAATAAACTGAAAGGAGAAAATAGACTTTAATACCATGATAGCAGGGGCTTCAACACTCCTCCCACAGTAAGGAAAAAATCATCTAGGCAGAAAATGAACAAAGAAACATTGGAGTTGAACTATACACCAACTAGGTCTAACTAAAATTTACAGAAGATTTCATCCAACTACTGCAGAAAACACATTCTTATCAGCATATAGAGGTCCAGAAGAGACCCCAAAAGTCCAGAATAGCCACAAAAAAAGGATCAACAAATTCAAAAACATATAAATCATATCGTTTATTTTCAGACCACAATAGGATAAAACTAAAAATTAATAGCAAAAGAAACTTTGGAAAACACACACACACACGGAAATTAAGCAATACAGTTCTGAATGACCAATGGGTCTATGAAGAAATTAAGAAAGATATTCAAAAAAATTTTTGAAACGAATGAACATGGAAAGGAAACAACCCCAAAACCATAGTATACAGCAAAAACAGCACTAACAGGGAAATTTAGAACAATAAACACCTATGTCAAAAACGTAGAATTACTTCAGGTAAACAACCTAAAGATGAATCTAAAGGAACTAGGAAAGCAAGGACAAATCAAATCAAAAATTAGTAGCAAAAAATAAGTAATAAATTTATGGGCAAAAATAAATAAAATGGAGATTAAAAAGCAATACAGAAAATCAACAAAATAAAGACCTGGTTTTTTGAATAGAATAAACAAAATTGACAAACCTTTAGCTAAAACAGAAAAAAGAGAGAGAGAGAAGATCCAAATACATTAAATCAGAAACCAAAAAGGAGACATAGCAACTGAGGCCAAAGAAATACAAATGATCTTTGGAGACTATTATGAACAACTATATGACAACAAATTGGAAAACCTAAAATAAATGAATAAATGCCTGAACAACTAAAACCTACCAGGATTAAACTATGAAGAAACAGAACAACTCAACAAACCAATGAGTAATGAAATCAAAGCCATCAGAAACATGTTCCCATTAAAGAAAAGCTCAGGACCTTTGAAGAACTAATATAAATTCTACTCAAAGTCTTCAAAAATATTGAAGAGGAGGAAATACTTCTAAACACATTCTATGAGGTGAGCAATATTCTCATAGATCAAAATCAGACAGAAACACAACAACAAAAAAGAAAAATACAGGCCAGTATCACTGGTGAACATATGATATGGTTTGGCTATGTGTCCCCACCCAACTCTCATCTCAAATTGTAATCCCCACATGTCAAGGGAGGGACATGGCATGAAGTGACTGGATCATGGGGGCAGATGTTCCCAATGCTCTTCTCCTGATAGTGTGTGAGTTCTCACGAGATACGATGGTTTAAACGGACACTTCTCCGTTCTCACTCTCTCTCCAGTTGCCATGTAAGATGTGCCTCACTTCCTTTTTGCCTTCCACCATAACTGCCAGTTTCTTGAGGCCTCCCCTGCCATGCAGAACTGTGAACCAATTAAACTTATTTTCTCTATAAATTATCATGTCTCAGGTAGTTATGTATAGCAGTGTGAAAATGGACTAATACAGAATTTGGTACCAGAGTTGGGGCACTGCTGTAAAAACACCTGAAAATGTAGAAGCTACTTTGGAACTGGGTAACAGGCAGAGACTGGAAGAGTTTGAAGGGCTCAGAAGAAGACAGGAAAATGTGGTGAAACTTCCCAGAGTCTTGATGAATGGTTTTAACAGAAATGCTGATAGTGATATGGACAGTGAAGGGTAGCAGAGTATAAAAGTTTGGAAAATTGGCAAGTTGACCATGTGTTAGAAAAGAAAACACTGTTTTCTAGGGAGAAACTCAAACTGTCCATAGAAATTTGCATAAGTAAAGAGAGGCTAAATGTTAATAGAAAAGACAATGGAGAAAATGTCTCCAGGGCACTTCAGAGATCTTCACAGCAGCCCCTCCCATCACAGACCCAGAGGCCTAGGAGGGAAAGATGATTTTGTGGGCCAGGCCCAGGGCCCCACTGTTCTGTGCAGCCTTGGGGCATGGTTCCCTGTATTCCAGCCATTCCAGCTCCAGTTATGGCTAAAAGGGACCAAGGTACAGCTTGGGCCACAGCTTCAGAGGGTGCAAATACCGAGCCTTGGTGGCTTCCCCATGGTGTTGGGCCTGTGGGTGTGCAGAAGACTAGAGTTCAGCTTTGGGAGCCTCCACCTAGATTTCAGAGGATGTGTGCCAATGCCCGGATGTCCAGGCAGAAGTCTACTAGAGGAACAGAACCCTCATGGAGAATTTCCACTATGGCAATGCAGAGGGGAAATATGGGATTGAAGCCCCCCACACGGAGTCTCCTACTGAGGAACTGCCTAGTGGAGCTGTGAGGAAACTGCCACCATCCTCCAGACACCAGAATGGTAGATTCACCAACAGCTTGCACGGCGAGCTTGGAAAAGCTGCAGGTACTCTACGCCAGCCCATGAGAGCAGCCACGAGGGCTATCCCCTGCAGAGCCACAGAGGCAGACCTGCCCAAGGCCTTGAGAGCCCATCTTTTGTATCAGCATGCCCTAGATGTGAGACATGGAGTTAAAAGAGGTCATTTCAGAGTTTTAAGATTTAGTGACTTGCCCTGCTGTGTTTCAGACTCGCATGGGAACTGTAGCCCCTTTGTTTTGGCCAATTTCTCACATTTGAAAAATGAACATTTACCAATGCCTGTACCCCCACTGTATCTTGGAAGTAACTAACTTGTTTTTTTATTTTACAGGCTCATAGGCAAAAGGAACTTGCTTGTCTCAGATGAGACTTTGGACTTGGACTTTTGAGTTAATGCTGGAATGAGTTAAGACTTTAGGGGACTATTGAGAAGGTATGATTGGTTTCAGAATGTGAAAAGGACATGGTATTTGGGAGTGGCCAGGGGCAGAATTATATGGTTTAGCTCTGTGGCCCCACCAAAATCTCATCTCAAATTGTAATCCCCACGTCAAGGGAGGGACCCAGTAGGAGGTGACTGGATCATGGGGGTGGATTTTCCCCATGCTGTTCTCACAACACCTAATGATCTAGTGAGTGAGTTCTCACAAGATCTAATGGTTTAAAAGTGTGGTACTTCCTCCCTAACTCTCTCTTTCCTGCTGCCATGTAATACGTGCCTTGTTTCCCTTCACTTTCTGCTATGATTTTAAGTTTCCTGAGACCTCCCCAGCCATGCAAAACTGTGAGTCAATTAAACTTTTTTTCTTTATGAATTACCCAGTATCAGGTAGTTCTTTATAGCAGTGTGAAAACAGACTAACACAACATAGATAAAAAGTCTTCAAAATACTAGTAAACCAAATTCACCAACACGTTAAAAAAGATCACTCACTACGATCAAGTGGGATTCAACCCAGGGATGCAAGGATGGTTCAACATACGTTAATTAATAAATGTGATACATCACATTAACAGAAGCAAGAACAAAAACCATATAATCATTTCCATAGATAATAAAAAGTATTCAATACAATTCAACATCCCTTTATGATAAAAATTCTCAACAAAGTGGGTATAGGAGAAACATACCTCAAAATAATAAAGGCCATACATGACACACCCACAGCAAACCTCATACTGAATAGGGAAAAATTGAAACTTTCTCTAAGACAAGACAAGTATGTTCACTTTAACCACTTCTATTTGACATAATACTGGAAGTCCTGACCATAGAAATTAGGCAAGAGAAATAAATAACAGGCTTACAAATGGAAAAGAAAGAAGTCAGATTAGTCTTGTTTGCAGAGGACGTAATCTTATACTTAGAAAAACTTAAATTCAACCAAAAACTGTTAGAACTAATAAACAAATTCAGTGTAAAGTTGCAGGATACAATATCAGCATACAAACATTAGTATCATTTATACATGCCATAAGAAAGCAATATAAGAAAGAAATCAAGAAAGCAATTCTATTTACAATAGCAATAAAGAATATAAAATATCTAGAAATCAATTTAAAGATGTGAAAGATTTATACAAGGAAAACTACATAACACTGATGAAAGTAATTGAGGAAGAGACAAATAGTTAAAAGGATATTAGATAGCCTATGCTCATGGATTGGAAGAATTTATGCATTTATAGTCATCTCAGTTTTTACGAAGGCAACAAGAACATACACTGAAGAAAGGACAGTCTTCTCAATCAGTGGTGCTGAAAATACTAGATACCCATATGCAGAAGAATAAAACTAGAACCCTATCTCTCACCACATACAAAAATCAAATCAAAATGGATTAAAGACTTGAATCTAAGACCAGAAACTACGAAACTACTAGAAAAAATCTTTGGGGAAATGCCCCAAGACATGAGTCTAGGCAAAGATTTTTGTGTAAGACCTTGAAAACATAGGCAACCAAAACAAAAGTAGACAAAGGAAATTACATCAAGGTAAAAAGCTTCTGTACAGGAAAGGCAACAATTAACAGAGGGAGGAGACAACTGTAGAATGAGATAAAATATTTGCAAACCATTCAACTGACATGGGACTAATAACCAGAATATATAAACAACTCAAACAATTCAACAATGACAACAAAATTAATTTAAAAATGGACCACAAAAATCTAATAGACATTTCTCAAAAGAAGACTTACAAGTGGCCATGTGAAAAAAAATGCTCAACATCACTAATCATCAGAGAAATCAATTAATACCACAATGAGACACCATCTCATTCCAGTTAAAATGGCTTTTATCAAAAAGATGAAATAATGGATGCTGATGAGAATGTGGAGAAAGAGGAACCTCCTACATGGTTGGTGGAAATGTAAATTAGTACAGCCATGATGGAAATCTGTATGTAGGTCCTCATAAAAAGTAAAAATAGAATGACCATGTAATCCAGCAATCTCACTGCTGGGTAATCCCAAAGAAAGGAAATTAATATATCAAATAGATATCTGCCCTCCCATGTTTATTGCAGCACTATTCACAATAGCCAAAATACAGAATTAACCTAAGTGTCCATCAATGGATGAATGAATAAAGAAAATATAGTATATATACATAATGGAATATTATTCAGCCATAAACAGTGAAATCTTGTCATTCTCAGCAACAGAAAGACAAATATTGCATAGTCTCATTCATATGTGGGAGCTACAAAAAAGTGGATCTCATGAAGATATAGAGTAGATTGGTGATTACTACAGTCTGGGAAGGGTAGAGGGAAGGGGAGAATGAAGAAAGGTTGATTAATGGGGACAAATATACAATTTGTTAGAATAAATAAAACCTAGTGATTGATAGATCAGTAGGGTTAGCATAGTTATAATAATCTATTAAATATTCCAAAATAGTCAGAAGGGAATAATTTGAATGTTTCTAGCATAAAGAAAAGAACAATATTTAAGGTGATGGATATTCCAGTTACAGTGATTTTATCTTTACAAATTATATGAAGGTATTAAGTTAGCAGATATAGCCCCCAAAATTTATATTTATTTGGATAAATTTTTAAAATTTTAAAGATAAAAAGCCATAAATTTTTAATTGCACTAATGTGTTTTTTGGGAAAACAAGGGAAACTTACACCTACATATTGGTCTTACACCTTAGTGAATTATATTACAGTGTCTGCTTTTGATCTGTAACTTCTGCATATTTATAAAACTTAATTTCTGTGTATTCAAATTCTATGGATGTATAAGAGAATTTATCAGTTTTCTTCACTCAAATTGAATTGAAAAACTTTCTTAAATTTTAATTTTGAAAAGTTTTTTTTCACGTGGAGTCATAGATGTATGAAGACTTGAAAAAACTCTTAAGTATGAGGATGAGTTTTTCAGAGATTCATAAAAATCACATTTTACAATAAGCTCCAGAAATTGAAATACTGTTCATGTTTTTCTTTCTTCAGGGTGGATTATAATAGTTTTCAAACATCTCTGCAACAGAAGAAATTCCCCTAAGATATTTTCACCAGAAAATTCATCATAAGTTTGTATTATACCAGGTGAAAGCTTCTAAAATTTTTCTTCTCTGCTAAAAGAATATGGGAAAATGGGCTAATATTAAAGAAATTGAGAATGTTTCATCCACTGCTTTAGAACTATCTAGTTCCTAGTGGAAATAATCAAAATATTCAACACATCCTGCAATTCCTTCTGCTACTGCAAGGCCAGGCATTGCTGTTCTTTCCCCTAATATTCTTCTCAGGAATTGAATTTGATTCTTCTTTTTTCTGTTTAAATGTCATTGACTTTTTTGTTGTTTTTGCATAGTTAATAATTTTCTACACAATTTTTGTGTGCTGCTCTTCAAGGAACAATTTAAAATCTTGAGTTTCACTACATCATTTTTAGAGCTGATTTTGGCTGTTTGCAAATATTTTTATATCTGACTTACTTGATTGACAATTTCATACCAGAAAAGAAGATAACTCAAAAAATACTGCAGCAGAGGAGGAAAACTGAGAAGAAACTCTTGTGTCCACATTAACTTTCAGAATTCACTGCCCTTGAAGTTGAGACAGACTTTCCAACATTTGTCTGTAGTGCATGCAAAGCTTCATCGT
Organism: Rhinopithecus roxellana; assembly: GCF_007565055.1. Classification (NCBI taxonomy): domain Eukaryota; kingdom Metazoa; phylum Chordata; class Mammalia; order Primates; family Cercopithecidae; genus Rhinopithecus; species Rhinopithecus roxellana. Next base: position 22,316,346 of record NC_044551.1, on the reverse strand, counting down.
CAGCATATCATAACATCAGGGATGGTCTTTTCACAGTTATAACCATATTCTGAAGCATTTTTCATCTATGAGGTGAGACTGAAAGAAATAAACGTTTTCCAAATGTTTAAACAAAAGTCATCATGAGGAAATACTCAAGTGGTCACATACACAGTAACAGAACTAAAGTAACTCCATTTGTATTTCTTTGTGTTGTTTATAATTTCTATGCTATCATTTTAATTTTGAATCTACTGGTTTAAACGCACAGGGACTGGAGACATGGACTGCACCAAAGCAAATTCTAACAATTCTGAACTCTTAAAAATGTCTCTCAAAAACAAATCCATGAACTCTCATTCTTTGTTCATGGGAATGTAAAATGAGACAGCTACTTTAGAATTTGACAGTTTCTTAAAAATTAAAAGAAAAACTTAGCATATGACCCAAAAATCCCACTCTGATGTATTTATCCAAGTAAATTAAAAATTTACGTCCAGGCAGAAATCTGTACGCAAATGTTTACAGCAGCTTAATCATAATCGTCATAAACTGGAGGCAACCAAGTTTTCCCTCAATAAATGAATGGATAAACCACTGTACATCCATACAACAGAATAGTAATGAGCAATAAAAAGGAACCAGATATCAACTCACACAACATGGGTTAACCTTAAATATATTTCACTAAGCGAAATAAGCCTGACACAAAAGGCCCAATGTTGTATAATTCCAGTTATATCACAGAGTCTGGAAAAGGCAAAACTATAGGCATGGAAAATAGCTAAGTGGTTGTCAGGGGTTCTCTGATATAAAGAATTATGACTTACTGGAGAAACGGTTGATTCTTAACACTGGGACAGGTAAAAAACAAGGGCAACCTGGAGCATTTTCGACTATCAAAAAAAAAAAAGTGCTGAAAAAATGAAACAAATTATACATATCTCAAAACATCATGTATAAACAACATTCATATATATGCGAAACTTAAAAAAAAACAAAACTAGTTCTGCAATTGCAAAGCCTTCAAGATTGTGGCCCAGCCAAGGATGTCAGATCTCACTGTCATCAGCGCTTCCTTGTCTCCCTTTCCATTCCCCTTAACAAAATGGCTTGGCCCTCCTCCCCAACAAAAAGGGAAAGCATGGCAAAGGAACACAACAGTCACCCTGAGAAGCATCACATATGATCATCTGAGCAATAAAATAATACAGTATTATATTATAACCCAAAGTATTAAATAAATATCTATGAGTTCATACTTCCAGAAATACATGTTAAAATAAATAAATAAATTGGGAGAAGGAACAGCTTTTCCTTGCAGAAGAATTACAAATTATACATGTAGATCGTAACCCCTCCAGGAGCTGGAGCTTAATTTCTCTTCCTTTGAATGTGGGCCAAACTTAGTGACTCATTTCCAAACAATGTCATATGAAAAGGGAAACAGAGTAACCTCATAGTAGAGAAATTGGCAGATACCACCTTAACCAAGATATCAGGGTTGAGATCCCTAGTGATTAATCATATTATACTATATACTCCATGATATGAAATGCTGAGAAAAGAAAAAAAAAAAAAAACTGCTAGTGTGCTCTTCTCAAAACCCAGAAACCCAATGTAATCATGCGTAAACTTCAGACAAACCCAAATAGAGGAACCTCCTACAAAATACCTGATCAGGGCTCTTCAAGGTCATGAAAAACAACAAAAGATGAGAAACTATCACAGATTGGAGAAAACTAAGGAGGTGAAAGAATGAAAGGCAATGTGATATCCTGGATGAAATTCTGGAACAGAAAAATGTTGGTGGGAAAAGTGAAGTAGGAATAAAGTCTAGGGTTTAACTTTTAAAAATCCCATCAAAATTAGTTCTACAATAATATCATTATTGTGTGGTTTAGTAAATTATTTATTATTTGATAAATCGGCTAAATTATTGTGATTAATCTTATTTAAATCACATTTTCAAACTAGATTTTCAAATTCAATAAACTCATTTTTTAAATTTTGAAAAAGTAACTTAGGAATCAGAAAACAAATTGTGTTTGCAATAATAAAATTAACAAAAGATGTGCAAACCCTGTGTGGATAAGACTGTAAAATCTTATTAGAGGACACTACAAAAGATTTAATGAAATGGAGAGCAATACTGTTTTCATGGATAGCAAGCCACAATATTTCAAAGATTTCCATTCTTCCAGGTCTATTGATTCCAGGCAATTCCAACTTAAAAATCTCATCAGAATGCTTTAACGAACTTGAAAAGTTGACTCTAAAATGTATAAAAAATAATGACAACCCAAGATAATCGACATACTCCATACTACTCAAAGTAATCTACGGAATCAATGCAATCTGAATACTGACGAAATTATTCACAGAAATAGAAAAAAAAAATCCTAAAACTTATATAAAACCATAAAAAATGCCAGATAGCCAAAGCAATCCTCAGTAAAAAGAACAAAAGCTCAAAGCATCACACTGCCTGACTTCAAAATACATTACAAAGCTATAGTAACCAAAATAGCATGACACTGGCATAAAAACAGACACAGAGACCAATCAAAAAGAATAGGAAACCCAGAAATAAATTCACACGTTTGCAGACAACTCGTTTCTGACAAAGGCACCCAGAACATACACTGGGGAAAGGACAGTCTCTTTAATAAATAGTGCTGGGAAAACAGGGACATCCATTTGCAGAAGAATGAAATTAGACCCACTCTCACCATATACAAAAATCAAATCAACATGAATTAAAGACTTGAATCTAAGACCAGAAACTACGAAACTACTAGAAAAAAACATTGGGGAAATGCTCCAGGACACTGATCTGGGCAAAGATTTTTTTGTGAAAGACCTCAAAAGCACAGGCATCTAAAGTGAAAATAGACAAATGGGAGGGATTACATCAAGGTAAAAAGCTTCTGCGCAGCAAGGGAAACAATCAGCAGAGTGAAGAGACAACCTGCAGAATGGGAGAAAATACTTACAAACTAGCCCTCCAACAAGGTATTAATAACCAGAAGATACAAGGAACTCAAAGAACTCAGCAACACAAAAAATAAATAATCCGATTTAAAATGAGCAAATGATTTGAATAGATTTCTTAAAAGAAGACATACAAATGACCAACGGGTATATGAAAAATGTTCAACTATCATTAACCATCAGGGAAATGCAAATCAAAACCATAGTAAGATATCATTTCACCCCAATTAAAATGGGTTTTATCAAAAAGAAAATAAGAGCTGCTGCTGAGGACATGGAGATCTCCTACACTGTTAGGGGAAATAAATTGGTACAGCCACTATGAAAATTGCGTAAAAGTTGACAACTGTGTAAAGTTTCCTACAAGAAACATCTGCCCTCCCACGTTTATTGCAGTGCTATTCACAATAGCCAAAATACAGAATCAACCTAAGTGTCTATCAGGGGATGATTGGATAAGGAAAATGTGGTACATATATATCAGACATAAAAAAGGATGATATTCTGTCACTTGCAGCAACATGGATGGGACTGGAAGACATTACGTTAAGTGAAAAAAGCCAGGCACCGAAAGACAAATACCGCATAGCATGTACTCTCTTACATGTGGTAGCTAAAAAAGTTGATCTCCAGGAAGTAGAGAGTAGAATGGTGTTTATAAGAATAGCCAAGACACTCCTTCAGAAGAAAAATAAGGCTCTGTAAGTTTATGGTGTCATTTTACTATTGAGTCATAACTAACATTTGTTACGTGTATTTAACAATGTGTATTTACACATACCTATTTTGTGAATAAAATACTATGATATGGCCAGGTGCCATGGCTCATGTCTGTAATCCCAGCACTTTGGGAGGCCATGGCAGGTGAATCACCTGAGGTCAGGAAGTCGAGATCAACCTGGCCAACATGGTGAAACCCTGTGTCTACTAAAAATACAAAAACAGGCCGGGTGTGGTGGCAGACGCCTGTAATCCAACTACTTGGGAGGCTGGGGCAGGAGAATCGCTTGAACTGGGGAGGTGGAGGTTCGAGTGAACTGAGATCATGCCCCTGCTCTCCAGCCTGGACAATACAGCAAGACTCCCTCTCAAAAAAATTAAAAAAAAAATAAGTATGACACTTTTTAAAAATAAAAGGTAATGGACTTGGGATTCCAACAGATCTGGATTTGAAAGTCTGGCTATGACATTTACTACCCCGACCTTGGAAAAGACAGTTAAACCTTCTAAGCCCCAACTGCCTCATCTGCAAACTAAGAATAATGACATATCTCATGGAATTTCAGTTATGACTCTATCAGACCTGCAAAAGTTTTCTGACATTGTGTTTAACACAGGGTAGTTAACTCCTTTGATAAGGAATGAGCGTGGTGGAAGTGGGCAGACCCAATGAACTCCTTGGTTCTGAACTGACCTTGTTATTTGACCATACGACTCCTTAGAATAGTGAGTTACATGCACTAGAACACTCGACATAATAAATAAAAGCTGGAAGAGAAACTGATCAGACAATAAAATACATCAATCTACTTCATTGAAATCCAGTTTCACATTCTCTCTCACACTAAAATAATATTTTTATAAATAAAAACTGTCCTAACCTAAAAAAAAACAAAACACATCACAACCTCTAGTCACAAAAATTTAAGGGATGCCAAAATCAGTATTTGGATTTCCATCAAATGTAAGCCTACCACATTTAAAAAGCAAAATGTTAGCATTAAATAAAACATACATGAAAGCCTAGAATTGATTTCATGTCAGTATAAGTAATGCTAAATTAAATTTATTTACTAAATTTATTTACTCTCCATCGCTATACAGAAAGTTCATTACCCATCATTTAAAGGATATTTTTTCTCTTTATTCTGTAAATGTGTATTATTACATTGATTGATTTTTAAATGTTAAATCAACCTTGCATACCAAGAAAAACCTCACTTAACGTGCAATATCTTTTTATATATTACTTGATTGAATTTGCTAATATCTAGATTAGAATTTTTGCATTTCTGTTTATAAGAAATAGTAAATGACCCATATTTTTATTTTCTTGCAATGTCTAAGTTTTTTTTAATGACAAGTAAAAATCGTTTATATTTATGGTATACAACATAATGCTTTGATATATGTATAGATTGTGGTACCTCATCTGTAAGTTTTGATATCATGGTTATGCTAGCCTCATTAAAATTAGTTTGGAATTTAAAAAATATATATATATTTAATGGAAGTATTTAACAAGGCAAGTTCTCTTTCTTTCCTAAATATTTGGAGACCACCAGTGAAGCCATCTGTCCTAGGGCTTTCTTTGGAAGGTTTTAAATTCAAGATCTAATTTTTAAATAGGCATGAAAATTAAAAGTATTGGTTTTCTGTTTTGCCTGTCAGTTTTGCTAAGGTGAATTTTTCAGAGAATTTGTCCAATTCATCTAGATTTTCAAATAATTGACATAAGAAAGTTGATTATATTTTCTCCTGATTTTTAGTAAGTCTGCAGGATGTGTCATAATGTTCCTTATTTCATTCCAGATATTGGAAATAGGCCCTTTTGTTCTGGCTTATTTTTTGCTAGGAGTATATCAATTGTATTAATCTTAACCAACTTTTATTTTGCTGGTTTTCTCTATTGTACTTTGCGTTTTTTTGTATTTTATTGGATTCTTCTCTCATCTTTTTCTACTTCTCTATCCGTGGTGCTTAATTTGCTGGTCCTTTTCTAACTTCTCAAGATGGGACCTTCAATCATTGACTTTTAAGCATTTTTAAATTTTATAATATAAGCATGTAGCCCCATAAGTCTCCCTTAAAGCACTGCTTTAGCTGCATAATTCAATTTTGGTATGTCCTTTTATTCTTCATCAAAATAATTTCTAACTTCCCTCGTGACTTTTCTTTGACTCATGGAAAATTGTTTTGTGTGTTGCTTCTTTTCAAAATATTTGAGGATTATTCTAGTTCCATTTAGTTACGGACTTCTGGTTTAATTCTCAGAAACCACGCACGGTAGAGTTGTTATCTATCTTTTTGAAAGTTGGTCCGACCGGTTGCGGTGGCTCACGCGTGTAATCCCAGCACTTTGGGAGGCGGAGGCGGGCGGATCACGAGGTCAGGAGATTGAGACCATCCTGGCTAAGATGGTGAAATCCCATCTCTACTGAAAATACAAAAAATTAGCCGGGCGTGGTGGCGGGCACCTGTAGTCCCAGCTACTCGGGAGGCTGAGGCAGGAGAATGGCGTGAACCCGGGAGGCGGAGCTTGCAATGAACCGAGATCACACCACTGCACTCCAGCCTGGGCGACAGAGCGAGACTCCATCTCAAAAAAAAAAAAAAAAAAGAAAGAAAGTTGGTCTATTCTGGTGATTACTCAGTATAAACTAGATGATAATTTCCACTCTGAACTTGTTGAGTTTAGAGTTGTCATTTAGGTCCAACTGGCTAATTACATTGTTAAAAACCTTCTTTTGAAGGTTTCCAGAGTATTTTATCTGCTTCTTCTTCCTGCTACTAAGAGTGGTATGTTAAATTTCCCAGTTTTAATTTGGGTTTGCTTTTTTGTCCTTTTAGTACTGACAACTTCTGCTTTATATATTTTGAAACTTTGTTATTAATGGCATACATAGAATTTGCATGTCTTCAATTGGCTTACAGTCACTGTGAAAATATCTCTAGTACTATTTCTTTCTGTGAGTCTCCTTTCTGTGATAACTACACCTACTTTCTTGTTTGCGTGGCATATGCTTTTCCAAATTTGCAAACTTTCTGTGTCTTAAAATGTGTCTCTTCTCAACATATTGGTAGGTTTGCTTAATAAACTTTCACTTGAGTTGTTTAGTACAATTACATTTAACATAATTACTGAATGCTTTTAGCAATATGTACTTGACTTGTATAGGGTGCTCCCTGTAAATAAACCTGAGAGGTACAGATTGATGGGATATGGCTGTCCAGAAAATGTTGTATTAGCTGCCTAATTTTTGGCATATAATGCAGACAATATTTGGCATACAATATAGACATCTCATGACCTAAATAGCTCCTTTTTAAAATAAGTGATACCGCATAAGCAATGCAGGAGTCACATGGTAAATCTTAGTTAGGAAGGACCTAATGCAGCAAGGAAGAACTTAGGGAATGGGATAGGCAGTCCTCTAAAATTTCCTGTACCTTTGATATTAGTCAAGCTTGAGAATGGCTAACATTTCTGACTCATAAGTCTGGTTTAATAATCTGATCTTTTGTATTATCTCAATTCTTTAAGTGGTTGCCTGCTTCAACCACAACAACCACAATAATCCCTTTAGAAGGTAAGCTAGCCATGTTACTCCTCTTGTTACAGGTAGTTAAGACAGGCATGAGCAGCGCAGAAGAGGGCTCTCCCACACACTAGGAATGCTGGGTAATGGTTCAGCAAGTATCACAATGCCTCTCTAAAAGTGATAGATTGTGTTTCCTGATGATCTGCACCTGTTGCACTAAAGTGTTAATTGCAGACACCAGGGAGAAGCAACTTCCTGGGCATGCGCATTAAGAGACAAAATTACAGCGAATGACCTTCAGGGGCACTCCACAGGAAAAGGGAAGAAAGCCTCAGATGGGCATGTGGACAGCTTCCTAAACACACTGCGGGTGCTCACCTCCCAAGAGTAAGGGGGGCACTGCATGTGCGGGCAGCCCACCCTAAAGGAAGAATCATGGGAAAAGTGCCAGCCTATAAAGTCCTAGCATCACTGTTAAACAGGGCACTTGACCTTGGTACCGGGTTGGGTCTCTTCCAAGCATACCCTCCTTTCCTTTCTTCCCTGCTCTAAAGCCTTTTAAATAAACTTCCACTCCTGCTCTGAAACTTGCCTTGGTCTTTTTCTGCCTTATGTCCCTCAGTTGAATTCTTTCTTCAGAGGTGGTAAGAACTGAGGTTGCCGCAGACCTGTACAGATTCACTGCTGGTAACTCAAATACCTTCCACCCTTAACACTCTGACCAAATGGATTTGTATTCATGTAGAGTAAAAACCAAAATGCTATGATGATCTGAAAACATTATCAGACCTCCCCATTTGTCTTCTGTAGTCATCACTTATTAGTTTCCCCCTTTGTCACTCTGCTCAATACCCAATGCCCTCCTTGCTGTTCCAACTTGCCTGGCAGTTCTGTCACAGGTGTTTTAACTAGAGAGACTCCATCTTGAATAGGGCCAGGGCAAAATGAGGCTGAGGCCTGCTGGGCTGCATTCCCAGGAGGTTAGGCATTCCTAATCGCAGGATGGGAGGTCAGTGGGATTGGTATCACAAGATACGGGCTGTAAAGACCCTGCCGATAAAACAGGATGCTGTAAATAAGCCAGCCAAAACCTGCCAAAATCAAGATGGCAACAAGTGACCTCTGGTAGTCCTTACTGCTCACCATACACTAATTATAATGGATTAGCAGCACCACGACAGTTTACAAATGCCCTGGCAACATCCAGAAGTTACCGTATAAGGTCTAAAAGTGGGAGGAACCCTTAGTTCTGGGGAAATCCCCACTTCTTCTTGGGAAAACTCATGAATAATCCACCCTAGCATATTATCAAGAAATAACCGCAAAAATAGCCAACCAGCAGCCTCGGGGCTGCTCTATGGAGTTGTCCTTCTTTTGTTTCTTTACTTCTCTAATAAACTTATTTTCACTTTACGGACTCGCCCCAAATTCTTTCTTGCGAGAGATTCAAGAACTCTCTCTTGGGGTCTGGATTAAGACACATTTCCTGCAACCATTCTATCTCAGGGCCTTCCTTCTGACTTTTCCCTCCACAAGATGCTCACGATGGCCAGCTCCTTTGTCTTTTTCAAGTTTTTACCTTCACAGACACCCTATAAAGTCACCCCAACCCTGCAAGACTGCAGGCCACACATCCCGTTTACTCTGACTTGTCATCCTCCATAGCCTTTATCACCTTCTCAGACCCCATGCAATTCACAGATTATTTATGTCTCTCCTCAACGTGATGTCAAGCTCCCTGAAAACAGGTGTTTTAACTATTTTGGTCACTGGGTACACAGTACTTTGTGAAATAGATGAATGAATCCTCCCACTGGGTATTGCTTCACCTGAATTCCATGTGTACATTTAATAATTTAAGCTATGAATCATCTGCACGTGTTTACAATGTTTCATTGTGGCCTTGGTGGGTTTTTTCTTAGTTCTTTTTATTACGTTAGTCAGTAAACAAGGCTTTATGAGATTTGTTGAGTTTTCCTTTATGGCTTAGTTCATGGTCAGTGCTTTAAAATGGTTCAAGAGTATTTGAAATCAACAAGGGTGCCCAGTTTGTTGGGTGTGGCATATATTATCATATAGTTTGCTGTGAAATCCAAATGCTTTTTATTTTTTATCGGGTAATGTATGACTCAATAGAACGATTGTTTCAGTTTAAAGTGTAACTCACTTTAGAATAACCCACAAACACTGTAAGTCTGAACCACAGAACGGAACTGTCTAGGTGCAGTGAGCGTTCTAATCAGAAAAGTCACATTGCAGAACTGCCTACCACAAGCTCTTTTGTTAATTTTATCACTGATCCGTACGAAGACTGGCTATTAAAAATAATGAGTGCAATAGTGGCTTGTTAGAGTAACAGGTTAGAAAAGGTCCCTCACTGCTAACTTCTCCCTACCCCGACATAAACAAGGTTAAAGACTTTATCCAGCAAGGCCCTAGGCTGGTGCCTGAGGCTTACCTCTGAAATAGTATGTCCAGTCACTAGGTTAGAGGATGGTTCGTGGTAAGGACTAAATTTTGCCCCTGGAGTAGTCACATCCACGTTGTGACGCACCTTGAGTGAACTCTTCCTGCAAGATGTGGTGGAGTGCCTGAAGAGACAGTCGGAACTTCATTAAGCTTAGAAACTAGGTGAGTACAACTGTGTGCCTGATTACTAATAAATCACAGATAATAATACATTTAAAAAATGATAATACATATCTGTATGTACAGCAGCATTTATAATGAAATGTATTTTCACTATCACTAGCTGGTAAGGCTGCAGGGAGCAGCTGAACGATACCCACCTAAAACGTAGATAATCTAGCAGTTTCTAGACATAACTTGGATGCTGTGTATAAGCAAATTGGCTTAGGTCAGTTTCCAACACCAAGTTATGATTGACTATTTGTCAGTTTCTTTTTACACATAAAAGTTTTGGGTCATGTAATTATAGACAGTATTGGTAGGTGGACACAAGTTCTTGATTGTTGTATCTTATTAATAAGGAATATTGTTGTCTCTTTTAATGTTTTCACCTTAAGTGTATCTTGGCTGATACAAACAACTTACACAAATAATTATGCATGTTACACAGTACTTGCTTAGTATATGTTCCTATCCCATATTTTTAGATTGGCTTCTATTATAAAATATATAATAATGAAAAGAAGAGATTAAACAGCCATAAAAATTTACATTTTAAGATTATGCTGTTTCTTTCAGATCTTTATTTCTCAAAAGGATCAAAAGCCTTCAACAGAAATTTTTTAAATGCCAAGCTATCAAATAAAAATACAATATATACTAGAACAGTGGAAAAAGGTTATCATAATCCTTTGTTATTTTGTTTTGTTTGGGCAAATTATAACAGAGAATTAGATACTGGGAATCTAAAAGTACAAGGATACTACTCAAGTCAGTATTTTAGGTACAGGACACAGCTCGAGTGGTATAAAGATGAAGAGTGTGGGAAAACCCAAAAATGTGCCAAGCAGCAGAAATAAAAGGAGTTTGAAAAGAGAAGAAAAAGGCTGTATATTTTTACTAAACTATGTACGTACTGGTACCTGTAAATTGAATGCAAATGTTCGCAAATTCTGAAATTGTGACTTAAAAAAAAGTAATGGTGATAGATAAATCATATGTCAGAGTGAAATTTCAAAATACATTTCATATTTCCAGCATCATGAAAATAAATCCCTTTGTAGGCAATTATCCTAAAATATTTTTTATCAGAAATATAGCTCTAGTAACAAATAACCATTTGATAGTTACATAAACATGTAACAGCTATGCTCTACATGTGTAATTTAAGTACATTAATATGAGCATTCTTTATGGGTATACATCATACAAAAATAAATCATTTTCATATTTTTTTAAATGTTGGCACTGTAAGTTCACACGAATGAGCTACTCAGTCAGTCTCCCTATTTCAGGAAGCCTTTGCATGGAAGGACAGAGTCTCTGTGAAGTTCTCCGGGAAGTCAAGGAGGCACTGATGGGGACTGAAGGCTGCCTCAGCCCAGGAGAGCCCACAGGCAACAGGGCAGTTCGGGGAGAGTCACAGGCACAGGAAGGGTGTAGATGGAAGACATGTAAAATCAAATCAGGAAGTTTTGTTATATTGTTAAATGATCCAATCCCCGCTCCATCTCCTCTAAGAAATGCTAAAAGAAAATTTTCTTTTGAAAATTTAAAGTCCCGGCACTAGTAAAACTGACTTCTAGTACTTCCAGTCAAACAAGCTTAATTATCTTTAATTTCTGGTTTTATGACCAAATATCCTGAAGATAGCGTTTTTCTTCTTTTAAAGTGGCCAGGGTTTTCATTGCTTCTAGTTTTTCAACTCCAATCTCTTTGCTTATTATTTCCACAAGGGCATCATGTACATCCTTGGCCATATTCTTAGCATCTCTAAAAAAGGAAATAATAAGATGATTGTTTACAAGCAGGCATTTTTACTAAATCCTCCTTAATTCACAAGTCTAATTCCCTTTGACTGTACCAGCATAGTTCTTCCCTCCCTCTTCTCGGAACATCTCACACAGATCTCCCAGCCTCACTCGTGCCCAGGCCAGGCCTTCATCTACGGTGACTGTTGTAAGAGGCACAGCTGACCACACGGTTCTACAGATCCCAATCCTCCACAGGCTCCAGGTCCCGACAGTAGGCCAAGAATTTCCTAGGTGTCAGAGAAGCATCTGAGGCCCCACCTGGCTCCAGCCCACCTGCTGGCTCGTCCCTCATTCCCTGCCTTCAAGCACTCTCAAAGCACACAGTAGACTCGTACTCCTGAAGGGAACCAGATCTCTTGCACACTTCTAGGTCTTTATGCACATACAATTAGTAACAGACACCTTTATTGAATACTTAGTATGTGCCAGGTCCTTTTGAAGTGCTTCTACATCTTAACTCTTCAGTTCACAAGACAGGGGAGGTACCCCTCCTGGGCGCTCTTGCAGTGCTCTCTGAAACACTTCCGACGTTAGCAACGTCTGTTTATGTGCAGCTTTCTCACCAGGGAGTAAGCTGTTTGAGGGTAGGAAGTGTAACTCACTTATCCTCTGATACAGTTTGGATGTGTGCTCTCTCCAAATCTTTATGCTAAAATGTGGTTCCCAGTGTTAGAAGTGGGGCTTGGTGGGAGGCGTCTGGGTCATGGGGGCGGATCCCTCATGAATGGCTTGTTGCTATGCTCGCTGTAATGAGTGAGTTCTCCCTCTGCGTTCCTGAGAGATCGGCTGAGAGTGTGGCACCTCTCCCTACCTCTTGCTTCCTCTCTTGCCATGTGAGGTGCCTGCTCCCCCTTTGCCTTCTGTCAGAGTGGAAGCTTCCTGGGGTCTTCACCAGAAGCAGGTGCTGGCACCGTTTCCTGTACAGCCTAAACCATGAGCCCATTAAATCTTTTTTCTTTAGTCTCAGGTATTCCTCTATAGCAACACAAAACCCGATACATCCTCGTATCTGTCGACATCTGAATGTGCCCAAGCACTCAGCCAGCACTCGGGTGTTTGCTGAATGAAGCCAAGTGTCAGACAAGATTCCACTATGTTAGGAACTGAAAATGTCCTGGCCCCTCACAGTGAAATTTCTTGAGAGGTGTCTGTGGTGCGTGTCTCACCTTTCTCAAGAGGTTCTCCCCTCCACTAATCCCAGGAACTTATACCCCACGAGCCTGCTCCGCTGTCTTCTCACTTGACACGTCAGCGGCACAGGCTCCCTCCCTGAGGCAGCGCCCTCTCGGCTTTGGGACAATTTTGCTTCTTTGGTGGCTGTTCCTTCTGTCTACTTCATTCCCGCTTCCCTGATGGGCCGTCAATGTTCAAGTGACCCAGGGTTTCCTTCTGAGCCCTCTGACCACTGCTATTAATGCTTCCCAGTGCATTTCACCAATGTGAAAAGTAAAGCACCAGTGATTGGGAGGAGTTATTTCTGGAATAATGTTTTAAAAGAGTCTGGACATTTAAGATATTCTCCAAGTTCTCAATTACCAGTTATCTGTGATCTGTACAACTGACTCTGCCTCTACTATTTAGAGGTGCATCTCTAAAACTGTATTTGACCACCGAAGACACTGTCCTCGCCAAACAAAACGCAGACTAAATACCTCATTAAAAGCTAAGGAAAATGTAAACCAAAACAATGTCTAGAAGTTTTGCCCTTTATCGACCTAAAGCAATGTTTTTCAATTAGGAGTCAAAATCTATTGAAAGGACATGAAATCAACTTAGTAGCCAAAGCTAGCTTTTAAAGCAAACTAAATAAAATGGAAGAGAAATGATCAGAATGTGTTATAAAAACTAAACAGAAAATGTTAAGTTTTGTTTCATGAAACTTGTTTCAATTGTATTTATACATATGTTCTGGGTCATGATGCCAGTATTTTGTCTCCTGCATTACAGTTGAAAAAAACAAAAGAACCTGACTCAGAGAATGTGTTGAATCCCAGGAACGTGTTTGGATGAAAAAGTGAATTTCTTACTTCAAAAATTCTTTTTCACTAGCAGAAATTTTTTGAGTCTCATTAAAATAAGGAAATAAGTGTTAAACAATTTTTCTATGGCAATTATGGGTTTCTGTAACAGATCTTGCCTCAGAAAGTAGATCAAATTTAGTAACACAGAATGTTTCTGGGTTTTTGTCAACTTTATCACCACAAATTATGCCTAGAAGAAAAAGAATCCTAGTATCCACATTCTCAGGGTCAAAATCATACTTTTTCTTTCTTAGTTATTAATAGTTCACAACAGCACAAATCACCTAGTCTTACATACAACAAAATCAATCTTGAGATTTCAATTCACGATTAATTTTATAACATGAGTGTAATTTTCAGAGGCGAAAAACAGGTATATAAATGGTACCAAGAATGTACAATGCAAGCATTAACTTTCACCACTATTTCCCTGATAGTAACAACTTCTGGGCTAGCAAATATGTCAAAATCATTTCAGAACTGTTATTTCTATTCCTGTACTTAAGAATCAAATGTCTTATCCCTACATATCTAGATTATTGGCTTCTCAGTCCTTTGTTTCTTCTACAGACATCACCGATGGCCCTTTCCTACCCGACTTAGGCATGATAACGACTCACCCACACACATAAATACGGCCGTTCTCGTGGAGGAGGATTCTCACCACCTCCTGGCCATGAAGCTGGATGTTGTCTTGCACATACTTTGCTGTGGCTTCCTCCTCCCCAACAGGAGCATCTCTTGAGAAGGAAACCTTTAGATGAGTTAAGATCCCATGCTTAAGGAAATGTCTGAGCTCTTTTCTGAAATATAATATATAATGGATCACTAAAAGGTTGTCAAGTTGAAAAAGTCTGAGAATTAGAATTGTACACTCAGTGGTTGAGTACAATACTAGAATTGTACAATACCTGAATAGATAATCCCTATCCTTATGCCTGCAGCCAAAAAACAACCACACTGCTCCAAAATTTCCATCTGGGTGTTGTTCTTGGAGTTTCTCTCTAAGTAGGAAAAAAAAAAGTTTAGGTGTGTGATATAAGGAATATGTAAAACCAACCTCTTTCATTAGGAACTACCACCAACAAACTCAGATTTGTAAAATCCACCTCTGCAGTTGAACATTCAGTCATTTAATTAGCATTTTACTCTCCACAGGCTGTCATGGCCACTCCAGCAGACACCACGCTACGCAAGTGTGTGGAGAAGCGGCTATGCAAGTGTGTGGAGAAGCGACGTACACAAAATGAAGACAATTCAAAGTATCACACTGTGAGATCCAGAAAGAGTTCTACATTCAATAATATTAAAAGCAATTTTATGAATAAATGAACTCTTACTATGGAAAAGTGGCATAGGGCTGTGAAAGGTAGAATGTGTAAAGTGTCCATGAAATGATGAACACACTGATGAGACAGAGGCATCTGTGATTACGCTTTTGCTTCCTTAAGGAAAAACTTAAAGTGAAGTAAAATAACTGTCCAGAAGACAGGACTCTACTGAGGAATTGTACCCAAGACTTGCGCATTAGTTCACAAATATAAGCAGAAGTACAATTTTATTTTACTTATTTCATATCAAATAATTCTGTTCTGACATAAAGTTACACTTATTAATATTCTGTTGAAAATTACTGTTGAAAGTTTGAGTTTAATGTTGCAACTTTTACTATAATTGGATCTGTTACTACCAATTTTATCCAATTAAGGGATAGATACAACAGCTGTATATCATCACAGTACGAAGGTGGCCCACTATTTGTCCCCAACCACATATGCTATAAACCACCCTGTAGCTGAGGAAGGAAATACTAAAAGTGCCACAGTCAAAAAAGGAAGCTCGAGCACAAAGCAAAATCTCTACTACACTGTGTGTTTCCTTTTCCCGTGCTGACAAATTATGTTATCACACATTGAATAATAATTTTTTAAATAAAAATTTTACAATCAAAGTCCAATTATCCTTAAAATGACTGAAGAATCCAAAACGGTTCCTCAGGAATACATTTTCCCATTAGCCAAAAAGAAAAAAACATACCTATGTTGTAGGAACCCAATAAACGGTGCTATGCCAGTTCCTGGACCCACCATTATGATGGGGATTGAGGGGTCATTTGGTAAGTGGAAATAATTTGTTATTCGAGGAGAGATGGATATCTGAAATATCAAACCAAATGTGGTGAGCATGAAAGAAAACCTAGGAAAGCGTATATAACCAACACGACCTTTGCTAAACAAATCAGAAAGGGAAAATTCCCATCAAAGAAACATCACTAAATAGCAGCATTAGATTTTACTGAAACCATGAGCACATTTGTCACTACAGAAAGAGTTTGTCTTGCAAATTTTTCTTTTCTATTGAAATAAAAAATGTTTTTAAAAATGATAGGCATTGTGTCTTTGAGGTAGAACACTAAATAGACAATGATCAAATCATGTTTCTTGGTCCATGGATAAGATCTGCTTTCTGGTGGGCAGACAACAGTATATATTAAGGAGAAAGGTACCCTAAATATGAAGACAATAAAGATTAGCATCACGATGAGGTTGAGAAATTTTAAATAAAAGTCAGGCACCTTAAAAATAAATTAAGGGGCTGCTCCAAATATTCTAGATAATGGTGCTGTATTTGCTATTCTGGGTCCAATACTACCCAGAATTATTTTTGTCATAACTAAACAAATTATATAATTAACAAAATCTTTTTGTTAAAATTTCAAAAATATATTTCTGAATCAATCTGAGTATGTTTCACTTCCAGTTTCACTGACATATGCAAAAGTCATAGTGAGTGGTACCGAGGTTTAAGAATGACAGGATTCCCCTCCACCTTGCTTGGGGGTGTAATTGTACACATTGTAACTTTTAACTCAAGGACAACTAACTGTAGAAGTAATGAAGAGCCTGAACACCGTACCTTTTAAATGAAGGAATGGCAGAGCTGTATCTCATTACTGCTCTTACTTGGGAATGAAACTAGTTAACATTACATTTGCCTTATTCGCTTCATTCATTTAACAGATTTACTGAAAGTATTCACTATGACAGGCATTAGGGATACAGAAATGAACAAAACAACACCCCTGTCTTTATGGAACTGACATTCTAGTGAGAGGAAAAGAAAATAAACACACACATTACCACATATATCCACAGAATGATGGGTAATGACTTCCTAATGTCTTAGGAAGCAAAATTACACAGGGTAAGGAAATGATGGGTGTGGCAGTGAGCTTGTAATTCAAACCCCAATGCCAAAGAAGGCCCATGTCTACAGTGAGACCTTTGACCACGGTCTGAATGAAGCTAGTTAGCCATGCCACAGCATATTCCTGGCAGAAAAGGCAACACATGTGCAAAGATCCTGTGACAACACACACTTTCTATGTTTTGGGGCTCCCTTCCTCGAAGGCTGTGGTGCTGCTTCACTTGGGGGTCTATGTGGAGAGAGTATCACGGCAGATGGGAAGAAGAGAGACCATCTATGCCACACCCACAGGCTTAGTGCTCCTGCTTAGATGTGGCAGATGTCTTTCACACAGCCAGGCTGGACACCACTGGCAGGGCTAATCTGTGAACAACTGTACTATCTGCCATAGGAAGGCAGGGCATGTGATAGGTCTTGCAAAGGTCAACATTCTCTCTAATTTGTAATAAAACATGGCACAAGCACAGGGAATTTCAGATAGTTTTAAATTACATCCTTCACATCTGCACTTCTACTGCATATAGATTGGATAGTCAATAAAAATCTGTTAAAATGGGGAAGGAAGGAGGAAGACAGGGAGGGAGAAAAGGAGGAGTAGGTGAAAGGCACTCATGCTTAGTGTTTATGATACGTGATGGATACACATTGTTTTTAACGTTCTGGAGATCATCTGCTATGTTTATACAATCACCATGTGACATATACTTGTATATCAGTACTATAATATTTCTCCTCAAAAAATAAAGTTTCTATAAGGTTCCTAATATTTTGATGTATAATGAATATATGATGTATAGTGAACACAGTAAAGCGCCTCTCTGTTCCAGAGAGCAGACTGAAAAATATCAAGTTAAAGGGCAACTTCAAGCAGCAATCATCCCTCATCCTCTCAAGTATATCCCAGGAAGTCCTAATTCCCCCTAAGGTCTATGAACATTTCAGCTCTAATAACTTAAAGAAACCAAACTTGTCCTAAGACAACACTCCAAGTGAATCACTGATTTCTTGATTACCATGAAGAAAGAGGACTTCATGATAAAGCCTGAAATGCTGCTTTATTTCAACTGTTCTTGTGGACAATTTTAAATTGTTCCCTACACACATGGTCTCGAAATTCTGCAGAGTGCCATATCAAAACATAAAAACAGGTGTCACTAAGTCCAGGTGTAAAGTGTCCACAATCTGTTGAGAAAATCACATAACCTTTTACTCCTAGGTGTGGTAAAAGTATTTACCGCCATGTCTTCTCAATAATGGCACAAATTCAGATGTCAGACACCACAGATAACAAAAGGAGAGAAACAGGGATGCGGGGATCCCACTAGCCAAAATTGGACAATATAAAATTAATCCTTAGTTGCCCTCAGACTCCCAATGTAAAACTACTTATTTGAGAGGCAGTATACAGCTTAAACATAAAATGAGACTGTCTCTCATCATCCCCCCTTAAATACTTCTAGACTCTTCTCCACCCCTCCCTAGGCCAATGTACCAAGAATATCAACATAAAAGGTCTTCTTTTCCATGAATAGGACAAGCAAAGACCATACTATATAAAATTCATGCTTGACACATTCAGAAAATACACACACTAGTTAGAGAGTAAATGGAAGTAAACAGTTTCTGCTCTTGCAAGAGAGATTTTAAAATTCAAGAACAGCATAAATGTTCTTGTGATAGTAATGAATGATGTGGGCGAGACATTGTTTGTTTCTAATCAAACAAAGAGTATGAGTTAACAATGTTGAGGTGAAGGTACTAATTTCTTACCTTAGGAGCCAGGGCTATCCTGCTGTCTTCATGGGATGCGTATGTGTTTGGCTGAAGAACAGAAGCAACCAACAAGGCCAGCCAGCCTGTGCACACTCCCTTCCGCAGAACCTCTGTTGGGGCAGTAGACAGAAATTCCACAACGTTGAAGACAAAATGGAGCTTCCCTGGGTGAAATAAACTTGAGCTGCAAAGATACACAGACAAGTTTTGAACTCGGTATCAGTACGACTACACACATGGGTCAAACCAATCCTTTTTTCACTCAGTTTAGAAATATTTCCTTATAGGCTCTAATCTACCTTCCAAATCCTCATAGAGGAAAGATTATTACATAATTAAAAACTGCCCCCAACCCTCATACTCTCACACCCTACATTTTGTGTTATTCAAGAAAGTTTCCAATTTTATTTGCTTGCACTAGGACTAGATGAGATTTATAAAAAGTAATGTGCCCTAAGGATCTTCATGTAAAAGACTCATTCAGTCAATATTATAAAGACATTTTACCATGTGAAGAAATGTGGATAAATTCTAACAAATATCTATACATTATCTACCGGTAAGATGATAAAACTTAAAAGTGACTGAAGTATACACCCAGAAAAGAGAAAACTAAAAATTCAAAGTAAAAACATCTTTAAAAGACATCCCTACAAAAACAGATTCCTTTTCACATTACAGGGTATATAATGCAAAAGAACTTGAGTTCATTCTTAATTCCTTTTTCACCCAAAAGAATGGCGCACTTTCTTGTATTATTATTAATGAAAGGCAAAACAGAGAGCCAGACGGGAAAACGGCAGAGGCTGTGCAATGGAACGAAGGCCAGAGGCAGAATGCTACAAGCCAGTGCTCATCAGATGTTTTTTTTGGTTTTGTTTTTTGAGACGGGGTCTCACGCTGTTGCCCAGGCTCAAGTGCAGTGGCGTGATCTCAGCTCACTGCAATCTCCACCTCCTGGGTTCACGCCACTCTCCCACCTCAGCCTCCCGAGTAGCTGGCGCCCGCCACCATGCCTGGCTAATTTTGCTTTTGTATTTTTAGTACAGACGGAGTTTCACAGTATTAGCCAGGATGGTCTTCATCTCCTGACCTCATGATCTGCCAGCCTCGGCCTCCCAAAGTGCTGGGATTACAGGCGTGAGCCACCACGCCCAACCTCATCAAATGTTTTATAGTGGAACTTTTCTGTCTCCCCTACCTTCTGCTGCCATTCAGTGAAGGTGGCTGGGCACACCAACAGAGGAAGCATGTGGAGGAGCCTGAGACTCCTAAGTGGGGAAACAGTGCTGCGTCATTAGGAGCCACCCAAGATGCTAAATTCTATGAAGTCCCAGAGGACAGGAGCTCTGTGATTCTTCTTCTGCTTTATTATGCCTGGTACTGTCTTCCATACATCAGCTAAGTTTTCACTGAATAAATTAGTAAACTTTAAGGATTTGGAAGTCTGAGTGCCGTAAGATTTTGGAGAATGATGCTATATATTATGTGAATGAATATTAGTACCTTGCACACGAATATGGTCTGGGTTGGAGTTTAGGAAGATGTTCTAGAAAAAAATAAAAACAAGCAATTACTAATTCACCACTACTGAAAATAACTTTACTTTTATAAAAAATCCACATCTTATTTAGAATACTCAAAATAAATCATGTTCTAGTTTTAAATCATAGTTAAGAGCATGTATAAATTCTTCGTGTTCAAGTAAAATATTACTAACTTTTTCCTCAATTCGTAAAGTTAAAAACCAGATAAGATGCATTTCCTTCCTCTTAAGTCAGTATTTCTATTCAAATGCTCACTTTTGAAAGCAAAGGCTCCTAGGAATGGGTCCATGAGTTGGCTTCAGAGGCAAGAAGCTAAGCAAACTCTTACTAGGTATGTGCAGTTTTCTGCAGGGAGGTGTCCAGTTTTCAGAGGTAAAATAAAGTCATGATCACAGAAAGATTAAAGGCTACTCTTTCAAGAATTACTGAAAATACTTAGGCTTGAAGATTTTCCATCTTACATTTAAAATAATTAAAGTGTTTGGTTTTAAAAAAATTATCAGAAAAATTTAGTCATTTCAAAATACATAGGTATTCTTCCAAAAGCAGGTTAAATAAGCTGTATTTAAATATTGAACTATCCACTAATAAACTTTGAAATGTTTTATGTTTTGGTATGTTTTATTTTTAGCAGCTACTTAATTGAAAATTTGAAAAGGTCTATGTATAATGGCTTAGAGTTTTAAATATCAAAATAAAGTTTAGTAGGGTGTTCAACTTAATATTAAGCTTTAGATATTTTAATTTTTCTTAAGGAAATTAGAAAATAGTATAATTTTTTATAAGTCCCAATGACTTTAATTTATTTATATAACTATGTAATATGTGGTATTGTTACAAACATTCTAAAAGGTAACAAAAAATCTACGAAAAGAATTGAAATAAATTAGTATATGATAAGAGAACTTTCCAGTACTACTTAGAACTCCCCACCCTGTGTTCTGTCATCCTAATCCTGTGATGGTTCCAAAGACTTCACTGGAGACGGTGAGAGGGCCAGCCTAGGACAGGATGGCGAGAAGAGCAGCCTCATTCAGTAACATGGTCTTACCATTTTGGGGAGGTCCTAAGTGGAAAGAACACTAAGAAAAAGGAGGAGAAATCAGGCCCTGACTTGCAGAGGAGGGTGCCTTTAATTGTACTGGGCATCGAAAAGGATCTTGCTGGCCTAAGAGTAAAAAGGACAATACACATTTTGGTGTCACCAAAGAAAAATGCAAATGCTAAAGGCATGACTACTTACCACTACGGGAAAGGAGATGAGAAAATTATGAGCACAGGAAAGTAATAAAGGCTTTGAAGTCCTATAAAGCACCTAGTCTTCACCCCAGTAAGCATTTTCAATCCCTTCCTGAGAGCCACAGAGAGGTCCCCTGGACATCGACTGCTCAGGGGAAACGCTTAGGTCTCTTCTGTTGGAGTATGAGGACTAGAAGAGTCACTCTGGGCAAAAAAATGGGTTACCTTTCATCTGAAATGGGATGGTTCTCTGCCTGGCAGTATCATGAATATGTCGACTTGCACTGGTACGACACAGTCCCCTTTTGCTCTTGAAGGACCCTCGATCTGGACTGGCTCAGATGGGGGCATTTCTGCATTCTGCACACAGCACAGACTGCATCAACTTGCTCTATCAATTAAATATGATGTTCATTAGCTTTGAAAAAGATAACTTTTTAATAAAAGTTCATTTTTAGACATTTAGCTAAATAACCTTTCTGAAAAAAGTTAAATTAGAAAAGCTACTCAATTCTGAGGCAAAAAAAAGAGAGTAACAAGTGACTCTACTGAGAGAGAAAATGATAGTGACACTGCTGGAAGGAAAAAAAAGAAAAACCAAAAGTTTGGAAGGGGAATTCTGTGACTTCTGGAAGGGCATACAGATGTCACAGCACCCTGAGAACAAGATATAAGATGTTTACTTACCAATCACCACCATTCATTTAGATGTATTCTTTATGCATAGAATAAAAAGGGTAAGAGAAGAGCAGCAAATTTTCTTTACTACAGAAAGGTGGCCCGCCTATCAGTGCACGAACAGCCACCACGGTGCTTGTGAAAGCGACTACTCACCAAGCAGGAGACTGAGCGGTGGCTGGCAAGAAGGGAAAGCGAGGAGGAGATCCAACAAGCAGGCACAGGCATCTCGTACAAAGCGGCTATAATCGGATGCCCCTTGTTTACTGCACAGCTCCTGTAGCCTGCGCTTTTCAGCACTGTCACTGGTATAGTCCACAAGGGCTCGCAAAAATGCCTACAAAAAGGAGCCCGCCTTAAATTATGACACAATTTGTGGGTAGAGCTATTAGAATACTCAGTTCAGTGTCTGCCTGGGGATGCACCCAATTACCCAAGAAAAAATGAGAAAGCCACTAGGAGCTATTGTCAGGAGGAGGGAATTTAATTTACCATTTGCTTTAATGTTGATCTGTTAGAAAAATTTCACAATGTAAATAAATAAAAAAAATAAAATTCTGAATCCCAATTTTCAAAGTCTAAACTCCCGAACAAAACATCAAACTTGCTAATAAGAATTTTTTATTTCAATGCAATTACAAGCTATTAATTACATGCAGACATAGCTTATTTTTCAAGGGTTCTTTAGGAACAAAGCACTTCAGTCATTATTCGCTCAAATGTTATGTGAAATGCTAATGGGTACTGCTACTTTAAATTCCATGGCTCAAGATGATTGTGTCCTGGACTTCCTCAACAGGGAGGACAAAATCACTGTTCCCAAAGGAGTCACAGGTTTCCAAAGGTTTAGCTGAAGAATCTCTGTCTAAAATACCAAGACACTAACAAATTACACCAAATGCCAAACTCAGTGTCCAACAAAAACAAGGACTCAGGAAACGCTGCTGAATGGACACCCCAAATCTCTGCTCAGACTTTTTGGAAGATAATAAAAAAATCTACCAATAACAGTTTGTAAATTCTAAAGCCAATACAATCTTCTAAATTAAAAGCTAAAACAGTGACAATTTTAAATCCTTTAACATACTTTTTTCACTTTAGAACTATAAAAACTTTATGGTACTAAAACAGGAAATGCTGCACTGTTTTTGGAGAACAAGCTGACAAACCTGACAAACATTGTTACAATTTAAAATGTAAATATTTTTAAAACAGCAATTCTACTCCAAGGAATTTGTTTCACAATTATACTTCAAGTTAAGTGTCCAAAAATTAATACAAGAAAGTTTGCCTTTCTTTTTTAATAGTGAAAAAGAGAAAATGACTCAATTGCCCATAATTATATCAACAAATAATGGTGTATCCATAGTATCCATTAAAACTCTTTCCAGGGCCGGGCACGGTGGCTCACGCCTGTAATCCCAGCACTTTGGGAGGATGAGGCGAGTGGATCACGAGGTCAGGAGATCGAGACTATCCTGGCTAACACCAGTGAAATCCCGTCTCTACTAAAAAATACAAAAAATTAGCCAGGCGGGGTGGTGGCGCCTGTGGTCCCAGCTACTAGGGAGGCTGAGGCGGGAGAATGGCGTGAACCCGGGAGGCGGAGCTTGCAGTGAGCCAAGATCGCGCCACTGCACTCCAGCCTGGGCGACAGAGCGAGACTCCGTCTCAAAAAAAAAAAAAAAAAAACTCTTTCCATCCTGAAATACACAGATTCTTGATTTAAGTTAAAAAGGCAAGTTATAGAACAGCACATATAATATGGATCCCCATATTTTCCTCAGGAAAGCAAAATTCAAGTATTAACTCTGAGGGTTTGATTATAAAATACTTTGGTTTCCTAGGTTATTTCTGTATCCAGAATTTTTCCAATGAGCATACTATTTTTGAAAAAAAAAAAAACCCAGATATACATATATATACACACAAATATATATACACACATATATATACACACATATATACACACATACACACACACACTTTACACATATTTTAAAAGCAGTAGAGCTGAACCAAAATTGTGACTTAATCGGTAAGCTTTCATCACAGTAAATTAATTCTAAACTTACTTAAATTGCATCTCGAGCTGATTACCAGGAAAGGAAGATGGAAAAATATATATATATATATATACACACACACACACATATATACACACACACATATATATTTAGAGACAGCTGAGCCTCTCTCTAAAGTAGTTTACTCATCCAAGACTAGAAATGCGATAAACACATTAATAAAATGACACGAAAACCACACTGGGGAGGTGGTGGCCTAATTACAACACTCTCTATGCTCACTGACGATACAAGTGTGGCAAGGGAGATGTGAAAAATTTTAGCCATTAATGGCCACTTCAGGGAACTGGTTAGAAGAAATCAGTTACAAGCAGTTATAAAAAAACAGCTCCTGGTACAATACTGACATCTAGTGGATTGTTCTACCTCCAAGTTCATCTAAAAATTGATTATTACCTACCAAAACCCTTCTATTTTTCCTGAAGCATTCTGTTACAGCAATAAATAGTTACATGGTATTACACAAAGGAGGTCTGAATAACTGTAGGAAGTTGCAAGTGGTGGTGGGGGGAATCCTAAGCTCTCATTAGCTTTCTGTCACCAATTAAAGCAGCAGCAGCAATGAATGTGTAGCTGGGTAACACAAGGTCAACTGCAGTCACTTCCATCACTGTGGAATGCGCTACACAGTTAATGACAAGTAAAAATAAGACTAAGAAAAAGCCCTATTTAAACAACTTCATTTCAAACAAAAATTTAAATGCAAATACAACATAAAAAGATTTGTATATGATAGTTATGATGATAGCACACACCTTTGGGAACTAATATTAAAAACACGCTATCAAGATCATATTTTTTAAGACTGCAAAGGGCAGATTCTAGATTTGTTTAATCAATCCTAAACAAAGCTAAGCATTATTTTAAAATAGTTACCTGAAGAAGAGAGAAAAAAATACCTTTTTAGGAATTGCTCGGATTTCAAGACACCAGGTAAAAATGAACTGGAGAGAACATCTCGCAGGTATATGCTGGGGTAAGGCAGCTCCTTTTCAGGTAAAGACGAGAAAGGGGTTCATGACATAGAAGATAAAGAATAAAATGTTTTTACACATTCCCCAGAACACAATTACTGTAGTACTTTACAGCACATCAAAGTGCAATATGACTTGTGGCAATGTTTATTCAGTCAAAAAAATTCCCCAAAATGAATACAGTAAACAAAACTCCATCTTACAAAAAAATAAAAATAAAAGACTATAAATTCAAAATAGGCCATATAAAAGAAAGGAAAATTATTTAAAATTAAGAAACAAGGCCGGGCGCGGTGGCTCAAGCCTGTAATCCCAGCACTTTGGGAGGCCGAGACGGGCGGATCACGAGGTCAGGAGATCGAGACCATCCTGGCTAATACGGTGAAACCCCGTCTCTACTAAAAAATACAAAAAACTAGCCGGGCGACGAGGCGGGCGCCTGTAGTCCCAGCTACTCGGGAGGCTGAGACAGGAGAATGGCGTGAACCTGGGAGGCGGAGCTTGCAGTGAGCTGAGATCCGGCCACTGCACTCCAGCCTGGGCGGCAGAGCAAGACTCCGTCTCAAAAAAAAAAAAAAAAAAGAAACAAAAAGCTAAAAAGATAGCAGTAATCCATTAGCATTATTATTCTCAAAAAATCAATTTAGGACTAATTCGAGATTCTAAGTAAATAATATATTTATATTTTGAAAAATAAATAATTATGGATAAAGCAACTATTTTATATAATAAATGAGCAAAAACAAACATACTATGGGAAGTAAATAAGAAAAGAATTTTTTAAAAAAACCTAGGCCAATGCTTCTCAAAAACTACATTTACCACTCATTTTTCATGTCCACAAATGTCCAATAATCAGAACATCCATTATCTTCTTATTCAATGTAATTAACATGAAAGTTAAGAAACTAGCAATACCAGTGTATGCCTGTGTTCCCGGACCCTGATGCACAGCTGAGCCACAGGCATCTGTGCGGCCACCACATACGACACTGAACCTTAGAGCCACACTCTCACCATCAGCTCCAGTCCACTGGCCCACAACACCCTAACGTCACAGCAGCAGGGCTGTACCTTTCTTCTTTGTGTCTGTCTTTATTTTCAAAAGGACGTAGTGCTCTCTTTTATCTTCAAGCTGCAGTCTTTGGAGTAGGCTTTGTACCTCAGAATCACTGTTAGGACAGATTACGCTGAAGGCATCTCCAGGCTGATAGGAAAAGTCTGTTTTCTAGAGAAGAGCCAAAATGAAAAACAAAAAAAATCCCTTATATGTGTTACATAGTTTAAGCTATAGGGTAACAAAAATGTATTTTTCAGTATTATGATTTTAATATATGAACTCAGAAAGAAAATAGAATTTCAAAAAAAAAAAAACACACAATTTTAAAAGGCCCAACTAACCAAATAAACATACTTTCATTATTATCAGTTACTATTAAAAAGAAATCTGGTAGTTATCCAGTGTTTTGCCTTTTATCATTGCATACTTAGAGAATCGAAGTCAGACCTTCTTTGTTCTCTACAAAGTAAGGTCCTATGGCGTTTTCAATAACCCATGTAAATATAAAAATCCCCCTTACAAAAACATACATGTACACACACACGAAAACATACATTATGACCAAAAGAAATTAATTATGATCAAAAGCATTGGTTTTCAATTTTCTTCTCCTTACTTCACTCTTTTCCTTTAGGGGACAGGAAAGGGTACTTTATTTCCTTAAGTATAAAACATTACACCATCTGGCTTGATACTGGCTGTGAGCAAACATGGGCTGAAAAAGTCACCACTTCCCAAGTCAAGTCTATTACTAGGCCCATTGCCTCTAAGCCCTAGAGTGATATAGATGCAGGCTACAGCTCTGGGAAGGAGCCTCTCACAACGACACAAGCTCACATTTCTTGCCAACAAGGGAGACAGACTGGATTAAGCACAGACCAACCCTTGCCTCTTTATGACAAAAATGTAAAATACCAGAACAAAAAATATTTCGGTGTACATAGTATTATTATTTATAGATGCAAAACCATTTAGTTTTGACACATTATATTTCTTTTTTTCTGTTAGGAAGTTCAATTAAATCTACACAGACAGCCTTAATGTGCTCTTGCTTTTCTGAAAGAACCCACTTAACCTCTCAAAGACTTTCATAAAATAAAGGGTTGAGCTAAATGACTTTGAAGAGGTACTCAAGCACTTATTTTAGGACTGTCAGTTTCTTAACCTAAGGACAATGGATTCCAGCAGGGTGTGGAGGGTGGGCAGGGGGCCCATGGACAGGGTGCATAGAGGCACATCTCAGACTAAAACTGTATGTAAATGTTTCTATATACAGTGGGCCCTCCATATCCTCAGGTTCTCCATCCTCAGAATCAACCAACCCTGGATGGAAAATATTTGGGAGGAAAAAAACAAGAAAAAATAACAGTAAAAATAATGTAAACTTAAAAACACAGTATAGCAACTACTAATATTGTGGTTACTGTAAGTAATCTACAGATGACTTAAAGTATAGGGGAGGATGTGCACAGATTACATACAAATACTATAACATTTTACATAAGGGATTTGAGCTTTGAGGATCTGGATATCTGAAAGGGGTCCTGGAACAAATCCTTCAAAGATACTAAGGGACAAGTGTAATCATTTTTCGGGAGACCTCTCGTTAATATAACCAAGCACCACGCAGCTCGGCGTACGTAACCAAGCACCACGCAGCTCGGCGTACGTAACCAAGCACCACGCAGCTCGGCGTACCTAACCAAGCACCACGCAGCTCGGCGTACCTAACCAAGCACCACGCAGCTCGGCGTACGTAACCAAGCACCACGCAGCTCGGCGTACGTAACCAAGCAGCATGCAGCTCGGCGTACCTAACCAAGCACGACGCAGCTCGGCGTACCTAACCAAGCACCACACAAGTCTTTCTGCACATCTTGACAATATTACTGTGCTGAGAAATAAATTTTGCAACTTACTGAAATGTCCAATTCTACCAGCAGAGTGGTTTTTATGGCATCATTCGTAGTAAGTTGAACTGCCTTTGAAATTGGAACTTGAAAAATTGGATCTGCTGAAGTCACAGATGCTTGGCTTTCCTCCTTTAGAAACAAATGGGACAAAATGTAAGTGCAATTTTCAATTATACCTTTCTTTCACTTAGTGACTATGCAGGATCCATAGGGACTTGCAAAACTTCCTGGCTACTTAGTATTCATTTCCAAGGTAAATGAGTGCAGACATATGGAGCTAGCTTTTCAGAAGAGAAGCTCGATTCTATTTCAAACTCTCTATCTATTAGACATTAGAATTTCTGAAATACACATAGAAAATACAAAATACTGGCATTTTCACATAAAGACCTAGTAGTTTTCCTAATAAACTATGTAAAGGGAAACAGTATGTATGCAAATGTTTCAGGAGAGGAGATCTTAAAGGATGTGAAAGATGTTTAAGAATGCAACGTGTGTGTGTGTGTGTGTAGATGGTCACAGGAACCTCCTAGTGTGGGGTAATGCTGTTCATATGGCTGCTGAAATATGGCTTGTGAAATATGGCTAGTGTCACTAAGAAACAGAATTAATTTTAACAAATGTTCATTAATTTAAATTTAAGTAGCTATATGTGGCTAGCAGCTCTTGTACCAGACATAGTAGGTCTTGGAAAACTGCAAAAAATCCCAATTCTTTATAATACTCCCTACTCCTTTTCTATATTCCTAAGTTTAAAAACAAAATATTTTAACCGTACTAGTCAATTAATCATGGATAAGTGGCTATATGGGAAAGCTGCGATGAAGGTCCGTTCTGGGTGTCTGGAGTGTGGGGGTACTGAGATGTACCCCTAAGAAGACTGCCTTCTGCAAAGGCTATGGCAGTGCTGACAATGACTATCTCTGCCACTTGCAAGAACCACTTCAGCATTCTCAGGTCACACCTTGCCCCTGCCCACACCTCCTTTCAGAGGCAGCCCACATCCAGTGTCTAATCAATGACTACAAAGGTCCAGCCTCTTTGTTCCAACTCAGGACAACTCTGAAGACCCACCAGCTCCAGAGAACCCTATGGGATTGGCTGAGGCCTTTGCAGAGACTGCACAGCAGCTCAGCTTCTTTCTGTGCCCAATCCTGCTTCCATCCCTCCATGCCCAAAGATGATGCTGTCAAGAGGATGCCCTAAAAACATCTCATTTTTTGACTCCTGGAACCAGCCTGTGACAGTCAGTGCCAGGGTAGCCTACGAAAGATGCTAAAATGGAGTCTGGAGCTGGATCATCTACCTGGTTGACAATGAGAACACCACACTAGTGAGAGAGCAGACAGACGGCACCGGCACACAGCAACAATGCAACCGTAAGTAGCAGGGAGCGCCAGTGGAAGCAAATGCATTACCTTGCAAGATCCATCAGGTGCTTGAGAACTATGGAGAAATAGTAGAAGAGAAGACTGGTGGGACTTGGGGGGCTACTGCTAAACTTCACTCACACTTGAAAAAAATGCAAAAAGCTTAAATGATGAACCAACAATTAAGAACTAAGTATAAAAGCCAGGGGACATCCACAGGAGCTTAGAAAGACACAGTCATTTCATACAGCTCATGACAGCAAAGGCAGAGAAAGCCAAGGACTAACTGGGAAAAAAAATCTTGAATACCCAGATTCCCTTTAAAATCTTGACTACCCGGAATCCCTTAAAAATCTTGACTACAAAGAATCCCTTAAAAATCTTGACTACCCAGATTCCCTGAAAAATCTTACTATCCAGATTCCCCTGAACTCTTTGAGCCTGCAGATGTGGCCACTCCTTCCCACGAAGAGTAAGAACTCCCTTCTCACATCTGGATGGTGTAGGGACCTCTGCCCACAACATATGCCTGTGCCCCCACTACCACACTCCATCCCCTCTCCTGGTTGCTAGACCAATAACTGGGGTTGTTGTGACACACTCAGCCACTAAAGCACTGGGCCAGTTAAGGAAGGTAAGGGACTAACCCCTAAGAAAGTATAGGACAGAGCACTATGCCCCCACAGGAGCCAGGAAAGTATGCACACGACAGACAGCTGAGGTCCTAAATTGAGGAGGGCAGAACACAGATGCAAAAAATGAGCAGCTCTAAAAGGCACTGGATCAATCCTTACAATGAAAAGAAATCAAGGAGACATGTAAAGGGAGCTGTAGGCAGCTGCTCCAATAAAAACGACCCTTTGCCCTGTTTCCAGACCAGCAACCCACTGACTGTAGGAGAGAAGAGGTCCCTAGGAGGAGGGACTGTGCGATACTATAGAAACTGTACTTGGCAATGGCTTCTGCAGTCCTTTTCCCAAAGGGGAAATGTACACTGGGCTAAGGGGAATATGCAGGCATTCCAGGGTCTGTGAAGAGGGGGTTCAAATGAATGTTGTTACCCAGGGACTCAAAGCGTCAGCACAGCTCTTCTATGACAGCAAGGCACATGGGGGGCAGGCGGTAAATGGAGTCCTGGCCCAGGACCCCCAGTGGCCACTCAGCAGCTGGCACAGGGCAACACTGAATTCTTGGCCTCTGACATAAGATCTATCATCATGGGGAAGGCCAAGAAGAAGTCTCTGAATTTGACGCCATCCTCCTCCCTAAACACCGAGATAGAACAAGGGAAACAAAAGAGCATCCTGAGAGAAATGACATCCTTAAAAAGCTGATGGACACAGGGTATGGTCTCTCCTAGCTCCATTTAATTCACCAGTGTGACCACTGCAAAAACCACACAAATCCTGGGGGATGACACTGAACTACTGGAAACTCAAACAAGTAACGGGTCCACTGTAGCCTCTCTGCAAGCTGGTTTTCCTTGACAGAGTACACTAGCATGGCCTCAGGTACAGGGGCAATGATTTAGTCAAAGTGCTCCTTCCAAACCCTATCACTAAAGAGGATCAGAAACAGTTCACTTTGAGTTGAAACAATGTATACATTTTACAATTACGCCCCAGGGCTCTCATAAGTCTGCCTGCTGTTATGAGTCTGAATAAATGTGGAACACCTGCAAAGCACCACACTAACCAGCTTACTCTATCAGGGGCATTGTGCTATCAGACTGAATGAGCAACGAGAAGTGGTCAGAATACTAGAATCCTTAGTAAGACCCATGCCCTATGCAATTTAAGGGCCTGCAGTGTCAGCACAATTTTTAGGGTTCTAACAGTTTGGTGCATGTCAGGACATCCCCTCCCAAGTAAAGGCCACACTAGTGCACCTTGTACCTCACTTCTCCTAGAGAGAAACAGAACCACTGCTAAGAGTCTTTAGGATCTGCGGATAGCACATCCCATACCTGAGAGGACTGAGACCCAAATACCAGGTGACAGAAAAGGTCACCAGCTTTGCGTGGGGCCCAGAGCAGGAGAGGGCTCTACAGCAGGTCCAAGTGACGGTGCTTGTTAACAGGTCCTGCCGCTCTACCACACAACCCAGAAGACCCTCTGATTATAAGAGGTAATACTTCCGCATGGGAGAAAGGTACCATATAGGGCTGACTGAGGCCTCTGTTGAGACTGCATCGCAGCTCAGCTCCTCACTGTGCCAAATCCTGCTTCCAACCCCTCTGTGCCTCAAGGCAATGGTCCCAAGAGGATGCCTACAAAACATTCTTTTTTTTCCCAAGTCTTTACTCTCTCAGTATATTATTTCATATTTATATTGTCTCCCTTCAATACTTGAGATTTGTTATGTTAAATCTTTTAACTACATTATTAACAACTCAAGTCTATTTAATGACACTTTCTATTAAGAAAAAACCTAGAAACCATTTTTGTTTTTGAGACGGAGTCTCACCCCGTCGCCCAGGCTAGAGTGTGGTAGTGTGATCTCAGCTCACTGCAACCTCCGCCTCCTGGAAAAAACCCACAAACTCTTAACAGATCTTCCTCCTAACTTAAAAAAAAAGGCATACATTGTGTCTGTTCCCAAACCAGACTGAGATACACTTACTGCAATTACCTCACTAAACAATTCACAAAATAATGAAGTACAAGTGCAAAAACAATAGCCCATAGTTGTTTATACACAAAATCATACTTGTATGAAAGTTTTAGAAAGACACTATAAAAGATGCTAAAAAAAAATGCTATCATACGAGGTGTCTACAAATAGTGCTAATATACAAGACAGATGCTGCATCCAGATTATTTCTTAAATGTCTACATCTGTCTTCATTAAAAAACGAGAACAAGAAACTAAAACTGGTAATAACTGCAGTAAGGCTGTGGTTTTTGTAAGAAAAGTCCATGTGGAACTCCAAACAGCCACTCAACAGAAAGAGGACTTAGCTCTGGAAACTTATTTTAAGCAGGTTAGAAAAAACTTCAGGGTACCATACACTGACTATGGCGAGAAATTAGCTATTATGCAACGTGATACTCAACTAACTGCCCATACAACTTACCTCTGTTTGACTCATCTAAAATGAGAAACCAAGTTGTTAGTTCTCCAAAATAATGACGAAACTGAGTTCTTAACTATTTACTTCTTTAAATATAGAAGTAATAATACAAGACCTTTTGTAATACCTGGGTGGGAAAACTTTTACTGGAAGGGGCCAAATGCTTTAGGCTTTGCAGGCCCCTGTGGTAACCACTAACTCTGCCATTGTAGCTCAGAAGCTGTCACAGACACTACCTAAATGCATAGGCATGGCTGTGTTCCAGTAAAATCTACTTACAAAAGAAACATGCTGGGCCACATTTGGCCAGTAAGCCATAGTTTGTTGACCTCTCTTCTAATGTAATAATTTAAAAGCCCAAAGCAAACATCCATGATTAAAAAGCATCCATAGCATAAAGAAAAACTTGCTTACCTGGCCAAGAGACTCCTGCAGATGTACCTGCAAATATTCTGGGGGTAAAGCAGGAACATTCAGAGAGGCTTGCGAGAGTGGGGGTACTGAACGGGTAAGTGAGGACTCAAAGTCTTCAATTAAAACATTGGATTGGTTGCTGTTCACTGCATTTTGCTTCAAAACCTCAGAATCCTTTCCTCCTGAATCATCGAATCTCAGAAGCTCGACTTGTGATTCAATGTGTAGCAACTCTGACTTCACAAGGTCTGTCCTCGAGGACGCAGGTGATGCCACCGGGGGTGTGCCACTTATCTCCTCTTGTCCTCTGCTTGACCTAAAATGCTCTCTGAGGGCCGGCCAGAGTCCAGCAATCCATGGCTCAACCACAAGTTCTAAACTGGACAGTAAAAACAAAGGAAAAACAAAACAAATGCCTAAGTTCTCCATCTGAATGCAGAACAGGATAATGACAGTCTGTCCATGTGGCAAAGTACGCACTTGTTAGAAACACTATGAAGACCATTCGGAGTACAAAAAATGCTTCACGATTAAGTTTTAAAGCAGGATATATTATGTGTTCATTAGCACTGCAGCTAAAAACATGAATATGTATAAAGGTAAAAGAAATGAAGAGGGATAGGAAGATATTCTAGTAATAGGAATGATAGGAATAGAATTCCTCTTAATGTCCCAGAATTGGTAAACTTTATTTTAAGAAGATATAATTTTAAATAGGCAACAGAACTTAACCAAAATTCAAGCCCACCATAATGCTGCAAATGCTCATTCCATCAATCAAATGCACCTTTTCTTCTTCTGCCTAGCCAATTTACTGATCTTTTTCCTACAGATTAAAATATCACCAAGATATCGTGACAGATTAATGCCAAGTCCTTAGACTAAATAAATAAAGCCTTTCCTTAGACTAAATAAATAAAGCCTTTCTCTCAGTCCTGAACTATTTTATTTATTTATTTATTTTTATTTTAGTAAAATTCCCAGGGAAGCTGACAACAGGAGAAAAAAAAAAGCAACCATCCTTTGGGAAAGCTGAATTCATCATAGATTGTTTTAAATGTGGCAGTCCACCTACTATTAACAAATGATGGTAACAACAGCCATTCCCTGAATAGAGAAGTAGAGTCAGTGGATAAGACCGTGTCAGGGCTGTGGAAATAACACCACTTTCAATCACAACTCAAACGAGGTTCGATTAAATTCTAATTCCTAAAGCGAAATGAATATTAAGAGGATGCACATTTCAGGCCTGTGTCTCATCATGACTCAGGCTGTCATTTCACTGTGCTCGGTAAGTGCTCATGTAGTACACTGCTCAAAATGTGGTTATACATTAGATCTGCCCTGAGGAGCCTTTGTGAAAACAAGTTTATAAAATTACAGGTTCAATAATAACAGCTACATTTAAAATATCACTTTCATAACTCAGAAATATTAAGGTGATAATATGCATAACCATGAAGAGAACTAACGTTCACTAAGTGTTTACTACATGATGACAGGCACTCTTCTAAGAGGACAACATGTATTAATCCGTTTGATTCTACCACAAAGCTTACACAGTAAATAGCTTACTGTTATCTACTGCATAGAGGGAAAAACCAAGGAACAAAAAGTTTAAGTAATTTGACCAAGTTCTCAGTCGGGAAGTGGGGGATCAAGGATTTGAACCCAGGTATTGGACTCAAGTGTGCATTCGTAACCCCATTTATTGTGGTGGTATGTACATCAAGCAAGAATGTCTTGAAAATATCTTTGTTGGCCAGGCGCGGTGGCTCAAGCCTGTAATCCCAGCACTTTGGGAGGCCGAGACGGGCGGATCACAAGGTCAGGAGATCGAGACCATCCTGGCTAACACAGTGAAACCCCGTCTCTACTAAAAATACAAAAACTAGCCGGGCGAGGTGGCGGGCGCCTGTAGTCCCAGCTACTCCGGAGGCTGAGGCAGGAGAATGGCGTAAACCCGGGAGGCGGAGCTTGCAGTGAGCTGAGATCCGGCCACTGCACTCCAGCCCGGGTGACAGAGCAAGACTCCGCCTCAAAAAAAAAGAAAATATCTTTGTTTCAGAAAAAGGAAAAATTGAAGTAAGGTAGTTAGGTTGAAAAATCTAAGCAGTGTAGTCTACTGAAATATACAGTCAAGCATTTTAATACTTACACCAATAAATCAACAGAGAAAATGAAAGCCTTTGAAGAGAAGTGAAATATAGATGAGTGATGGGCCTAATGGTAATGGATGACACAAGTGTTACATTAACAGTTAAACACAGCCCATACAAGACTGAGCATTTAATGTCAATGAACTTCTGGCAAAAGACAAACACTCAACATAAAGGTACAGAGCTAAAAGTGAATTCGCAAAGAAATGTCACAAAGCTTTGTCACAATCAGGAACAATATGTGTACTGGGGATGTGGAAAAAACCCACAGCATCACAGCTGAAGGGAGAGATGGAAGAAGTGGGCACGAGGGTGAGTTCAGCAGAAATACAGTATGCCGAAAAGCAAGACATCTGCTGAATTTGTCATTTTCTCATAAACAGATTATTCAGTAACATAGTGAGAGAAAATTAAATTAGCCGACCGAGCACGGTGGCTCAAGCCTGTAATCCCAGCACTTTGGGAGGCCGAGACGGGCAGATCACGAGGTCAGGAGATCGAGACCATCCTGGCTCACACAGTGAAACCCCATCTCTACTAAAAACTACAAAAAACTAGCTGGGCGAGGTGGCAGCGCCTGTAGTCCCAGCTACCCGGGAGGCTGAGGCAGGAGAATGGCATGAACCCGGGAGGCGGAGCTTGCAGTGAGCTGAGATCCAGCCACAGCACTCCAGCCTGGGTGACAGAGTGAGACTCTATCTCAAAAAAAAAAAAAAGAAAAGAAAATTAAATTAATACATGGACGTAGTAGAAAAAAATCAAGGGTGTGTGCTATTATCTGGCTAAAATAGTTAAAGGCTAAGTAAGTTATAGGACAGTATCTGTAAGACCACTGAATAAACACATCAGGATGATTTGGAAGGTGCCACACTGGGTGAAATACTGACTTGTAAAAACAAGAATAAAAGTAATGAAAAGATAAAGTATGTGTCTGTAAACGTTTGATTGGCATGGTGGCAAATGGCCATTCAGAGGGTAAGAGCACGCCAAGCAATGCAGCCTACAGTGAAGGCCCACAGACCCATGTTCTCTAACGGCAAAGTGTGGCTCCCCAGGCTCCCTCGATGTAACGAGCCCGATCCAAAGGCTCCATGTGCACGGCAAGGAGAAGGGCATGCACGATTCAAGTTGCTAAAGAACAGGCTGATTTCTGCAAATACCTATACTGTTTAAAGATATCTGTACTGGGGTACCTTTTCTAACTCTTGCCATTAGCATACACTGAGAAGGATGAGACAGACACCAAAGAAAATCAGCAAAACAGGTAAATCAAGCTCTGGCTGACCCTCTTGGGTCCCAAAGCTATAAAAGCTAACGAAAGTAAAACATGAGGAAAAGTTCAGTGTTAAATGAAAAGCTAACACGTTTTATAAGTGAACTTTCATCACGTACAGAGGGCTTATTGGAATAAACAGAGAACACTGCCCTTACCCTACACAGTCATCTGCATGTCCGGTGTCATAGAAATGCCGGGCTCCAAGCTCTTGAAGTCGTTTATCAATTATTTTCCCCCCATTGCAAAAGTAGGTGTATTCTGAATCACCGAGACCTAAAGAGCCCGAATACATAATTAATGCACAATAAGGTTTAAATTTAAGGACATAAAGAATAGGTAAATAAAATATCTAAAATAATACTATTCCATGCTCTTCTGAATGGATTAATAATGCACAGCCTCACATCTTATTCTCCTTGAGTAATACTATGCATGCAGGCAGTTTTCTTCTATTTTACAATATAAAAAGTACCAGATATAATGAAACAAAATATTTATCGGCCACTGGTGAAAGAAAAGACTTCACATTTTCATCTCCTTGACTATGTGTAAAAATACAGAAATCTTAAAACAAGGATCAGATGGGTTGCAAAACCACAATATCTGTTATCTGTACATTTTTTCTGATACTGAGCAGGGGTCAGCCAACCATAGCTTCTGGGCCGAATACCACCCGCCGCCTTTCTTTGTAAATAAAGTTTTATTAGAAGACAGTCAAGTCCATCTGTGTACATATTATTTATAACAGCAAGAGTTGAGTAGGCCTGCAAAGCCTAAAATACTTACTATCTGGCCCTTTATAGACAGAGTTTGCTGACTCCTGATAATAGAAAGGTACACCTGCCGTATAAATAACCACAATAACGATGTGGTATAAATGTTTCTGTGTTGGGGAAATTAAGAATCGCTTCTATGTCTCACGGTAAAAAAAAAAAAAAAAAAAGAGCTTCAATTCCTCAGCTGAGTAGTCATCTCCATGTTCTTTCTCTACAAAAGGGTGAGAAATCAGTGGTTCCACGCTCGGGCCTAACATTGACTAGAACAATGGGATCGGCTTCTGCTCCTGTCTTTTCTGGATTTTTAAACAAGTGCGTGTTCTCTCTCTGAAAATACAGAAAGTATAAAAACTTGAGGTAAAAAAAAAAATCATAAATACTGTGAAATACTC
The DNA here is from genome assembly GCF_007565055.1 of Rhinopithecus roxellana. Lineage (NCBI taxonomy): Eukaryota > Metazoa > Chordata > Mammalia > Primates > Cercopithecidae > Rhinopithecus > Rhinopithecus roxellana. Next base: position 22,278,710 of record NC_044551.1, on the reverse strand, counting down.
TCTTGAACATGTTATATATGACAGATCATTGCCAGGGTTACAATCTCAAATTTCTAATCCGTTATTTATTATACTCAACCCATCCTTTCCAGATACCCTCTCCAAAAAATAATCCTCAAAAAAAAACCAATATAGGTCACAAGTCAGGAATATGGACCCTCAATTCCCCTCTGGTATCATATATGAGGTGATCTGGTCCTTCTGATCCTTTTTAACATTTTAAAACTATGGTTCACAGAGTCCTAGGTCAGTTTTTCTTAACCTGGGATACACGTTAGAATCACCTGGAAGCTTTTAAAAATAACGATGCTAGGGCCCTACCTTGGAATAATTACATCAGAATCACTGGAGGTGGGCCTAAGTCATAGAATTTAATAAAAACTCCCCTAGCGAGTCCTGATGTGTAGCTGGGGCATGAAAATCATTTATTCTAGGAGAACTGTTCCCAGAGAAGTTATCAAAATCACTGGGAGTGTTTTGTTTTGCTTTGCTTTTCTAAACAGAGGAATGGCCTGAGAAGTTGCTTGTTCAGGGACTGTTTCAGTAGGTTTAGGATGAGGCCCAGCCGCTGCTATTCTGCAAATGTGTCATGGCTGCATCTGAGGTGCACCCTTAATTAAAATGCTACTCAAGAGGTTCTGCAGAGGTGTGGCTCTGGGTTAAGTCTGGGGAAGATTTAGAAAAGTAGCACATTACATACATTTATATATACATACATATAATATTTACATAAAAAAGACAAAACCTCTATGATCACACTTCATAGTTCTGAAAGATAACTCAGATACCAGAGATAACAACAGTATACTATAGTAAGATCAGAAGAGAGAGTCCATTACCCAGTAACCCATACCGCAGGTGAGCAAAGAAATCAACCGGCAGTGTCTGGTTCTGTATTTCCTTAACAAACTTGCGGGCTGTGTCGGGTGGGTCTCCGGTGCCCGTGGTAGAAACCACAACAACAAGAGGAGCTGTTTCGGTTTTTAGATCATACTACAAAACAAGGACATCAAGTCAGGGACTTAACACTGCATGCATTTTTTATTTAACACAGCAGCAAAGCAATCAGCTTAGTTTCCTGTCTTGTATTTCAATTTTCCTCCTTGCCAGGTTTTTTGAGATGACCAGTACAGTGACTACGTGCTCTCAGCTTAATCAAGTTGCCTAATGCAGGATGTCATTCAAGGAAACCACATGTCTGTTTCGTTGATGCTCATCAAGAGGTTGGGGGATTAACATGTCTTTCTCTTCACGTGGTGTACGTACGAGAGGCAGGGACCAGAAAGGCACAGACAGGACCCATCCCAGGTTTCCATCTAGTCTGGTCCTTCATTTTTAGAAAAATCAGAGGAAATAGGATATAGTCAACTCTTTGCCACCGAGTCATGGGCCAAACATTAACATGAGCTCTAATCTGCAAGGCAAATCAGCACTGCTAAGAGCCAAAACGAGGCACCGTGATGAGCTGCCAAGGAGGAACAGCAGCTAACTGGGTGGAAACGTCTTTTCATAAGAAAGTAAAAAAAAAAGCAAGGAAAGAGGTGTTAAAATGGGGATGGGGAGACTCAGAAATAGAGAGAACTGATACATAAACACTCAGGATTAGAATGGCAAGACAAGGAAGCAACAAGTAGAATACTGTGGTAAAGAAAGACAGCAATAAAAACAGCACAGCTCTGAAATCTTCAGCAAAATATAAAACCAGCCATGTGTACTGCATGTGACACTAAGGCAGAGGGACAACAGGGCATTTTAAAACTGGGAAATTAAAAGTGTTACCCCTTCTAAATCAGGGAGCTGGCTATCAAGAACCGCTCCTCATTCCCTCAGGTTTCCCGAGAGCTGAGAATATCATTAGCTATAAGCTGAGCTATAAACTGTTACAAATCAAGTTTATTCTTATACTCACGTAAGTTTAAATATTTCAAATAGAGCATTTCACTGTCTTAGCTCTGAGAATATCATTAGCTATAAGCTGAGCTATAAACTCTTACAAATCAAGTTTCTTCTCATTCTCGTGTAAATTTAAATATTTCAAATAGAGCGCTTCTTTGTCTTACTTATAAGGACTCCACAAGCTCTACTGCCCATGAACACCATCTAATTTGGCTCCAAATAATTCACCTTATTTTTCATGCTGATAAAAGAGGTAATGACTTGAGCTAACTTTTTACCAAGGCATTTAATGCTTCCAAAACTCTATATAAGTTGTGTGTTAAACTCTGCATACAAAGTTGTATAAGTAAAGTCATCTTGAAAAGGACTATGTGAACTAGGAAGGAGATTAGATTATGAACAGCTAGAGGAAACCATCAGCCAGGGAGGACAAACAGCATGACTAACTTGGTGTTTAAAAAAAAAAAAAAAAATTCACCATTCATCTGACTGTCAAAACACCTGCTGATCACCTTACTGAGGTCAACCACAAGGGGCCAAATCAGGACTAGTTTTATGATACTGATGGCTTTGGCTTTGTCCAAAGTAACAGATTCAGGTATTTCATCATGTGGCACTGCAATGTGAACTGAAGTTATTGCAGAATGACAAAGTCTGCGGACTGGCGGTCTTCTCCAAGAAGCTCCCTTTTCTCTGGTGTCCAGAGTCACCATGGCAGGGTTGCATAAAGGAACTACGTGAGTCTCCTTCCATGAGCTGGGTTTATAATTGACTTGAGCTGCACACAGTCTAGTGTTCTGAACTAGAGTCTCAGGAAAGGTCAGAGGGGGGTGTGCACTTGAGTGAGAGAGCACTGGCAGGGCAGTCTCTGAAGAGTTGAAGTGACCTTTAACCGCTTAGTGGCTGGCAAATCACCTTGTGGTATAAAGCCCCTGCCAACTGCTATCACCTGAATTGTCTGAAATAGTATAATCTGGAGGCAGCAAACTAAATAAAAGAACACAAGATTGTAAAGTTGCAAATACCCTAAGGTAGTAACTTCTGCAGAGACTGAACGTAAACAACTAGTCCCTGACGAAGCAGCGAGTGTTTTCCAGATCCTTACACTACTACTTTAAATTCTATTTCACAAAAGAATCTAAGCAGTCCTTGATCAGGAGGAACTCTGACACGAATGGCAAGGCCTTTCTTTTGGGGAAAAAAATGGGGCACTGAGATTCAACAGACGGAAAGCACACCTGAGCAGGCAAACACACATCTAGCTTGTCTCACAGCCACCCTGTGAAATAGACACAGCATATGCTACTTCTGTCATTTACAGTTAAGGAGTTGTTACTTGTTTCCATTTTTGAGACCATTTAGTCCAATTCAACTGCACACTTCTGTATTAAAAAAAAAATGCTGGTGATATCTTACCATACCACTGAACAAATACATTTCTGTTAAAAAACAAGGACTATCTGGTGGTATTTAGTGTCCTTTATTTTTTCATAAACATCACTTCCCAACCAAAATTCTTCAAAGCACAAAACAGTAAAAATCCATTGTAACAGCTCTAACCTTACTGGATTCACTAATACAGTGCAGATCTGCAGAAAATCCATGGACCACAGCTTTCTCACATATTTCTTCTGCGATGGCCTTTGCCTGTCCCTGCTGTGTAGCATATAGTAACAGAAACCTCCTCATCACTTCAAGACATGTAACAGTAAAACTGAAAAATGGGGGAAAAAAGAGAGATCTTGTTTTTAATGAAATAGTAACAACCTAAAGGTATTGATTCTCCCTCAATCTTTAAGAAACAATGCAACAACACCCAAACGTAATATGAAATAGCCTTTTCTAAATTTGTTTTTAGCACTAATCTTAAACGAACTTAAGAATTCATCAAATTAAGAAGAGTGTAGGAATGAAACTCTAATTCCATGGCTCAGAAATCAGATTATCGGCTCGGAACTACTTGGGCTTGAATCTGTGGTTCCTAAGTGCAATCCCGTAGGCAATCTCCCCAAATGACCTGTACCACAGCTCCTTTATCCTAAAAATGAGACTATTAACCACCTACCTGGAAAAGGATGTGGCACAAGAAAAGAACCTGAACAAACCTGAGGCACAGTATCATTCCCAACAGTCTTAAATATCTTTTGGTGTCCTCTTTTTTAAAAAATAAAGAAGCAAAAATTATATTAAAATGATAGGATTCTTGGTTCCTACTTGATCCTAATGCTAAACAAACTAATCATAGTACTAAAGGTAACTGAAGCACATCAGTTACCTTTTTTGTATTTAATGGAAATCAAAAATATGTGAGTATATGGGCATATTACATATAGGTGCATATAAAGAAAAAATATTTCCAATCCACTTAACACATTTTACTAACACATGTTTTTCCTGAAGAGATAAGCAGTAGTAAAACAAACGGCACTCACAGATTTTTTTTCCATACTCATCTAATGGCTAAAACTGGTGGGCTGTCAATTTGTGGAGACAGATTTAAACTGAAACCCAAACCAAAATACTGGCTTTTGGCGAATGAACCGCCCAGAACGGCACCTGGCACAAAACAGGTACTCGACAAGTTATCTGAAAAAGTAAATGAACAATACGAAAACACTACACATTTACAGCTCACAGAAAACGGTGGAAACGATGATGAAAATCTTACTACAGCTAAAATTTCTATCACTTCCCATTAAACACACACATTCTGAGGACTCCCCAGGATCAATCAACCCCTCAGCCCTGCTACTGCCCCACAACCCAGCACCACGTTCCCACGACTCTCAAAGGAGGCCCGGGCCCCAGCAGCCCCAGGGGCGGCGCGGAGGCGGTGGGCAGAGCTCACTGCCGCGTCCCGCCAGGTGGGCGCTCGGAAAATCCCCGGTTCCCCGGAGCGCGCCGCCCCAACCTGACACGTTACCCCGTTCCCCGCGTGCGGTTTCCCTAGTCCTAGAAAGTGCCTAGAACCAAAGGCAGAACAGGCGCAGAGGCCCCACACCCCCCAGGAGCCCCCCGCGCAGAGATCGACGCCGAGCTCCGGGACGCGCTTCCGGGGAAACCAAGGCCAAGACCAAGCCCGAGCCCGAAGCCAAGACTGAGGCCGAGCCCGCCCCCGCGGCGACCCCCGGAGCTCGAGGGGCGTGGGAACCATGGGCGCAAGCCGGCTGCCTCCCCCCGCCCCCGGCCCCGGGCCGCCTCTCCCTCGGGATTAGTGCGGGGCTAGCGGCCGGAATCCAGACACCGTAGCCACCAGCGCGCTTACCTGCGCCGCGCCAGCCGAGGACACACCTGCACAGCGCGCCTTCCACCAACGCTGCACCCGTGCGCACTGCCGTAGTGCCCATGCTCGGTACCTAGGACCAATAGGAAGTTCCGAAGGGGACCTGGGCCAATCACATTGCGCGGCTGTGAGTCGTGCTCCCGCCCCGCCCCGCCCCGCGTTTACTACGGAGGCCCACGACGCCCAGGCGCTTCCGCGGCCACCCGGAGTGATTGGCGGGCAGAGGTCGGTAGGTGTCCACGCGGGCTCTCCGGGTGGGTGTCACAGACCTTATCGGCTTTCCTCTCAAGCTGCGCCGCCCTGCCCGTGTCTCAGCGCAGGTCCCTGGGGCGCCGAGTTTGGGGGTGCTCGGCCCGCGGGTCCCTTTCATTCCTGGGAAGACGCGCCCAGGGGCATCACGCCTGTCTGTCCTGCACACTCCTGTTCCTAAATGCCCCCGCGGCGTATTTAGATCTGGACTGGCCGCCACACCTTCTCCCTTCATTGATCTATGTTGTGCTTTTTCTTTTCCTACCTTGTTTCCATTGCCGAAGTAGACCCTTTCCTTCAACCCTATCTCCTGACACCGAGGGGAAACCAACAGCTTAGGGCCTTTCCAGCGCGTTTTTACCCTTGCCTTGCTCTAACCTCGCGTAATTTCATCCACTTTACCTCTTGTTTGATTTCTATTCAAATGCAATTTCTTCCTTCAACCAACATTTAAGGGCTACCCTTAAGAGCTACATTGCCTGAGTTTGAACCCTAGCTCTGCCACTTAACCACCTGCATAAACTGGGCAAAGTAACTTTGTTCTTCAACTTCTACCTCATGTAAAATGATGGTAAAGGTACTTAATCTGTGTAAGTTAATAAAAGTGTTTAGCAAGTAGTAGCGATTGTTATTGTTGGATGTCAGCCACTTTTCTAACTCTAGGATGCAGAGACCTTGCTCCTCTGGTGTTTATATGTTATCCATCCTTTTTTTTTTTTCCTGGTACTCGTTTGTAGTTTCAACATTGATGTTGGGTCAATCATGTTCTCAATGTGTTTAACCTTGTCTTTTTAAATGTTTTAATTTAGTTATCAAATTGAGAATCTGATGGCATGGCATTAATCACCTTGAGGAAGAACCTTTATCGTTTACCTGATTTTCGGATGCATGGAGCTCTGGCCGCTTTGAAAAATCAACCTCTAAATCATGTTCACAAGGTAGTGAAGGAGCGTCTGTGCCCCTGGTTCTGTTCACGACAATCTGAGCCTTTCAGGATCAGGTTCCATCATGCCCATTGTAAAAAGTTTAATTCGAAAAATGGAAATGACCTTCATCCACTCAGTGGGCCAGTGTTCTCTCAAGTATCTGACTGGGTCAGGCTTGAACAAAATGTTAAAAATGGGGAGAGTCAGACGTTTTACAAGAGACTGAGCAACTTGACTTCATCAGAAGAAGTGCTAAGTTTTATAAGCACGATGGAAACCCTGCCTGACACTATGGCAGCAGGAGCTTTACAACGAATTTGTGAAGTGGAAAAAAAGGATGGTGATCAAGGGTTGCCAAAAGAAATACTGGAGAATAGCATCTTTCAAGCTTTATGCTTTCAGTTGGAAAAGGAGCCCTCACAGCTGTCAAACACTAGTTTGGTGACTGCTTTGCAAGCTCTGATTCTGTTGCATGTGGATCCTCAAAGTAGCCTGTTACTGAACCTGGTGGCAGAATGCCAAAATCGTCTCAAAAAAGGTGGCCTGGAAGTTCGCAATCTTTGTATTCTTGGGGAGAGTCTGATTAGACTGCACAGTTCAGGTTGTGTGACACTAGAACTGATTATAAATCAACTGCAAGGTGAAAAATTGGAAACATTTACCCCAGAGGATATTGTGGCCCTTTATAGAATCTTGCAGGCATGTGCTGAAAAAGTGCATGAACACCAAACATTTTTAAATAAGATAAACAACTTTTCCCTTTCAATAGTTTCCAACCTGAGTCCTAAATTGATTAGCCAAATGCTCACTGCCCTGGTGGTTCTTGATCAAAGTCAAGCATTTCCTCTGATTATAAAATTGGGCAGATATGTCGTGAGGCATGTCCCACATTTCACTAACGAGGAGCTTAGGAGAGTCTTGGAGGCATTCATATATTTTGGGTACCATGACAGATTTTTTACAAAAGCCCTAGAGTATCGTGTAGCTGCGGCGTGCCTCACGTTGAATCCTGAAGTTGTCTGCAGAGTCATGGAGTACTGCAGTAGAAAACAGATTCTTTCAAAACCCATCCTCAATGCAGTGGCAGAAACTTTTGTTTGCCAATCAGAAAAATTTTCACCGAGTCAGATTTCTGCATTAATGGAACCATTTGGGAAACTCCATTATTTGCCACCAAATGCCTCTGCTTTATTTAGAACGCTGGAAAATGTGCTATTCACTCATTTCAATCATTTTCCACCTGAAACATTATTGAAACTTCTTCATTCATGTTCACTTAATGAATGCCATCCAGTCAACTTTATGGCAAAAATATTCAACCCTTTTTTCCTTCAACAGCTGCAAGGTGAGTTGGTTATAAATTCTGACAGTTGGAAAAAGTTAACCTTTGAATTGGCAGTGGTTTCAAGTCACATATAAAGGCAGTGTGTTGCCTTTAGTTTTTCTTCCATAGTGATCTGAAGATGAGACCTGAAGTTGACAGATACTGGCATAAACACAGAGTTAAAGCATGCTAGGAAATTGTATAAAGGGAGGAAAGCTGTCTCAGATAAACTGACTTTTGCCTTATCTGAGAAACTGCAGCATTCTAAGGAGATACGGTGATGGTAGTGGAAATAGCCACATTAACATGTTGGAACTTTTGATGAGTGAGCAACTGTATCTGTTTTTTTTTTTTTTTTTTGAGAGGATGGCATTGTTCATCTCGATTCAAGGCCACCCACATATTTCCGGAACTCCATAGTTAAAGGAAATTTCCACTAATTCTGTGAACATATTTTCTTTCTTTTAATTGTACTCAGTAGCTAGGAGCTTGGGTTCTTGGAAGCCAATTTCATTGGTGGCAAGAGAAGGGCAGAATTAATTCTAACAAGTTCATTTCATAGTGTCATTTAAAAGTACAATACTTCTGTCTGGAGTGTGTAAATTGATGTTGAATGTTCATGATGTTCTCTCATACATACCTCAATTCAGACATAACCGTGACCGGGATGCTTTCTGTTTTAGGTGAAGAATCGCATTTGGACAGATTGAGTCGGGCACGACTGACCCAACTTTTCTTAACCTCAGTCCTAGAATGCCCTTTCTATAAGGTAAAAGCATGAACTGTATGTGGCTGTATTTCCCTATGGGTAGCTTCCTATTAAGTTCCTTTGCTTTTGATCTGTCTCAATAACCTCCTGAAAAAGCAGAATTTCATTTACTTGGAGTTAGTTGCCACCAGATAGGCTTTTCTTTGATAAATTGACCCCATTTTCGTGTTCTTGCTCTTGAAGGAACAATTTCCTGCTGTGTAAGGTTTCTTAGGAGGTTTTATTAAGTGCTGCAGGCATGTGAGTTACAGTATTTCTCCATTCTCTCTGAAGGTTTTACAGGGTTTTACTACTAGGTTTACTACTAGGTTTCCCATAGCTGTTTGTTATCAAAGTGTGAATGTCTGGACTGCACAAATAAATTATTTGCAAGTACAGTACATTGTTAAGCCAAGCCAGAAATTTCACTTTTAGTTTGTTTACCTAGAGTTTAGTTTACCTAGAGTTTGCTCTTCCCATAAAGACCTATAAAGATTTATCCTATTATCTATCACATTCCTTATGTAGAATCAGAAATAGTGCACCAGACCATAATATTCTCTCTCTGCTTCTCTCTACTTGACTCTGAATCTTAGTTTAGAGTATCTGATTTTTGAAATAAGGTAATGAGAATGGAAAAATACCCCTTTTTTAAAACAGCTTAGATGGTACTAAGTTATATAAAGATAAGTAATAGTTAACCCCAATCTCTTACCATTTCTAAAGGAATAGTATTAAAAGCAGTTTCTGTGCCCAAATGTATACAGATACATAAACACTGTCTGTTTTTTTTTCTCTTTTCAAGGAATGAGACTGACTAATCAAAGTATACTTTGCTTTTATGCCCAGTATATCATGGCCATCCCTTGAGGCCAGTGCATACAGATCACATGCATTCTTTTTAGAAAGACATGATATTTCATGGTGTTTATTCTACTATTCTACTATCGATGCACTTGGAGGTTTTTTGCAACTTTTGTCTATCAAGAATGCTATAATAAACATTCTTGCAAATCCTGTCATACTAGAGCCTTTTTGGTTTTTTAAATATATAAACTAGATTCCTAAAAATGTGATCACTGGATTAATTTTTCATGGATAATGGCAGAATTTTTTTCCCTAATAGTTACAGATACCACATTTCCCCAGTAATGAATGAAGATGGCCGTGTCTCCTCCACTTCTGTTGCAGTGTGTTAGTAGTCTCTTTAATTTGTGTTACTCAGCTACATGAAAGAGGGCATCATATCATATATTTAAGTTGCATATTAATCAGCATTAATGAAGTTTAGCATATTTCCAAATATGTGTTGGCCATTTACATTTCTTTTGAATTGCTTTCTACACCTTAATTTATTTCTGTTGGGTGGTTTGTCTTTAAGGACTCATTGTAAAACAGATATTAACTATTGTGAATGTTGTACATATTTTCCCCTGATTTGTACTCTTTCATTACTTTTTAATATTACTTATGATGTATTTTTAAATGTTCTGCAGTCGAATCTGTCTTTTATGACTTCCAAGTTACCCGTCTAACTTAAGAGCATGAATATTTTACAACATTTTAAAAAATAATATCTTTTAAATTTTATTTAGATCTTTGATCTAAAAGCAAAATTGAATTTTTATTTATTTGTATATGTATTCTAATTAACAAGTAAAAGTTGTATATACTTATTGTGTTCGTGTTGTTTTGAAATATGTATACATTGTTAAATGGCTAAATCAAACCAGTTAACGTGCGTATTACCTCCATACCTATCATTTTATTTTGTGGTGAGAATATTTAAAATGTACTCTTGCCGGGCACAGTGTCTCGTGCCTGTAATCACAGCACTTTTGGAGGCTAAGGCGGTTGGATGACCTGAGGTCAGGAGTTCGAGACCAGCCCTTGCTAACATGGTGAAACCCTGTCTCTACTAAAAATATGGAAAATTAGCCAGGCATGGTGGCACACGACTATAGTCCCAGCTACTCTGGAGGCTGAGGCAGGAGAATTGCTGGAACCCGGGAGGCGGAGGTTGCAGTGAGCCGAGGTCGCGTCATTGTACTCCATCCTGGGCAATAAGAGTGAAACTCTGTCTCAAAAAAAAAAGAAAAAATAAAAAGTACTCTCAGCCATTTGCAAGCATACAATCATTCTTATTAACTATAGTCAGCATGTTGTACCACTTGGGATTTATTAGAGTGTGTAATGGATGACAGAAGTTTAGTTATTTTCCAAATAAATAACCATTTTTCCATCATCGTTTATTATATTGCTATCCTTTGCTTCCTAAATTGGAATGTCACTTATGTCACATTTTCCATTACAGACTGAGTATCCCTTATCCAAAATGCTCCGGACCAGAAGTGTCTCAGCTTTCAGATTGTTTCACATTTTAAAGTATCCTCATTATATTTACCAGTTCAGCATCCCTAATACAAAAATTTGAAATCCAGAATGCTTCATGAGCATTTTCTTTAAGCAGCCTGTGCTCAAAAGGTTTCAGATTTTGGAGCATTTTGGATTATGGATTTCCAGATGAGAGAAATTAAACCTGTGTTGAAAACTTTAGTTGTGTGTACTTAAGACCCTCGGGACAATTCTTAGTTCTAAAAATGTTTCTTGAGCTTTATTATGTTAGCATTATTATGTTTCTTCTCACTCCCTCCTCACTCTTTTTTACCTTCCTTCTTTACTTTTCTTTCTGTTTATGGTAACCAGTGACTACTGTAAAAACACATATAAAAGACATTCTGAACTATTAGACTTGTACTACAACAATAGAAGTTTGCATTGTCATTTTGAAAGAGATGCCTGTCCCAATTCCTGGAAAAGTATCATGCCTATAAAGTAGTGTTATATCAAACTTTTCTACCTAGGTAACCTTCAATTTATTCTCAGTTTTTATATCTTATTTTTCTTTCTCATGTTTGCACTTACGATTTTTTAGGGTCCAAAACTCCTTCGTAAATATCAAGTGAAGTCATTTGTTACCCCATGCTGTTCCCTGGAGACCCCTATGGATTCTCAGCTTTATAAATCTGTGAAGATTGGGCTGATTGACCTTTTAGGAGCAAGATTATATTTTGCTTCAAAAGTGTTGACACCCTATTATTATACAATAGGTAAGTAGTATAAGGAGTTTTGTTGTTTTAAACCTAAGTATCCTGTTCGATTTTGGAGATATACGGGACTTAGAAGTAATAGAAGGTCTCTGGAAATGCAAAATGGAATGGTCCCTTCCCTGAAGGCAAGTTGAAACAGGTGGTTAGCAGCAGAGCTGTTGCGTCAAGACTGTCTGGGTTTAAGTCACACATATTAGCCACGTATGTCCTGGGCAGAGTATTTAACCTTTTTCTGCTTGCTTCTTCCTCTGTAAAATGATAGTAATAGTGACCTCAAAGACTTATTTAAGCACTAAATAAAATAGTACCTGGAACATAGGAAATGCTCACTAATTGTTAGCTACTACTATAACCTAGGCTTGCACTGTCCAAATATAGTAGCCACTAGACCATGTGGCTGTTTAAATTTAAATTATTAAACGTTTAAGAAAATTCCTCAGTCACATTTCAAGTGCTCGGTAGCCACATGTGGCTCATGGCTGCCAAATTGGACAGTGCCTTTATAACGATTTCCACATCACAGAGATTTCTCCTGGGTGGCACTGACTAGAGACTCCAAGTCCTCTGTCCTTACAGTTCTTCTAACTTGATGAGGAGAAGAAAGCCTTCTCATAAAGGACAGCAGTTCATAGGCTTCAGATGGTCACTTCTCTTTACGAAAGGAACTGCAGTTTACCAGAGGGGAAGGACAGCGAGCCTTCTGTGCTCGCAGACCAGGTGTCTGGGTGCAGCATGCTTTCTTTACTTATCATGGAGGCGCTGCAAGTTTGAATGATGGAAGTTATGAGTTGCATAGATGTCTAACGGCTTAACTCAAAGGTTTTCTTCAGTCTGGATTGAAGGATCTCTGCCACCTGTTATAAGGGGAAAGAGAAAGCATGCGTGGTTCTTGTCATACCCCAGATAACTTCAGAACCCATTCTGTGGTTTAGTGTTGTTGAGCTTTCTTAATTTAAGGCTGACTTGATTGATCATAAAGCCAATTGAATTAAAATTCTCACCATTGTCTGGTTGTGGTCATTACTTTGCAGCCTTCAGTCCAATTGATCAGTGCAATATGGAAGGAATCAAAGCAGAGCAAAGGAATGAATACAGGAAGATAGTGTTTGTGAGGATATCACACGAGGAATTTTTCCTTTCTTCTCTCACCAGATGTTGAAATTAAATTAGATGAAGAAGGATTTGTATTGCCATTCACAGTTAATGAAGATATCCATGAAAGGTACAGAAAAATATTGTGTTTTTTGCATTACAAGACTTGTTGAGGCTAATAAGCAGTGGTATCTTTTTCTCAAGAAGGTGAAAGAAATAGATATGATTCTGGAAATTAAAACACTACATTTCAGAATACTATGTTGGGAAATTCCTTGTAATATTTTATAAGCATTAATATTCATAAGATCAAATTCATGATTCATTTGAAAATAATATTGGCACATAGTAATAGCCAAATCCCAAATAAACTTTGGCAACTAAAATATATAATAAATATTTCAGATTATTTTAAAAATTAAGTTTTTTTTCTCCTTTTTTATTTTTCAGGATAGCACTGTGTATTGATGGTCCAAAAAGGTTTTGCTCCAATAGCAAACACTTACTGGGAAAAGAAGCTATTAAACAAAGACACCTACACTTACTTGGTTATCAAGTTGTTCAGGTAGAGTTTCACCTATTTTTTTTTGTTTCCCAAAAGCAAATCCTAATTCGAATTTTTTTTCCAGGTTACTGTTAAAAAGTAATCTGAGGCACAGTAAAATTCTAAAGAATTTGATCAAACAGCAGTTATTGAATTGGACAGCACAGAACCCAAAATGACTTGGGAACACAAGAGGGAGGCCTTTATAGGAAGAATGCAAGTACACAAAGAATCTACTTGATTGGTTACAGTTATATATTCTTGCTGCCTTGTTTGAACTATTCTGTGGAAGATTCCTAGTTATATAATTATTAGTTTGTGAGATGCTTCTGACTGGTTGAGCTTAAGTTCTGTTTTTCTCCAGTAGAAGCTTTTACAAGAAATAGCCCAAGTTAAATTTTGCTTAACATTTGTACTTTAAGCAAAGTTAAGGTTATTTTCAAGGCCTAACTAGCTTGGTCTGCTCAGGGATTTTTCAGGCACAGGCTCCATTTTAATTTACTTTTACAGTGCTCACTGGTCTGCCAGCCCGGTCAGTGGACCACCGATCTTATGTCTAGTTTAAATCCCAATGTTGTTAATTCGGCTTAAATCTCTTGACTTATATTTTGAAATACAGAATTTTCAGAGCTTTGATTTTTCAAAAGTGGGGCATACCTATATTCATTATAAGCTCTGCTTAACTCTGCTGTTAGACTTACTCAATTGTTGGAATATATATTCTGTTTTAATTTCTTCTTGATTTAATAAATAAAAATGGACAAGATAATCCATTAAAATAAAGAGCTTCGGCCGGGCGCGGTGGCTCAAGCCTGTAATCCCAGCACTTTGGGAGGCCGAGACGGGCGGATCACGAGGTCAGGAGATCAAGACCATCCTGGCTAACATGGTGAAACCCCGTCTCTACTAAAAATACAAAAAACTAGCCGGGCGACCTGGCGGGCGCCTGTAGTCCCAGCTACTCGGGAGGCTGAGGCAGGAGAATGGCGTGAACCCGGGAGGCGGAGCTTGCAGTGAGCTGAGATCTGGCCACTGCACTCCAGCCCGGGCGACAGAGCAAGACTCCGTCTCAAAAAAAAAAATAAAAAAAATAAAATAAAATAAAGAGCTTCACCAACACTTAATATTTAAGACCTTTTCTTAAATATTAGACCTTTATCTACTTTTCACCGTAGATAATGTAAGAATGTCTTATGTGAGGGCTCAGCGGTGCATGAGAAGGAGAGCTGCCCTAATTCTCTAAGCTGTCTATACTAGGCAGCACTATGGTTTCATATCTGCTGACTTTTTTCTCCATTTTGCACATCCCCAGCTGAATATTCCTAAAACTAATCATGCCAGTGTGTACTCAGAAGCCTTCATTGTTTCTTTACTGCTTACAAAATAAAGTAAAAACTTCTCTACATCTTAACATTCAAGACCCTCCATGGTTGGCCTGCAGCCAGGCTCCTGGCACGTGATTACTACCTGGCCCCTCTGCTCCCAGCTGAGCAGGCTCTCTCCTTCGCTGAGCCTCCTGCTGTCTCTCTTCATTCCCTCTTTGTCCCTGCTACGTCTTCTAGCTCTCTGAATACCTACTTTCCAGCAGTTTGTCGGCATCCCCACCCTTATCTAATGAAATGCCCACTCCCTCTCAGCACTAGATCACCAACCTACAGCTTGTTTTTTATATTTATTGTGTAATTTAACTTGCCACCCAAGTTGTGAGCTCCTGGAGAACAAGAGATCATGTTTAATTCTTATTTACATATTCTACATATTAATTCCTCAAATATTTGCCAAGCCCCTTCTCAGTGCCAGGAGCTGTTCTAGACATTGGGGATCCAAGATGAAG
The DNA here is from genome assembly GCF_007565055.1 of Rhinopithecus roxellana. NCBI lineage: Eukaryota > Metazoa > Chordata > Mammalia > Primates > Cercopithecidae > Rhinopithecus > Rhinopithecus roxellana. The sequence continues at coordinate 22,263,704 of NC_044551.1, read as the reverse complement.
AAACTGGTTGGGATATTTGCCTTCCAGGAGCTTACATTCTGCTGTGGGGAAGTGTGTAAGAAACAAACAAGGTAACCAACAGCCAGAGGAACCTCAGATTTTGAAGGATCTTGACCAGTTTTACTTTTCTATCTTTATAGATCCCCTATCATGAGATTGAGATGCTGAAATCAAGACGTGAATTGGTGGAATATTTACAAAGAAAACTGTTTTCTGAAAACACTGTTCATTGGTGACAAGAACGAATACTGGCTTCAGAACCCAAACCATGAAAGAACTTGCATTTTTTTTTTTTTTTTTTTTTTTTTTTTTTTGAGACGGAGTCTTGCTCTGTCACCCAGGCTGGAGTGCAGTGGCCAGATCTCAGCTCACTGCAAGCTCCGCCTCCTGGGTTCACGCCATTCTCCTGCCTCAGCCTCCTGAGTAGCTGGGACTACAGGCGCCGCCACCTCGCCCGGCTAGTTTTTTGTATTTTTAGTAGAGACGGGGTTTCACCGTGTTAGCCAGGATGGTCTCGATCTCCTGACCTCGTGATCCGCCCGTCTCGGCCTCCCAAAGTGCTGGGATTACAGGCTTGAGCCACTGCGCCCGGCAGTATTAAAAGAAGAATACAATGTGAATTAGCCACTTCGCAGAATATGTTCTAGACTGGTGATCTGGAAGCATCTATAGTTTTCCTTACATTATGTATACATTTATTGTGGTAAAATTTAAAATTAATTTTAATTTAATACTAGTGTCATAGATACTTTTTATACATCAAACAAATGATCATGTGCAGTAAAGGAATTCAATGAATAAATGTTATTTTTAAGTATTTTGTCGTTGTTATCTGCTAAATGAAAGTATTTTGCTCTTTAGAGACCTTTTGTTTTCCAACAGATGGAAGGAAGAAATTTTATCTCTCTTCTGTGAGTGGAAATGAGATGTACCGTAAGGAAAAGGAGCAATGAGAAATAGAGTACAGTGCTTTGGATATAAACATAGAATTATGCAGAAACAATCCTTTAGTTAATAAGATGTATCAGTATGGGAACTTTTTTTAAATAAACATTTCGAGAAATGGAAAAGCAATTTAGGTAGGTTTTTGGGGGAGGTGTTTGATTGGAGGGAGGATCTTCTAAATTGTATATCAAGAATGAATTAAATCGTCATAGTTCATTGCAGATCCTTCATTGCCTCATCACAGGTTACAGTTTCAAGGGAGAAGAGGACAAGAGGGCCAACTGGAGTAGCAGAGCTTTGGGGTTGGACACTCAGACTTTACCACCAAGTAGTGCTGTGACCTTGAACAGGGACAGCTGCTGTGTATCGTTCACTGACTGTGCTGAGCCCATGCTGAGCATGTTAGCATGATGCTTGTGTGGATCTCACATGCCTTCGGATTTAGGTATTGTTCCTATTTTACAGAGAATTAGGCTAGCTCAGGATGAATGTTCTACCTGATATTTCATTCATCACTAGTGATGAATGTCAGGTTTGAATCTGTCCCTAAGAAGCAATAAAATGTAGTGGCTAAAAATTTAGGTTCAGGAATCCTACAGCTTGGATTTGAGTTCTAACTAACTGTGACCTCAAGCTTTGGTTTCCTCAGAGCTACTCTTACATTATAATGGGATTTCTGTCTTTGTCCCTTTGGCTGCTGCAGCAAAGTACAAACTGGGTGACTTAAAACAACAGAGATTTACTCTCACATTGCTGGAGGCTGAAAATCCAAAATCAAGGTGTCAGCAGGCTGTGCTCCCTATGAAACCTCTAGGGGAGATCCTTTCTTGCTGCTTCCAGCTTCTGGTGGTGACAGACATTCATTAGTTTGTGGCAGCGTAACTTACCTGCTTCCATCTTCACATGCCATCTTCCCTTCGTGTCTGTGTGGCCTGTGTCTTCTCATGGCCATTAATGTGCATGTGTCTCTGTCTTCACATGGCGTTCTCCTGGTTTGACTGTGTCCAAATTTCCCTTTTACAGGGATGCCAGCCATATTGGATGAAGGCTTACTCTAATGACCTTGTCTTGATTAAATCTCTAAGGTCCCTATGTCCAACTAAGGTCACATTCTCACAGACTGGGTCAGGACTACAATATGTCTTTTTTGAAGGAGGGAGGAGGGACACAATTGAACCTGTAACAGGTTAAAATGATAATTATATAAAGCACTTAGAAAAGTGTCTTGCACAGAGTAAGCACACAGTGGAAGTTAGCTAGTATCAGTCTGAATGTCCACCCCATCATGCTTTTTACTTCACTTTACTTATCTTTAGAATAGGAAATGGAAACTAGATGAGCTAAGATCACTTTTTGTCTCCAATTACAAAGAAAGAGACAATGGAAGCAAATGGAGATTGAGCGGGAGATAGGCACGATAGATTTTGATGTATCTGTGTACCCAGCTGACCTTGCCGGTTATTTGGGACCCGGCTTGAAAGGATTCTCACATCTCTCTGAAATCTGGGTAATTAGCTGATTTACACTTTTTCACAGCTCTTAGATGACTTAAAACAGGCATTCCTGACACTGAGCCTAAGATCTGTTCCAGACCACATCAGACCTCAGAAACCCCTTTCACACCTCCTTGCAGCTAATATCCAGTCCTGTGTCTTTTTCTGCCTTTTGTGAACTCAGATTCCCTCCCTGGCCTCTGGTGCACCCTGACTGTGCTATACACCTCTCCTCATGACTCAGCTAATTCTTGGTGCAAAACTCAACCCAGAAATGTGGTGTGAGGTTAAAAGCATACAGCTTAAGGAGCAGAGAGGGACTTAACCAATTAAAGAGCCACATGAAGAGGTAATGACGGTCTGTTATCAATGCTTTGAAGAAAAATACGGCCTGAGTATTCTTCACCTGTGCTGTTGATGTAAGTCCATCTCTTCCATTTCAAGCTTTTCCCTCTTTACTCATCAGAATCAGATGCTCTTCCTGCAGTTTTCACTTGCAGCCTCGGCTGAGCCTGTCTCATTTGGCTCTCCCCTACCGTCTTCACGTACGCATTCAGCAGACACTCACAGATCTGATCATGCTGGGGGCACTCAGTGCTCCAGCTCCAGCGCCAAGTAGGAAAAAGCGCCTGCCCTGGCAGGGCTTGAAGCAGGTGAAATTAACGGGTTAGTGAGCAGGCGATGGGAGTGGTGAGGACTCTGGCACCCCAACACACAGGCAAGGCTCTGGGAACACAGAGACTTCATGCCCACCTGGGCAGTGAGAGAGAGCCTCAGAGTGATTTGTAAGCTGAGTTTTAGAAGGAAGAGAGCAGGGTCTGGGGACGCAGTTGTCATGGCTGGAACATCCAGTGTAAAGCATACAAGATTGGCCCAGGGAGGGAAGCTAGACCTGCCTCTGGCTCTGTTCAGATTTTAATCCTAAAGTACATGAAAATAATTTAGGCTAATAGAGAAATATAAGGTTGCTGGTTTCACTAACGAGCGAATTTGACAAGCTTTGTCAAATCATAAAGCTAAGTCTGAATTATCAGAGTTTGTCAAATCATAAAACTAAACTGAATTCTCATGCTGATGAATTAATTTGTATGTCTCTACCTGTACAAGCAAAAGTGATGTGAATGTGTCAGTTGCAATTATGTATTCAATATGATAGCTCTTGCAACTATATATTTGATAATATTTTTAATAATTGCATAACCATGCTATATTTGTTTTCAAAAGTAAAGCAAAACAAGAAAAATGAGTGAAAAAAATTGTTTTACTTGCTAGCACAACCCTTGCAGCAACAGTGATATTCTTTGGGCCTATCAATAGGGGGCAGCAAAGTTCAGGACTTTGGGCTGCCGCAGTTGAAACTAGAGGATCTCTGTAGGAGAGAGTGGATTCTCTGAATGTGTGCTGTGAGTGTGTGTGTAGATGGCAGGCAGGCAGGAGCTGTGGAAGAGTGTGGTAACAGTTCTGCCTGAACAACACAGACAGTTTTCTTTACCTTTCCTTACCTTCCTGTATGTAAGGAATGTGCTTCTCTTGGGTACATGTGGACCCTTGCTAAATATTTGTTAGGCGGAAGAAAATACAGGAAGGAGAAAAATTCATCAATTTGATAGAATTCTGGGAAAACAAAGAAGCAGTCAATTCCTTCTTAAAAAAGGAAAAAAGGTATACCTACTAGAATATGTGTGCAAATCCAGAGAGGGGTCTTGGCTCTGAGGAACCAGGCAAATTATCCCCTTAGGGCTGAGATCTCTGAAACTGGGAATATACCCAGCTCCATTTGGAGTCTAAATACTTAGTGTAGATAGTGAAATGAGACACATCTTGTAAGCTGTTTAGCCCAGTTCCTGGAAAACAGTAAACACTCAGTGAGCATTGGGTGCGATTATTGTTATTGGTACACATGTGTTCATTCATTCTCAGTTAAACTTTATTGTACAGCTTGCGGTGAGGGTTCATATAAGGCATGGTCTATAAGAAGGAACATAACTGACTTGCTGATCAGGACTTCCAGTGCCAAGTAGGAAAAAGCCCCTGCCCTGGCGGGGCTTGAAGCAGGTGAGATTAACGGGTTAGTGAGCAGGCGATGGGAGTGGTGAGGACTCTGGCACCCCAACACACAGGCAAGGCTCTGGGAACACAGAGACCTCATGCCCGCCTGGGCAGTGAGAGAGAGCCTCAGAGTGATTTGTAAGTTTTAGAAGGAAGAGAGCAGGGTCTGGGGATGCAATTGTCATGGCTGTATTGTACCACTGTGAGCCTTTGACAATTGCCTTTGTTAATTATCATCAAGGACGTAGTGCTAAGAAACTTTGTTCTTTAAAGCTTTGGTTGTTTGAAATCAGTTCAGTAAAATGGAACATCTAACTGTTGTCTATATGAGCTGAGCCACATGGGCCAATCTGACCAATGGAGAAGTAGCTTCAATATCCCCCTCAATTGCAGAGCTCTAGACGTGGGAATTTTGCACACAACATTCCACATTTGTCTTCCCTTTGAGGGACCTGAATCGGCTTCTTAGGCCAGGGTTACTGTTAACTCTTTTGCACACAAACTTGCTGTGCTTGAGTCTCTCCAGCTCAGCTTCATTAAATTTTACCTACTCTGTCTAGTCCTGTGTTTGACTCGATGTCTCTTGACTCCTGTGGTGTGCACTCTCCCGTGCTGCACGAGTCAGGAAACCTGATTTTATGTTGATGTTCTCCCCCTGTTGGGCTCCATCAGAAGAAATTTTGCCTTCTTCCAGTACTTGTAATCCCACCCCAGAAAAAGCAAACATCTCCCTCCCACTCCCACGGTCTCCGATACAGAGTGCTTACAGTGTGTGGGTGGAGCTGATATTTTGGGTTCTAATGTTTACAAGAAACAATCTCTTTTAGTAACCCTGCTGTTTTTGCTTGTAGTATAGGAAATTTTGAACACACATAGGAACTGAAAGAAAAGTATAACAATGGAAAGAAACCTGGCTCAGTGGCTCATGTTGTAATCCCACTGCTTTGGAGGCCACGGTAGGAGGATTACTTGAGGCCGGGAGCTATGATCATGCCACTGCTCTCCATGAGTGACAGAGCAAAAGTCCATCTCTGAAAAAAAAAAGTGTAATAAGTTCGCAAGTCCCTCTATTCAGCATGAAAAATTACCATAATTTTCCAATCATGTTTCATCCATTCTTTAACTTTTTCTTTTTCCTTTTTTTTTCACTGGAGTGTTTCTAGGGAAGTCCAAGCTATCATATTATTTTAGCCTAAATACTTCAGTATTCACATATAACTGATAAGCATTTCTTTCTTTTTTTAATCTAACCGTTCAGCCATTGTTACAAATAACAAAATTAATAGTTATTCCCTGTCATCATTTAATGTCTAGTCCATATTCTAAATTTCCTGTACTATCTCAAAAATATTTTTTAACTGTTGATGTTTTAAAATCAGGATCCAAAGTCCGCAAACGACTTTTAGAGATTCTACCACTGAAGTCTCTTACGTGTCTAACTGCCACTCTTTCTCACCGAGTTTTCATGTCATTCGGTTATTGACAAAATTAGATCAATTGCCCTGTAGAAAGTCCCACACTGCTGATTTGCTGTTGTCTAATTTGTTTCTCTATCTATCTGCCATCTTTCCTATTAAACCAAAGGGCAGATCCAGAGACTTGCTTCAGTTTGGCTTGAATGCTTTGGGAATGATGTTTCAGAGGGGCTGCTGTGGATTTCCTCAGCACTGTGCTATCATTTCATGTTACTGATGGTCATTAAGATTTATGTGTGAGTTCCTGTGTTGTCAGCTTGGTCCCTCCACTGTGTTGTCCCCGCAGCCTCTCACGGGACATTTATTGCCACGATCCGTTATTTGACTAGGTGCTGCAAAATGAAACAAAAGGAAGCAAAACCAAATCATTTCCTAATTCTATCATTCCTCTACTTTTATTAGCTTGTAGTCTTCTATAAAGAAGGAATTTCTCCTGTTAACTATTTGCATGCCCTCAAATAAAAGTTTATTCAGAAAAAAAATTCCTTCCTTGTATCAATTTTTAGAATAAAGGGTTGGTGGTCTAGTCAGCTTTGTATTTGTTCTAGGATGTTTATGAACTCAGGGATGTCTGTGTATTTGTCATGCCCCAATCCTTGGCAGTCTTCTAACTGACGCTTAGATTATTCCGTTTTAGGAGAGTGGGATCCACTTCAGGTTGGCCCCTTTGTCCTTTTGACCTTGTCATCTTAGTTTTTGGTATTTTCTTTGCGGAACAGGATGTCCCAGCTCACATTATCCATTTCTGGTCTCAGACTTGGGATCAGGCCTCTCTCTAAGGAACCCTGGTTCCTGCAGGCCAGTGGTGCTCATTGCTAGAGATGTCAGTATTTTTTGATTTATAATTTTGGTCATTTTTATTTCAAAATCAACAAAGTAAAAAAATTAAATTTTTATTTATAAGTCTCAATTCATAAACTTGATCGTTAAAGTTACTAACCATAGGGACTTTATCAATTGACTGAGTTGGCCTCTAGGACAAACTCGATGCTAAACATGCTTTCTAAGTCTCCTAACAATATGTATGTCTTTTTACCAGGGAGGAGGCATGAAATAAAGGCCTTGTTTAATCCCACCACAGACCACTAACACAGTGAAATCCCGTCTCTACTAAAAAATACGAAAAATTAGCTGGGTGTGATGGTGGGCGCCTGTAGTCCCAGCTACTCGGGAGGCTGAGGCAGGAGAATGGCGTGAACCCGGGAGTTGGAGCTTGCAGTGAGCCGAGATCACGCCACTGCACTCCAGCCTGGGCGACAGAGCGAGACTCCATCTCAAAAAGAAAAAAAAAAACAAAAGACAGTTTTGCAGGATGGACAACGGCTTCCTTGCTGTAGGAGCTAAGGTCATGCTATTAGTCTCACTGTTAAATAGTACCGACAGAGTTTGGAGACTAATGCCAGCAGGTTATTTGGGCTTGTGCCTTTGAGTCCATAATGTGTAAAATTTTCTGGGATACTGTATTAGTCAGGGTTCTCTAGAGGGACAGAATGAATATTATATATATGTATATATAAAAAATATATACATACATAGTTTATATATATACAATAAACTCCCCTTTATAGATATCTATGTATCTATCTATAATATATAATATATAAATATATCTAGATATATATCTATAAAGGGGAGTTTATTAAGTATTAACTTACAGGATCACAAGGTCCCACAATAGGCTGTCTGCAAGCTTGAGGAGCAAGGAGAGCTAGTTGGAATCTCAAAACTGAGTCTGATGTTCAAGGGCAGGAAACATCCAGCACAGGAGAAAGATGTAGGCTGGAAGTAGGCCAGTCTCATCTTTTCATATTTTTCTGCCTGTTTTATATTCGCTGGCAGCTGATTAGATGGTGCCCGCCAGATTAAGGATGGGTCTGCCTTCCCCAGCCCACTGACTCAAATGTTGATCTCCTTTGGCAACACCCTCACAGACACACCCAGGATCAATACTTTGTGTCCTTCAATCAAGTTGACACTCAGTATTAACCATCACAGACATATAGATGGACAGTCATCCTCCTAGTTAGTTACAAACCTGTGTTTATGTGTCTCTCTTCCTCCGCGCCATCATGTAACATACCAGATGTAGAGGAATTCTTACTCCAATTAATTTTAAGATATTTTAGATCCTATGATTTAAAGTCCAATCACGTTGGACCCCTTAAATGAGTTTACAGTGCAATTTTAAAATGGAATAATTGTAAAAGCTTTTAAGTGTAAAATGAGACATTGACCCTATGTTTAAAACCTCTGCATTATCAACAGAAGAGTTAAAGAGAGAGGAGGGGAGGGAGTGAGATGGTGGTGTTTTAATGTGTTCACCGGTTACTTTCCCTCCCGATTCCACCACAGCTAACAGAGGTTTACAAGGTGGGTTGGAGGAAACCTGGATGTCGCTGTGTTTCCCAGCTAGCTAGGTGCCTGGCTGAGAGTCATTGGCTAAAGCATCCTGTCGTCCAGGCCATGGTTCCGCCTCAGAGTGGTTGAGAGCCTCATACCAGCCCTTTCTTTCGAGATATTTGTACATCTTTCAGGAAGAGCACCCATGTTACCTGTGCCAAGTCACTTAACCTCCCTTCATGTCGGTTTTCTCAACAGCATAAAGAACTAGATAGGTCTTCCCAGCTTAAAAAGTCCATAGGTTTAGATCAACTCAAGATGAACATAACATACATGCCATGCAAGGTGTAGTGAAGCCACAGCTAATGGGACATGACAGCTGCCTTCACTGGTTTCTTCTTCCCTGCCTCACATTCATAGAAAAAGCACTTCAAAATCTTCCGTTTTGTTCTGATGTCAAGAGAAATGGCAGGGGATTTCAGTCGCAGGGTGGCCTCTGCAGCTCCTGAACTCTTGTGAACTGCCTATTTTCCTTCACTGATAGGCTAGGGTCCCTTCAAGGGATTTGCTCACAAGACCTTTTGGGGAGATGCAGGCAGCAGCAGTTCCGGCAGGCGGGTATCACCGTGCTGTGTACACAGTCAGGGTGCACTCAATCAGCCTAGGCCAGAGCAGCGCCAAATGGTGCACAGATTGTCAGCTCTGAGACCCTCTGTAAATTTGTGATGCTGGAATGGGATCTGGAATGGGATTTGGAGGTTGCACAACCCATAATCCTAAGGTTGTCATTAGAAACACTGAGGTGAGACCAGGTGCAATGGCTTATGCCTATAATCCCAGCACTTTGGGAGGCCGAGGTGGGTGGATCACTTGAGGTCACGAGTTCCAAACCAGCCTGGCCAACATGCTGAAACCCTGTCTCTACTAAAAATACAAATATTAGCCAGGCCTGGTGGCACGCACCTGTAATCCCAGCTACTTGGGAGGCTGAAGCAGGAGGATTGATTGAACCTGGGAGGCAGAGGTTGCAGTGAGCCAAGACCATGCCACTGTACTCCAGCCTGGGCAGCAGAATGAGACTCTGCCTCAAAAAAAAAAAAAAAAAAAAAAAAAAAAAAAAAAAAAAAAAAAAGAAAAGAAAAGAAAAAGAAAAGAAACACTGAGGTGGAGCTGATCCTCTGTATGTGTGATGGTTAATGCTGAATGTCAGCTTGTTTGTACTGAAGGATACAAAGTATTGTTCCCGGGTGTGTCTGTGAGGGTGTTGCCAAAGGAGATTAATGTTTGAGTCAGTGGGTTGGAAAAGGCAGACCCACCCTCAATCTGGGTGGACACCATCTAATCAGCTGCCAGCATGGCCACAATATAAAAGCAGGCAGAAAAACGTGAAAAGACTAGACTGGCTTAGCCTCCCAGCCTACATCTTTCTCCCGTGCTGGATGCTTCCTGCCCTTGAATATCAGACTCCAAGTTCTTCAGCTTTGGGACTCAGACTGGCCTCCTTGCTCCTCAGCTTGCAGATGGCCGATTGTGGGACTGATACGGTTTGGCTCTATGTTCCCACCCAAATCTCCATAATTCCCATGTGTTGGGGAGGGACCTGGAGGAAGACAGCTTGAATCATGGGGGTGGTTTCCCCCATATTGTTCCCGTGGTAGTGAATAAGTCTCATGAGAGCTGATAGTTTTATCAGGGGTTTCTGCTTTTGCATCTTTCTCATTTTCTCTTGCTGCTGCCATGTAAGAAGTGCCTTTCACCTCCTGCTGTGATTCTGAGACCTCCCTAGCCATGTGGAACTGTAAGTCCAATTAAACCTCTTTTCATCCCAGTCTTGGGTATGTCTTTATCAACAGAGTGAAAACCGACAGGTAACTTGTGATCATGTGAGTTAATACTCCTCAACAAACTCCCATATAAAAAAAATATATCGTTATATAGATATATATACATCCTATTAGTTCTGTCCCTTGAGGGAACCCTGACTAATACAGTATGTTTAACCCAGCTCCAGTGTGTGTCCTTACCCTATTAATTTGCCTCCTTTGAGAGGAGGGTTTTCATGCTTCTTTCATCCTCCCCTTCTCCTGCACAGAACTTTTGAGTACAAGTACAGACATGAAGAGCCCAAATGTATCAGACTCTGTGACCTTGTATTCCACTCATGTACCTGGGAATACATAATAAGATCATATAGGAAAATACATTTTTAAAAATTTTGATTATTTTAATAATCAAAATTACCAAAGTCTGTCTTGCCCATGGTTTCATCTGTCTCTGGTACCCTGCCCTGTATCCTTAGGGTCTCACATCTCATTCCATCCTCATCTCTGGTGGACCATTCCGTGGGGCTATGACTCACCTCATGAAAGTAGCATCTCACCTCCAGTACATGCCCCTGTCTTTTGCTGTCAGCCCCAGGGCTCCTCGGACACCAAGGAGGCAAGATACTGCAGGGGAGCCTGTGAGGCCCTGGGGCAGGGGTCGTAAAAGTTCAGGAGTCAACAATTAAAGGAGCAAGCCTCCACTAAGCAGACAGGAGCAAGCGATGAAACAAGCCTCCATGTTGATCCTCTGGGACAATTCTTCAAGGCCTTTCCAGGCCCCTCAGAAAGGTTCATGGCCATGCACCAGTTGCCCTCAGCAGTGACCTGGGTAGTGCATCCTTGGTGTCTCTCCTGCTTCTCGCTCCTCTTGGTCCCTCTCTCCTGTTTCCTGGAATTACTTCCCAAATAAACTCAGGCCCATGTCTCAGACTCAAATATTTGAGTTCCTACCATACACCAGACTTGAGCCACCTGTGTAATGTTCTCATGCTGCTATAAAGAAATACCTGAGACTGGGTAATTCATTAATTGACTCACAGTTCAGCATGGCTGATGTGGCCTCAGGAAACTTACAATCATGGCAGAAAGCAAAGGGGAAGCAAGGCATCTTCTTCACAAGGTGGCAGGAAGGAGACACGCCGAGTAAAGGGGGAGGAGCCCCTTATAAAACCATCAGATCCTGTGAGAGCTCATTAACACGAGAACAGCATGGGGGAACGGCCCCCATGATTCAAGTATCTCCACTTGATCACTCCTTTGACGTGGGGATTATGGGAATTACAATTCAAGATGAGATTAAGGTGGGGACACAAAGCCTAACCATATCACCATGCAAGAAAAAGATGCAGGTAACCTTTCCCTCAAGAGCTCTTGGTCTAGGACATGACAAAATGTCACCTACTGAAATTGAAGTTAGCTGACTCACATCTGTATAACTGCGTAAACTTTACTAGTTTCTTTTATTAAGCAATTATCTCAGTCTCAGTTTCAGCTGAATTCCCAAGATAATTGGTTTCAACTACATTCACTTTCCAAAGTATGATACCGGGTCACCGATGCAAAGCTTACAAAGTCTTGTGACCGTTAGTTGACCTTTTTTGTGTCTTTGGAGACATCGCGAGAGGTTGAGAGAGGTAATAGATTATAAGGGCTTAAAAAAAAACCATATTTGGCTGATGCTTTAAGTATGAGTCATGCCTTTTGTGACTTCAGCCCATGGGAGAAAAATAAGAGCCCTCTTTTCTTCACTTCACATGTAGGAGAGATGGTGCTCCATCTCCAAGCACCAGGGATATGTCATCCGCACCAAGTGGCTCCAATGAGGGTGATAGGTCCCCTGGGGCTTAGAGACACGGTGGGCAGGGGTCTGACCCTTGACTCAGGGCTGCCTCATGTTCTGCCTGCCCATGGAGCAAGAAGATGTGTTAATGGGAAAAGAAGGCACATGAGTTTCTCAGGAAGCTCATGGGGACCCACGATAGAGAGAGATAAAAAAAATAAAAGAGAGAGAGAGAAAAAAAAAGCATGGTGGCACCAGGGTGTCTTAAATCCTGCCCAGAAGGATCTCTAGGACTCTGGAGACCTCTACAGAGTGAATCACCAGGTGCCTTGGAATGAGAGAGGCATCTTAAGCCACCAGCCTGCATCACAGAATGGCAGACAAGAGATTCCTACCTAGTTGCAGTGGTGGGGAAGAAGGCAGGGCACTGCTCCTTCCATGGTCCGCAAGACCTCTCCATCAGGCCCCTGCTTATCTGTTCACCTTCACTTCCTACCAGTTTCTGGCTTCATGAGGCCACACCACCCCACTTCCTGCTGCCATTCAAACACAAGATTGCTTCTGCCTCAGAGGACCAAGTCGGCCTGGAAGGGATTTCCAGACTCCCAGAACTGGCTTCTCATTATTGCTATGCTTCATCTCAAACACCACCTCCTCAGCGAGGCTGGCCTTCCCAGGCACCCCGGCTAAAGCATTTCCCAAGACTTGGCCATCATGTAACTTTTTTTTTTTTTTTTAACTTTTCTTGGCTATACACCCACTAATCACGAGTATACAGCTCAATACATTTTCAACAAACGGAACGCAGGTATTGACCCAGCATTCAGATCAAGGGCCAACATAACCACATTGACAAAGGATTTGCAAGAACCCTGTCCACAGCAACTGAGTTTGCCAGAATCTGTAAATTCATGCAGCTTTACACCTGCACTGGCCAATACCGTAATTGCTAGCCACACGTGGCCACTGAGCGCTTGAAAGGCAGCTGGTGTCATTTGTTGAAATGATAACGTTTTGGACATATTGAGTCAAATAAGAAATGACACACATGGCTCTCATCATGTTTCTATTGGACAGCGCTGCCTGAGGCCTCAGCAAGTCATTTGGCTTCTTCATGTCTTTCATCTGTCTTCTCCAGCCGACTGTAAGCTCCCTGTAGACAAGGCCTGCTCCCTTCAAGGCTCGATCTCCAGCTCCTGACACACCACACGCTAGGTGCTCAGTCATTAATGGTCAGGCGAACGAGTGATCAGTGGGTGAAGCAGGGACTGCTGCCTGAGAAAGGTGAGCAGGCTGGAAATGGGAGGTCCCCGCGGCGTTTCCCAGCCGGGCTCCTCCCGAGGCGGAAGGAAGGAGAGATCCCGGATGTAGTCGAAGGGCCCGGAAGGAGGAGAGGAGGGTCGCCTCACCCTGGAGCGGGAATGCTCCAGGGCAGCTCCGGGTCGCCAGGCGGCGGTTTCCAGGCAACGGCTGAACACAGACGCGGGCTGGAGGCCGGCGCTGAGCAACCTGAGGCCGGCAGACTCCGACTGGGCCCCTGGGCGGGCGGGACGGACCGCGGCCAAGGCGGGGCGCTGGACGGGGGCGGCATGGAGGACGACGAGGACGAGACCACCGCGTCCACGCTGCGGGGCAAGCCCAGGCCGCCGCCCGTCTCGGCGCAGTCCGCCTTCAGCTACATCCCGCCGCGGCGCCTAGACCCCAAAGAGCACAGCTACTACTACCGCCAGGCGCGGGTGAGGACCGCGGGCGGGGCACGGAGGCGGGAAGGGTGGGCGACTGGGCAGAGGCGGGCGGCCGGCCGCGGAGGGGTGGGGGAGAGGGGATCACCCCAGCAGAAGGGTCTTGGGGCAGGGGTCTCCCTCGGGGAGAGGGAGTGGGAGGTGGGGCTCACCTCAAGGGAGGAGGCCTGGGGGCGGGGCTCACCTTAGCGACTGGGGCCTGGGGGCGGGCGGGGCTCACCTTAGGGACTGTGGCCTGGGGGCGGGGCTCACCTTAGGGGAGGGGTCCTGGGGGCGGGGCTCACCTTAAGGACTGGGGCCTGGGGGCGGGGTTCACCTTAGTGGAGGAGTCCTGGGGGCGGGGGTGCGCCACCCGGGACAGGAGCAGGAGCGCACAGCGTGGAGGGTCCCTGGGAGGGGCTGCACCGCTAGGGATGGTGACAGAACTCACAGCGTGGAGGGGCCCTAGAGGAGGAGAGCGCCTTCGGGCAGGGATCCTGGGGGCAGGGCTTCACTACCAGGGGTGGGTTCCGAGGGGCGGGGCTGGACAGCCTGTGGAGGGGGCTGGGTGGGAGCGTGCGGGGATGAAGGGGGTGCGGCAGGGTCAGCTGGGGGGACAGGGAGGGTGAGCTCCCGCCAAGGCGCCTGGACCCCAAGGAGTACAGCTAAGGCGACCACCAGTGTCAGCTGAACGCCCCGGGAACGAGGATGTGGGTGGAGCCGGGTGCGCGAATGGGTGTCTCAGCTGCCACCAGTGGCTGGAGGTCGCGGGAATGCTCAGCTGGGACCCAGTGCTCTTCGGAGAAGGGAGCGGGAGCCACTAGGTGTCAGGATCCCTGAAAAGCACAGTGGCTTTGTCGGGACAGCAGGGCGCTCTTTCTGCCCAGGGTCTGGAGGGGGTCGCAGGAAGCAAGGACCGCCCAACGGGCTGATCGCGGCTCCCTCTGGGGCCTGTCAGCGGCAGGCCCAGGGTGACAAGGAAACATGGCCTTGCCACCGGGACTAGGCCTGGATGGTCCAGGGAGCGGGAAACCCTCTGCCCTCCTGCAAACAGAAGACCAGAAGGAATATCTGGCGAACCGCCTGCAGGGAGGGCTGGACTGAGAGTGGTCCCTCTGTTCTTCTGTCCTGGCCACACTGGCCCTTGCACTTCCTGGGATGGACTCTGAGGGTCTGCGAAGGCCACTGGGCACCCTGCATCTCCCACCAGCGGCCAAAGGCAGGAAAAGGAGCAAATTCGAAGTCAGTTGAGGGTCATCTACTCCTCTCTTCTCACCATTGTTCCTAAATGTCCCCAGTTTGTCTTGCTCAGAATGCAGAGGCAGGGGAGTCATTACTGAAAACGAGCATTCATTGAGGACCCTCAGCCTGCAGGCATAACTGGGGCAGGCCTTTCTAATTCTAGCTGTCCTGGTGGCTTGAGTGGCTAGAGAGGGATATAGATTAGCCAGGTGTCTAGGGGGAAGGAGATCGTTCCCTTATGGTGTATAAGGTGTTCCCAGAAAATGCATCCTTCCTCTCCCCCACTCTCACCCCGACAATCCTAGACCCTAAATAAATTCCGCTTCTGATTGGTTAGCACACACTGGCCTGCATGCCACCCATAAACTGTAAGCACTCATGGACAGCCTCACCAACAGAAGCAAGCGTGTTTCTAGTTTAGACAACTGCTGTGGGTTGAATTGTGTCCCCTTGAAATTTAGGTTTTGGAGTCTTAATCCCCAGTACCTTAGAATGTGAACTTATTTGGAGACAGACTTTTACAGAGATAATCAAATTAAAATGAGGTCATTAGGAGGAGCCCTATTCCAGTATGACTGGTTTCCTTGAGAAAATGGGAAATTTGGACACATACAGACTTGCATGTATTAGTCCTTTCTCACACTGCTAATAAAGACAAACCCAAGACTGGGTAATTTATAAAGGAAAGAGGTTTAACTGACTCACAGTTCAGCATGGCTGGGGAGGACTCAGGAAACTTAGAATCATGGCAGAAGGGGATACAAATATGTCCTTCTTCACGTGGCAGCCTCAAGAAGAATGAGTGCCCAGTGAAGAGGGAAGACCCTGATAAAACCGTCAGGTCCTGTGAGAGCTAACTCACTATCACGAGAACAGGATGGGAGAAACTGCCCCCATGATTCAATTGTCTGCAGATGGTCCCTCACAGGACATGTGGGAATTATGGGAACTACAATTCAAGATGAGATTTGGGTGGGGACACAGCCAAACCATATCAGGGAGGATGATGTAAAGGGACACAGGGAGAAGACAGCCGCCTGCAAGCCTCAGGAAAAGGCCTGGAACAGGACATTCCTTCACAGCCAACTGCTTGATTGCATACTTCTGGTGCCAGTACTGTGAGACAATGAATTCTGTTGGTTAAGCCACCTCATCCTTGGTACTTAGTTTGTGTAGCCCCGGCTGACAAATACGGCAGCCATAAACCTCAGCCTGTTCCCAGGAGGATCTTTGGTATCTGATAGCTCCTCTCTGCTTGGCTTTGAGCAATATGCAAGGACAGGGGGGAAAGGGACATTTGCAATCAGATCTGTCTCTGCAGCGCTGTTTGCCTGTTCTCCCAGGCTCGACTATCCACTGGATGTTAAGACGGGAGGGAAACACGAGGGAATGGTAGGTTCCCAATCTCATTGCCATCAGGGACTTCATTTTGTTTTCCTCCTGGGAGCAATATGTTTTGAAAGAACTGTTACCTATATATAATTTCACTTGTTAACTGAATTTTACATTTTAAGTATGCAATACTCATGTGACTGCCAATCAACTTATGATTAATGCATAGCAGTAATGCACTGCATGAGATAAACAGCCGAAAAAGTAAGGAGTCTTACTGTGTTAACTTGTTCTATGCTGTTTTGTTGAAAGGAAATAAAATTCATCTGGCTGTTGGACAGAATAAAAACATTGACAATAACGCCATTTGAGGGGTCCTGTAAATAAGATGGGGGCACCAGGAGAAAGAGCAGAGCCCCATACCCTGTGGGCCAGCCACTGCCTAGGGAAAAGTGGTGAAACTGAGCCTGGCAGGCACAGCTCATTCTTACATTTACCAGTCTAATAAACGGCTCCACCTTCCTGGGGCCAAACTAACCAAAGGGCAGAGAGATGCCTGAAGTGTGAAGTGACTGGGACTCTATCACTTGGAAGGAGGTCCGCTGGGAGTGGGCCGGAAATCTGTCCCTTTAATGCAGGGGTCAGTAAACCGAGGCTCCTTGGCCGAGTCTGGCCAGCTGCCTATTTTAATAAATAAAATTTTCCTAGAACACAGTCTCACACCTATGTGTTTGCATGTCTGTGGTTACCCCAGAGAGTTGTGTAGATTTGGCAGAGACCGTGTGACCTGCAAAGCCGAAAACAGTTGCTACCTGGCCCTGTAGAGAAAAAGTTTCCCACCCCCTGCTCTAATGTATCACTGCCTTCTGGAAGGTAGGTATGGAACTTAGAACAAATTGATGCAAAGTGGATTTTTGAAAAAACAATCTTTTTCCATGCAGTTTGGATAACTGAGGTCACAAACAAATTCAAGTCCTGAGGCTTTTAGTACCATGCAAAAGAAAATGATGCAACATAAATGTTAACATCTAAATTGAAACAGCCTTGAAAGCAACAAAAATAACAAAAGCATTTAGAAGCCCATTTGTCAAATAGCTACCAATGGTAATAATCCACTCCTCAGGATGATATGAACTGGGGTTTAATGACCTGCAGGACCAAAGAAACTGATTCTCTGACCTGGAGATTATTTGGAATAAAGAGGGTAAATTCTGTATCACAGGTTTTCTAGAGAACTCAGTTACACCTAAATTTGCTGTAAATAATTTCAGGCTCTACTTTTGGAGGCCAAGGAGGGCGGATCACTTGAGATTAGGAGTTCAATTAAGAGCAGCCCAGCCAGCGTGGTGAAACCCCATCTTTACTTAAAATACAAAAATTAGCCAGGTGTGGTGGCCCATGCCTCTAGTCCCAGCTACTTGGGAGGCTAAGGCAGGAGAATCACTTGAGCCCAGGAGGTCGAGGTTGCAGGGAACCGAGACTGCACCACTGCACTCCGCTCTGGGTGACAGAGTGAGAATCTGTCTTCAAAAGATGATAATAATAGTAAGAAGAAGAAGAATTTCAGGCCCTAATCAAGCTGAGCAGTAAAAGCAATATGGAATTAGTTCTTAAGCCAGTGCTATGGTCTGAATATCTGTGTTCCCCCCAAATACATACGTTGAAATCACAACCCGCAACATGACAGTATTAAGAGGCAGGCCTTTGCGAAGTGATGAGGACATGAAGGTGGAGCCCTCACAAACGGCGTTATCACCCTTGTTAAAGAGACTCCAGAGAGCTCCCTCACCGCTCCCAGCATGTGAGGACACAATGAGAATGTGCCGTGTAGCAACCAGAAAATGCTCCCTCACCAGACACCAAATCTGCCAGCGCCTTGATCTTGGACTGCCCAACCTCGAGAACCTCGAGAAATAAATGTATGTTGTTTATAAATCACCCAGTATATAGGTATTTTGTTATAGCAGCCTGATGGGACTATTCTGTTTAGTTTATTTCTGTGTGACACACAGTAGTGTGTATACCGATTAGTTGGTAGCACAGGCTGAGTAATCCTGGGTAAGAATGTTGGCTCCGTGTTGACCAGCCATGTGGACCTGCCACATTAACACATACTGTTTCACTCTACCCACCTTTGAGGCAAATGTTGCCAACTTCATAGAGCTCTTATATGAATGACTTTAATTAATCAATGCAAAGCGGCACATAGTAAGCCCAATGTAAGTATAGCTATTATTATCGTTTGCTTTTGTAAGTGATATTAGAGCTGCTCTTCACTAAGTCCTGGGTCCCGGCGGCAAACCTCACATCCCTGACTCTCGTTTGCTGTCAGAAATTAACACAGGTGAAGGCAAAATGTGAGTGTCAATCTGTGGCTTCTAATCCTCTGAAGCAGCTTACTTCAGGGAGCCCACAGAGTGGATGCACTGAAGGCTGCACACTTATTTAAAGCCTCAGTAATGCCTCTGAATTGTAAGACAAATTCGTCATCGAAAGCTGCCAGCAAAAATGTGATCGGCTCCTGTACTGCTCCCTAGGGAGTTCTAGTAGCGTAGGCTTTGCCTATAAAATACGGTTCCTGTGGCAGCAAAGCAGATTCCATTCAACAGTGTTTTTCAATTCTTTTTTTCTCCTTCTGCCTTGTGCAGCATTTCTGCTGTGGAAATGAAAAACCAGAATCAAAGGACAATGGTATTTTATGAAGGTTTGGATTAAACTCCTCAAAGTCTAAGAGCTGCATTTAAAGAAATTATAACTGGTTTCAGAATCCGCTTTCCCTCATGCCGAGGGGGCTTGTGGATAACTCTGTCTTGAGTGAGGCTTTGCTGTGAAGGCCCCACCTTAGGTTTGGTGGGATTAGCTGGCTTTTCTTCTCTGTGTATGTTGGGGACAGAAGCTGACTGTTTCTTTATGCATCGAGGACTCTACCTCCCTGAGCACTGAATTTCCATTTGCCAAGTGCGGCCAAGCACCTAATACAGATATATGTTGATATGGTAATAAGTCCCCTCCCAAATCTCATCTCCAATTGTAACCCCCACGTGTTGAGGCAGGGACCTGGTGGGAGGTGATTGGATCATGGGGGCAGTTTTCTCCTTGCTGTTCTCGTGATAGTGAGTGAGTCCTCAGGAGATCTGATGGTTTAAAAGTGGCGCTTCCCTCTTTGCTCTCTCTCTCTCTCGCTCCTGCCACCACGTGAAGGTCTTTGCTTCCCCTTTGCCTTCTGCCATGATTGTAAGTTTCCTGAGGCCTCCCCAGCCATGCAGAACTGTGAGTCAATTAAACCTTTTTTTTCTTTATAAATTACCCAGTCTTAGGCAATTCTTTATAGCAGTGCGAAAATGGACTAATACACACGTTAACTGTCCAGAGGCACAAAGGGGAATCTCTGAAGGGCCTGACAGTATACAGACAGTGCTCAATATGAGCCTCCCTAGGTCCTCCCTCTGTGGAGCCTGTCTGCTTGGGAACTAAGCACCTTTACCACACAAACTCAGCCACTCCAAGGGGGCTGTGCAGGGAAGGTGAACTCAGTTCTGTTGCTGATCTGCCTGTCAATATCTAGGCAACTCTCCATTATCCAGCATACTCTTAAGCTCACATGCCTTTCCAAAAGAATTTGTACTAGCTCAATGAAATTATGACCTCTCTGCATGGATACCTCTTTCCCTCTCCCTGCTTGTTTTTCTCCTTTCACCTATTAGTATCTAACCTGCTAAGTATTTTGCTTAGTTATCATGTTTTCTCCCACTAAATGTGAGCTTTGTGAGGGCAATGATTTAGCTTTATCACAGCTATGTCTTCAGCATTCAAAAGAGTGCCTGTCTCAGAGTTGGAACTCCATAAATACCTGTTGCATGAATAAATGAGGAATGAATAATCGGAAAGCCAATTTTTAAAACAAAAGGATAAGTCACCGATTTTCCAAATTAGCTTCTTAGACTAAATAGGGGTTTCGGTTTGGATTGTCAGCTGCTTTGCTTATCCCTGTCCACGTTCTCCTCCTCTGGTATCGTCAGTAGCAGTGGGTTATAGTTTCTTCTCTACTTCTCCAGTTGCATTTTCACTATCCAGTGACCTGCCCTTGGAGAACTCAGGGCTTCGGGGAATGGGGCTGAATATCTTCCTCCAGGGCAGGTAGCTCCTTAAAAAGGGGTTGGTCAGGGGGCTGAGCCCAAGGCCCAGTTTCCCTTGCAAACTCATTGGTGAAAGAGGAATGAGTGAAAGGGGAGGCAGGCATGTTCTAGTGGAGACCTTTCACATGGTATGAAACACCAAGAGTGAGGAATCCACGTTCCGATGAATCAAAACTCCTGTGTGAGCATGTCCTCTGTGTCTTTTCATTGAGTGCATGCTTGTCGTGATACGCATCTAATGTTTTTTATACAAGAACATATTCACACACAGATCACACAACTGTGGACACATATGTTTGCAGCTTGCCCTTTTCATTTAATAATACATCTTAGTTTTTCAAAATCACCCCCTTTTAAGGGGTACAAGCAAATGACACAAGAAAAGGACAACATTTTTCCCAATAACTTTGACCAAGAGGAATGTATAAGATTGAATTCGAGTTTCAGCCCCTTTGGATCGCTGTTTCTTCCTGAGTTGTGAATTGCTGGGCTGGGGGTGATGGGGTGAGTAGGGAGCTGGTATCAGTGGAAGAGGAAAGACGGTTGACTCCGCAATCACCGCATTTCCAACTGGTGACAAGTTGAGCACACAGATGAATGTAGAACTCTCTGAATCAGAACACTCTTAGAATTTGACGCAGACACAAGGTCAGAGGGAGGAATTATCTTGACTTCAATCCAATGGTAGAATATCCAGATTATTTGAAAATTTATAAGAATTTCTAAAACTTGTGACATTAATGTACCAAGAGAGGACGCAGAATCTTTTCCACAGGAAAAAACAAAAATCCAAAGAGAATAGTTGAGTATTGTCTTTTCAAAAAAACCTAACATTGTGTCCTTTGCAAGCAACAGTCCTCTGAGATACAGAATTTTGAATGCTGTTATAATTAATGAAAATGTCCTCATTAAGCTTCACACAATACCAAACCTCCAAGGAGATGCTCTGGATTTATAAGTAAATTGAGGCCCTTATGAATCAAAAGAAACTGTTTTGGATCACCTTGGGGGTTTTCAGTTTTAAAAGTAGGTCGTTTATCCTTGAACTAGCAAACTGACGGAAAGCCTCAAGATGAGGAAGTCATAGTGCTGTGGCTTCTGAGGACAGGAAGTAAGGTAGCCCAGTCATAGGCTGATTAGCATATTAAACAAGGTGGGCTAGGATGTGCTATGTAAATACACCTTAAACCCAAAGAGTCTTAACCCCCGATGTGCTGGAGCTGGCGTGTATGACTCACAAAAGCCAACTGTTAGCATTTCTTCTAAGCTCTGCGTTTAATTGGTAGCCTAAAATTGACCACGATCGAAGTATTTACACCACGGAAATCATCAAATACTACAAATCAGATTTTTTTTTTCTCCAGAAAGTGCGTTGTTAAACATAGGTGCACCAATGGGCTTAACATAATAACCATGACATCACACATCACAGAGGCTTTTTTTTTTTTCTTGTTCATAGCCTAACATTTATGTTTCTCCCGGGAGGCTCTTAGTGCAATTGCTTGGAAATCCAGGTGCCTTCTTTTTTAATGGTTTCACTATTACTAGGGCCTAGGAGGTTTTAGGACTTTAGAGTCATGTATTGGATGCTCGGAGTTTATTAGCCTGTGAGTTAGGGGAGAGGGTTTGGAGGACTGCCTGGGAGTTTTTTACGGACCAGGACTAGAAGTAGAATGTATTGGAGTCACCCACATTCCTGGCCCCAGCCTAATTGTGAGGGAAACTGGGAAATGCATCTTTTGCTTGTTCTGGAAGTGGTAGTATGTTTGATGAGCACATAGCATTACCCCTGCCACAATTACATGACAAAAGGTATTAATTTTTTTCTCTTGTTTTTTTTTTTTCTTTCTTTCTTATAGAACTTATTGGTTTAACCTTATGTTGGATAGTGAATTAATGCTTTAAATAGTCTGAAAGGGAGGAGAAAATAAAGGACCAGGGTCCCAGTTTGCTCAAAAACTTACCCCAGTTATTTGTATGAGAGTGTGTGCAACTTCTGGGAGTAAGAGTGCTTCTCAGGTTGGGAGGAGTCATGGGGCATGATGGCTACTTCCTGCCAAGTGTGTTTGCCTGAGCTACCATACAATGTACCACAGACTTGGTGGCTTAAAACAACAGAAATTTCTTCTCTTTTAGTTTTGGAGGCTAGAAGCCTGAAATCACGGTGTTACCAGGACTTTTTTTTCTAATTTCCAACTTCTAATTTGTGAAGGATATTCAGGTTTGTTACATATGTAAACATATGCCCTGATGGATTGTACAGATCATCCCATCATCCAGGTAATAAGCCCAGCATCCATTAACTATTCTTCCTGATCTTCTCCCTCCTCCCATGTCCCATCCTCTGACAGGCCCCAGTGTGTATTGCCCGCCCCCCATGTGTCCCTGTGTTTTTATCATTTAGTCCTCATTTATAAGTAAGAACATGTGGGACTTGGTTTTCTGTTCCTGTGTTAGTTTGCTAAGGATAATGGCCTCCAGCTCCATCCATGTCCCTGCAAAGGACATGACCTTGTTCCTTTTCATGGCTGCGTAGTATTCTATGGTGTATATGTACCACATTTTACTTATCCAGTCTATCATTGATGGGCATTTAGGTTGACTCCATATCTTTGCTATTGTGAGTAGTGCTGCATTGAACATGTGCATGTGTCTTTATAATAGAATGATTTCTATTCCTTTGGGTATATACTCAGTAATGGGATTGCTGGATTGAATGGTATTTCTGCCTCTCGGTCTTTGAGGAGTCACCACACTGTCTTTCACAGTGGTTGAATTCATTTACACTCCCACCAATGGTGTATAAGCATTCCTTTTTCTTCACAACCTCATCAACATCTGTTGTTTTTTTGACTTTTCAATATTCATTCTGACTGGTGTGAGATAGCATCTCATTGTGGTTTTGATTTGCATTTCTCTAATGATCAGTGATGTTGAGCTTTTTTTCATATGTTTCTTGGCCACTTGTATGTCTTTTGAGAAGTGTCTGTTCATGTCCTTTGCCCAATTTTTAATGGGGTGTTCTTTTTTTCTTGTAAATTTAAGTTTCTTGTAGATGCTGGATATTAGACCTTTGTCAGATGCACTGCTTACAAAAATTTTCTCCCCTTCTGTAGGTTGTCTTTTTATTCTGTTCATAGTTTCTTTTGCTGTGCAGCGCTCTGAAGTTTAATTAGATACTATATGTCAGTTTTTGCTTTGTTGCAATTCAGCAGGATTGGTTCTTTCTAGGGGCTGGGAGGGAAGGCTCTGTTCCAGGCCTCTCTCCTTGGCTTGTTGATGGCCATCTTCTCCCAATGTGTCTTCACATCATCTTCCCTCGGTGCATGTCCATGTCCAAATTTCTCCTTTCAATAAGGACACCAGTCATATTAACTTGGGGGTCTACCCTACTCCAGTATGACCTCATCTTAATTAATTATATCCTCAATTACCTTATTCCAAATAAGGTCACATTCAGAGTTCCTGGGGGTTAGGACTTCAACATGTGAATGCTTGGAGGACATAAGTCAGCTGATCACATTCAGTGAGGTTGTTTGGCAGTGGTTCTAACCACAGCAGTGTGGTGCAGTCTCCCGTCTCACCTTCAGTCACCTGCACTTCCTCCCCCTGGCCCAAGCAATTGCCCATCATTCATTCTTTTCTGCTACTCTACTTTGTGCAGGCCTCTCTTATTCCATTTGTATTTTTCTGTGGTTCATAACTAATGGGTTGATTTCTTTTCTCAGTCTGTGGTCTCTTTAAGGTAGGGACTCCCCATTTCTCTCCTGGAGCCTGGCATAGTGTCTCACACAATGGTAGGCCTAATGTGCTGTGGAGGTTGAAAACTGGAGACCTCCACTCTACCCACATCATCTGCCCCAGTCTGTGGACCAGAGCAATTTTTCAGGATCGGGGTGGAGGTTATTGTGAAGTGCACTGAGGGCAGGTGATCAGGTGCCATGACCAGGCTCAGGTTGTGCTACGTTTTAACAATATTCAAAACACAAAAGGAGAGGTCACAAGGTAAAAAATGGATATTTTCTCTTTTGCTTTTTTTTTTTTTTTTTTTTTTAAAGGAACATCATCTGTGAAATAGAGACAATTCCTTGAGGAATTTTGATGGCAAAATTTCAGTAATTTCAGAAGGTGTGTCTTGTGATGAGCATTTAAATCCCAATTGGTTTTTATTAGTATCATTTTGCTTCAAGCCATACGGGAATAAAATAAAAAAAGAAAGATTAATAATTAAAATCCAGGGAAACGACAGATTTTCAGTTTGATTAGTTATTGAAAATGGATAGTCACATTTCAAAGTAAGGCTGCCTGCCTGCTTACGATTTTTTTTTTTTTTTTTGGTCCTTATTTTTCAATGATAGAAAAATTCACTTGTACTCTGGAAAGTTCTGAATATGCAAAATCTGCACAAAAATAAGCTTCCTAAGATTCTGATCACTCCATACCCACAAGCAGTGAGATTCCTAGTAAACACTAAGACGTAGAAGACTGTTGGCAACTAATCCAGGGATTGTGAGGCAGGCATGGTTGCTCATAGTGGTTACTTTTATAGTGTTTTAGGAGACCTGAGTAGAATGAGAAGAAACAGGCATTTTCTCTGTAAAGTTGCATATTACACTGGGCTTCCTCAATATAGGGAACAAAATGAATGAACATATCCTTTCTCATTCTGATAACAGTAATTGCATTCTCATTCTATTCTGAAGTCCTTTCTTCAGAGTTTTTCTCCCAGGATAATCCAAGTACCCCAGTGGGGGCTCACTCAGTTCAGGAGGGTTGGACCTGATTACAGGCACTGTGCAGAAGAAAATACAAGACCAGGCAGTTCCTGGAGGATTTATTTTCCCTGCTGTTCGTGCCACCCACTCTGGAGGGCTGTCTCTCAGATCTGGGTGATATGGTTTGGCTGTGTCACCATCCAAATTTCATCTTGAATTGTAACTCCCACAATTCCCATGTGTTGTGGGAGGAACCCAGTAGGAGGTGATTGAATTATGGGGGTGGGTCTTTCTTGCACTGTTCTTGTGATAGTGAATGAATCTCATGAGATCTGATGGTTTTAAAAAGGGGAGTTTCCCAGCACAAGCTCTCTCTCTGGCTGCTGCCATCTAAGAAGTGCCTTTCACCTTCTGCCATGAGTGTGAAGCCTCCCTACACACATGGAACTGTAAGCCCATTAAACCTCTTTCTTTTGTAAATTGCCCAGTCTTGGGTATGTCTTAATTAGCAGTATGAGAACAGACTAATACACTGGGTGAGGGTGGCTGCCCACATGCAGGGAGCATTATAGGGGTTGAAGGACCATCAGTCACCTCCACTTTGCCTCAAGGTTCTCAGGGTGCAGGAGGAGAGAGGGCCTCCTGGCCATGGGTGTAGCTTTCTTCCAGGGGTTCAGTTCTAGAGACTAGGTCTTCATGTTGTACACTGCAGCTATTCTCCCCAAAACCCATGGGACAGGGTCAGCCAGGTCAGGAGGGTTTCCAGAGGCAACAGAACACCTAGATGATGAGCAAGAGCCTGGCTAATATTGAATCCCTTAAAATATTGGGTGTATGTGTGGTGGCATGGGGGTGATGGAGATCAAGCCTTTGGCCAGCCAGTGGCTCTGAATCTCAAAGGAAAGGTCTGGATACTCTGGAGAATTTATCCTCCCTCATCCTTACAGAGTGTGTGTGCTGTACTTGGGCTTCATGTGTGTTACTAGGTGGCCCATCCCAAAAAGGTTTGCTTAGCCTCGCAGGCCAGCAGCAGATTGGCTTCTGCACCAACAGCTGTCTATGTTATGGATGTTAAAGATATTGAGATTTCTCTATCATGTCTTAAAATGGTTTTTTAAAGTTTTCATTTTATTTGCTAAGCAAATGTCTAATTTGTAGGTAGTCAAAGTGATTGATATTTTTGACATTTTACCTATTGTTTTCATGTGTACAAGTTTTCGAATGGATTTTCTTTTTCATTTTTCTTATCATCCAGAATTTACTTTTGGCTATAGTGTGATGTGAAGGCCCAAATAACTAGCCAATTGTCACAATACTAAATGTTGAATGGCTTATCAATTCTCCATTGATTCAGGCTTTTAAGAAATCCTGTGGGTACATAGCTATGCGGTAGGTTGCCATCAGGAGACATGAGGGCCAGGGTGGTTTGACGTGAACACATCCAGAAGTTGAGTGAGAGTGAAGACAATGGTAAGAGATGCTTGTGTCGGGTGACTCATAAAATGACCGCAGAGGCACAGAGGCAGAAGCCACTTTCCTCCTTCAAGCCGACTAGAGTAATTCTGAACTAAGACATACCAGGTTCCCTGCAGTGGCTGGCCAGGCACCTTACACATGTTGCTGTTGGAATTCTTACGAATCTTAAAGTAATAATTCTTAAAGACCATGTTGTTTCCTTACTAGATGGCTCATTGAGTAAGGACAGTAGCCATGTCTGAGTTATCTTCTAAATTCCCTCAGCAGGAGCACAGCATATTGCACATGACAGATGATCTGTGAATGATTTGCTAAGGATTGGCCAAAGCTACGTTATGATCTAGTTATTCCTATTACTGGCCAAAGTGCCGAGTTCCTGCAGTCACTGTGAGTGGGCATTACGTGTTTTCCAACATACTATATAGAAGTCTTGCATCCTTTTCAGTGCCTACTTCCACCTCTGTATCCTCCTGTTGGAGGGAGTCATTCTAGCATCACTAATGGGGAAAAACAAAACAAAACAAAACAAAACCAACCAAGCATAAGCTAGAGACCTAATGCTCCCAAATCCCATGGAGACATGTCTGAGTTTGCTGCTGGAAAATTTAAGGCAGCTGGAATAACGAATGGCATGACAAGGTGAAGATTAAAGACCAGCTAACACACGCATTCTTTTTTCTTTTACTAGATACCGAACAAGGAAGATTTTCTTTTGTATTCCGAAAAAGTTGGGATGATAAAATGGAGATAATACAGATGATAGCTTTGTTAATGGGTCATTTTCTAATACATCAGAGTGGTGTGTATATGTAAATTACATACATATGAGATATATGTGTATATTATATATAATATATGTATTCATATATTTATGGATTACCAAGTGTCACACTTATCACATATGATTAAAGAAAAAATACTTTTATCTTTCAAGAGAGGGGTTTGCACATAGACAGCCTGACTCTTGGCTAGTGTTAGAGTTCAGGAACCAATACACCAAAATATGGCACTCTGACACTCTGGCCTCAAGAAAAGAAGGCTCACAGTCTCTCTGACCACCCCTACCCCCGGCCCTGGCTCCTGTCTCTCAATTGTTTGTCTCTCCCGAAGCACTTGATAAAGTTGATCTCTAAAGTTCACTTACTTGCCTAAAGTCTGGACTCACCAAAGAAGAAAACAATGACCCTTGGTACCTTCCCTGAGTTTTCATTAACTGCACTCACATCATGGGAAGACAGGTTGAAGTCTGCTAAGACACCTGGACAGACTTTCGTCACAGACCATCGTCTGCTCTGTGGGCCCAACAGACTTTCTCCCAGACCATTGTATCCCGCTAAAAATAACTTACTACCTCCCTAAAATCATCCACATTTCCCCATCTTCCTTTCTCATATGAAGAAGGCTGTGCAAGCATCTGTAGCCCATGGTGTGGTGGGGTAATCACCCTGAGATGTCCCCCATGCACATTAATAAAAATGTGTATACCCTTTCTTCTTTTAATCTCCCTTCTGTCAGTTGATTTTCAGGCAACCTTCAGAAGGCAAAGAAGATGTCTGCCCTTGGCTCCTGCACTAGTGACTTAAAAGATGACTTCTGTTAAGTTTCATTATCCGAGTGTATAGGTATTGTTTGTTTTTCAAAGAAGCTCAAGCTTATTACAGAAAATTTGAGAAGACAAGACAAGTAGAAATGAAGGAAAAGTACACACATGTATAACCTTAGAGATGTGGTTTTGCTATGGTCTGAATGTTTGTGTCTCCCCACATTCATATGTTGAAGCCTCACCCTCAATGTGGTGCTATTGGGAGGCGGGACCTTTGGGAGGGGATTAGGCCTGAGGGTAGAGTTCTCAAGCTTGAGGAGGCTTGTTTGCCTTTCCAGCATGTGAGGCTACAGGGAGAAGACACCATCTGTGAATCATAAATAGGGCCCTCGCCTGACGCCCAGTCTCACAGGGCCTTGAACTTGGCCCTCGCAGCCTCCAGGACTGTGAGAAATACACTGCTGTTGCTTAGAGGTCACCCAGTCTGTATGTTATTTTGTTATAGCAGCCTGAATGGACTAAGACAAATGTTTATTTTAAAGTTTGAGCTCTAGCAATGGAGTCAGACAGCAAGAGAGCTTGGGGAACCACCTCTCTCAACAAGGGAGGAGAAAGTTGAGAAGTGCCATGAAAATGTCCCTACTTCATCCTGGGCCTCTTAACAACCTTCTCTTGCTGGTGAGGGCTGGGCTTCTCCCTGCTCCACGTCACAGCCGGTTCTGCTTGGTGAGGTGACCTTTCCTATCACATACTCACCACATGCACCTCCAGCCTCCCTTGGGAAAGAACTGGCATCCATCGGGCTCAATAACCCGGCCTTCAAATTAACCCACGGCTTTCTTTCTCTTTTTTTTCCTAGACAGGAATTATTTCCCTCTATGACTGTGTTTTTAAGAGGCGACTAGATTATGATCAGAAGTTGCACCGAGATGACAGAGAACATGCAAAAAGCCTGAGACTTCATGTTAATGAAGAGGTAATATTAAGACAGAATGTTAACAAGTTGTCAGCAGATTAACAAAACTTTATACAGGCATATCTAGTTGTATTACACTTCACTTTATTGGGCTTCATAGAGACTGTATTTTTTACACATTGAAAGTTTGTGGCAACTTTATGTCAAGTAAGTCTATTGGTCCCATTTTTCCAACAGCATGTACCCACTTCCTATCTCTGTGTCAGCATTTTTTAACAATAAAGTATTTACAAATTAAGATCTGTACATTTTTCAGACATAATGCTATTGCACACTTAATATACTATAGTATAGTGTAAACGTAACTTGTATATGCACTGGAAAACCAAAACATTTGTATGACTCACTTAATAGTGATATGTATTGCCGTGGTTTAGAACCAAACCTGCAATATCTCTGAGGTATGCTTGTACGTGTGTGTGTGCACGTGCGTGTGTGTGTGCTGGGGAGTGTATGTACAGTCATGCATTGCTTAACAACAGGGATTCATTCTGAGAAATTCATTGCTAGGCGATTTTGTCATTGAGTGAACATCAGAGTATACTTAACACAAACCTAGATAGCATAGCCTACTCCACACCTAGGCCATATGGTACAGCTTGTTTCTCCTAGGCTACCAATCTGTACAGCGTGTTACAGTATAAAATATTGTAAACGATTATAACACAATGGTAAGTGTTTTTGTATCTAAACATAAAAAGGTACCATAAAAATATGGTATAAAAATAAAAAATGATACACTTCTGTGGGCACTTACCATGAATGAAGCTTGCAGGACTGGAAGCTGCTCTGGGTGAGTGAGTGAGTGAGTGGTGAGTGAATGTGAAGGCCTAGGGCATGACTGTGCACCACTGTAGACTTTGTAAGCACTGTGCACTTTGGCTACGCTACATTTATTTTAAATATTTTTCTTCAGTAATACATTAACCTTAGCTTACTGTTACTTTTTAACCTTACAAACTTTTTAATTTTAAAAACTTGGACTCTTTTATAAAGTAACACTTAGCTTAAAACACAAACACATTGTACAGCTGTACAAAAATATTTTCTTTCTTTAGATCTTTATAAGGTGTCTATTTTTAATTTTTTTAAGCTTTTAAAGTTTTTGGTTAAAAACTAAGACACAAACACACACCTTAACCTAGGCCTACACAGGGTCAGGATCGTCAGTATCACTGCCTTCCACCTCCACATCTCGTCCCACTGGAAGGTCTTCAAAGGCAATGACACGCAACACACATGGAGCTGTCATCTCCTAGGCTAACAATGTCTCCTCTGGAATACCTCCTAAAGAACCTGCTTGAGGTTGTTTTACAGTTAACTTTTAAAAATAAGTAGAAGGAGTACACTCTTAAAATAGCGATAAAAAGTATAATAAATACAGAAACCAGTAACATAGGCATTTTTTATTATTGTCAAGTACTGTGAGCTATACATAATTGTATGTGTTATATTTTATATGACTGGCAGCCCAGTAGGTTTATTTTCACCAGCATCACCCAAACGCATGAGGAATGTGATGTACTACGACATGACAACAGTTATGACATCATTAGGTGATAGGAATTTTTTAGTTGTATTAGATTTTGCCATTTTCATGGCAAAAACAGCAATTACTTTTGCACCAACTTAATATTATAACCTTATGGGACTATCATCATATATGCGATTTATCATTGAGTAAAATGTCATATGGCACATGACTGTATGTGTATATGTGTATGCATGTATATAGGCATACATGGATGTACATGTGTGTATGTATATATGTGTGTATATGTATATACAGATATGTATATTTGTATATATTGTACATATGTTTATGTGTGTGCATATGTGTACCTGTGTGTATATACATGTGCATGTGTGTATATGCATGTGTATGTATGTGTATATGTGCGTACATGTGTGTGTGTCTGCTTGTGAATGTGTGTAAATGTGTGTATAGATGCATGCATACATGCATATGTATGTGGATGTATATAGTGTGTGTATATGTATGAATATATGTATATATATCATGCATATATGTGTACATTGTATGCTTGTACATATGTGTGCATAGGTATGTACATGCATGTGTGTGTATATGCGCACATACACCTATATATTTAATATTGTCCTCAGTTGCTTTATGTAATCTTCTTGATGCAGCTCTCCTCTATCTTTTTGTGCCAAGAAGCTAAGGCTAGGATACTCTTATCGTTCCCTGTATTCAGTCATGTCATTGTGTATTTTTCTTGATATTGTTGTTTGGTTCTTTAGAATTTAAAAATTTAAGGACAGCAAAGCTAAGACGTTCCCTTCAACAGATAAAACAAGTCTCTGCTTAACCGCTGAGTCCAGACTTTCATAATTTTTCCAGAAAAGTTGGTCTTGCAGAGCTGAAATTGTGAACACGAGAACATTTCTTCCAAGTTTAGTTACGAAGCCACCATAAGCAGCACATGTGGTGCCTTCTAAGTTGATGCAAAGTTAGTTTTTTCCTCAGGAGAAAACTGTGGCACATAGTTTTTCAGAAAAAAGCTTTATCCTCTCAGAGCTGCCATTCCCAAAGGAAGAGAGAAAAAGTAAAGGCAAAGAAATCATAGGCTGGGTGTGGTGGCTCACGTCTGTAATCCCAGCACTTTGGGAGGCCAAGATGGGTGGATCACCTGAGGTCAGGAGCTCGAGACTAGCCTGGCCAACATGGGGAAACCCCATCTCTACTAAAAATATAAAAATTAGCTGGGCATGGTGGTGCACGCTTGTAATCCCAGCTACTTGGGGGGCTGAGGCAGGAGAATCGCTTGAAACTGGGAGGCAGACAGGTTGCAGTGAGCTGAGATCGCACCATTGCACTCCAGCCTGGGCGACAAGAGCAGGACTCCATCTCAAACAAACAAACAAAAAAAAAAACAAACAAAACAAAAAAACAAAAAAAGAAAAGAAAAAGAAAAAAGAAAGAGAAGAAAAAAAATGACGAGCAAATTCTAGGTGGTGATGAGTGGTATGTGGGAAGACGAAGCCATGTGAGGATGTGAGGGGGGAAAGTGAGAGGGATGAGTAGGGAGCTGGGGACGGACGTGGCCAGGGAGGACCTGGACATCTGAGCCAGGATCTGGGTGGTGGGCAGGGACCAGCAGCAGCAGGGGCCGGTAAATGACCAGGAAGAGCACAGAGACGGGTAGAGCAAATGGTCCGGCACAGTTTCCCAACATGTCCATTGAATACACCAGCCAGCTTTCTAGCAAATTCAACGGTTCCCCGCCATAGGCTACTTCCCTGTAAAGCCGCTGGCTTCAGCGTGGAGGTCCACTCTTAGTCTACCGTGGTGGGACCCGGGCAGGTAAAGCTCCCAGGACCAGGCTGATGGATGCACGGGTGAGCTGTGCTGGCAAATGCAGTGGTGCTGACTATGTGCTTTGATAACTTTCACCAGGAACAGGAGAGGCCGGTCGGAGTGTTGACGTCTTCTGTCTATGGGAAGCGCGTCAGTCAGCCCATTGAACCCCTAAACCGAGACTTCGGCCGCGTCAACCATGTGCAGGCTGACTTCTACAGGAAGAACGACATTCCCAGCCTCAAAGCACCGGGCTTTGGGCACATTGCTCCAGCCTGAAGCACCCCTGTGGTCCACAGGGCATGTCGCGATACCCTGTGGGCCGGCAAGGTTGCACAGCAAGAAGGTGGCGTCTGGAGCCTTCTTTCCCCTTCCCATGACACCTAGGAGCTTGGCTATGCCTGTGTTGCATCTCTGCAGTGGGACACATGAACGTTAGCAGCTTCCCTCGGGTTGCTGTGGTTAGCAGGCTGACCAAAAACACCTTCAGTACATGTGAAGAGTCTCTGGTGTGATGATTTTCAGCAGGAATTATTTTTGATCAAATGATACTGGAGACCGATTCACTGTGAGCACCTGAATAAAATGAAAACTTTGTTCCCCCTTGGTAATGGTTGGGTTGGTTTTTGTCATCGGCTGTCTACATTTGCTAGGATTCTTTGGGGAGGCAGTCACAGGAGTGAGGTGCAGTTACTTTTCCGAAGAGTTATGGGAACTCCTGCTGCCTGGTAACACAAGCAACCCTGCCATATTCCCTTCTCCAGGAGGAGATATAATGACAATTGTCTTTTGGCACAACTGAACTCTAGAAACTCCATTTTTGTTTTTTCCAGAGGTCTGAGCCACAAATAACAGAATTTAGTGCAGTTGGGACCAGGAGCCCTAGTAAGGATGGGTGGCCCTGGTGGCCAGCAGTGCTCACTGTTACCGCTCAGGGAGAGAGGGCCAGTTGTGGGAAGAGACTAGATTTCGGTGTTCAACAAACGGATAAAATTCTGGCTGCTGCACTTTCTAGATTTGTGTTCTAGGGCAAGTCATATCATCTATATGAGCAGACATTTCCTCATCTTTACAGTGGAATTTCCAAACCTAGAATTCATGTGGGAGGCAATGAGCTGCCGGAGTGCACGTACAGGCACCCAGTGTGTGCCCCACCCAGTGCCCCATCTTCACAGCAATGACTTGACTTTAATTAAACAGTCTTCTTTTTGTAAGCAGTCGCTTTTCACCTAAGTTGGAAATATTTACTCTGGGGATAATTTGAAACTTACCCAAGTGTTAAGGGATCAGCTACGTTTTTAATGAATGGACCCCTTGGAAGAAATCATCTCTCATCTACCATGATTAAATTCCCACAGTTTATCAGTGAATGGGCAGGTGGCCTAATTAATTTCAATGCTGATTGCTCCATCACTGGTTTTATTGTTTTGAATATGCAAAGAGGATTCGCTAAAAATAAATGACACTGAATTGCCGGCAATTTCAAGGTTGAGTGACTCCTAAATATTTATTTATTTTTTTGAAAACAATTTTTCAGTGTAGGTGTCTTTTATTTATTTCAAACAAATGGCAGTTTATTTCGAATGCCTTTGGGTGCATTATACCATATTTATAGTAACATAATAGAAAATATATAAAGTTTGGGTTATAGAAATATTTATAAATTATTCATTATTCAGACTTGATGTCAACAAAGACAAGGCATCTGTAAGTGACTGTAATAAATTAATGTCAAACTAAATTATTTTCATTTACTTTAAGTCAGACCTTACTCCCTTCACCTTCTACTACATACTGACTTTCAAAAGGCAGGGCTGTAATTGGCCAAGATTTCAAAAGCTCTCACATTTGTAAGAGGAAATTAAGTGTATTTCTCTTGGTATCCCAATGTTTATCATTTAAGGCCAATGCATGAATGCTTGTTAAACTCATCACACATAAGATAATATATTCTTATATTAATGGATTGTTTTGGTTTATAAATTTTCATCACTGGACAATTGTGTTTCTTTTTCTTTTTTCTCTTTCTTTTTTTTTTTTTTGTGAGACAGAGTCTCGCTCTGTCACCCAGGCTGGAATGCAGTGGTATAATCAAGGCTCACGGTATTCTAGACTTCCTGGACTCAAGTGATCCTTCCACGTCAGCCTCCCAGGTAGCTGGGACTACAGGCACGTGCCACCATGCCCAGCTAATTTTCTTATTTTTTTTTGTAGAGGTGGGGTCTCACTATGTTGCCCAGGCTGGTCTCAGACTCCTGGGCTTAAGTGATCCTCTCTCCTCGGCCTCCCAAAATATTGGGGTTACAGGCGTGAGCCACTGCACCCGGCCTGATGATGTTACCTGGTCATTCAGTGTATTCAGAGCAAAGGAAAGATGAATGGTTGCTGCCTTTAGGAGCACAGTGAGTTGGGAAGGAAGAATAACATCGTGGATTGATGACAAAACTTAAACACTTCTAAACAGATATGTAAAGCACTGGGGTTTTTAGGTAACTGGACTGGAGGCAATTTCCATGAGAAGCTTCCTGTAAGACTTTAAGGAGAGCACTGGGGAGAGATTTTTTTCTTGAAACCAACGGCACTGGGACCTGGGCTGATGAGCGATGCACTGCCAGTTTTCTGCCTGGCATTTTTGCTCACAGGGATGCTTTCAGCTGCCCAGAGCTTTAAGGAGCTTTGAGCAGGAGTAATGCTCTTCTAGATTCAGGGAACAGGCAGTTTTCCATTCTAGCCTGGCCTCAACTGCTAATCAACTGTGGAACTCTGAACACGTGTGCCTGAATGACTCTGCCCCAGTTTCCTCATTTGCAAAAACATTGGGGAGGGAGGGAGGGCTCAAGCTTGATCAGGGATCAGAATCACCTGGAGAACCTGTTCACTAACTAGCAATTGTGCTGGGCCCCCGCCCCGGGGATCTCAGATTCAGGGTCCTCCTTCAGGTTGGGGCCTGAGAATTTGCATTTCTGACAAGTTCCCAGGGGATGCTAAGGCTGCTGCTATGGGACCACACCTAGAAGGGCCCAGGTGCACACAGAGCTTCCCACAGTGGATTCTGACAATGAATGCTTTTAAAAGCCTATTGTTTGATAAGACTGGTGATATGGCTTTGGGAGAGCACAATTCTCCTTTTGAGTTCTTTTTAGCACAAACCCAAGTTCAGTGCACCGCATGGGGGAATGGGAGGGACTCTGTTTATGAGAACTTGGTGGACCACCCAGCTGGGGGTGTTCACTCAGGGTAGGTTACCCAAGGAGACCTGCGGATGAGTGTAGCAGGATGTGACAGAGGAGGAACCCACGAGGCACACCTGCTGCTCATCTTTACACATTCTACACCATGGCCAGTTTGAGCTCATGGAAATGCTACGACATCCTAGTCCAGATTTCGATTAGAGGAAAGAGAAAAGCCCTTGCTTCAACCACGGTTTTTGGAGATCTAGGGATATTAAGGCCAATGCTGAGTTGTGATTACAGGATCAAAAAATTCCCCACTGAGGCGGAATACTAAATAAGTCATGCTCTACTCACACTTCAGTGATAAAGGACGGTTATCAGCTTCAATAAGTGCCTTTTACTGGGAATGAGTCACAGTCCTGGCACAGCAGCTGTGCCCGTGCTGTGAATGTGCAGGCCCTGCCAGGCTCTCTCACAGTCATTGCCTCATTTAATCACTAGCGATTCCTTGAGTTGCCAATAAGGAAAGTACTCCTAAGTGGGACTAAGAGATGTGTTCAAAGTTACACAGCTGGTAAAAAATCAGAGCCAGGAATCAAAACAGGAACTTGTGCTTCAAGTTCGAGTTCCACGAATAAAAGGCTTCCTAAGAGATCATCTGGGTCCTCTACCTCTTACAGATGCCTGCCACAAGCTATAAAAAGAAAACAAGTTTGACCAACTGGGCTACAATTTGCAGTTTTGCTTTTAAACATTAGATTACACATGATTGCTCTACTTTTCACTATTTGGCAAAGTATGATTTCTTTATGTTATAAGTACCAAACAACTTGTATTGGATTTACAAGAACAAATTCTTCAAGGTCTTCTGTCTTTAAAAGTGCATGGACGTTGGCTGTGTGTCTTCTTTAGCCTTCTCAGACTTCACAGGCAGTTTGTGGGACTTAGTACTTCTCTCACTTAGTTCACGCTACTGTGAGACTGATTTGCATAGCTGGTTCCACATTATTCTTTTGCAGTCTATTTCTGTGAGGTCTAGCAAACAATCCTGTAGACAGGAGCATAGTGGACGGAGGGGGCACTGTTGCTCGCAGAGAATCTTTTTACTGTTAAAGTATTTTTCCCTGAAAGCATTCTCTAGAGACGCCCAAATTAAAAGCAGACCACTAGATACATTCAACATGCTTGCCTGCTTTCCAGGGAGCTGAGTCACCAATTATCTGCGTCACACACTGTGTCCTAATCTGAATTACACTTCAACATTGACTTCTGGAGAGCTCTTTCCGAAACAACTGTGTCAAAAGGGAGAATGGATGGAAAACACACTTTAATTCTGGAGCAAACCACAGAAGAAAGAGGACAGGAAAATAAAAGATGCAGGCGCTGTAAATCAAAGTACATAAAACTTTTAATGAATTAACTTTACAAAAGACAAATGGCATCAAAACATCAGACGAGTTTGGTACAAAACTGGTCCTAGGCTGTGAAGACTAACTCTGGTGACGGATGGCAACGTGCTGCTG
This sequence comes from Rhinopithecus roxellana, assembly GCF_007565055.1. Taxonomy (NCBI): domain Eukaryota; kingdom Metazoa; phylum Chordata; class Mammalia; order Primates; family Cercopithecidae; genus Rhinopithecus; species Rhinopithecus roxellana. Next base: position 22,226,640 of record NC_044551.1, on the reverse strand, counting down.
GCATGAGACACATGGAGCAGAGGGACGAGAGCCATGGGTCCCAACGGGGGCCCTTGGACACCACTGGCAATGAGACAATGGGTGAGCACAGATTCCACGTGAGGGACAGAATCAACTTATTCACGAATACTGTGTGTTTGAATATCAGACGAGCAGATGCGGTTGGCGAGCTACCGTATTTTCCAGAAAAGAACATGCACCAGAAGATAATATACACCCCCTAGTTTTATTGCCTTAAGAATGTGTGTGTGTTTCACCTCTCTCCTCTGTTAGTTCTCTCAATGCTTTTCTTCTATCACGCACGCTCCTTTTCCCTTTTGCTTAGGAGCAAGCACAGTGCAAGTGGCAGAACGATCTGGGCACACGTCAGACACCAAACGGTATGCCACTGGGTCACGGGAACGAGTCTGCAGAGGCTCCATAGGACAGACAGAGCACGCACATCAAAAACAAGGGACAGAAGTTGCAGTCAGAAAGTGTGTGATACCTTCCTGAAAATACAGTCTTCTTGCCAAAATGAAGGTGACTCTTCAGGATGCCACATTGCTCTGGGAAAGGGACCTTGACATTTCTGTGTTTACAAAGTACGTCTTCAGGTCCCCCTTTCCTTTCACGTTGATTATTCCTCGACAGGTGCACGTGTATCCGAGGGTCTGCAGGACGAGGCTTGTCTCCTCCGTGACCTAGAAGGCACAGGAACACGGGAAAACGGGCTTAGTTAGTACCTACATTGATACAACCCATCTGACTCAAGGATGAAGAGCCAAAGAAAGGCACCATGCTCTTCAACCCAGGAATTCCACTCCTGAGAAGTCAGTAGAACAGTGAGAGTAATCCATAAGAAAGAAAGGTTGTAAAGGACAATGTTGTTTAATTCAGCACAGGGATAGTGAAAAACTGGAAACAACCTAAAATTCAAGTAACTCCAGTAAACTATGGTGCTACGATGATGCTATTGTGGATAAGACAATATCGAACCATTTCACCCAGAAAAGGAATTGAGCCTGGATCCAGGCTATGCTTTCAACCACATGATGTTATATATTCACATTGAAGAGACCTGGAAAAAACAGAGTAAACCAAAACAGGTTGGAGTGGTGGGATTCTGGATGATGTTTATAAATTGTCATGAATGTCCTTTCATGAAATAATAAACATGAACACTCAATTTCAGTGTCGATGGGAGGAACACCCTGAGAAGGAGCATTCTCAACTCCCGCAAGGGGTCGCGTCCATCAGGTTTGATGCCTGTGAGTGAAGGGGTAAAACTGGGAGAACTGTGGGAATTTGCACCGGTGTCCGCACGAGCATGACGCTCCCAGTCGAGTCTCAAAGGTCTCCTCACTTCACTGCATTGAAACGGGGGGCTAAGGAGGGCAGCCCCTCTTGCAGGCTGCCGGCTTGACAGGATCACTTATTTCCTGCCATTGCACCGACAGGCGAGGGCCCCGGCTGCCGAACCATGTCCAGGCCCTGCCGGTTGGATGGCAGTGAACTTGCTGGCTCCGACGGCTTCCTCCTCAGCGGAGATGCACTGTCCCGTACTGAGCCCTGCGCTCTCTCAGCTTCGGCGTGTGCTGCGCCTTCCCTAGGACAGCCTGTCTGGGACTGCGGGCCCACGCCTGCCTGTGCTTGGGCTGCCTGAGTGTGGAGGAGCTGCAAAAGCAGAGAACCAGTGAGGCACACAGGTGTGGTCTGAGGGCAAGGCCTCAGCGTCTGAGGCCGGGGAAGACCCCTCTGTTGGCTACCTGGTCCTCCACCCAGTCTCCCCTAGCTGGTGTCTGAGTTTGGACAGAAAGCCCTGGTAATGCTGCTTTGGAAACATAAGGCACAAAGGAGCAATCTCCTCCTACTTCATCTGAGAAGGCACCTGGCATGGCTGTAACAAGGGCACCTGTGAGACCTTGGCCACCTCCAGCACTGGAGTGACACATCTGTGCCAGGTGGGTATGGCAGAGCTGGACAGCTTGCAACCCACACAGCAGTGTTATGGCACACAGCAGTATTGTTATGGCACAGGGCACCATTGTTCTGGCACATAGCAGTGTTACGGCACACAGCAGTGTTGTTATGGCACACGGCAGCGTTGTCACGGCACACGGCAGCGTTGTTACGGCACACGGCAGTGTTGTTATGGCACAGGGCACCGTTGTTGTATCACATAGCAGTGTCGTTATGGCACACAACAGTGTTATGGCACATGGCAGCATTGTTACGGCACATGGCAGTGTTGTCATGGCACATGGTAGCATTGTCGTGGCACACAGCAGTGTTGTTATGGCAAACAGTAGTGTTTTTATGGGACACAGCAGCATTGTTAGGCACACGGCAGTGTTGTCATGGCACACAGCAGCATTGTTGTGGCACACAGCAGCATTGTTACGGCACACAGCATTGTTGTTATGGCACAGGGCACTGTTGTTCTGGCACATAGCAGTGTTACGGCACACAGCAGTGTTGTTATGGCAAACAGTAGTGTTTTTATGGGACACAGCAGCATTGTTATGGCACACGGCAGTGTTGTCATGGCACACAGCAGCATTGTTGTCATGGCACACAGCAGCATTGTTGTGGCACACAGCAGCATTGTTACGGCACACAGCATTGTTGTTATGGCACAGGGCACCGTTGTTCTGGCACATAGCAGTGTTACGGCACACAGCAGTGTTGTTATGGCACACGGCAGTGTTGTTATGGCACATGGCAGCATTGTTGTGGCACACAGCTGCATTGTTACGGCACACAGCAGTGTTGTTATGGCACAGGGCACCGTTGTTGTATCACATAGCAGTGTCGTTATGGCACACAACAGTGTTATGGCACGCAGCAGCGTTGTCATGGCACACGGCAGCATTGTTACGGCACATGGCAGTGTTGTCATGGCACATGGTAGCATTGTCGTGGCACACGGCAGTGTTGTTATGGCAAACAGTAGTGTTTTTATGGGACAAGCAGCATTGTCGTGGCACACAGCAGTGTTGTGATGGCCCACAGAAGTGTTATGGAATAGGGCAGCGTTGTTCTGGCATGTAGCATTGTCATGGCACACAGCAGTGTTGTGATGGCACACAGGGGTGTTATGGCACAATTTTGGTAGTGGTGTGGCCCGGGGAAGGTGCAAAGGTGGGGCCGTGTCAACAGCAAAGCTCCAGCCTCCTTGGGCTTGGAGACTGAGAGGGGCCTTGAGGGCAGATGCCGCTGTGGGGGCAGAGGCAGAAGTACAAGGAAACCATGAGGGGCTGTGTTCATGAGAGCCCAGGACAGCATCCAGGGACTCCCAGAACCAGGGCGAATCCTCCATGCACAGGTGTCAAGGACTGGCTATGGAAGAATCATCCACCTTTCTGCAATGTCATGGAAGGACAGCCCCTAGCACAAGGCCCACGTGTGGGTCCTTGGGACCCTGATGAGCAGAGCGGAAAGGAAAGGGAGGCACAGGTGCCAGATGCCCATGTCCTGCTGCTCTGGTCCGGCCCAAACCCTGGGAGAAGGACAGGAACCCAGGGCGTGCTTTGTGTGTTGGATAAGAACCGAAAGAAGATGAAGAAAACCAAGAAACTCAGGTTTGCAAATTCTGCAAATTGGACGAGTGACCTTCCATCTAGAGAACAATCCAATCTTTTGGTGCTTTGGGGTTAACTGTTGAGGTATTTCCTGGCACTAATGTCACTGGCATTTTAAAACTATCTACTGGTGTTCATCATGCCAGACCACCCGCCGATCAGCGCCGCATGATTAACGGAAAACCGGGAGGAAGAAGCTGTCCATCTCGAGGCACGCTGATTTCTATGCCTCCAGGCCTAGAAGAGGCCCGCAGGGTTGCTAAGTGGGCTTGCTCTGCTGTTCTCGGGGTTTCCAGGCTAGCAAGCATGCTGGGAGTTAAATACCCTTTAATAAAAAGAACCTGTTCCTCAGGCCTACGAGAAGCTTATTAATGGTCTGGGCATCGTTTTTTATTTTCCTGGCATCTCACCACTATTTTTTGCACATAAATGGAAAAGAGAGCTTACTGGAGTGAGGAAGCAAGCCACACCTTCGGGTTTAAAAACCCACCCAAATGCAGCCCTTCCAGCTCCCGTGCTAGGGAAGCAAACGCAGGTCTACAAACATGGCTCCCTACTGACAGGCAGAAACCTGTCTTCCTTCCCTCCAGGGATCAGAGGCAATGGAGCCGGTGCAGGTGGCTGACCTGCCCTGAGTCACATGGAGCTTTATGAAGCCCAATAGCCTCTTCGAGACACACATGAGCTCAAACTCATTTCAAACATCAACCTCTAGCAGATTTACGATCTCCAGGAGGCAGCCCTCTCCATGACCTGCCTCACTTAAATTGCTTTTGATACTTATCCCAAGTGCTTGAAAGCTTCTTGGGGAGCTGGAAAGCATATTAAAAACTGCCACAAATCTTTGGACTATTCCGGGTGTTGTGTTGGGGACATGGGCTGGCCTGCAGGTGGGAAAGTGAGTCCTTGGTAGGGGCAGGCCTCTCTTCCCTGCCAAGAGAAGAACTGGGGTTGTCCAGGATTGCGGGAGCATCCCTGGGCATCGGAAGTGGCTAGCGATGTTTATGCAGAAAGTCCTGGAAGCCTTGGTACCACCAGGAAATGATTAGACTAAGCTGCCAAAACACCCCACGATTCTTGTTCTAGCTGGGCAACTGAGCAGTCTCCACAGTGCGTGGGAGGAGCACAGGACGTGGGTACGGAATATTCCGTCACCGTCAACCTGGGCTGAACCATTGCTCTTTTGTAGCTTGGGGGATAGTTTCAGCGTCATCAACTGAGCAGTTGCATGAGATTAGACTAGTTTCAGCATAGCTTTAATAACAGATTTTGTTTTCTATTATCTTTTCATGATTTTAAAATACTTTTAAAAATATGATATTATTAGTGCTATTGTAACATAGTTACTTTAACCACAATTATAATTAATTTAATGAGCAATGGAAATAGTCATACAAAATAATTTTAGTTTTCTCCAACCACTGCTTTTCATTTGTCAGGCCTTCCTTTCTCCCCCTTGGGTGGATTTCAGCACTGCCATTGATACCAACCTTCTATTTCATCTCCGACCTCTCCTCAGCCTACCACTTCCCCTCATCCCAATTCAGCTTGAGAGAAGAAGGTGGGGGGTTGTGTCTGGTTTTGGATGCATGATCCCTCTCGCTTGCAAAGTCCTGTTCAAGGTATTGGCACCAGGAGAAGTAATAAAGGTGGAAGAGGGCACCACTCCCGTACCGAACGCTCAGGGCTGTTGTGCTATCATGCTGGTTGCTGCTGGATCATTTATTTTCACAAATGCAACAGCCTTTATATTGTTAGAATTTTGTTGTTGTTAACAGTCAATGCAGAAACTGACATTTCCCCAAAAATTGTTCTCCAAAAGATTTAAGTAAATTTCAAGGTTTACTTTTTTCCTTTGTTTTAATATATTAGTATCCTTATTATACTTATGTATGGATCCCAAGAGAATAGACATGGTTGATGAAGGCAGTGCAGACTGCACACTGCATTACCTGTATTTTGTCCAGGACTCCGGTGCTGTCCATCCTACTGGCCACATTGACGGTGTTGCCCCAGATATCATATTGTGGCTTCTGAGCTCCAATCACACCAGCTATCACAGGTCCATGGTTAATACCTGTGCCACATCAGAGATGAGTTAGCAAGATTCATCTTACAGCCACTGTCTTTTTTTTTTTTTTTTTTTTTTTTTTTTTTGAGATGGGGTCTTACTCTGTCACCCGTCTGAAGTGCAGTGGAGCAATCCTGGCTGACTGCAACCTTCACCTCCCAGGTTCAAGCGATCCTCCCACCTCAGCCTCCCGAGTAGCTGGGGCTATAGGCACACACCACCACACCTGGCTATTTTTTTGTATTTTTGGTAGAGTCAGAGTTTTGCCACGTTGCCCAGGCTGGTCTCAAACTCCTGAGCTCAGGAGATTCACCTGTCTTGCCCTCCCAAAGTGTTGGTATTACAGGAATGAGCCATCACGCCCGGCCATGGCTACTGTCTAAACAGGATGGTTTCATAGGACCATTCTTGAATCATCGTTATTAAACAAACATGAGCCCAACTCATGAAATTCTAAAGCAAAGAAAAATAATTCCTCTTATTTTACCTACTCAAAAATGTTAAAATATCTGTCCTCTTTTATCTTCTAGACCTTGATTCATGTTTACATGACCATTTATCATTTTGCATAAGATAAAATGTGTATGCTTTAAAAAACTAAAGGATTACAGGTACAGTGGCTCACACCTGTAATCCCAGCACTTTGGGAGGCTAAGGCAGGTGGACTGAGATCAGGAGTTTGAGATCAGTCTGGGCAACATAGTGAAATTCCATTTCTACCAAATATATATATAAATTAGCCAGGTATGGTGGCGCATGGCACATGGCTGTAGACCCAGCTACTCAGGAGGCTGAGGCAGGAGGATCCCTTGAGCCTGGGAGGTGGAGGTTGCAGTGAGCTCAGAGAGCATCACTTCACTCCAGCCTAAGCAAAAGTGGGAGACCCTGTCTCAACAACAACAACAACAACAACAACAACAAAAAGACATCAAAACTAAACATAATACAGTGGTTTTTCTGTGTTGCTATACAGTTTTAGGCAAGAGATGATTACTATACTATTTCCCAAGAGTTTTAGAGTGAATGTTGATTTTGAAGCAAACGTTTTTATTTTAAATGGCTGCACTACATGGATGTATGCCACTGGCTATTCTGCCACTGTTGGACTTTAGGGTTCACCCTGATTCTGTGCTGAAAGAACAAGCACAACTACCCCCGCAGCCACACCAGCAGGGCACTTTCCACTCCCCCGTGCTGTTCTCAGTGCTTTTCAGATACATGCGCTCCTCTCATTCTCAGGGCATTCAGGCCAGGAGGCTGAGGGAGTGGCCTCACACAGGGAGCAGGTGGCAGACACAGGCCCCAAAGGCAGGTGGGTGGCTCCATGGAGTCTTCTCCAGAGGCCCCGACTCCCCCAACTCCACAGCAGGCTCTGGGCACATGGCTGTCCCCCACCTTTAGGCTCGTTGCCTTGGATAGCATCCCCACTGGCGAGCCTGCTGAATTCAGGAAGAACACGTTTTCGTGTTTGTGGTGATGACTGTCATTTCTAAACCACTTTCCAAAGGACTATCCCAAATCTGCACTGCTGCTGGCGAGGAATCCCATCTATGTCAGCATTAAGAAAGAATCCTGACGTTGTGTGAGACTGAGATTTTGATGGGATACAAATCTGGGGAAATTGTTCTCATGGGAAGATGACTGGCACTTAGGGGAAAAGTTGAGGGTAGAACAGAGAAGACTGAGGAGGTCCCTGAGCACCTCCCACTTGGAGGAAATGCCAGGACCATCAGCGGGAGAGCAACCGAGCTCTCCCACAGGAAGTGGGAGGGACACACAGCCAGGCTCCAGGCGAGCCTTGGAAAGTCTGTCAGTTTTTGCTGCTTGGGTTCTTGGCCCCCTTGAAGCTGGGCTTGACTGCTCAGCGTTCATCAGAGTGAGGAATGTCAGTGCCGGGTGACGTAAGCCTGCTCACGCACTGTGTTCTCCAAGGAAACTTAACCACCAGGTCGCTGGAGCCACGCTTGAAGCCAGCTCTCTGCAGCCCAGCTGGCCCAGTTCTTGTCCAAGGTTTCCTGGACCCTGGGGTATCTAGGCATTAGATACCAAATACACACACACACACACACACACACACACACACACACATATATATATACATGTATAAATTAGCCAGGTGTGGTGGCACAAGGTGCACGGCTGTAGTCCCAGCTACTCAGGAGGCTGAGACAGGAGGATCTCTTGAGCCTGGGAGGTGGAGGTTGAGGAAGTGTTTCTTCCCCAGGTGAGCAGGTGCCCTGGGCTATTGCTAACTACAGAGGTGACAGACGCTGTGCGGATCTCCCCCTTTTAATAACTGCAATTATAAAACCACAGCGATTCCATGTCTACATCTGAGCTTTGACCCTGTGTGGAAGGTGGATATGGCTTCTGCTGTCAGGAGCTGAAGCTTTTCAAAAGATTAATCAACTTCTCTAATCAAGAAGAAGCCGGGGTTCTTTCCCAGCTCCAGTTTAACAGGCAGGATGGCTCCTTGTCCCATGAACTCCAAATGCGCAGATGGCGGATGTTCTGGGAGTCAGGGGAAGGAGGACCATAGATATATAAATAGGGATACTGACACTAATTGATTCTTCCCCCTCTATTTTCTCTTGGGTCCAGGACTCCCACCTTCCTGCATTAGTTGGACTGTAGATTGATGAGGGTATTTCTGGAGACTTAATTTCTGACTGCTGAACTGCTTAGTCTGCTACAGCTGATTGCAGATCTTAGGCAAAGCTTTCCCTTATTTATTTATTTATTTATTTATTTATTTAAAAAAAAAAAAAATTTTTTTTGAGATGGAGTCTTGCTCTGTCACCCAGGCTGGAGTGCGGTGGCACGATCTCGGCTCACTTCAAGTTCCACCTCCTAGGTTCACGCCATTCTCCTGCCTCAGCCTCCGGAGTAGCTGGGACTACAGGCGCCCGCCACCATGCCACTAATTTTTTTTTTTTTTTTTCTGTAGAGACAGGGTTTCACTGTGTTAGCCAGGATGGTCTCGATCTCCTGACTTTGTGATTCGCCCGCCTTGGCATTCCAAAGTGCTGGGATTACAGGAGTGAGCCACCGCACTCGGCCAAAGCTTCCCCTTTGCAATGGAAAGTTAGGTCAGGAAACAGCCCCAATACTGTTCCAAACAGTACCTTTGCAGGTACAAAAGAGGTAAGAAATAAATTCTCCTTTGATGTTGTGGTGTACTCAGGGAAACACACTTCTGGTTTAGGCATCACAAATAATTTATTCCAGCTCTGGCACAGGTCAGAGCACCCAGGGGTCAGCCGCTGGACCCTGGCCTGCAGTTCCAGCACTGCATCTGACAGTTCAGCTTTTCTTCTGGCCACTGCTCATCCCTGCTTGGTCAGCAGCTCTGCGGGTGGGGAAGAGCCTGGACTGATTATTGCTGGCAACAGGGCCATCTCTAGTTAGTGCGGGGGTGTGCTTGATTTGTGGTTCCAACCGATTCTACAGCTTGATATGCTGAAAAGGATGCTAGGAGGGAATTCACCTCATTATTTGTCCCATCGCTTTTGTTGGCAATATTCTTCTGCGTTGCTATCCCTGAACTACCTCTGGATGTCTTGGTGCGTGGAGGTAGAGCAGGGAAGCCCCTTCCTGGGAGAGACTGAGGGTGTGGGGAAAGAGAGACTCAAAGGCCAATGAAACATTGAGTTCAGGCTTCCTTAGAAATCTAACAAGGCTGATATATGGGGTTGAGGGTATAGAGCTTATCAGTTATTGGACAATCAGGGTAAAGTAGGCATTGAATGTTAATCAACACCACTTGACGGAGGTCCATTCAAGAGTTCACGTGAATCTGAACAATATCACTGAAGTCTAGACCAGGAAAATGGCACTTTGAATGTAGTACATGTAACTGGCAAATAGTCGTTCTGGTCCCATGCTGCAGTGCAGGGCAATATTATTTTGGTCTCTGTAAGTTTGATAATAGAAGAGGTCATTCTCCCACTGTGATAGTTAATACTAAATGTCAAATTGACTGGATTGACAGATGCAAACTATTGATCTTGACTGTGTTTGTGAGGGTGCAGACAAAGGAGATTAACATTTGAGTCAGTGAATTGGGAAAGGCAGACCCACCCTCAATCTGAGTGGGCACCATCTAATCAGCTGCCAGCGTGGCCAGAATAAAAGCAGGCAGTCCTGGCTGACACGGTGAAACCCCGTCTCTACTAAGAATACAAAACATTAGCCGGGTGTGGTGGCGGGCACCTGTAGTCCCCGCTACTCGGGAGGCTGAGGCAGGAGAATGGTGTGAACCCGGGAAGGCAAGTTTGCAGTGAACTGAGATCGGCGCCACCACACTCCAGCCTGGGTGACAGAGCAAGACTCCATCTCAGGAAAAAAAAAAAAAAAAAAGAAGCAGGCAGAAGAACGTGGAGAGACTAGACTGGCCTAGCCTTCCAGCCTGCATCTTTCTCCTGGGCTGGATGCTTCCTGTCCTCCAGCACCAGACTCCAAGTTCTTCAGCTTTGGGACTCGGACGGGCTTCCTTGCTCCTCAGCTTGCAGATGGCCTAATGTGGGACCTCGCCTTGTGATTGTGTGAGTTAATACTCCTTAATAAACTTTCCTTTATATATACATCTAACCTATTATATATACATCTATCCTATTGTTTCTGTCCCTCTAGATAACCCTAACTAATACGTTCATGTAATACATTTTGTTTTTTTTTCTTAAAGAGGCATAGTAGCAAAATTTGAGGAGCCCATTTTCCAAGCTGTCAAAACAGTGTAGAGTCTCTGGGGTCAAAGGGACATGCCCATGTTTGGTGTGGTCATCTCATCTTTGTGTAAGGTGGCGCCCCCGATAGGGGTTTATGATGCACAGAAGTGAGAAAGTAGAAAGAAAAGTATGGCATTTTGGGAGGCCGAGGTGGGCAGATCACTTGAGGTCAGGAGTGAGAGACCAGCCTGGCCAACATGGTGAAACCCCATCTCTACTTAAAATACAAACATAAGCTGGGTGCGGTGGCACAGGACTGTAATCCCAGATAGTTGGGAGATTGAGGCAGGAGAATTGCTTGAACCCAGGAAGTGGAAGTTGCAGCAAGCTGAGATCGTGCCACGGCACAGCAGCCTGGGTGGCAGAGCAAGACTGTCTCAAAAAAAAAAAAAAAAAAAAGAGGAAAATATGAGTAAACACTGACAACTAATAGTACAAGTAGAGAGAAACACATCTCATTTGTGAAAGAGATGTAACATATTTTGGATTTAAATGAAATTCAGGACATACCCATAGCAAAAGAAGGAGATGGCTTTAAATATTTAGATTTCTTTTTAAAGTTGAAATTTGTATGTAAGAGAGTGTTAAAAACCATTCAGATGGAATTTGTTGCCTGAACTGCTCTTATATAAACTGACTCTCAGAAGCAGCAAAATGTGTTGCCAAGAAAACCATAAAACGGTCAAGGAAGCTCTTAGAAATCTGAATGGTTGCAAGTAACTGTACACACATCGCAACCCAGCTGTGTGTTGACTTGATGACTTAAAACACACATTGAAAGAAATAACAATTTGTAAAAGGCAAGTAACGAAACATGCTAAAAAAAATCAACTTAAAGTCTGTTAAAAACTTAGAAATCTGGAAGCCTCTGTTTTCAACCAAGCAAAGGTTACTTTTTTTTTTTTTTTTTTTTTTGTGACAGGGTCTCTCTCCGTCACCCAGGCTGGATTGCAGTGGCACCATTACGGCTTGCTACAGCCTCAACCTCCTGGGTTCAATAAATCCTCCTGCGTCAGCCTTCCAAGTAGCTGGGACCACAGGCGTGCACCACCAAGCTCAACTAATTTATGTTTTGTAGGGATGGGGTCTCATCATGTTGCCCAGACTGGTTTCAAACTCCTGGACTCAAGTGATCTTCCCACCTCAGCCTCCAAAAGTGCTGGGATTATAGGCATGAGCCACTGCACCAGGCCTAAAGGTTATTTTTTAAAACAATATTATAAAGAAAGCTGGATTTTTTTTTTTCCTCTAGGATTTGAACACAATCTGAAAAGCTGTCACTGTTTCAGAACCTACCACACATTTGGTGGTCTTACAACTTGTGGCCCTAGGAAGGTGGGACTGTATTGCAACAATTCTAAGACCTACTTTTTTTTTTTTTTTTTTTTTTTTTAAAAAAAACATGTTTACATCTCTGAAATATGGATGAATCTTATCGTTAGTGGCAGGTCCCAGTTTCATTGGCAACGGCTGATAAAATAATGTAGCTGCTCTCTGTGGATGTCTCACAGTGAATGAGCAATGCACGACAGCTCAAGGCTGTGTGTGCCGTGCTTGTGGACGGGACCTTGGCTGAGTGCCGGCAGCCTAGGTCCAATCAAAGGGGTGCTTTTTCTAATTTGTCCAAAAGTGTCCTTCCTTCTGTCATCCAGTCTTGCAACGGGATGCATTTGTAATTGTTCTACTCCAACACTGAAAGGATCATCAATGTCGCCTATGACTTACTCCTTATTCCACATCTTTGCCACAACTGAAACCGAGACCTCTTTGCAGAACGTACCTACTCGCAATTTGAAGTCGTTGAAGGAGTGCTTGTTGATGGCATCCAGCTTCGCTACCAGGGCAAAGGCAAACTCCACCATGGTGCCAATGTGCATGTACTGCCGCTCGGGCTCCTGAGAACAAACACACACAGGCGGACGGAAGTTAGAGCATCACAGCTGGAAACTTCCCCTTCATCCCAAACCTGGGCTTTAGGCCGAAAGGAATGCTGGCAAATTCTAATGCTGCAAGGCACTGCAGACATTCTGTAAGAATCAAATCCCATCTGAAGGAAGCACTGTGTGGCCAAGGTGAGACACGAGCTGCTAGAAGACACTGACTTCCGTGTCTCAGGCCCCCTCAGGCCAAAAGCATCATGTGGGCTAAGGCTGACCAGGGGGAAACTATATTGTATTAGTCCAAAAATCACCAAGGGAAGCTGGCTTTGAGGAGGGGCTGGTGCCTTCTTCCCTCTTTTCCCCTCCACAGCTGGCCTTTGCCTTTCTCTGCTGGGCTCTGGCTCTGGTGGCCTGACTGCTAGGGGGTGCCCGCTCCTTGTCCTTGGGCTGCCAGTGGGGATCGCCCAGTGGGAGATGCTGTGGAAAAAGAGAGTGGGGAGGAGGCTTGGGGCCTCGTTCCTCCTCTTCCCTGCTCACCGCATACTTTCCACAGGGGTCAGTCTTCTTCATGGAGGACAAGGGCTACTGCCCTGGGTGGCAGCTACTGTCTCTGCACTGCAGCTCTCTCTAGGTCTGGGAACATCCCCCTCCTTTTGCCCTCTTAGGCCTTGAAATGGAGGATTTTAAGCTGAATTGTGTCCCTCCAAGTTCATATGTTAAAGTCCTAACCCCAGTCTCTCAGGATATGACCGTATTTGGAGACAAGGTCTTTAAAGAGGTGATAAAGATAAAATGAGCTTATATGGGTGGGCCCTAATCCAATATGACCGGTGTTCTTTTAAGAGGAGGCAGTCAGGACCCAGTCACCCACAAAGTGAAGGCCGTGTGAAGACACAAGGAGAAGAAGGAAAGAGGCCCGACGGGGAGAAGAGAGGCCTCAGGAGAGACCAACCTTGTTGACAACTTGATCTTTGCTTTCCAGTCTCCAGAACAGGGAGGCAATTAACTTCTGTGGTTTAAGTATCCTGTCTGCAGTACTTTGTTATGGCAGCCCTAGTAAACTAATATGGAGGGTAACAATTCCCTCATTTACTTGTCCTCCAGGGCTGTGTCATCCCATGAGGACGAGGGAATCACAGAGCTGAAGGAGAGAAGTCCTGAAGATTTCTCAGTGGGAAGAAGTGACCATTTCTTTGCAGATTTCCTATGAATTTCTGTTTATCATTCCTGTTACCTGTTTATATTTAACATTAACTTGTAGCACTTACTATATTTATATTTTGAATTTCACCTTTTAAAAGTTTCTATTTTTTGTACATTATTAGTATATGCATAGAATTCATTTAATTCATTTAAATGTCGTGAAGGTTCCTGCTCCCCCAATACTTAATGATTTTGTGCACCAAATGGTGTGGAGAAGGGTTTCTGTTCCAGCCTGCCTGGTGAGCTGCTGGGCCTTCGAGGTTTCACTGACATGCGGTCCCAGGCCTGCTGGGCATGGCTGCTTGGCCAAATGGACATCCGTGTTAGCTCGGAAGCCAGGGCCGTGTGTCTTTTCAAGTCGGCATCCCTCATTGGTTGGTGAGCTCCACCAGGGTAGAGACCTTGCTCTATTAATCTGTGTCTCCACAGCAGAATAAAGTCCCTGACAAAGAAGAAGAACTCAATAAATGTTTATTGAATGACTATACTTAGGTTGGCAGTAGGATCACCAAGAGGAAATGGCTGGGCAGAATGCAGACAGGAGCTCATTAAGCTTTGGCGGAAGGTCAAAGCTGACCACTGTGCATTTGAAGAGCACGCACCTAGGAAGGATCATGAACGTGCCTACTACAGCAGGTGGGGGCTCCATGGGAAGAAAGGAGAATAGGATAGTAGCGGGTTGAGCTGGGAATATGCCCTCGGCTAGGCCATGGGTTCAGAGGAGGGAAGCCAGTAAGGCACACTGGAAAACAGTTGAGAGAAGACCAGGAGAAACGGAACATGGGGCTGTCCTGGACCTTAGGCAGTGACTTCTGAGATAAGCGTTGGATCCCAAAGGGAGCTAAATCAGAGATGAAGAAAGGTCTGGGAATAAAGAGGAGCCACCTGCTGGCCTTGGGGGAGCATCCTCTATGGAAAGTGAAGAGAAAGCCCAACTCTCAGAGACTCAGAAGGGATGGGTGAGAAGATAGATGGAGACTGTAGACATAAGCACCTATTCAAGGTGACAGCAAGGTAGAGAAAAGCTACTCCCAAGGTGGTAGCTGAAGGGGAGAGGAAAATGAAGAAGGGGTTATTCATCTGCTCTACACAGAGTTTAGTAAGCAGCGTGCGGGGGATTGCACTAACACAGGGTTTCTCAACCCTGGCACCATGGGCACTTGAACTGGGTTGAACTGAGTTATTCTCTATTCTGCGGGCTGTCCTGCATATCACAGTGTGTTTAACACCATCCCTGGCTTCTGCCTACTGGATGTCAGGGGCATCCTTCACCTCTCATTGTGACAACCAGAAATGTCTCTACTGGCAATGACAATGCTCGGGGTGGGGGGGGGGGGGGCGAGGAATAAAATTGCTTCCAGTTGAGAATCACTGCACTAAACAGTATAAATATGAATGGAGAAGAAGAATTAAATCTCTGGTCAAGAGAGAAAGACATCTTCCTATCCTCAGGTGAATTATATCATTCCAGAAAAAGTCAAGGGAAATAGAACTATTGCAGTAAATTCTCAACTTAGAGTCATGAGAGAAAAAACATATAACTACAAAACTGGAGCTATAAAGTTGACTGTCAGCTAACTTTGGTGGAATTTCAGAATGTCATTTCTTAACAACAGTTAGTCTTTTCTATCATAGCTCACTAATTTTTTTTTGTCTCGCGACTTATGGGGAAAACCTGATTTGGAGGCTTGTGCAGTCAGTTGGAAAACATCTTCCTCCTTAACAGGAAGCACAAGCTGTTAAATCAACGAGCAAAATCTTGTGTAGTAAAAATTACAACTGTCCAAGTAAGGAGGACATATTTGCCATGGGAGAAATGATTTTGCTTTTTACCAAACCAAGGTGCAGCAAACAAGCTCTGCTCCTTGAGAAACTATTGCCCAATCTGTTTTCACACAGATGGTTTAAATTGGAGGTTTTAAGTGACCTCAGTAATAAAAGAAGAGATTGAGTTCTGGGAATGAAGTTTAATTCAACATCAATAACTCATTTGGGCTTAGCAAACCCTAGAAAAAATTATGTTCAGTCTCTAGAAGAACTCAATTCATTTCAACAAATCTTCGTAAGTGTGCTCTTGATAAATATCTGACGGCAGTATGAAGCAGTTATTTCTCCTGTGATCTGAATAATTTATGTTACATATTCCCAGATATTTAATGGGCTTCCAGCTACAGAGAGAGACTACTCAGTTCCCTGAAACACATTTTATAAACTGGTTGTTTTGGAAGTTTCACCAGCAAGGAACATTGCTTAAAGTAGATGCATGTTTACCAAGACGATTTTATAACCCAAGTGTCTGTTTGGTAATAATCGAGGTAATCTTTCAGGCTAAAATAAACGTAATTTTCCTCTTCTGTAGTCTCTTCTCCCTCTTCCTTCCATAAATATTCACTGAGCATATGTTATGTGCCTGGCCCTGTGTTCTGTGCTGAAAAACTTCTGGTGTTCAAGTTCCCCTGTATCTGATTTGGAAGGGAACTAGGGATTGTTATCTAAGGAGCATTTTGTTCTCCTGACAGGCTTCTAGGATATCTCATCAGACTTCTCAGCTTTTATGCTCAGACTTCTCCCAGCTGAGCATAAAAACTGCATGCTGTGATAATCAGCTTACCTGGGAGAGGGTTGCTAATGGAATATTGCCTGTGTCAGGCAAAAATAGGTTCAGCTCCGGTTTCTGCAATTGTTAGCTGTGCGGCCTTGGTAGAATCATTTAACTTCTCTGGGCCTCAGTTTTCCTCACCTGTTAAATGGGACAATAATGCCCTTTTTTTTTTTTTTTTTTTTTTTTTTTGTGTGAGATGGAGTCTTGCTCTGTCGCCCAGGCTGGAGTGCCCTGGCACCATCTTGGCTCACTGCAACCTTTGCCTCCCAGGCTCAAGCTACTCTCCTGCCTCAGCCTCCCAAGTAGCTGGGACTACAGTTGTGCGCCCACCACGCCCAGTTAATTTTTTGTGTTTTTAGTACAGACAGGGTTTCACCATGTTGGCCAGGTTGGTCTCGCACTCCTGAGCTCAGGTGATCCACCTGCCTTGGCCTCTCAAAGTGCTGGGATTACAGGCACAAGCCACTGCACCCAGCCAACTCCCTATCTCATTGGGTTTCAGTTAAGATTGAATGAATGGATACAAGCAATGCATTCAGTCTGCATCCCTGGGTCTTGGGTCTTAGTCTCCTTCATGATAGTGTAGAGATACCTGTCACTCTGCTTGACATGACAGCCATCTAGGAGGAAGATACTAGTATTGTTTTATGGCTAAGTGTGGTACTTTTCCCTCTTATGTATAGCTTTAACAACGACCAATTTGCCTGACCTTTTAAGTCTCTTTGAGATTCTCTGTATGTATAGTGAAGAGGGACAGTTCATTTTCTTTCAGTTTTGAGTTTCCTGCTAACAGCATGAAAGCAGAAGGAAATTTCTTTCTTCTTCTGACACATCATGACAGCTTTGGTGTTGCACAAAAATATACAGACTTAGGATTTTTTGCTTTTCATTTCCACAGAGACCTAAGCTATTCTTGATTCTTACCAGCGAAGGGAACTGGGGCTATTAGTTTTAATGGACCCCTTAACTACTATGACACTGGTAAGGATAGTCTCTGAATGACTCCTAACTTCCTCTCTGGTCCATTTGACAGGATCCCTCTAATCTTCCCAGACTGTCTGTGCCTACCTCACACCCTGGCTTGGATTCAGTGGTCGGTAGAAAATCAGAGCACCTCAGGGAGTGTGCTCAGGGAATGAATGAAAGCCCATTTCCAGTTTAATATTTCCTTTCTTGACAAATGCCTGTTTCTTCTAAAAACATCAATCAGTTCTTACATGTAACGCAACCGTTTAGCCACATTGTTGACTTAAGCAAAAAATTGGAATGGATCATTTCATTAAAAAGTACAAATGAGGCAAAACAGAGCCAGGCACAAAAGCCCTGCCTCACTAGGTGCTAATATACTTCTATGCACTTGTTTCTCCATGGGTAAGTATGTTGTTACTGCAAACAGAACATGCAGAGGTAATTACAAATAAAGGCTAAATTTCAAAAGGCTATTACCCAGATAATTTGCCTCTTTTTGGATTTAAGAAAAAGACATTAATCCTTGGGTTACCCTATATATTTTGTAAACTGAATATCTTTTGTTGCCAGACTAAAGATTTGGCTAAACAATCAATAGAAAGTATTTTGTTTATAACTAGAGAAGCAAAGATTTAAGCCCATTTCGGGCCGGTTACAAAAGGTCAAAATGACATTCATTTCTTACAAAAGTAACTAATATTAGCATGAATATTTATCAGGTATGTTATTTGCCCCAAATCAATTGTAATGAACTTTCATTTCAGATTACATTCATTGCACTTCAAAATATTTCTAGGATGCCCTTGTAAAGAATCTAATTAAGTGCTCTAATCACAAATAGCACATACAGTACTGAGAGAATTTCCCTTCATGGATATGATGACATATCATATTTCAATGTCCTAAAACCCTTATCTCTGTTCTATTTGAGGCAGCAATGGTAGCAATATGCAAAACATGGTTCAACCACAACTATATTATTATTACTGTTAGCATTTTTATTCCTTACTATGCCCATGAAGTCGATCAAGTATTTTGCATACTAAATATAGTCTTCCCAACAGCCTCATGCAACGGGCGTGATCACCATTTCATGCATAAGGTAACAGAAGTGCAGAACACTTAGCTATAATATTAATTAATGAGCAGTTTCATTTGACAGTCATGCTCTTTCAACTCTACCCTGAAAACAGTCATGTGTTAACAACAGTGGCTGGGTTTGAAGTCAGTAAGTCATTCAAGGATAACTAAGAAGTTAAGTTTCATTGCTGGGGCAGCTGAAGGTGGAGGAATGGGGCTCCTGGGAAGGGATTTGCTAAAGGGCTGGGAGCAGCGATGAGTGAATAGGATAGATACAAATGTAGGGATGCAGGGATGCTCAGGAAAGGGTGGGGGCTGGTGGAGGGGCAGGTGAGCCAAGGACGACAGGAGGCAGCACCAGAGGCTGCCGTGTGGAGCTCTGGACAGACAGATACACCCAGAATGCCCAGGTCTGAGCCCTATTCTATGGCTGCTTGTTTTCCCTAGGACATGCCTCAGTTTCTCCATCTTTCAAATGGGCAAAGAGTTTTACTACTTACCTCCTAAGCTTGTTGCAAGGGCTCAGGAGCCATTCAGTAAAGGTTCAGTAAAGGTTCAACAAGGTCAGCGAAATAAATCATAGGGTTTGCATTGGAAGTGGAAGGATTGTAAAACAGAGTGAAGGAAGCTACACACTGTCTGGGAGATGGAGTGGGCACAGGTGCAATCACTCCTTGAACAAACACGGTGATTACTTAAAGGCCCTGCTGGGGACTTTGAAGGCCACTGCATAAGACACGGTACCTGCTATAGTCTGGATGGTGACTAAGAAACATACACACACTTCCAGGAAAGTTGAAAATAACAGGTAGCAAACAGTGAAGAAAGGAAATAAGATCTGGACCCAGACAGCCAGGTGAGGCAAAGCTCCCCAGGTCGGGGCACAGGAAAGCCTTCTGTGAAAGTTGGAGCCTTGGCATTCTCATGAATGAGATTCTGAATGGCTCCTTGATCAGGTGGGGCATCTTCTGTGAGCATCAGAATCACCTGGGTAAACTAGTGGAAATAGGGGTCCCCAGCCCACCCCAGAGACACAGCAGGCTTGGGATTGTCCCTGGAAACCACTATAACAATCACCACAGGTGGTGCTGCTACAGGTCATGGGTGCACCGCACCTGGAGAGGATGTGGATAGAACCCAGGTTGGTCTGCACAAAAGCACATGCGTGTTTGAGGGCTGGTGTAGAGACTGTAGGGAGAAGTAGGGGATGGGTCGGGGCAGTGGGCTGGGGCAGAGGATTGGTGCTCTGTTTCCAAAGTGGGGAGGACAAGAAGAGAATGGCAGTAGTGTTAGAAAGCAGAGTGTCTATAGGGAGCTGGAAGTGATCCAAGTCTGCCCAATGGTCAAGACAGTGGATAGAGGTTTTGGTGGAGATCACACGTGCAGAGGGGATGGATTAAGTCTTAGGAGAGGTCCCTGACAAAGAGGGGTTGGGGAAAGAATATTACAATGTCCCACAGAGAGGGACCACAGGCTGGGGCCAGACAATGGAAGGGCTCAAAAGCCAAGGGAGGATTACTGGGCAAAGGCAACGGCCACCCACAGACAGGACGTCACCCAGGACGAATTCTCAGAGAATGTGATTGGATGGGAATTTTGGAATCTGGAAGTGTTTTCTTTTTTTTGGTCAACAAGAGTAGAATTCCTGATGGCACTGGTGAGGCAGGATTGTGGAGGTGTAGAGAGAAAGTAGAAGGTGAAAGGTAAAGGCAGTGGATACAAACTCTTAGTCTATAAAGTGTGGCTGCAGAAAGGAAAAGACCTGGATACTTTTCTTGAAGATCCAGGAGACTGGGTCTGATGGAGGCAGAGTTAGGGTCAGGAAGAACAGGCAGACTCTAGGCTGTAGAGTAATGGGCTGTACAGTGACATTGAATGTGGAACAGGTCTTCACCTGGTACTGCCTCGAAAGATCTCCCACTCCGAGGCCCTGCCAAAGGATTGGTAGTTGGCTGTCCGAGAGCAAAGGGCTGGAGTGGATGTGATCAGGTGAAGTGCTCCTGACGGCCCTCACTAGATGAGCTGGAGAAGCCTCCAAGTCATAGCTGGGTAAGGGGGAGGTAAGTGAGGCACTCACCTCAGGGGTGAAACTTCAGAAGGTGCAAAAAGCTCAGTAATCATGAGAAATAATATCCTAGTGCAATAGTTTTAAAAACCAAAATCAATGCAGAAAAATTCAAGATGAACTAAAACAATGAAATTTTAAATAAAGATACTGCTGTGAACAGGATTGTGTCCTCCCTAAAGTTTATATGTTGAAGTGCTGACCTCCCAGGTGACTATACTGAAGAGAGGGCTTTGTAAGAAGGTAATTACGGTCAACTAAGATGATAAGCGTGGAGCTCCGATCCCACAGAACTCGTGCCTTCTTTAAAGTGGAAGAGAAACCAGCTCTCTCTCTGTCTCTCTCCCCTCCATGGGAGGCCTAAGAGAAGTGAGAAAGCTACTGTTTCTAAGACAGAAGAGAAGCCCTCAGCAGACACCTAATCAGCCAGCACCTCAGTCTTGAATTTCCCAGCCTTCAGAACTGTGAGAAATAAATTTCTGTCGTTTAAGCCACCCAGCCTGTGGTATTCTGCCTGGCAGGCCAAGCAGACTAAGACAGATAGGTCCTGACAGTGTTGTGCTGAGCATCTTAGAGCCTGAGGCAATCAGAAAAATGCCTGTCTCTATACATGTTTTAATGCTATATTTTTTAAATGGTCAATGTTTTCCAGAACATTAAAGGCACTGGAGAAGCATATATTTGTTTCCATGAAAGCCAGGAAAGTAAAATTGTAATTAGTTCCGGTTTGGATTATAAATACAATATTTAAAAGTAAAAGAATGTTGTACATTTTAATATCTTGATTTTACTTTTTTTTTTTTCAATTTTTTTAACACTTTAATGTTCTGGAAAAAACCCTAATCATTAAAAATCTACAGCACCATGCAGAGGGTACAGCAGTTTTCCTTTGGCCACAGGCTCCATGACGGCTTGAGAAGGTGTTGCTCAGAATCCAAAGGCTAAGTTCTTCTGGGGTCTGTTTCATTGTTTGTTTCTTTTATTTTCTTTATTACTGAAGTAATGCATACTCATTAAAAAATAATAATCTGAGGGCAACCACCTGAAGAGGAGAACCAATGGAATACATATCATTCCAATTAACTGGAAGAACGCTAGGGTTCCATCTTGAGTCAGACGTCTATCCACATTCTACTCTTTGCCCATGAATGCATGAATGTTAAGCAGGAAACTAGGACCCTCTCCTGATATTCCTGGAAGAGGGAGCTCTGTTATGGTGCCTGCTGCCTCTCTCCCCGCTCTCACTCTTCCCATGGGAGGTGGGTATGGGAGAGGGACTCATACACCATGCTCAGCCCTTCTTCTCTTTGGGAACCTGCCTGTCCACAGAAAGTGTGTTCTGTTTTTCTGTGGTCTGCCCAGCAGATGGCAGGCTCCACAGCAAAGGCCACTGTCCTGAGGGGAAACGAGATCTTTTTAATGGGCTCCTACTGATATTCCAACAAGTTACACAAGCATGTCTATGTACATGCTCTCTCTCTCTCTCTCTCTCTTTCTCACACACACACACACACACACACACACACACACACACAAAATCTTGAAAACCTTAGTTGATTGAAGATATTCAATTTTGCCCAAATGACCTTTTCAATGAAATTTCCATGTGGCCAACTTGTTTTTTGACCACATTATTTTATTTTAATTCATTTTTTTAGATGGGGTGTCACTCTGTCACACAGGCTGGAGTGCAGTGGTGCGATCTCAGTTCACTGCAACCTCCACCTCCCGGGCTCAATCATCCTCCCATCTCAGCCTCCCGAGTAACAGGGACCACGGGTGCATGCTACCTACCACACCTGGCTAAGTTTTTTGTTGGTAAAGATGAGGTTTCACTATGTTGTTCAGGTTGATCTCGAACTCCTGAGCTCAAGAGATCCACCCGCCTCGGCCTCCCAAAGCGCTGGGATTACAGAAGTGAGCCACCACACACGGCCTTGACTACATTCTTTTAAATCAAAAGACCTGGATCCATCCTTACAGAGTCTCCTTTAAACAACTAGCTTTCATCTTCTACTTCATTGTGTATTTATCTGTATTAACAAGCAGCTACTGATTGGTTTTTCTTCTCCTGTTGGGCAGCAGAAGGAGTTCTGTGAACAGATCCTCTGGCGCTAAGTCTGGAATTTTCATCTTCTCTCATAGGACCTTGACCCTGAGCTTTAGGTTGTACATAATACACAGTTCTTGGGGCATTTCATGGCTGTTTTGGTCCCGGGGTGGTTTGTGGATGGGGCTGAGGCTCACCTGTGCCATTAAGTGTTCAACACATCTTACCTGGGCATGCTCCTGGCTGGGCACAGCGCTCAGACCTGTTGCTGCCATGTATGTGCTGCCAATGGTCTTAATCTTTTCAACTCCACTGAATTTTGGCTTGGAAAGAAGCTGTGAAGCAATGACAACCATCCAGTTACTCAGCTGGATGCTGACCTGAAGTTGAGCACTTTATAGAGACATTCTGAAATGCTGGTTCACAGTAATGCCATGACTTGTTTCAACCCCTGCATATGCACCCTTGGGCCCTGAGCTTTTCCAGGAATGAAAACTTCATGTACTTCATATAGCGCATGTCCTTGGAGGAAATTACAGCATAATGATTTACTTCCAAGGAACGTGAATTGCCGTTCAAACTTTGCTAGTGAAGGAACCCAGATGAATTATGATGCAAATGACAACGGGCTTGAAATAAATTTCCTGACTATGCATTTGAAAGGCATAAATTTCAAATTATGATTTGGTGAGTGAGCTCTTTCTTGCATGGTCAGAATGATTTATGATCAATTATTAGTGCTGAGGATTGGCTTTTGCCCTCTGAGTGCTTGAGGTGGATGGAATAAAGATCTAGAATGGTTGTTATCAGCACTAGCCCTAATATATATATTAGGAAGAGAAACCAGCGCTCTCTCTCTCTTTCTCCCCTCCATGGGAGGCCTAAGAGAAGTGAGAAGGCTGCTGTTTGTAAGACAGAAGAGGAGACATATGATATATATATACACACACACACATATAAATACATATATAAATATATATAAATATATATATTTGAGACAGAGTCTTGCTCTGTCACCCCAGCTGGAGTGCAGTGGTGTGATCATAGCTCAGTGCAGCCTCCATCTTCCAGGCTCAAGTGAACCTCCTGCTTCAGATTCCCGAGTAGCCAAGATCACAGGCATACACTACCATGTGCAGCTAATTTAAATTTTTTTTTTTTTGCAGAGACAGGGTCTCCCTATGCAGCCCAGGCTGATCTCAAACTCCTGGGCTCAAGCGATCCTCCCACCTTGGCCTCCTAAATTGCTGGGATGACAGGCACTAGCCACCATGGCTGGCCCGAGCTCTACTATTTCTTGTCTTGGAATTAGTTATCAGCGTCCCACTTGACTCTTCCTTAATCTGCTGATTTAGGCTTTCAGCTGGGATGGAGGAAAGGTAGGGATAAGAATGGAAGCTGCAGGAAGGAAGAGGAATGGACTTGCACGTGAAGGATGCCCTGGAAGGTCTGTACCTGCTCGGGAGGGCAGGGTTCAAATGGCGCTGACTGGAGACCAAGAGCGTTTTCTTGTGCCTTCCTTGGAACTCCGGATTTCAGGGAGATTCCTCCAGGATTACATATCAAATAATTTAAGACAGATGAGCAAATCCCTGTGTCACCTATCCGCATATCCACTGTCATTCACCCATTAGTACTGGGGGATGTTTATTTCACTGAGGAGCAGCTGAGACCCCCAGCCGCTGTTTGTCACGACGCACCCAGGACCACAGTGGTATTTGCTGGCGGTCATGACGTCACCATGCATCTCTAGCATTGACCTCACAGTGATGATGGTGGTGAGAGAAAATGCACAGGGCCCACAAGACATTTAGGAGGTTTGCCTGAAACCACCGTGTTATGTAATCTCATCACTGTATTTCCAAATTCCATGAATCATCATTAACATATGCTCCTGGACAGACGTCAATTTTCTTCTATTTTGCAAGATAGTGATAAGAATAGTATGGCTGCAATATCCTTAAGCCAGAGGGGCATTTGTTCTTACTGGGAAATAGAACACATTATTCTCTATGTAGAAAGTTGAAAAATGACACCTATTTTGAAGTCTAAAACAGACACTCCGTCCCTTCTAAAGGATGTTGTATTACCCCCCTATACAGATCGTATTTTCAACAATAAAATGTCATCCATGCATAGTGCAAGTTGATATCTGACAAAGGCATTGACGTAGGCACAGACATAGCAATAATCTATTATAACTCATTATCTTTTTATGTGGAAAGGGATGGGCAAGTATTTTACCTGGAATTCAAGCCTTAGCAGAGAATCCACTAGCACACTGGATACACATTTGATTTAAGAGACTTTGGTAGCTGTTCCTAGCAGTCATACCAGCTTCAAAAATACAATGTATTTGTCTACCTCAAGTTAGTCAGAGACCTAAATAAAGCAAAAGCCTTTAATGCCACTTGCCAGAAATTATGCCAAAGGACAAGTTTTTTTGGGATAGGCCGCTATCCCGAAGTAACTTCAAGTGTGCAGGTGTGAGACTGGGGGTACTCCTGCCCTTCAAGGGCAACTCTCAGTACCTACATCATCAAAGTCAGCGATGATCTCGTTCAGGAGCCGAAGGCATTCCAAGCCCTCCTTGTTCACGTCAGATTCTGTATAAAATTCTTTGAAATCCGGAATGGAGGCAAACATGACGCAGACACAGTCATAGGACTGGTGGTATAGATCCTGCTTGGGAGAAAAGCAAGAGCTGATCACTAGGAGACCGACCTTTAAACCCTCCACAGGCAAGTGGCTTGTTTCTGCCAGGATTCACACAGACATTGCCCAAATGCCTACTCCACCTGCCCCACCCCAGCCATGGCCCAATCCACAGGCTGCCGCTGCTCGCAGGGGAAAGCTTCTAATGAGCTGGATTCAGGCCACTAGCAGTTAAGAAGAGGTGCCTTGCCAGTTAAACCTCTCTGTCATATTGACCTGAGACAATGACAAGAGACCACAGAGTTCTGGCTTAGTAAAAAGTGTCCTTTAAACAACTGAAGGGAAACAAAATAATTTCCCAAACTCTCAGATTGTCCTGAAGTAACTTGTTATGGCTGTAGTATTTGGATGGGAGTCTTGATGAATTTTCCTCTTGTGTGTCCTGCAAAGAGCATATGGAATTCATCAAGTTACTTCTTATTACACCACAAAGAACCAATAGAGCTCCTCAGTCTACTTATTCATATTATATTAGACACTGACTACATTTATTCAGGATATTCTTTTGCTTTTAAATAGGAAGAGGCTCATAGTTCTTTATCCATAGACATCAGTTAAATTGCAATGTCTTGTAAACACAATTTCAAGGTGTTTCCATAATTTTCCCAACACAGTGACACCTTCAAATTCAATGAAGGTTCCAGAAAGGAAGAGTTGTCAGGTGGTCTTGGGGGCTAGTCCTAGGTGTGGAGGATGTGCCCTTCCACTGGCAAGGGCTCCTCAGACCCCTGAGGTGCCCCTGACACAGGCAGACCGGCCGGGGCCACTGTGGACGCAGTGCAGCATGGGAAATGCTTTCTTCTCCAGGAAAGGTGAGGAGAATTCTGTTAAACAAGATGGCCGACCTCTGAGGGGAGGGAAAAATGCTAGTGGTTGGTGCTTCCTGTGTGTCTGGCAGGGCGAGGGAATCCATTCTATATGAACATTATCAGTAAGCCCCACTCTTTGGGCACCCAAATGAACTTCTTTGCAGAAAGCAAGCACTTAAATAGTATCATAACTCCAAGGTTTGGTGGCACCTCAGAGGAACTACTCTTCCCAGTGAGATCCCGTCACAAACCCATCAGAGCCAGGGCAACCCAACTGAAGGCCACAACAGTTTTGAGAAAAGATGGACTCATGGTTCTCAGGACCAGCCACTCTATAATCCCTACTACTGCCTCAAAATCTGTACAAAGTACGTGAACAATGAAATCAAGGTTTTCTTTTCTATTTTGTGCTCAATGTGATCGTGCTGGTTTCTTGTGCAGAATTGTATTTTCTCTCTCTCTGCAAAGTTGCCTTTGTGAACACTCATATCGTTGGTAGGCAGCCTATGACAGCCAAGGCATGGGGCTGACAATGCTGACTGCAGTCATGGGGTCAGAGAACAGGGATACATGAGTTAAAAATGTCAGTTTTATAAAAGTGGTATAAACTCCACTGACATCCCTGTACTTGAGGAAATGGGTGCATCTAGCAAGGGGAGGACATATTTCCTTGGACATATTTCCTTCCTTCCTCCCTCCTTTCTTCCTTTCCTCTCCTCTCCTCTCCCTTCCTTTCTTTTTGAGACAAAGTCTTACTCTATTGCCCACACTGGAGTGGGATGGCATGATCTTGGCTCACTGCAACCTCCACCTCCTGAGTTCAAGCAATTCTCCTCCCTCAGCCTACTGAGTAGCTGGTATTACAGGTACGCACCACCATGCCCAGCTAATTTTTTTATTTTAGTAGAGACAGGGTTTCACCATGTTGGCCAGGCTGGTCTTGAACTCCTGGCCTCATGATCCACCCACCTCAGCCTCCCAAAGTGCTGGGATTACAGGCGTGAGCCACCGCACCTGGCCGAGGACATATTTTCTATATCCTACGTTTCCCCACTCTCTGCTGACACTGACCAGAGTGCTCTTTGGGGAATGATAATGATGACAAGAATAAGCACAGTAATAGCCAGCACTTACTGAACACTCACCACATGGTAGGACGGGCACTTCTCTGAACACTTTATGTGCATGAACTCACCACAACTACAACCCTATGTAGTACCCTACAACTCTAGGCTGGTACTAGAGTTTTCCATCTACAAATAAAGAAACTGAGGCATACAGTGGTTACATTACTTGCCCAAGACTGGAGTTATCAAGTCTGACAGTAGAATCCACCCTTGTAAATGCTACACTTTATACTTTATCAAGTCTCTGGGATGATCATGGGCTTCACTGCTTGGTTTGGGCGTAGCACGGGGCCTCCGACACTTGCAGGTCCTGTTACTTTACCTTTGTCTTTTCCTCTGGAGTCTTTAAGGGTGTCTGGGAGTTGGAGATAATGAAATGCAAGACTGAACTGATGGGCAGTTTGGATCTGACATGTCATTTCATTACACAGCACCGAAGTAGGGATATATGGGAGAATCTCTAATGGGACTTCCAAGAGGGCAGGTACCTGAGCCTCCCCACTGACCAACGGACCCTCATCCCCTAGACTGGGCTCCAAGCACAGGCATTGTTTTGGAAAGTTCCCTGAGTTATTCTGCTGTGTAGCCTTCATTAAGAATGACAGACTACATGAGGAAATGGAGCTCAGGGGAGCTGGGGTTGCCACCAAGGCTCCCAGCTGCCTGAGGGGAAGGGCCAGGACCAATCCCTGCATTCTCTGCAGGCCGTGAATGCTGCTGGGGAGCTTGGACTACAAACTGATCACCCACCTTCTTTGGCAGAGTGGTCACTTGGAAGCTCTGAGGGAATTCCCAGGGTGAGCTCAGGTCACTGGTCACACCTGGTCCTCAGATTCAGGGCTTCCATAAGACTATAACTACTGGGAAACCAGGGAAACTTCTAGACTTCTCATGCTCTGGAGTCTGAGAAACTTGCAGGGCCAAGAACCATGCCCTGAACTCATGAGAGATTCCCTCCTGTGGTTGCGTTGGGCATGGGGCCAAAGAGGATTGCATGCTGACTAGTAGATGACTTGAGCTTGTCTTATACTTCCAGAGGACCTGGGGGTTGGAGTAGGGCAGGTGAGCAGCCTTTGAAGATAATTTGGAATTCAAGGTCTAGAATGGGTGACCCATGTCAGCATGTATCTACCCAAAAGTATTACTGAGCTTTAGAGTTGAAAGTGAGTTTAGATGTCTCCTCAACATTCATTCATCACCATTCTGTTGAACAAGCTCAAGGAATGAAAAAATAATCACAAAGCAACTGCATTTCTGTGGCTGCTACACCTTTCAGTTTTGGAGTGGGGCTAGATCTTCCCCTGTCTTGGACAAACACCTGGGACTACCCCCTCCATGTCACTGTGTGCAATGCAAGGTCCTCTCATCGATCATTAGAGGCCCCAGTCCAA
This sequence comes from Rhinopithecus roxellana, assembly GCF_007565055.1. NCBI lineage: Eukaryota > Metazoa > Chordata > Mammalia > Primates > Cercopithecidae > Rhinopithecus > Rhinopithecus roxellana. The sequence continues at coordinate 22,198,388 of NC_044551.1, read as the reverse complement.
GAAACAGTCAAAACTCTTGCCCTCGTTGTACCTGTGGCTTGTGCCCTTCCCCAGTGTGGGCCTTTTGCAAGTGAAGAAGGGGGATCAGTTGGCTTCTACTCTCTCTCCACCACTCCTTCTACCTCCATTCTTCCTAACTTGCTAGCTGGGCTTTCCAAACCATCCAGAATGGAGAACAGGGGAAGACAGAAGAGGCTATGAGGCAGGACAGCTTCCTATTAGCTGCATCCTGCTCCCTGAATACTCAAACCTGGCTTTCCTCCTGTGGATGTTTTCATGGGTGTTTGGAAGACTCCCTGTCATTTTGCCCATCCCTGGACATCCCCCGACCCTTGAGTCTTCCATGATGGAGGCCATGTGCATCACTCCTGCTCCTTGCTACTCTCTCAGGTCTGGGCTTTTGGGCTATTTCTTCAAGTTTCTCTGCCAAGGTCCCTTCACCCTCCCTCCTGTCCCCCCAGGCAGCTCTGTAACATTGGATCTAAAACAACCCTACACCAATTCTCTTTTTCTTGTTTGGTCCTTTAGCAACACTCAGCTTTGCTGTGTGAACAACTGACAGTCCAGCCATGTACCAAGCCACAGCTCCCCTACCCTGTGTCCCCAGATGCCCCATCAGCACCTGTGCTCAGCATTTCCAAGTGTCAGAACCTGCCTGCCATGTGTGTACCCCAGTTGGAGATGCTTCCCAGAACCACTCAGAGACTGAAGTCATGGGGTGTGTCCAGGCTGAGCAGTGCTGGCCTGTTCACAAGGCTGGAGGTGAGGGGGGATCCCCACCTTTCCCTTTAGGACGGCCTCATCCCCACTACATTCTGTTCAAACCCTCTTTCAATCTTTAGTCTTCTGGCCAATTCATAAGCTCCCTGCAGGTCAAGGAAGGCTCTTGTAAGCTCTGCACTCTGCTTGATGCCTCCTTTGGACTAAGAGAGCAAGTGTCTCTTCGTGTCACAGGCTGAAATTCTCTTTGAATTTGCACACACATGTTACACACACATGTGCCCTATCAAAGGGCCTGCTGTGTGCCAGGCTTCATATCAGGTGTTAGGGACACAGAGAAAAACAACACAAGCCCTGTCCTCAGGGAGCTTAAAGTCTAGGTGGAGAGACAGAGAAAATCAAGGAAACATAATAAAGCGTAATTGGTGCTGTGGGCCCAGGTGTGGAGGCGTGTGGGCTGTTCATTGAGGTGGGCACGGGGGATGGAGTGTTCTAGAAAACATTCAAAGCTGCCACTGGCACTCAGGTCTCCCACCTTCCAGACCAGACTGGTGCTTTGTCTCACTGACTCGGGCTGCATGGAGGCTTTGGATCGTCCACGTTTTCCGAGTTGACCTACGGGGTAACCGTTAAGCACCTGGTGTCCCCAGCTGTCAGTTAATGCCTAATTTACTCGGGGGATTCAAATGACTGGAAAGTACAGAAGCATCTATTGCAACCCCAGGGGCATGCTAGCCTGACCCTCCTGCAGAGGACACTTGGGCATAGAGCTTTAAGCTTAGTGCTGTTGAAGGATCTGCCTGGTCGTCACTGGGAGGGCTTTCAACAGCAGAAGGGGAGGTGCTGTTTGCACACGAGGGGCATTTCCCAAATTTCTGTGGTGGCGCCCGTGGCTCGTGTGGCTTGTTTTGATCAGGCATTGGCTCTCTCTGAATGAAGCTGTCTGGCTCACAATCCTCTACCACCCGGAGACTTGACTCAGGGTCAATTTGGTGACAAAATGCAGTCTTCTCCCCAAGTGATGAGAGCTGGCTTTGATGCTCATTGAAGGGGCTTTTCAGCAATGTTCCTGCCACACACACAGGTGGGGAGAACAGGCTTCCAAAACAGAGAAGGCTCCCATCTGGGTGCACAGAACTCTCCTGATGAGCCTGAGGGTTGTGTGGGCTGAATCTGGCCATGATAGTTAACAGCTGATGGAGAAACTTCGGGAAGTTTTAAGTAACACAAGTGCTCAGGAGAAGGAAGAGGTACTGCAAAGCCCATGCAGACACAAGCAGCCAGGTCTATGCCTGTGTGCCCAAGCACAGGCCTATGAGCACTTCTTCACTGAAATAAAACCTTTTCAGAATTGATTGTTACAGCAATTACATCATTCTTGACTCCCTATTTCTGAAGGGAAATTAATTTCCTTTGTTCACTGATGCAGTGGGTAGGAGAGTAAAAATGACATGATCTGTGTTAATGCAGGTCTTGGCATAAGCTGTGCCATTTTCCAAGGATTGTTCCAGAAGCCACGGAGTGGAGGCTATCCAAAGACCCCCTGCCCCGGACTCAAAAAGTCATCAGCAACCACAGGTTGTGCCACAGAGAGGAATGAAACTGCCTGCCTGGTCTCTCCCAGAGCCCTGGCCTGTCGGTTTTGGTCCCAGGAGGCCGTTCACCTGTCGGTTTTGGTCCCAGGAGGCCGTTCATCCTCAGGGCAGTGACTCTGCTGGGAAGCAGCCTCCATCCTGTTTATGCATGAAGTATTTCACTAGTTAAGTCAGAAAGGATGCAGGCGTAAGCTGATCCCACACTGGGAAGTAAACATGACTTCAAGTCCTCTTCTTCTTTTTTCGGCTTAGAGGTAGACCTTGTCATATTGTGTCTTGCTTTATTGCAGTGCACAGATCTTGTGTCTTTCACAAAGTGAATGCTCCCTCGACCAAGTCTACGGCACCATTTTCCCAACCGCATGTGCTCCTTTTGTGTTTCCATGTCAGCATTTTTTTGCAACAAAGTATTTTAAAGTTAAGGTATGTACTTTTTTTTACACATAATGCTATTGAATACTTAATACATACAATATAGTGTAAACATAACCTTCATATGTGCTGGGAAAGCAAAAATTTGTGACTCGCTTGATAGTGATATTCACTTGATTGCAGAGGTCTGGAACCGAACCGGCAAATTGGTGAAGTATAGCTATATTTACTTTTGCCAAAGTCTTGTTTTCCTGTACTATTTCCAGAAGACTCACAGAGCTGTATCATCGAGAGTTTAGTGGAAATGGATTAGTGTGGTGGATGCTGGGGTAACCTCCACAAAGGGGCTGAGGGCCTGCCCCCATCCACCCGACGCCCCAGAAGCCTCCCCTGGAGCCTCTGCATTCAGAGGCACTGAGCACTCAGCATCAGGGCTTGGCCTACCCTGCTGAGAGGGGGCTGAGAAGGCAGACACTGCCCACAGTGCTTTTTATGCAATGCCAGGAACAGGAGTGAAGTGATTACATTGGGTTTTGTTTTCCACTTTATTCAGGCTCTAAAAACGTTGGGCAAGAGCCCTTGCTGAAAGCTTTTAATCAATTCCCAGGGGCAGTGATTCTCAAGTTTTGCATGAATCTGGGATATTTGCTTAAAAGATAGCTGACAGTATTTACTACATGCACAGTTCTAAGAGCTTCATCTAAATTATTGCTTCAAAATTTGGTAGTGAGAGGATTCTGAGATCCTGAGAGGATTCTGAAATCTGAGAGGATTCTGAGGCCCCACAGCCAAGAGGTGCCAGGGCTGGACCAGATGCTTTGCTCTCAGTCACGTCGCAGGGCCTAGGAGGTCAAGGAAGGCTTGTGTGGGGATCAGGAATAGCCTGTTTAGCAGGTGCTGCAGGTGGTCCTTCACTTTGAGAAGTGCTGTTTTTGTCTGCAGGGACTTCTTTGGTCCCAGCATCAGCCACCTCTGCCATGCAGGTTCAGTAGGGGGGGTAGGGCTTCTGCTTGGGGAAACCTTAGCAAGGGAAAGAGCTCAGACAGGATGTCACTGTTTGGTCCTGACACCGTAGAAGGGACAGAAACCTTGGTAACAGCTACACTCTTAAACAGCATGGGCACCGTTATCATTCATCTGTGCAAGGCCACACAATGTTAGCCCCACCTGGCCTGGGATTGCAAGGTTAATATTACATCATGAGGTCAAGGAGATAGATTCTTCTGTCCAGTGAGGAGGCTACTTGAGGGCAGCAGGGTCCAATGACCATAGAAGACATTCCAAAGAAGGGAGGGGCACGACTTTGCTATGCTTTATGCACACAGGTGGCTCTCCTTATAACACCCTCACTATGTGTTTTCAGGAACAAACAAAACATAAACAAAACTCTCCCTTTCTGAGGCTCACTGTGGGAACTCTGAGAACTTTTGGCAGGGGGCTGGTGCCTCTCTTTCTAGCTCAGGCCCTTTGTGTGGGCTCTGTTTTGCATGCAGTGCTGTTCCCATGGGAACTGAAGCCTCCAGAATCTCCCCACACTCAGTGTTTCGGCAACTGGCTAGCAAACCTCCCCTGGAGGAGTACAGGGTCCTTGAGACGGCATGCGGCTGCTCTGATTGTGGTGGGGTTTGGGGGCTCCTTTTCATAGTTTAGTCCCCAAGTCTTACAGTGGCTGCTAGAGTAGCCATCACCCCCACTGCTTACCCTATTAGACAGAAATTGGCCGTAAAATTTGAAATGTTATAGCCAAAGGAAGATCTGCATTGTGTGATTAAATACAGAGAACCCTGCAGCCCGCCACCTGAGAAGAATGACATGATCATTTCATTTCCCAGCACCATAGTGGGAATGATGATGCCCTGATTTAAGGTTCAGTGTTCACTCTTCTCCCTTCCAGAGAACCATGTCAGGTCAGTAGTGAAAGTGCAAGCCTGCCATGCAGGAATCACTGGCCTTGAGCATAATTCAAACACCCTTGGCGTGCCTGTTATGGAACGGGGAGCCATCTGTGCTGGTCTGAGTCTGAAGAGCTCTGAAACTGAGCTCTTTCATTTTCCTACAGGGCTGTATGCTGCCCTCAGTCAGGTGTAGATCTGAGGACCCTGTGTTTCCTGAATGAAGGAAGGAACTATCTTCAGGAGCTGCAACTGGGAGCTTGGTGAACAGGCACTGATCATCTGCAGGGGGATTTATTTCAATGCTTAAAGACAGGTCCCTGTGTACACACAGGGCTACAGTGGCTGTGATGACACCTCCAAGGAGTTCACCTTCTTTATTTGACAAATACAGACACAAAGCCCAGAGCTGGCTTCATCTAAATGTTCCCATTCCTGCTTTGTTCCTGAAAAGTTTCCAAGCTGCCCTGGCAGTGAGGCAGTGCCAAAACCAGGGCTCACCCCAGGTGCTGAGTCCCCACTCCGGGCTCCTATTAGGCCGTGCTGCCTGTCCCACTACTCAGCCTTACACCATGGAGCTCGCAGGGTGGTGAATGCTACAGGAGACACTGTGTGTCTTTTTTGTTGTTGTTGCTGTTCAGATGGAGTCTCGTACTGTTGCCCGGGCTGGAGTGCAAAGGCGCGATCTCAGCTCACTGTAATGTCTGCCTCCTGGGTTCACGTGATTCTCCTGCCTCAGCCTCCCTACTAGCTGGGATTACAGGCACATACCACCATACCTGGCTAGTTTGTTTTTTTATTTTTAGTAGATATGGGGTTTCACTACATTGGCTAGTCTCGAACTCCTGACCTCATGATCCGCCCGCCTTGGCCTCCCAAAGTGCTGAGATTACAGGCATGAGCCACCGCGCCTGGCTGACGCTGTGTGTCTTTAACCCAACAGCAGCACTCCTTAGGAGACTTGGAGGAAAATGTCACATCACCCTCAGGAGCACCAGAGGGGTGTGCAGTGGCAGGAAGGTCCCTGGTACACAGCAGGGCCACAGGGGAAGTGGAGGAGTCACTGTGAGCTGCCGACACCCGCACTTGGCTGCTGTCTTCCCTCTCACGTTCATCCCACCTGTGTGGATGTGGGCCCCGTGCACGCCTCTGTGAAATGCCCGCCTCACCTGGGGGACTGCAGTGCGAAGGCACCATGCAGATGTCCCCCAGCCTCCCTTCTGCAACTGGAAGGCAAGGCACCATGCTTCCTCTTTTATGGATGAGCACGGCGAGGTTCGGACAGGGAAGTAACTAGCTCACGTTCACAGCAACAGACAATGTTGGAAGTAAGATTTGAGGCCGCACTGTGTAGCCCTAGGTTTTATCCTCCTTCCCCATCTTGCCTTTCCTTATTATTTCCAAGGCGGGTAACTATATTCTGATGCTTGCTTAGAATAAGCTGAGCAAACAGGAAAGAGCAGAGAGAACCTGCTACTTCTGGAGAGCTGGCGCAGGAAGGCTGTCAGGACCACGAGAGAGGGCTCTGCAGGGCTGTGAGGCTGAACCCTGGGGCCAGGGTACCTTCTGTGCTCCCCACTGACCTTCACAGAGCTTCTCGAGCTCCAGAGCTTTCCTCTGAGCCCATGTCCAGGAAGGGACCCTCCTATCAGCTACCAAATTCTTTTAAAAATTTTTATATTTATTTATTTATTTTGAGATGGGGTTTCACTCTTGTTGCTGAGGCTGGAGTGCAATGGCGTGAACTCGGCTTGCTGCAACCTCTGCCTCTAGGTTCAAGCAATTCTCCTGCCTCAGCCTCCAGAGTAGCTGGGATTACAGGCATCCGCCACCACGGCCAGCTAATTTTTAAAAATTATTTATTTAATTTTTATTTTTAGTAGAGATGGGGTTTCTTCATGTTGGCCAGGCTGGTCTTGAACTCCTGACCTCAGGTGATCCACCCGCTGTGGCCTCCCAAAGTATGGGATTATAGGCGTGAGCCACCACGCCTGGCCTCAGCTCCCTTATTCATCTCCCTTTGCTCTCTTCCTGCCTGCAGCAGTGGGCTCTTCTCAGGTCTTGAATTAGGCACTTTCCTGGTGCCTATGGAAAAGTAGCTCCTTGGAGCCTGAAATGTTCTCTCCCTGTTCCTCTCTCCCCCTGGCCCCCTTCTCTCAGCTAGTTTCTAGCACTTTCTTTCCAGATTTAGAAGCCACTTCCTCATGGTGGCAGCCTTTCTGGAGTACCATATTTACACCCCAGTGTCCTTGGAGATAACAGGATCCTATCCCCAGGAGGCACCCAGGGAGGATGAGGTCACCTCTAATCCCACTCATCTCTGTATCCTGGGCTACCACCAGCCTGGCTACAGGGCAGGGGAAACATGGGGACATTGTTGAATTTAAAAATGGGATGGAGACTCTTGTTAATGGGAACAGAGGGCCCCTTAATAGACACTGTGATCAGTAGGAAAATCGGGTGCTGAAGAACCCACCAAATGTAGTCAACACCAGGAGAAGAAACAGGAAAGCCCGCAGGCCATGAGACTTGCTGTGTAGCCCTGGAAAGCCCACTGTGCCCTGAACGTTTCCAGGAAGACGAGAGTGGTGATGTCTAGCAGCTCATTTGCCACCTGGCGCCTTATTCTTAACGCCAACTTCAAATCTGCTACAGAAAAATACTGTTCCAAGGCTCCTCACTGCAGGTTCCTTTGTGTTCTGGTATCATCCGGGTTGAGCTTATCCATTAAGGAGTGCATGCATCTACAGGTGACCCCCGCCTCTTTCACATACACACTCCCAAGCCTCAGTGAAAATGTCCTAAGAACAGGGGTTACACCTCTGAAAAAAAAAATCTCAGAACCCCAAACTCACTAAAAATTAAGCTTGGGAACTGAGCCATGCAAGAAACTGCCTGCTTTTTGTTCCCACGTGGATGGCGGCAACGTAGAAGGGCCACGGAGCACCCTAGGTGGCCTCCCTCACGACTGCTCAGGAAAACATTCCTTGTGGGCCCTGAAATCTTTCAGAATAGACACTCCCCCCAAAAAACTAACCAGAAATCAGAGTTCTGTTGACTCTTACCCTGGCAATGCAAATTAATAGTGGATCTTCACAGGTACTGGACAAAGACAAGACCAGAAATCATCCCTCGGCCCAAGCAGTGGAAGGGCATAATGGGCTTTTCCTGACTCCTCTCTTTTCACATGTAAAATGAGGTTTCAATGAGCACTAATCAAGCCTCACAAGAATGTAACCACCTCCCGTCTACCCCACTTCTCTTTTTATTGCTTTTCCTCCTTCCCCTACTGTGCACTCTTTCCCCTTTCAGTATTGAAGTCCTCAAAACTCTCTTTGGGAAAAGCACAGGGCACGAATCCTTCTGTAACTTGTGTTTCTTTTTCCTGGGCACCATCCTCATCCTTGGAAAATAAACCTCTAACCTGATGGAGACCCGTCTCAGACACTTCTTGGTTTACACATCTCAGACATCTGGGAAACGCCACAAGAACTGAGCACAGGGCTTTGCGTACTGCGGACGTTCAGATACATGTTTCTTACATTAAGTCCAAATGTAGACACATCTGCTTTCTCTTGCACTTCAGCAATATTAAAGACATCTCACAACATCTCTCTTCAAAAGCCATTTCAACATTTAACTGACATTGTAGTCTTTTCAACTCTAGCTAATCCATTCGGATAAACCCTCCATGAAATTCCTATTTCCATCCATTCGAATGGATGGACTCAAGTCTTTGGTCTGCTCTTGTGTAGGTAACTCCTAAACACTGTCACACTCACTGTGTATCTGATATCTTTGAAATTCTAAGAGCCTTGGAAGGGTCTCAGGGAAGCTGAGTGCGGGGAAACAGTGGGCATGTGGGAGGTATGGCTTAACGTTGCCTCTTGGTTTGAGCCTCCATCGCGTGCTGGTAAGGCAGGCCTCCTCCCACATTGGAGAGAGAGCAGTGGCTACTTTGGAGGCATATTTGGGTCCCTAATGCCCCATAATGGACATTGAGAACTTTACATGATTGGGGAAAAAATCTTCTCGAATAATGAATCCACCTACAAACTCAAGACTTTTAGAGGTCATTCTAACCCACTATTCTCAACTGATGTCTCTACCACCAAACAATATCTTCTTGAAAACTGAACAATTCAAGCCAGTCTTGGCCATTTTGAACACTTGGATGTGCGAAGCGCTGCAGCCTTTACGTCACTGAAGAAGCTTTCAGCCCTCACCCAGGTCATCACGTCACCCAGCCCCATCCCCCAGGCCCCAGCCCCGCCTGGTCTGACCTCATTCTTCAGGCTCCTGGCCAGGAAGTGCTCAGCGACGTGCGCGGGAAGCACGTTCTCCAGCAGCACACGGTTCAGGTTCTCCATGGTCTCTATCTCCTCCCGCTCTTTTTTGAACTTGTTCTTCCATAAGAAGTCTAACCTACAGTAATATTCATTCTGTTACAAGAGGACACAGAGGTGAAGAAACAATAGGCATCTTGTCCTGCCAGAGAGTGGAGGTTTTAAAGAGAAAACAAAAAGAACAAAATGAAACCAAAAAAAAGAACCCCCAAACAGAACTACCACCCTCCCTACAAAGCCCTCTGTGTCCCTGAAATGTCCTTCAGTCCACCTCTGACATGGATTTGCAAAAAACAAGAACCAGCCTCAGAAACAGGGAAATCAGCTATATGGAGGCTTCAACTCAAAGTGCCATTAAAGCTTCCTGCAACGTTATGCTACTAAAAGATGGCTCAAATTATTTTTTGAAAAGAGGCATTGTAGAATATAAATGATGAATAAAAAATGAAGAATACCTCAGTAGAGAGAGTGCATTTTTTGATGATTTGAATAAAAACTGTATTGTTCGTTTATGGCAGTTTGCCTTTAGCATTTGTAAATTAGTTTTTCCCTAACACAAATTGTATAACTATGTAATCATTGCAAAATATGGATTTTTTTCCACTTGGAATTGTGTTGTTCTGACAGAATGCCATTCATTACATTTAGAGAAAAGTTCATTTTGATATTAATTAAGATAGTGCCTGCTAGTAAAAACCTGTATTCATGCTTTATAATGTATTAAAATATAACATATTTTAAAAGTAGTTATTATTAACATCGTAGGAATGGAGAGGCCCAATTACTGACCAAGAGTCTTTTGGGTCTTGGCATCATTTTGTGCCTCCTATGATGTAAATAATTTAATATAACGAAATAGACTTGAATGGACCCTCCTGTAATAGAAAGGCTTAGTGGAGAGTGTGTATTTCACACAGATAGTCACCTATTGACAAATAAATGCAAAGAAGAGCTAACTGCAAGTTTTTGGTTTGCTTTGTTGAGTTGATTAATTCTACCAATGACAAATACAAAGTAAAACAAAACACACACACACATGCACACAGATGGCCTCTCATGCACAAATGAGAATTTAAAAAGTTTAAAATCCACATTTTGAAATTTGAAAGAAAAATGATTATTCATTAGTTAGGTTTGATTCAAATTATCTGTCATACATTAGGAAAACTCCTCCTCCTCTGGTGTGCTGTTTACATTTATCTCCTGTAGTCAGGCATTTTCAAAAACTGCAAAAAAGATATTTTAAAAGTTTGTTTATATTTAGCCAGGATGGTGGCTCATGCCTGTAATCCCAGCACTTTGGGAGGCCAAGGTGGGTGGGTCACTTGAGGTCAGGAGTTTGAGACCAGCCTGGACCACCTGGTAAAATCCCGTCTCTACTAAAAATACAAAAATTAGCCGGACCTGGTTGTGCATGCCTGTAATCCCAGTTACTTGGGAGGCTGAGACAGGAGAATCACTTGAACCCAGGAGGTGGAGATTGCAGTGAGCTGAGATTGAGCCACTGCACTCCAGTCTGGGAAACAGAACCAGACTCTGTCTCAAAAAACAAAAACAAAACCCCCAAAATAAAAGTTTGTTTATATTTAAAGTTTCACGTTCATGCCAGATTTTCTACACCATGGACTGATAGAAATTATGCTGTACAGTGACTAGTAAAGTCTTCCTACTTGAAGAATGGATTTAAAAAAAAATAAATCAGGGATGTGTTAACTAAAATGATAGATGCAACCAGTGGTAGGGGCATGGGGAAGACACAGGTGCACACTTAAAATTAGACAAAAGTGAAGCATGAGATGAAACCTCCTCCAAAGGAGCCGTTAAAGCAGCAAGTCCAACCCAAGTGAGCATGAAAGGTTTCCGTACGCCATGCTAGGATGTTGCTCAGGTTTTCAGAGCCATTGTTATTGCGTAACAGATAAGCATTTTGTAAGTCTCCTACTAAAAAATAATCACAGTATTTTGGAATCAGCTGCACTGAACTGAAATGACATTTTGCCAAATCTATCTATCTATCTATCTGTCTATCTATCTATCTATCTATCTATCTATCTATCTATCTATCTATCTATCTACCTACCTACCTACCTACCTTTCTATTCGCCAAATCTATCCATCTATCAATCATCTTTCACCTTCCCAAACAATGCAATCTGTTTCGAATCCTCTGCCTTCTGTGTAAGTAGCTGGCACACTAGCAACTCGTATGAAGGGCCCCCTCAAAAAAGACTTAAAAAATCCCCAATCAAATGGAATGCACTGAATAATAATCCTCCAAAAGATAGTTCCAAGTCCTAATGCTTCTTATTTGTGAATGTTATCTGATTTGGAAATAATGTCTTTGTGGATATGATTCAGTTAAAGATCTCAAGATAATCTCATCCTGGACCTAGGGTCGGCCCTAAACCTGAAGACGGGTGTCCTTACAAGAGAAAGGAGGCAGCGATTTGACTCAGAGACACGGTGGGAGGCCATGCACAGGTGTCTAGCAGAGGCCAGGATGAAGCCCCTGCCTGGGTGACTTGGGGAGGGCAGTGCTGCAGAGGAGACAGAGGATTCTGTGTGCAGGAGAGGAACTGGGAGAGACACGCAGGCTTCCTCAGCTTTGAGAGCCTCCCATTCCTCGGATTGCTCTCTACAGGTTTTCAGGGGCCCAGATCCCATGAAGAGAAGCAGAATTTGCTTTTCATTGGCTTTATCAACAATGAATGAGACAGCAGGAAGAGCACGGGTGAATCCTCCAGGACATGCCCGGGACTCCATGACCCTCCCTGCTGGGGCTCACATCTAGCACAGCCTCGAGGGCAGTTCTGGGCTTTTTCTGGTTCTGAAAACAACCTGAGGAACTGGAAGGCTTCACATCTTTCTACATGGACAGAAGAACCAGTCACTAGGCTGGAGTACAGGGCAATTGGTGACCCTGGACATTCTTAGGTTCTAAGCTCTCCTACAAAACAATAGCTTCATTTTGAGGTCATGTAGACTGTCCCCTGGTTTTATAGTATAAATGTATCCCACCTCAGTGTGCTGCTGTGTAAGCTCTGGTGAGACACCAAGCTTCTTTCTTTTTCAAAAGAGACCTCTGAGTTGGCTAACACATCTATCATAAACTAGACTTTAGTACAGCAAGTAGCACTGTACTTGTTGCACAAGAGACATGTAATGTTTTTGTCAAGGCTACTTAGATACCTAAAGCAATATTTAGTATACTGATTTGCTCAGAAACCAAACACATCTCCATCATTTCAAAAAAGATGGTCATGGAGCAGGACGAATAACAATCAAAATAGGTTGCAAAATGCAGGTACTATCATTTAATAAACCAATCAGGAAATACAATAACTGAGGCCACGAATGCTTTACTTGTAGCACTTGAAAAATCTTATTTCCAGTATGGGGTGTTTTGTGATATACCTCCCCTCCTTTCGGGGGAGTACTAAAGCACTGTCACAGACTTCAAAGTTCTTATCCAGAAGACCTGGGGCCTTAGTAAATCATTCACTCAATGATTTTGGATTACAGGTCAGCCTCCTGGCTCACCTTGGTATTTCCCACTGTGTCTTATATAGATTTGGTGATTTATAGCTGGTGTTAAAGAACGGTTATGAAGAATGATAAATCCTTTAGAGGAAGTAATAATTTTTCCAGGCCTCTAGATGTAAATATTACTTTTTGGTACATTAAAGACAAAAATGGCATGACTCCCTATAAGACTGGTATCAAGCCAATTGTGTAAAATTAGTGCTCAATCATAATACTGAACACTTTTGATGATTTAGTTTAATTAGAGGGTAAGGGATCAACTGTCAGCCATTGGACTCAACCATAATCATGTGGTGGTACTGAATGTGGATCATCTCAATGACCAATAACAAAGTTGAGAGAATTTAACTGGATACTAGGTTCTTAAAATTTGCTGCTGTGAAGGAATCTGAGTGATGATTCTAGCAGGAAAAAGCATCCCCAGCACGAAATGGAGAAACAGGTGACCCCACAGAGGGGATGGCTGCATTGTTTCCTGAGAAATGATCATCTAGGTGATACCCCTATGAAAGGAAGTGCAATTCTCTCACGTTTAAATTATAGGGTACTAAGGGAGAGCATGCCTGCCATATGAGCGAGAGCAGAAAGATGGCCAGTCATGAGAAAAGAAAAATGGGTCGCAGGAGAAACCAGGGAAAAAGAACTGGACATGGTACAGGTTGTCAAAACTGCAAGCCAAAGAATGCAGAACAGAGAAAACACAAGGTGGTGGGGTGGGAAGAAGGGACCTCAAACAGCTTTGCATCAGGACAGGACAGCTCAGTGCTGGGGAGATGGATGAGGGCTGCATCATGGGCTCCTAGGGAGGAGGCAGCTCACATTGCTTGGTAAGTGAGAGGAAGACAGTTGTCCCGGACTGCTGGCCTGACAGCCAGATCCAGACTCGGTCCAACTGACTATGCAATTCCTAACAGCTTTCTGGTGGGGAGAACTAGAAGTCAACTGGAAGCCAGACCCAAACTCATAAGTATATAGTATACCTCTTAGACACTGGACAGATTTAATTTAATTGGCATTGCTTCTTCATGGGTTCTTTCCAAATACATAAATCACTGCTGTTTGTTTGTTTCATGCCACCCTTCACAGAACTTAAAACAGACTTTGAATGAGGCAGAGGTGCCTGGCTTCAGATGAATCTTGTGGTCTTTGGGCAACTGTCTTTGTTGGAGGCAGAGGAAGAATAATTGTCTTTAAAAATCTTGCACCCACAGCCTCTACTAGAAGACCAGAAGGGTTGGGGGACCAGAGAAGGAAGAACAGTTTCATTCGCAATGCAAAATAAAACTTTTTTAACAGGGGATCATATTTCTAGGCATGACTGCAAATGGCAGCAAAGGTATTCAGACCCGGTTCAAAGAAGCGTGCCACATATTCTGAAATGCAAATGAAAGCTCCAGTCAAGGGGATACTGTTTTTTTTTTTTTTCAAATAGTGTCAGTTATTGAAGGAACACTTTTGTAGGCTTATAAAACCTACAAAATTTATTTTGAGATTTAACACGAAATTAACTGATTAAAATTTCACCCATTCATAAAATTTGCCTTTTGTGGAAAAAAAGAAAGGTATTTTCCCTTTTTGTCTATAAGCATCCACACCTTGTACTAACTAGGTTTGTCTTCAGTGATAACATGATTCTGATTCTTAGACATTTGTTTCCAAGAAGGTTAACTACAACGCACAGCACAGCACTATTAATACAGCACTTTAGAGAAGGTATATATATATATGTACAGACTTCTTACCTGTCTACCTAGAACAAGCAGTGTGATGAAGAATATAGAGAGAGACACAGAGCCCATGGTCTTCAGGTCTTTCCAAATGCCTGGTCTATTAAAAAACAGACAGACAAACAGATAACAACACAACAAAACAACATGCACGCAGGACTTAGAATCTGCATATCAACAAATGTCAGATTCTCTAGTGCCTGTCTACATCATATACCAGCCAAACACATGTTTCAAATCTCCTTCCAAACCCAGCTTGCATTAAAACCAACCAAAAATCCCTACTTTGAGGGCACAGTAAAATGATACAGATTTCCTACTTTATATCAAGCTATACCAAATATAAAAACAAGACATAAGAATATGAACATTTTCTTTATACTTCTGGGATCCATATGGGTAACTGGATCTACGGTTTCTTCAATGTTTTCATTATTACTCTCCGAAAGAGACTGTATGCTTGAAATGAATAATCACGTGAGGTATAAACACGAAGTAGGGAACTTAATTTCTGCAAGCTACTCTCACTTCTGAATTATACAGTTTCATATAACTTTCAAGCAGTCATCCAATCTTATTCACTCTTTCATATGATTTTGGATCACAAAGGCATAACAGAGATGAAAATTCTGGGTACACTGCCCAAGTGACCTCAGGTTCAAATTGATAATAAATGACATCAGTCATTTACACCTGCCAAGATGTCATTGCACTGGGTAGGCTCCCCCAGCCTTCACTATCACAGTCCAGGCAGTGAGCACCCACACATCCTTCAAATGCTGACATGCGAACATTTCCCATATAGGATTGTAACTAAGACCTGAAAAATAAAAGTGGATTATGCATGGACACCATGTCACATAATCAGCATAGATGGTATCTGATCAACTACAGACAGCAGGTAATCACTTTCCGTTTGTGTGTTGTCCTGGCTTTTTTATTTTTCCAGCTTCTCTGTGGGGGATTCAAGGACACATGAGATAACAAGAGGCTTTGGTGTAGTATTAAAAAGCCCAGGTGGACTTTAAAGCAAGAGAGCCTGGGTTTGAATCCTGAGCTATGGGGCCTCGCATGAACCCCATTCAAACGTCACTTTCCCCATCAGTCAAAGGTGGGTACCAACCCCTATCCTGCAGGCTGTTTTAGCCACTACATTAAATATCTATATACCTGGCACAGAGCCTGACACATAGGAAACTCTTTCTAAATGGTACTTGTGATTTTTAACATTAATTACAGAATGATAAGGAAGGGGAGTGGGGTGGGGCTAAGAAACTAGAGAAAAAGATAAGGAAACACAGACTGGAGAATATTCTTAACAGAATGAAAGACTCAAGTGCAAAGAAAAGGTGGACTCCTGCAGGAATGAGGAAACAGAATTGCCTGGTCCCCGTGGTTTATGGGCTTAGAGGCACAGAGAACTCTCCAATAAGGTTGTGCTTGCATTAGGAGTTCTTTCCTCTCCGCCAAACCTGCCGTGGATGGAGGAATCGGAGCTTGTGAAACTTAAGAAGGTCATCATTTCTCTCTGAGAATGAATTGGGGAGCAGTGCCGCCTTCTTGTGTCACTGGCATTGATTTTATAAAATGAAATCGCTCCTTTCTGAGCCTATGACTGCGGTGTCCAACAGCACAGCTGAAGTGACCGATGGGTGCAGATGTTTAAAACCAATTCTGACTCTGACTTTCATGAATTTTAAACTCTTTTTACTCTATATTGACCATGCTCATGCTATATTGAATAGTGAAAGTGGCACCACACAGCTAACATCCTAAGAAGCTAGTGCAGGCTGAGTTTTTAATTTGCATGCTGCTTTGTGAACATCACATTACTTTGCAATTCCAAGGGGCCAGAGAAAGCATCTATGACATCCCCTTCTTCCACCCACCACCCCCATAATTCCTAAACTAAGAGTAAATCTCAGGACAGGGTTTATAAGAGCTTCATCAGTGCAACAAATCAGAATGAAGTCCCCTTTGCATTTCTAACAAAAGGACCAGATGCCCCAAACATACAGAGCCAGCTCAGGCCCCTCTCACTGACAGAGAGACGTAGGTAGGACCCTCTTAGGCAATTCAAGACCTGGCTGGGTTTTCAGTTAATCAGACAGAAAATTCACACAAGCAACCTATTGGAAGAAATCCTGTCTGGGGAGTCCTTATATTAACGCATTTGAATCTTGGTTTATGGGGTAAGAATGCCCTGCTCCACCCATCCCCCTGATCTTCAGTCTTCCTGAGGAATAGCAGTGGGTGGAGGGGGAACTTGGAGGAAGCTAGACCAGCAGAGGCTCTCCCTGCAGGACTGGGGAGTGGATTTGAAAGTGAAGACCTAAATGGATCTCAGGAATCACGAGGCACCAGCAGCCCACAGAACCAACTGGCATACCAGTACACGGCTGCCTTTTTCTCTTCTGAAGTTCTCTGACAACTACTAGGAACTCCATCTGGCTTTTTTGGATTTCACTTGGATTTCTCAAGACTTCTTTCATTCCGTTAGCAAAAGAGAACTGCCAACTCCTACTGAAGGCCTTCTCTCTTGTGTGGGCCACCTGTGGATGGATGCTGTTAGGGTCCCCATGGTTTCAGTGACTTATTTCTCCACTGTAGATCGGTTCCTAGATCTCCTCAGTCTTTGTGTGACCATGGGAAAGGTGGGAAGAAGGAGGGGCATGGAGCATGGTGGAAGACAGGAAGAGGTACAGTAAAATCCCAGGACATCTTTCTGGCAGAGTAGTCAGCTGTGTTGATCTCTGAATTAATTTCCTAGAGTTGCTATAATGAGGTAGCATAAACTAGGTGACTTAAAATAACAGAAACGCATCATCTCAGAGTTCTGGGGGCCAGAAGTCTGACAGTAGGATGTTCTCAGGGCCTTGTCCTTCTGAAACCCTTAGGGAATCCTTCCTTGCCTTGCTCTCACTTCAGGTGGTTTGCTGGCCATCACTGGCTTTTCTTAGTTTGCCACCACGTGGCTCCAACTCCTGCCTTCATCATCACATGGCATTCCTGCGTGTCTGTCTCTTCACCTGGCCATCTGCTTAGAAGGGCATCACTTACACTGGATTAGGGGTCACCCTCCTTCAGCATGACCTCATCTTAACTAATTCCACTTGCAATGATTCTATTTCCAAATAAGGTCACATTCTGAGACACTGGGGATTGAAGCTTTATATCTTCTTTTGGGGGACACAATTTAGCCCACCAATCAGGTCAGCTGTTTAGAGAAATATGAGCTGCACAGCTAGTTGGGTATGAGCTCTCTCTCTCTCTCCCCAACTCGCTCTCTCTCTCTCCCCCTCCCTCTCTGTTTCTTTCTCTCTCCTTTATGTTTTAAGGATGATATCTACTTTGGACTCTCATGTGTTAGGGTGGTGCCATCACTGAGTTATGAAATAGGGAAGATACAGCTAATATAACTGAGAAAGTTTGTAACTATGATTTCCAACACAATGACAATGGTAGCCAAAATGTGATAGAACACACTTCCTTTCATATCTAAAAACCAGACACTGGGGACTCAGATGCTCACATGCCACACAGGCATCTGCAGTTGGCCCTCCGCCTGAGGTTGTTAATGGAGTAATCACTTTGCTTGTCAAGTTTCAGGAGTACGAAAGAACAACACACCCCAATATACTGGGTGAGGGAGATGGAGGAATTGCTCAGTGAACCAGCCTCTAGCTTGAAGGCAAACACTTCAGATAGAGTAAAAAAGGACATTTTCATGATTCTCAGGAGGGAAAGCAGTCCAGGCATGTAGACACAAACATTATCTTACCTTCAAAAACTTTACATTTCTGTGGGTGAATATTTTTAAGAATAAAAGTACCCGAAGGAGCCTAATTTCTGTTGTGTTGTTAACAGCGGCTAGCTGAGGTAAAGTCATATCTTCTCAGGTCACTAACTGGGATAAATAAAAAAATCGGTTCACTGATCACTGAGGGCCACGACTCATAAAGACCAGAGTAACAAGGAGACAATGACTTCCTTCCCCTTCACCCATACAATATCCTCATGGTCTTCAGCTAATCTATCTTTTGTCTTTTTTTCATGCCTCTGGTTACACCATTACATTAGAAAATACCTGGCTTTGTTCACAAATGACCCCCAAATCCTCAGGAATCATCAATGTCAAATGATGCCAAAAGCAAATGTCTTGTCCGAAATGATAATGCCACAAGGACGAGTCTGCTTACTGAGCCTCACTCAGCAAGGGACTGGGACCTCAATCACAGAGCCAGAAGACAACATTGTCCTGCGTAAAACAAGGCAAAACACCCCAGAAAACTAATCTGAGGTTAAGATGCATGAGGCAAAATAAGTCAGTCCCATGCCTTGTCAGAAAATCTTCAACCAACTCTGGCTTGAGAAGCAGCAGGGAATTGCTGAGACACCCTCGGTCTACTTTCACGGTGCCCTCTCCTGCTGTGTTCGTTGCAGATCCTGTGGGTTTCCTCTTTGGACTCTTCTCCCAAGCTTGAGTCACTGAGGCAGTACCTTCCTCCTGGCCTGTGGCAGGCTGGTAAAGTGTGAGGTCAACGGCTCAGCCAGGGTTCCCATGCTCTGTATCAAGTGCATTCCATACAAGTGTGTTGTGAAAATGAGTAAGTGAGTGGAGAAACAACTGTTGGCTTGGAAATGGCTCATCTTCCCTAAGGGGTTTCTGGGCATTCTCCCCTCCCTGGGTTGGACACAGATGCACCAGAATGCCACATGAACTTGCAGTGAAGATGGCCCAACAGTCTCCAGGGACAGATGGCTCAAAGGCTCCCGCTTTTTCAGAGTGGCCATAAATGCCAAGCCAGACATGGCGGTGCTGCAGCAGAACCACAGAGTAAGGAACAGGCTCCTGCTTAGAAAAGAGCTCCGGAGGCAGTGGCAGGTCAGAAGAGATGACAGAAGTGTGTGTTAGGGGGGTTGGACTGGGAGTGCTGGCCCTTTGCTGTGGAGACAATCATGTGTCCTGATTAATGCAGTTGTGGTTTCCTTTTGTGGAGAAGAGTGATTTTTAGTCGGAAACCACTGCTGCCTCAGCACGATCTGATGTGGTCGGGCTGGCCGTGGCTTTAGCATCACATGGAAGAACTGATGATGAGAAGCATTGCACATTCTATGGAGTCTATGCCACAGGCCCTGTGAATCCCTCCCCCCATTCTAAAATCAAACAGAACAAAACAAAAGAGCCTAAATATCGAGTTTCTTCCTGCAGATGAGTCCAAACCACAGGACATTTTCTGTTTTAGGTCAGATAGAGAAGTAGTTCACTAATGGTTGCTCTTTACAGAAGGGAAAGGAGCTTGTTAGACCCTGCATAGCCCTAGGACAACTTGCTTTGTTGTTAAAGTGATGCAACTGAGATGGCTTCCCTCCCTGCTGGCCCGAGAATGGGTATCAGGCACAGAAAAGCATGCTGTGCTCCTCGCTTTCCGAAATCACACAGGGTGCAGGAAACAGGCAGAGTGGGGAAAGCTGAGATGGTAAATCTGAAAGGAGTCGAAAATCTTTTCAATATTCACTTAACTATATTATGGCTTGGAATGCAAATTTGTAATATATCCTTCTTTTAAAGAAAAGACATGAAAACAATTTCAGGTGCTTGGGAATATCCACAGACCATCTGCCCCAGAGCGAGGCCTGCAGCTCTTCCTGACCTTTTCCGTGAGGGATGGGTTTTCTTGTTCTTCCCAAAGACTTTCCCTCAGTTTATCATCAATCAATCCCTCATTAGGACATTGTCAAAATACATCACAATATCCCAAATTCCAGCCATTGGGATTTCCCAGACACTGGAAAATCAGGGAAAGCAGAAAAATGCCACAAGGAAGATGCTTAGTTCATGCATCTCAATGACAGGTGCAAATCCGGGCATCTCCAGTGCTCTTCCTGATAGGAAGGCTGGGAAGGCAAACTTTTGCAGACATTTCAGTCAGTTGCCATCTACAGCTTCTGGATAAGGCTAAGCACTGTCTATCACTGCTGCTTAAACTCCATATTTATGTGCTTTCCAGAAAGTATTTATTTCACTGGGCTAAAGTTGCAGCACAGAACTAATTGGTCTTTGGGGATCCTTGTCAGTTAGCTGCTCTGTTCAAGCTCTCTATGTCCCATGTGTCTCTAGAATTAAAGGTACATTTCTAGCCACCAGGTGAGTTAATATAATGGCTTGGTCCAAGCGAAATAACACCGATCCCTTGAGACTTTTCAGTTCAGCAAGAAAAAAAACAACTCAGGAAAAATCCGATAACTTCTTGCAGACTCAGTAGCAAGCCTTTGTCATGGGAAGGATAAGTGTCTTCGAGACAAAAACAGCTTCCAGCAACATCCGTTGTTATTAATATCACTATCACCTTGAAGAGCAGCTGGTGTCTCAACAGCTCTGGCTAAGGGCTTTGGGAGACAGTGTCACAAATAGGAACCACAACCATTATTGATCCATTCACAGACAGTACTGAGGACTGCTATGAACACCAAAGAACAGAAAACAGCTGAGAACCTCCTGGGCTACCTTCAGCAGGAGGCGACTTATCTGAATCACGCCCCAGCAGGTCACGTTAAATACCAGGACACTCCTGGCCTCCTTCCTAATGGCTTTTCAATGGCACACTCTCTCTGAGTGGTCTTTCTTTCCCCCTGAAAAGTCTACTCTTCACACTCTTGAATGTGTAAGAATGTCTTAAATACCATTTTCTTAATTATTCATTGATACGAAGTTTTTCTAGCGCATCCCTCTCCTTTTTCCTCTGCCAACTCCATTGGTTTGTAACATCTTGTTGGCCGTCCACGAGCAATGTCAAGTTGGTTCTGAAAAGACCCTGCCACAGGAGCCACGATGAAGTCACATGCAGGACAAAGTATAGAGGAAGATGGCCAGCACTGCCTTTAAACAGAGATGCCCTCCCGGAACTTTCCTTTGAAATATAAAGATATAAACAGAACCTGAAGTGGATACTAAAAGACATCCTCAGTGATCTGGAGATACACTCTGTCTTCAGGGAAGCAGGTGAGGCGAGAGATTTCAGGAAGCCAGTGTCAGGCTCTTCCCATTGTTCGAGAGCATGACCTGCTTTTGTTCATTCATTCAACAGATTTTTGTTGAGTACTAGATGCCAGGTACTGTTATAAACCATGGTATTTGGTTCAGATCTTCTCTTCTGCGTGATTCAGGACAGTGTGTTAAAGTCCTCGGCCCATATGTGTATATCAGAAAAGGGGCTAACAGGCAACAGAAGCCATGTCCCCTTCACCCAGGATGGGTACCTTCTACCTTTCCTGGGTGAAACAGGCAGAGGAGCTGTTTGGTCCTCCGGCACACCGAGGGGTGAAAGCCAGAAGCTTGAGGGAGGTCTATGTATTAGTCAGGGTTTTCCAGAGGGATAGAACCAATAGGATGTATGTATATATAGAAGGGAGTTTATTACCGAGAATTGGCTCACCGGATTGCAAGGTGAAGCCCCATGACAGGCCATCTGCAAAGCAGGAAAAGAGAGATGCTGGGAGAGGCTCAGTCCAAGTCCCAAAGCCTCAAAACCAGGGAAACCAACAGTGTAGCCTTCTGTACTGAGAACCCTGGAGATGCTGCTGTACAAGCCCCAGAGTCCAAAAGCCAAAGAACCTGGAGTTTGATGTTCAAGGGCACGAAGCATCTAGCACAGGAGAAAGATGGAAATCAGAAGACCCAGCAAGCCAGCTTATCCCACCTTCTTTCGCCTGCTTTGTTCTGGCTGCGCTGGCAGCCGACTGGGTGGTGCCCACCACACTGAGGGTGGGTCTTCCTCTCCCAGTCCACCAACTCAAATGTCAGTCTCCTCTGGCAACACCCTTGCACACACACCCAGAAACAATACTTTATCAGCGATCTAGGCATCCTTCAATCCAATCAAGTTGACACCTAACATTAACCATCACAGTGTCATTGGAGCACTCAAGGCCAATGAGGAGCAGGTCTAGGGGCCTCGGTGGACAGCAAGGACACTGACTTGCCATAGTCAAGCAAGGGTCCCAGAAAGAAGACCAGAGCAGGACAGAGAAGGCAAGAATGTGGTGCCCAGAGACAGGTCACCAAAGGGATAGGACTGAATGCTATGACTTCAATGGCACAGACGGACTCAATCAGAAAAGGCAGTGCTGCCTGGTCATCCTGTGAGCCAGCTCCCGCCTTCAGGAACACCTGTGGCTTTGGGATTAAGTGATGTTCACTCTCAAGGCACCAAACTACACAGTTTTTTTTTTTTTTTTTTTTTTTAAAGGATCTCACTTTCATATTGGGAAGTGTGTGTCAGCATCAATAAGCAAGGCAAAGGATGAGAAAACTGATGTCAATTATTTGATGGGGAAAAGTTCTTGGATCTTGGAAAAGAGAAGGAAAACATTGACATTGGTTGGTTTTACCTCTGGCACAAGTCACAGGGTTATGTAAAACAGGCAATGAGGCTGGAGAAATTGGGGGGCTTCTAAACTCCCACTTTAAGAGTGGGAGTTAGTTTTAAGTGCACATCATAGAATATTCATTGATTTTGAGGTATTATGCTTTTCTGCTATTACATCAGTAAGACTCATCTTTCCATAGAAGATGCTTCTGAGAATATTGTGCAGCCTGTTCAGGGATCAGTTCAAGAAGTGCCAGAACTTCTGATCAAAATTAGGAAGTGGGAAAAAATAATGAGTAAGACCTACTATTTCATAGCACAACAAGGTGACTACAGTCAACAATAACTTAATTGTACATTTGAAAATAACTAAGGCCGGGCGCGGTGGCTCATGCCTGTGATCCCAATACTTTGGGAGGCTGAGGTGGATAGATCACTTGAGGCCAGGAGTTTGAAACCAGCCTGGCCAACATGATGAAACCCTGTCTCTACTAAAAAAAAAATATGTAAAAAAGTAGCCGGGCATGGTGGCAGGCACCTGTAATCCCAGCTACTAGAGAGGCTGAGGCAGGATAATGGCTTGAACCCAGGAGGCAGAGGTTGCAGTGAGCCGAGATTGTGCCACTGCACTCCAGTCTGAGTGACAGAGCAAAATTCTGCCTCAGATAAATAAATAAGTAAAAAGTGTAATTGGATTATTTGAAACACAAAGGATAAATGCTTGAGGGGATGGATATCTTATTCTCCATGATGCGATTATTTCACATTGCAAGATGTATGAAAACATCTCATGTGATCCCATAAATATGTATACCTATTATGTAATCACAAAATTTTTTTAAAAAAATAGGAAGTGAGAGACAGGCGCGTGCTCCCAAGGAGGGTGCTAGCTTTACTGATGGAAGTGAAGGCAAGTCGCCGAGGTTTCTCAAGTCAGTCTCCCTAGCTTCAAGGTCATTGCAAAGACAACCGAGCTGCAAGCACAAAAGAGCTTTAATACAGTGAATGTGATCTAAAGGTAATACTCCTTTTCTGCAACCTGATAACTACTCTCTTGCTGCGGGGGTTCTACTCAGAGATTGCCTGTTTCCTCAAGTGCCTCACTGAGGTCCCCAGAAGCAATTCTCTCCACACCAGGAACTTGGTAATCTGATTTCTTCTTTTGCTTTGGATGTGTAAAATATTCAGGTGATTTAAATTTAATAAAGGGAAACTTAGTAGGGTTATCAGCTGCGTATGAAAATCAATAATGCTACATTTATTTAGGAATACAACACGGGCTTTCTGGATACAGCAGAGCCATAGTAAAGCATGTTTAGTTGGCAATTTTGAGAATTTATTGGAAAATTAACTTCCATTCTCATTTTGGCTAAGGAATCATAAATATAATTATACAGTCTTGCAACTCCACTGCCTTAAGCTTGATTACAGATCGTAGAGTTTCATTGTGTGGAGGATGACAAAAGTTAAATTAGGTGAAAAGAATGGGTTGCATCTTCTGCAAAGGTTCTTATTGCTAAGAAGTGTCTACACAGTGTGATGACTGCCATTCCTAACACCAGGTCTCCAGTGGAGAAATAGGTGGCCATGTACTATCAACACAAAACAACTTTCTGGAGTAATAAATCAGTGCAAATATTTAAGGCATTTATATTATTTTAAAATAAATATAGAAATAGGATGGAGGACAGTGCAAAGTCCTCCTAGAAAATACTTTGACATCTGGTGGGTTCAGAAATAAACCTAACGCTTGTTATAAAATGTTTTGTTTTTGAGATGTGATGTGGAGAGTATCATAACGATTAAAACAATGTTTTTCAAACACATATTCATTATAAGCTTCCGTATATATTCATATACGGAAGTAATTCGGTAACAGGAAACAGGTTATAAACCTGAGTGAGTGCACCCGGTAGAATCATTCTTGCTGCATCTAGCCTTACAGTTGAAAGACCTAAAGCAATCATATATTTTCTTGGAAGTCAATTTCTCCATAGAACAAAGAATTTTCAGGATTGATAGTTCCTCTTCCCCATAACAGTATTTTAGAAAATCTCTAGTGAGAAATATAACACTGTAAATTGTGAATACAGCTACTTATTTTTTCAATATCTTGCTTTGAACTGAGGGCCTTTTTGCCTTCCTGAGGACACTTGGCAATTTCTAGAGACATTTCCAGTTGTCATGACTTGGGGCATTGGAGATTGCGACTGGCATTCAGTGGGTACAGGCAAGGGATGTCACTAAACACCCTACTTACTACACACAGGACAATGCCCCCCACAGAGAATTATTTAGTCCAAAATATCAATAGTGCTGAGGTGGACAGTCTTAGATTACTTTTATCAACATAGTACAGGTTATAACACAGTTCTTCTCTAGAAACCACTTCAAATCTTCTATGTGTGTTTGAGAATACATAATCAGATGTAACCTACAACAAAAACACATATCATCTTTCTGAGGCATCACTTCAAAGAAATTTTCTCAGAATGATTTATCAATGACAATGACATCGCTAACTTGCATTTACTCAATACACACTCACGCTATCCACATGCTAGGAAAGAACTAAAGTAAAAGAAGGAAGAGGCAGCAGCTCACCTCTCAAACAAGACCTGGCTGTAGTCGCCCAGGACGTGGGCGTGGGTGTGGAGTAGGATGGTGTTGTAGCCCACCAACGCCACCATCATGATCAACATCTTCAGCTCGTAGTTCACCCGCAGGAACACAGAACAGGATATCAGTCCCAGAATACAGCTGTAGATAAAGTACTGAAACAGGGAAGGACAACAGACAAATCCTTAGGATCTCTTCTAAGAAATGCTGAAACAATTACAATCGCCACCGCCAATCTCATTTGGTCAATATATAAGCCGGCTATGAAAACAGAGGCCTGTTTCTTATCTTTGATCCAGGGGTAAATGCCTGGATACATTAAATTCAGAAAAAAAAAATCATCCAAAGCTTTCTGACCCAACCTTGCATGATAAATAAAAATAAGTATGTATATTGCCACTTTTTAGGAATAAAATTGTAAAAAAAACTTACATGGAAGACACATCATTATAAGCCAATGTTATTTATTTCTTGAAAATGAAAACACTGTGGCCTCCTATACATTCCTTAAATGTAAGTTAAAGTCTATAGAATCTTTTTTGGCCTTTCAATTCTTTAATTCATTAAGATAATATAAATCATTACAGACAACTGTTAAAAGCATAAGGAAGCCCAGCCATTTTATTAAAAGAGAAATTGTGTGTCAGAGGGGCCTATTTAAAACAGAAGGATTTAAATCAAAAGCCTTGACCAGGGTGAGTCATGAATCCCCCGGGAGTTCGACAGGCACCAGAAGAAAGTGGAAGAACCAAGTGGGAGCCAGCGAGCTGGTATCGTCCATCTTAGGGCAGAGCAAGCTGCAGGCAGGCCTGCCCCAGGTGAACCATTTCCTCACCATTTACCACTGCAGGCACCGTTCAGATAGGCTTTGGATAGCTCTGAATTCAACTCTTCACTAGCTCATTAGCTCACTTATCTGCAGCCAGTGACCTAACTTGCTTGTATCACAGTGTCTGCATGACACTGTAAAACGAGGGTAATCATATTCTCCTTGTAGGTCACTGAAAACAACAGAGATAAAAGAGTAATGCACAGAGCCCAGAGTCCTGCACGCCAGGAAGGACTCGCTGCAGGGAAACAGGTGCCATCTTCAGAAAGGCTTTATTTGCTACATCATGGGGTTTCTGTGAACAAGGTTTGTGTTACTATCTCAGCATGCCTAGAACAGAGACAACACTCAAAAAAAAAAAAATTAAGACTTTTAATAACACATAGATCCTATTGATTTTTTTAAACCTTGTCTTTTAAAATAGCCCAGCTTTTAAATTACTCGATTTTAATTTCATCACATTGAGTAAGCCAGGTAAGAGCTGCTTACTTTTGTCATTTGAGCTCTGCCTTTGATTTCCCCAGCTAAAGCCATCTATATTAAGCTATGTGGAAGGCTACTGACATTAACTCAACAGTCCTGTTCCTGTGGAAGAAAGGAAAGTTGGAAATAGCAGTTTGCAGTGATCATATGGCAGGTTTTCTCTTTGTAAGAGGCACACTTGAGTGAAGGCAGCCAAGCAGGAATGAGTAGAAATCCCATTAGTAAGGACTTCGACCTGGCACTGTGGCTTCAAACGGAAGACCAATACCTCACACTGGATTACACACCAACTAGGTCACTCTTCAGAGAGTTAAAGTCTTTCTTTGCATGGGAATGTGAAGGCCACTCTTCATTTCAGGTGGCAGCATTTTAAGGAACACTGAGTGTGGTAAGCACAGTTTCTTAGCTGCAACTGCCTGATGTCAGGTCTCCACTCTTCTGCCTCTCATGGCTTCCCACCACAGAGAACAGGAAAAGGAAAAGAAGAGACCATGTGGGTTAACGTAGTAAAATGATAGAATCAACAGAGCTGTGAACAGGTGGACAGGCAGTATCTGAGAGGGAGGAGAGGTGTAGCATGCCCTCTGAAAGGAGACCTTATTTCTGCAGAGTTCTGCCTTTGTCACCTTAGAGAAGTTACTAAGTATCTACTTTAGGGTAGGTCTGAGGACTCTGATACAAGGTACATTAATGCTCTATGTTGCTTAGAACAAGACCACTCGAAGTACAGCAGTGAGTTCTGCAAGACAGGTACAGAATGTGGATACAAACTTGGCAGAGTAAGCTTGTTTCTGATGAATATAATGAAATATGAGCTTGCATTCCATATGGCTTCCTTTTTAGTTCATTTTGCTGTTAATTCACCATTACATTTTTCAAAAGCATTAGTCTGTCATAGATTAGAAATTAAAAACACAAAACAAAGCAAAATGAAAAAAGGGCCTTCACAAAGAATTTGAGAAGCCCTCATTAATAACCTAGTAGCCCTTTAATCAATAGTCTTGAGTATTTTAAAACTGCTCCTTAAAACCAGGGAAATTGCCCCAGGAACTGGCGGGGGCAAGGCTCTTATTCAGGGATCCTGTCCCATCGGATTCCCCAAAGCAGCTGACCTTAACAAGGCAATCCTGTGTCCTCTGCGAGTCACTCAAAGTAAAGATGATGATAACACCCATCTTGGAGAAGTCTCATGATGCTTGAGTAACAAAAGAGTTTAGAACAGCCTAGTCCATGAGAAGCTTGGAAATTCTGCTATTATTACTACACACTAAAGTCTTAGTTCTAAGTTTTGGTTTTTGAAAGAGCTCTGTTTCTAAAATTATGCTTGAAAACCACTGTTATAATGAAAATTATCAACCAGTTCAACTTAATCGAATGAGAGAACAGAATAAGGAACCACTTATAAGAGGGTGTGTATGTATCAAGGGGTATATGTGGATTGTTTGGTGTGTGGGGACCTGGGGTAAAATTTTAAAGGTTCTCACAGTTTGAACCTTTGAACTATGTATCAACACCTATAAAATATGCTAAGGTTCCACATTTCAAAATTCATTCTTAGGCTTTACATTTTTTATTTTCACATTTCAGGAACATCTACTAAAATATGTATGTTAATGGGAAGTATACTTTTAGTCCATTTCTGTAAAATGGCCTTCTAGAATGCTTGGAGGCTGTGCAAGAGGTGATCTGGCATAAAAAGGTAGGTTGGGAACCTGCAAATAGCCATTCAGGGACGTGTGGGAGAGAACAGTGCAAGATGCTAGGCTGGGAGCCTGTCCTGGCTCCACGGTTTAGCCGACCAGGGAAGGCTCCAGATGGTCAGCGGTTCGGCAGTAGGATTCTGAACCGACTTCTATTGGAGTGTACTTACTGGTAACCTGATTGCTAGTAATGTTTAACAGTTTTGACATAATCATTCAAACCAACTTGTATTTTACAGAAAGGTAACCGCCACCGCTATCGGGAGTAATTTATTAACACTAAAGTATCTGGGTCTTAGCTTCTTCACCTGCAAAACAAGAACCCCAATAATACCTACTTCACCAGGGTCATTTTTGGGTGAAATGACGTAATGCATGCCAAGTGCCTGCTGTGGTACAAACAACTTACACTGCAAAGATCCTTTATGGCTAATTTTGGTATTTTGAAAGGCCTATGTTTTCCTGCTACAGAAACAATACACCAGACGTTAAAGACTGGGAAATATACAAAAGGATATCCATAAAAATAAGGGTCTCTGATGATCCCCAACATCCACTTTAGCCACTATTCATTATTTATATATGTGTTTCCAGTCTTTTTCTTTCTACTTATTATTGGCAGTATTGTTTTAAAAAATTAAGATCATACTGTTTTGTATTTTTTAAAACCATACTTTTCAATGAATAATTTATTATGAATATGCATTTATATGTCATTAATTTTTTTTACAATGTCTTATATGGTAGTTAAGTATAACCTTATCCTGTGTTACAATAAAATTTATTTTAAAATTTGCATTTTCAAATTTTCAGGTTGTTTCTTTTGCTTTCTTTTTGTTGATGTTATATAAACACATGCACGAACATGTGTTTGGTAAACTTTTTCACTTTTAAAATTAATTTTCTAAATTAGTATTACAGGGTAAAAAGTGTGTCTGTCTTGTGCTTTTTGAAAATTATTGAAATTACCACTTAGAAGAGTTATATCACTTCATACCAGCACCAGCAGTGAACTGGGCATGCTTCTCAGCTTGCTGGGCAACTTCAGGCATCACATAACATGGGGTTTGAGAGAAATGACGCCTGTGTGGCACACACCCACAAAACGGCCTTTCTGCTGTTCCCTGGGATCCTTTAGGGAGGAAGCCAGGATGTCTCCAGGCTCATTGGGGACTGCTAAACCCGTGAGTTCACAATGCGGTTTCTGTGCAGCCAGTCCATGCAGACCTGGGGCTTCCCTGGCAATGCTGGCCAGGATCTTCAAGGCCTCATTATTGGAAAGATAGTAGCTGTTTACTAAATCCCACTTAGATTTTAGAGAACCTATTGTGTGCTTTTTCAGAATCTTTTTAAGATTGAGTAAATGTTGCCTTTACCCACTTTAAGTTTTTAATAATTTTCTTTGATTGCAAATAAGATATTATACAGATTTACCTAAATGAAATTCATAATGATTTCCTTATTCTTTTAGTGATGCCAAGTGTGGCGAGTTGTTTGGCTCAAACATAGTGGAAGGAGAGATTTAAAAAAATATTGCAGCTATACATTTTTTTTTCCTGTCAAAAAACATCTTCATGTTAAAATTTTAAACTTAAAGTGCCACGTGAATGCGAAAGGGGGACTGCTTGGTCGTTGCGCTCTCTTCCCAGCATCCAGCCTGTGGATCATACGAATGCCAACACCATTGGATCAAGGAGGAAGAGGCAGGCCACACCATTAATTTAAACCTTTCTCTAAAAAAGAGACCTCCAAATGGCCCACAAATAGCCCACAGTGAGACTACATTCAACAGACTGTCACGATGACTCCAGCTTTTCACTTTTCACATAACTAAACAGAGAAGTCAACACCTAGTCCTCACTGGAGTTTATGATAACACCTCATTTGAAGGGTAGGATCTCCTGGGTAAGGGATGAACCTATCCCACCCCCTCTTCCCAAGCCCACGGGGACACTGCTTTTGCACCTGGGCCATCTTGCCCATGACGTAGTCAAGGCTTCAGAAGCCTTCAGGAAAGAACACCAGAAGCCACTTCTATCTGTGCATGGAGCTGTGAGCTTCCCAAGAAGTGAAATGATGGGAAGGGAAAAAAGAACAGAGCAAAATATCAAGGAAGAAAATCAGAGAAGGAGGAATAGGAAAATAAATCCACTTTATTGCCATAGCTAACGGAGTTAAAAATTTTGGTAGGGAATTTTGAAAGCATACATATTAAATTATCAATTTCAGTCCCCAAAATAGTTCACTTACCATTCTCAAAACCGATTATCTGAGACGGAAACTAAACAAGCACAATCTGCACTACTTCCAGATAATTATTCGGAAAGTGAAAAGGAGAGTATCAACACTTTTTTTTTTCACAAACAATGTATGGAAGAACAAAGTTGTTAAGCAGTAAATAACTGACTTAACTCTCCACTTGGAAGACTAATGTGTTAATACGTTTTGAAGTTTCAACCTAGGTCCTTTGTGATACTGGTTAAGATGAGTCGGTTAGCAAGAATTACTGGGGAACAGAATCACTGGGCAACGTATGCTGCCAAAGAAGAGGGAAGAAAATGAGATGTGGGTAGTTTTATCACAGCTTTAAGGGGGATAATATTAATTCACTGGAGCAATTGGCAATGTCTCTAAGTGAGAAACCCAGAAACATGGTGCCTTATAATTGAATGCCATATGGTAGGAAATATGCTAGAAGTGCTGTAGTGGTTAAGAGAAGAAGGCAAATATTACCGGTGAAAGCATCACAATAACATTGTAAGTTTTTCAGATGTAAGTTTAGCAGTTCCCAAGGGCCCGGACTTCTAGCAGAGGCTGACATTTGTACATTCAGGACCACTCAGGGATTGATACCAGAGAGGAAATGCAAAGTCTAGAACACATCTGAAACTTAAAAAGGATATATGTTAATCCAGACTACGAGCATACAGGAGAGCCACCAATGCAGTCATAATTGCAATGTTCTTACCGGGAGGAAAAATAAATTTTGCGCACGGAGAATCGCTGCCTGATTATTTGAGGCTGAAAAGCTTGTGTTTGTTGCATTGGCAGTTGGAGGGATTGTTTCCTCTGAGTCACTCAGGAAAAACTGCAAAGAGAAGGTTTGTTTTCAATGAATTAGTGCACATTAGATGAAATAACTAGCAGGTGGGTACTAACTTTATGAATTCTGTGTTCCTTATGCACAGTAAACAGGATTGCTCGTGTGGACTTGGGAATTTCTATTGAATAAGTCATTAACGATTTATTGTTCTATACATTCAATAGAGAATTCCAGAACTTCAAAATTCACATTAAAGAAATTAGAGGCACCTCTATCAAACAGTAAATTAAAAGTACACAAAGCTCTGGGCAGAGGGAGTGGTTAGAATTACATTTGAAACCGATATCGCCTTTGAAGCCGGTATCACCATGTATACATTCAACTCTCTACCATCAAATCGGAGCCTTCAGAATGTTTTTTTCCCCTAGTACCTTTGCCATCTTGGCTCAAACATTAAATGAGTCAATATGGTCCTATGAATTTTTGATGTTTAGAATGAAAATTAATTTTATGGGCAAAATGCAATCGCCAGCCTCGACATTTGTATCTATTATTTGTGAGTGCTTGGCAACTCAGATCGTAAGGGGTGAAAAATTTAAAAGGACAGATGTTCTCAGGACTGCTGGAAAGGGGATTTTTACTAAAAAACAGAAAGGTAATGCTGAGAAAATAATTAGCTCTTATGTAATGGTCACCAATATAAGCATCAGAAGGACAGCATCAACCTGTTAGCAAGGCAGGAGACATTTGTCTCTCTCTCTCTCTCATCCTCTCTCGCTCGCTCACTCTCTGTCCTACAGAAGCTGCACCCAGACTAAATACCCAAGGATCAGCCACTTTTCTGTCATGTGGCTAAGGGTCAGAGGAATGTTCTGGAAACAAACCAGAGAATCATGACTTCAGCCCATTCCTTTTACTGAAAGAAATTAATCTCATCTATACACCTATTGAACAACTTGTGCTTTCTGCATAGGGTTAACCAGACATATGCAAGGTTTAAAAAGTGAAACTTCCTTATAGTTTCTATGGTTGCTTTTGTTTGTTTCTATTGAGTTATTTCCTTGGACCGCATAGTTCTTGTCAAATACCTAAACTAATTAATTTGGATAGATAAGAAGACATTTATTTAGTCTAC
The DNA here is from genome assembly GCF_007565055.1 of Rhinopithecus roxellana. NCBI lineage: Eukaryota > Metazoa > Chordata > Mammalia > Primates > Cercopithecidae > Rhinopithecus > Rhinopithecus roxellana. Next base: position 22,166,015 of record NC_044551.1, on the reverse strand, counting down.
TCTTGGGAACATTCCTCTCATAGTCTACAGAGATATGAGATACAGTATTTCTGCCCATTATATAATTTGATTAAATTTGGCAAAATGCTGATTTAAGCATCAAAGAAATATAGTAGATTTCTTTATGTATGATGAAAGAACTTGTAAAAATTGTCACATCCCTGGATGAACTACAAATGTGCTAATATTTTGGAAAAAATTATATCAGGGATTAGAAAAAAAAAGAATGGAATAATTGCTTGGCAAACATCAGGCTCCAAAAGGGTACAGATTTAGATTTAGATCTGATAGACCAAAAATTCAATTGATTTAAATATTAAAAAAATCAACAAATGGCAAAGAAAAGGAGACTGTTTAGCTTGATGGGTTACTAGTCTTAAGTGCCAAGGATCTTAAAATAATTAACAAAAACTTCTTGATTATATCACCATATGGGCAAAAAACTAGGTAAAATGAAGTGTTGCATTCTTGACATACAATAAATGAGTAGTTTACCTTGTGAAAAATGTGTCTTGCAAGGAGGTTTTGCAATAAATATGATGGTTGAACTTGAAGAACAAGAGACAACTCCAATCACCACACACGTTTCCTAATCCACTTCTGCTACGTCTTTCTAGTAGTTATTAATATCAACTCCCTGTAAATTCAAGAAACTCTTCATTCTGTCTAAAATCATATTACAATTTTGAATCAACTTCCCTTCCTTTGTCTTCTTTGCATTTTAAAGTAACAAACTCATATCATTCCCTAATTGTAGCCAGTCAAACACTCAAGAGAGTTACAAATCCCTTGCCCACATTCCTTCCAGGTAAAACTACCCCAACTTTCTCCACTGAAAATATTTTTAGCATCATAACAATTTAGGGAGCTCTTCTCTGGACCCAATTTAATTTTCTACATCCTTTGTCATAATTGGGACAATGATGTCATCATTCTGAACAAAACTTCCTAAATAAAATGCTAAGGAACACTGCATATTTTTAGTTTACTTACAATTTTACATTTCTCAGGCAATTTAAAACACATCAGAATTACATTTTTCAAATCACATTAAACTGTGAACAGGTGCTTTAGTATTGTTTTATGCCTGATAACATCATTGTGTTTGTCATTTGGTTGGAATTACAAGTCAACCTGACTAGACTACTAGTTAACTATGGCTAACTCCTTGCCTGGGTGGCTCACAGATTTATATACTCTTTACTTATAATAAATTTCTTGGAAATTTCTCAGAAGAAATTGCAAAATGCTGTGAGGAATCAAGTGATGACATTCTCAAAACATCAGGAATAAAATGGCAGCACATTCGGCCGCTCATATGAGATTCTCAACAGCCAGCTGGAGACTAAGACGGAAAAAACACTACATATGAAACAAACATGGACCACCCATTGTTTTTCTCCACTTTTTATTGAGGTGTTTGTATCACATGGGTAAACATCGAGTGTTTCAGATATCCCGTTAAAATCACACAATTCACTGGAAATAAAACTGACTTGGACATTTTGGCATTCAATACCAATGAGTAATGAGACTTAAAAAGCCAGTTCTCTGAACACACTGTTCCCGTTGACCCTGGCTCTTGTAAGGGTCATTAAAATGCAGGCTGGGAATAACTATTAGTGACTGGAAATTGACGTGGAGCCTCGAGATGAACCGGCCCATCCACGCAGTCAACAGCAGAGGCAGGTCAGGGCAGCCTCAAGCCGTCACACGTTACTTCTAACGCATCTCTCCCCTTTGAGGTACAGAGTCACGGCAGACGATGACAGAGAGGCAGTTAACAAGGGCTGCTTGCCACTGGCTGGAAAAACGCAGGGCAAACCGAGGCTCACCTGCTGCAAAGGGACTGGGGCATCCAGAAGAAAAGGAACACCCGAGGGCACAATGCCAGGGGCAAGGAGCCAGACACAGAGGGACAGATATTGTGTGACTCCACTCACGCGGGGTCCCTGGAATAGGCCAATTCATAGAAATAGGAAGCAGCACAATGGGGACCTGGGGCTGGGGAGAGGGAGGATGGGGAGTGAGTGTTTCATGGAGACAGAGTTGCTGTTTGGGAAAATGAAAAACACTCTGGAGATAGATGGTGGAGATGGTTGCACAACACTGCAAATGTACTTAATGTTACTAAATGGTATGTTTAAAAATTGTTCAATAATATATCTTATGTTATATATATTATACACAATTTAAAAATACATTAGAAACAGAAAAAAAACAAAGAAAGAAAATGAAAGCACTCTTCCTCTGCCTCAAAGGGAAAACTTAAACAAATCACAGGTGGTATACATGAGGACATGAATGAGGCTAGGACTTTAAACAGATGAAGTTTTCTGAGAGCAAGTTAAATGTTCTTCCCAGTGACTTAAAGCATATGCGCTCCCACAGCCCCCCACCTCCGCCAACACAAAGAACTGTTATTCTTGCTGAAATGTGAGTCCGATGCCTGGATTAGTCTCACTGGGTTAACAACAGCTAAGAAATAGAAATACGACTTGAGGATGGGGCTCCCTCAGTCTGGAAAAAAAAAAAAATGCTGAGAAAAAACATGAAAAGCTATACTCCTTTAACCAGAAACTGCTTCCTGATGGACAGGTTAAAGTGGGACTAGGTAAAAAGAGGCAGAAACAATCCTGGGACCATTGAACTGCATGTAAGTAAAGACTGAGTTTCACTCACATCCTTCAGCAGGTGTCCCCTTCCTGACGTGAGTGACAGGAGCCCGCTTCCCTTGCACTGCCCTGCACAGGTGCTCCCTCCTAACCCACCTGCTTGCTTGGGCAGTCTGAGTGCTGCATCAGCACCACCTCATGAGGTATGTGGCCCTGGGCACTGCCTCCGCCTCACACAGAGTTCAGGAGCCCGGGGCATCTGCAGATCCTCAGGTGCGGCCAGAGGCAGAGCTCCATGGACAAGTCCCGCCTCTTCTGTGATTAATAAGACATTATACACGAGGCTCTACAGCTAGGTCATGTTATTTCCTTTCTGTACCCAACGTCAACTTTCCTACAGTTTTATGTTTTCTCTTTGACATAAGTACAAGAGGAGCACCTGCGTGGAAAAGAACCACTAAATTCATGGCACCAGGTATCAATACAAATGGTATTTTTCTGCACACTTGGAGGAATTCAGTGCCTGAGCAGTTCTGATTTCTTCTCCCCCTGCATCGATAGATAGGAAAAGGTGGGAGAAGGTAATTTAGCTTATTTCCTGCTTCTACTGCTACAGAAGGCAGCTTGGTATGTGGAAAATCTTCAGAAGGCACATTAAAAGTATTAAAAAGTGTGATGAATGATTTTTGAGAAAGAAATAAATCTCAAGGGTCATCCATCATACTTTTAATGTGTCTTCTGTGGAGAAAGGAAAACAACATTGGAAGACATATTTCTGTTACTAAAGGCAGTTGTTCTCTCTCTAAAGGATCGTAGCTACTGTTGAAAGAATGTCTCCTCCTAAATGATCAGCTTGTCAAACATTTACAGACAGTGACTGAACTGTCTGTCAATCATGACTAATTATGCTATGCAAAATAGAGTTAGCTTCCAAACCAGATTTGTTTCTCATTTATATCGTCTTTAAGAATTACGTGATAAATCCTGGTTTTATAAGGTCAAACTAGATGTTACAAAAGGAAATGGTTTCTTATTTAAAGGGCTGTATGCTTACCTATTCACTCACTCATTCTTTCATTTAATAACTAATGAATGGAAGGCACTTTCCTAGGACATGTGAAAAAAAAACAAAGATTTCCTCAAAGTTCATTCTAGTATTATTCATAACACCCAAGATATGGAAACAATCTGTCTATTGATGGATGATTAGATAAAAAAATTTGGGGCTGGGCATGGTGACTCACACCTGTAATACCAGCACTTTGGGAGGCCAAGGCAGCAGATCACGAGGTCAGGAGTTCAAGACCAGCCTGGCCAACATGGTGAAACCCCATCTCTACTAAAAATACAAAAATTAACTGGACATAGTGGTGGGCGCCTGAAATCCCAGCTACTCGGGGGGCTGAGGCAGGAGAATCATTTGAACCTGGGAGGTGGAGGTTGCAGTGAGCCGAGATCACCCCATCGCATTCCAGCCTGGGTGACAGTGTGAGACTCCATCTCAGAAAAAAAAAAAAAGAAAGAAAAAAGAAAAAAAAAAGAACAGAATAGAAAAGAAATTTTGATACACACACATACACAATGGAAAATTATTTAGCCTTAAAAATGAGAAAAATTGGCCGGGCACGGTGGCTCAAGCCTGTAATCCCAGCACTTTGGGAGGCCGAGACGGGTGGATCACGAGGTCAGGAGATCGAGACCATCCTGGCTAACACGGTGAAACCCCGTCTCTACTAAAAATACAAAAAACTAGCTGGGCGAGGTGGCGGGCGCCTGTAGTCCCAGTTACTTGGGAGGCTGAGGCAGGAGAATGGCGTGAACCTGGGAGGCGGAGCTTGCTGAGATCCGGCCACTGCACCCCAGCCTGGGCGACAGAGCAAGACTTTGTCTCAAAAAAAAAAAAAAAAAAAAAAAAAGAGAAAAATCTTGTCATTTGCAACAACATAGTGCAACAACATAGATGGATATGCAGAACATTATGCTAAATAAAATACCCCAGGCACAGAAAAATGAAGGTTGCATGATCTCATTTATATATGGAATAAAACAAAGCTGAATACACAGAAACAGAGAGTAGAATGTTGGTTACCAGGTGTGGGGGAGGCCAGGAAATGGGAAGATGATGGTCAAAGGGTACAAAGTTGCAGTCATGTGGGATGAATGCACCTAGATTACTAAAGCACAGCGGGAGGACTTGGTTAATAATACTCTGTTGTATTTAAGATTTGCTAAGGGAGTAGATTTTAGGTGCTCTAATCACACACAAGAGGTTATGTGGAAGGCGATGGATATGTTCAGTTGCTTGCCTGTAGTAATCATTTCACAATTTATATGTATATCAAAACATCATGTTCCACAACTGAAATTTATATAATAAGAGAGAAAGAAAAAATGATCTCACTCTTACGTGTGTGTATATGATGTTAAATGTATTGTCCCCTAACTCATATGTGCTGCTACTGACCAGTGAAGGTCAACTCTCAGGAAGTGTACACAATTTGCTTGCATACACGGTGAACACACTCCTGATGGGCCAGGAGGAGGCTTAATTTTACAGGCATGTGTCAGTCACCCGAGGGTTCTGAGTAAATTGGAACGCTAGCTTGTGCACCCTGCTGCCCTTCAAGTGCACTTTCATCAGCCCCTCCGCTACAGAGTCGACTTCCAACCCAGTCTCTCTCACAGCTTTCATCTACCAAAGCACACTTGGTGCTTGGCAGTGCGCTCTCCTGGGAAGCTGGATCTTGCAACAGCAGGACTAACGCATAAATGCAGGTTACAAAGTCGAGCCCAAAAAACCCATTTTAGAAAACACACTCATACTTCTGGCGTCTCAGGCCAATGCCCCTTGCCTGCCTCTCTCTGTGTCCAGGTTCCCCCCCTGTGATTTCTTCACATCCTTGCAGTATCCAGGAAATTGCATATGCAGAGAGCTGAGGCATTCTTGTGGCTCGTGGCGCGTCTGCAGAAAGGCTCTTTCAAGAAAGCCTCTCCTGTCCCTGTCTTAAATCTCTCACCTTGAGTTCCCCACCCTGAGGCTGTCCCCCTGAAGAAAGCTCTGGGACCACAGGAAGAACACCACTCCCCAGCACCCCTGCCTCCCAACCCTGTTCTTCAGGCAGAATGCCCCCAGCTCGCCAGTCTCGCTCCCATGAGCAGGTGCCTTGAGTGGATGAATGCAGCAGGTCTCCACCTGAGCCCTGGCATTTCTGTCTTTCTGGAGCCCCGTGGTACCCCAGAAAATTGCTTGTTGTCTAGACATGGCACATTTTCCCTCTTCAGCTGTTTCCCATTCACTCTGGATTAAGCCCTCATTGGAAATAAATGATGTCACCATCCAGGCATGCCTGAGACCTAGAAGGAGGCCTCCTTCCCCAGAGGGAGGCCTCACGATTCCTGCAGCAGAAAATGAGCCTCCAGTGATGCAAACATCCAGGAAGAAGGGGACACCCACTTTGTGCCACTCGCTCATCTTACAGAAGGGCAGGCGGAGGGCTTCCAGCGGTGGACCCGGCCCATCAGGACCTCTCCACAGGGGACTGCCAGCCAAGGGCCCGCAGTAGCCCAGGGAGGCTGTGGCCTGCATGGACTTGCCTGCTGAGCCCCTCCTTCCCCAGCAACAGAGGAGCCTTTGAACTAGGTGTTCTGGAGGCTGAGCGGGTGGCTGGAGGAGGTAGCTGTAGTGGCACCTTTCAGTGGCCTGCATGTCTGGGGAGCCCCGCAACAGGGCTGACCTCATGTTCTTTCTTGGGGAGCTCCGGAGAGGGAGCTGGGGCACACAGGCAGGTGAGGTAGGGCTGCCAGCATGCTTGTACCCAAACTCATGACATAGGAAAACCTGCGGGACTTGCACACATTCACCTCCAGACAGTAGGGAGGACAAGCTACAGCTTATCTCTGAAGGCGCCTTTGCAGGTGTCACTAAGATCAATTTCTAGGCAACACAAAGCGATGGAGAGGCCATCCCACTCCTGTTGCTAGTGCTTGGCCCATCTGGGGTCCAGGTGGCGTCACCCTCACCTGAATCTGCAGGTGTCTGAGAGGAACTTACGATCACTAGTTCCTAGTGAGAGGAACTCTACGATCTGGAGTACTGGCCCCATGTAAACATAGAAGGACCTAATCCACTTCTTCAGGTGGATTTGTTTTTCTCTACTTCTTAATATGAATTTCTGTCCTTGTCCCAGAGGCAAACATCCCTCCTTTCCCCTTCCACCCACCTGCCCTTGCCCCTCACTTCCTCCAGGTCCATGTGGCAGACTCCTCCTTTAGCCCTCCAGGACTCCATCTAGCAGGCCTTGCTCTCCCTTCCCCTCATGCCTCTGTTGCTGCCTTCGCCTCCTCGTTTCAGAATGACTTGATGATGAGGTTACCCAGCTGTCTGTCTCCTACTCCTACTTCTACTCCTAGAAGGCAGAGAACTGTCTTTGGGGTCTGAGCACCCAGCACATACCAGGCATATCTTTATATTCAATAAATATTACATTTCACTACATTTCTACTTTATAAAAACAATGTTATTATTATGAAATAATATATGGTCTGTCACCACAACCTGACTTTGGGCCCCTGGAAGGCAAGGACTACATCTCCTAACACTCTGACTTTCCCATTGAGGGAAGCCTCCACTGCAGGGAGCATCAGATCTCCTATGGCTGCTGCTGCTGATGTGAGAACAATAAGGACGTGCCTCAAAGCACCGTGACAAGCCAAGTGTCTATTCTGGGGGAGATAACCAGCAATGATGAGACTGATACAGTAAGAGTGGCCATTGGCTCAATAATTACAAAATGGCCAGAACTGTCCTAAGTGTGGTGGGAACATTGGCTCATTGAATCCTTAGAACCATCTTGGTAGAGAAGTCTTGGTTCCCACTTTCAAAGAAGTGAAAATGGAGCCTGTGGAGTTCAATGAAAACATCTTTATAGTCGCACAGCTGGTGAGACAGGGAGCACGGGGTTGCAATCGGGTCTTTTAAACTCCAGGGCAGGACACCGCACTCCCCTTAGTTTGAGGGTTCCTTTGCCCTTCATGACTATCCTTAAGACATTGCAGTCATTTCTGCAGCCTGTTGAGGGGCCACCATGAGCAAGGAAGTGGAGAACTGCTCCAAGGAGTCGCCCCATCTCTCAAGGTGGCTCCGTGAAAGCATCCCTTCCCTTAGAGAAATGACTGCTGTAGCCGTGAGATGCTAAATTTAACAGGCAGCAGCTGGTGTTGCAAAGGAGTTAAAAGCGAGTTTCCAAAATTCCACAGGACAGGTCCCAGAAGGGAAGAACGCCCTGCCTGCTGTGAGCCCTGACTCACCCTGGGGCTGACCATGTTGAACATGGCCATGGTCCAGGGCTGGCCATGTTGAACACGGCCATGGTTAGAGGCTGACCATGTTGAACACGGCCATGGTCTGGGGCTGGCTATGTTGAACACGGCCACAGTTAGAGGCTTACTACATTGAACACGGCCATGATCCGGGGCTTACCATGTTGAACACAGCCATGATTAGAGGCTTACCATGTTGAACACGGCCATGGTCTGCAGCTTACCATGTTGAACATGGCCATGGTTAGAGGCTTACCATGTTGAACATGGCCGTGGTCTGGGGCTTACCATGTTGAACACGGCCATGGTCTGGGGCTTACCATGTGGAACACGGCCATGGTTAGAGGCTTACCATGTTGAACACGGCCACGGTCTGGGGCTTACCATGTTGAACACGGCCACGGTCCACGGCCTACCATGTTGAACATGGCCATGGTTAGAGGCTTACCATGTCGAACACGGCCATGGTCCGGGGCTTACCATGTTGAACACGGCCACGGTCCACGGCCTACCATGTTGAACATGGCCATGGTTAGAGGCTTACCATGTCGAACACGGCCATGGTCCACGGCCTACCATGTTGAACATGGCCATGGTTAGAGGCTTACCATGTCGAACACGGCCATGGTCCGGGGCTTACCATGTTGAACACGGCCATGGTTAGAGGCTTACCATGTTGAACACGGCCACGGTCCGGGGCTTACCGTGTTGAACACGGCCACGGTCCACGGCCTACCATGTTGAACACGGCCATGGTCCGGGGCTTACCATGTTGAACACGGCCATGGTTAATATGATGGTTGTGGTGATGATCGTGAGAGAGATCCGTGGCCAGGGGCGGTTGGCAATGATGCCCGAGGACTTCAAAAGCCACATGAGCAGGGGAGAGGCTTTTTTGCTGCATTGCTAGGAGAAGAGAGAAAGAAAAAGAAAAGCATTGCTAGTTTATGACTTCTCTCCAGTTTCTTGATGACAATGTTTAAAACCACAAGAAGCACCAACATTGTTCATAAACATGTAGATTCGATCCTCCCCGGGGACTCGTACCAAGTCACAAACCTTATGAAAATTATGTTGGCATCATTGCTACCAATTGAGAACACATTAAATGCCTATGACAAAGGTACATGGTGCTTGTATGTCTTTTAAAACAGACCTGAAGTGATGTTTTTAAGTGATTCCTTTCTCAAAGGAAAAATGTCCGCTAATTAAATTACGCTGGGGGATATGTTGGGACTCTGATCACAGCTATGATGAAAGTTATCATTTATTCAGCTGATTTATGTGGAAAGAGATCAGCACATCTCCTGACCCTTTTAATGCTGCATTAGCAGATCACAAGAATACAGCCCAGGCCACAGACTTAGTTTGGCACCTAAACTTATAAATACGGTATCTGAAAGTCTCAGGCATGAGGCATGATGGCTTTATGTGATCCTGTCTGGTCTTGTGGGGGTTTTCTCCCACACGGAGAAGCTCTTTTTTTCCCCCAAAACATTTTTTAACAGTGTTGAGAAACACATAATATAAAACGTGCTCTTTAAACCATTTTCAAGTGTAGAGCTCAGTAGTGACAACCATATTCACATTGTTGTGTAACAACTCTAGGATTTTCAGTCTTACCAAATTGAAACCCTATACCCATGGAAAAACAAGTCTCCATTCCTCCCTCCTCCCAGCCCCCGGCAACCACCATTTCCCTTCCTGTTTCCACGATTCTGACTACTCTAAGACCTCGTATAAGTGGAACCATCTAGTAGTTCTCCTTTTGTGACTGGCTTATTTCTCTCAGCATAATGTCTCCAAGGATCATGATGTTGTAGCATTATGCCAAGACTTCTTGTTTTAAAGCCTGAATAAAACTCCATTGTATGGATCTATACTTTTTTTTTATCCATTCATAAAATAGACACTGAGTTGCTTCACCTCTTGGCTGTTGTGAATATGCTGCTGTACATATGGGGGTTGGGGAAGCTTTTTTGATATAAGAAGGAACTGAGGTTTTGGGGAATGACAGCCAGCATTTGCTCCCCATTCACTATGGGGTCTCAGTGAGTGAGCTCACCCATCCTAAAGGCCACCTTTCCAAAGATTCTCACAATCTCCCAGATATGAGTGTGGAGCAGTACACAGAGTTCCACTGAACTCTGAGTGACATCAGCTCTGCCTATGCAGTTGCTGCGTGGGCATAATTTGCATACGTTATCTGATAGGACAAGCAGGATGTAAAAGTACTCCAGGGATTGATACCTTCACACTAAAGGGATGTGGTCCCAAGACTATGTGTCTTGGAAACAACAACAAAAAAAAGGTGACGATTTCAAGAAATTCACAAGAAGGAATAACGTAAATTATACCCTTTGATTGATACTACTAAGTTAATCTATTGGCAAACAAAGCTGGTGGGACATCAGTGAAATTCAAATTCAAATAAAGAATATTCCTGAACAGCATGAACAGGCTGCGCTTTTAGTTCTCTACTTCTTTCACATCTTTTTGTATTGTTCCTAAAATGATTATTGCCCTAAGCGTTGCTATATGTTCAATGCTGATACAGCAGTTGAATGAGAGTTGAAACACAGGAGACAGGAGTTGAGAAGGGTGAAGAATCAGCCAGTGGCCTAGCTTCAAACCTCCACTGCTGGGAAACTTGCTGCCAGTTAATGATCGTCTCGGAAATGGGGGTCTCAGTTTCTTCCTCTCGGAAATGGGGATAATAACAGTACCTGTCTCCTCTGTCTTTCCAGAGGTTTAAACGAGTTAGAGAAGGTGTGTGCAACAGGACTTACAAGTGTTCGCTCTTCCTGTTAGTTCAATGAAGAAAACACAGTATTTCTTAGAAACATTTTAATGACCAAATTCCTATTTGCTTTATATCTATGTAAACAACAACGACAACAACAACAAAATCTCCTCCTCTCTACTCCTTTCCACCATGGTGGTTTTGTTTTTTTTTTCTTCCTTCCAGCTCCCGATAGGAAAAGATGAAGAATGTTTGTCTACAGCGCACATGCCCCACTGAGGGAGACACGGGGCCAGGTTCGGGGTTCACTTCTTGGGCTGATTTTCCCGGGCTCTCCTCTCATTTCTCCGAGTACCTACCAGGGAGCTTGAGCCAGGGCCGCCCTCAGCCGCAGAGGCTGCCCAGAGCTGGACTGCTGGCTGGCGGCAGGGGGCGCCTAGGCCCAGCTCTGCAGGGCCTCTGATCACCAGCAGCAGCAGAACCAGATCTGCACTGGATGCTTCTACTCAAGAACAGGTTTGGATAGGGGTTGGTGGTGGCAGCAAATCTGTCATGCAGTAAGATGTCCCTTAATGCTCTAAACATGCAGCATCTTAGGGGGTCAGGTAGCTAGAAAACATCTACCCACGAATAGTTATCATTAAACATCCACCCACGAATGGTTATCATTATTGTTTAATGCATACTACTTCTAATAATATTAATATCACAAAACACAGTCAAATCTGTGTTCTTTTTTTTTTTTTTTTTTTTTTTTCCGAGACGTAGTCTCACTCTGTCGCCACTCAGGCTGGAGTGCAATGGCGCGATCTCTGCTCACTGCAACCCTCGCCTCCTGGGTTCAAGCGATTCTCCTGTCTCAGCCTCCTGAGTGGTTGAGCTTTTTTTTTTTTTTGGCCATTACATTTAAACCACAATTACTTTTGCACCAACCTATAATAAAATATGAAGAGCCGAGCTTCAAAGGAAATATCACGCTCATCTAACTCAGATTCCATTGGATGATGGCATTTGGTTTGATTCTTGCAAATTAGGACAATATTTTTATCCAGATTTCTGTACACAGAAATTATCAATAGATACGATAATGAAAATGTTAATGGCAGAACATTTAAAAAGTTTATTACTTCAGGAGAAAATGTACATCTATCTAAGATTGCATATCACTGTCAATTAGGTAAAATATCTAGTTATTACACAGAAAAATTTTTGAAATTACAAAATTAAAACAAGTTACTGTGTTTGAAGATTTAGAAAAATACATGGTGATAATCTTGTCAGATACGCTATCTAATAGGAATATGTTGTATTCTGCTCATAGGCTAGTAATTTACTAAAACAGACCTGGGCAGATATGCAGGAATTTTTTTTCCGTTCATGTGACATGACAGGCAAAATGACAAATCAGCAGCACTGCAGCTACTTACTAGACGCTTGGGGGTTCGGCAGACATGGCTTTGGCACTACAGGTTCAGGATGCACTTGGTTCAATTGCTTCACCCATGCAGTTTCCATGCATGTCTCAAAGTTCTCCCTCACAATTGTTTTAAAACTTATGCCAAATGTGTTGTTCCAGAGGTCAGGGAGACAGGTGATTATCTTTCCTAAGATCACTAAGCAGCGACAAGGTTAAGTAAACCTGTTCTGAAGTGTAAAAATTGGTAAGCATTACTGCCAGCAAGGACAAGGAAGTAGAAGAGAACAGAGAGGTGACAGTTGCAATGACAATGACGAAAGAGGAAGTGGAGGATCAAGTTGGTGGGGGGAGCAGAAGAAATCAATGATGGGGCTAAGAGGAGAAACAAGACTAAGATCCTCAAATGGAAGGAATCTGATTAAGAAAAACAGAGACCCTTGATTCAGTGTGTAGCTCTGTAGAAAAATTACAGCTTGGCTCTTGATATGATCATTGGCTTCAGTTTATCCTGTTTTTGATTAAGTATTAAAGGCCCTGGTGGAAAAACATTTATCAAAATTCAGACCATCCTAATTAAATGTTATAAATGACAACATCTCAAAGAATATTTTGGCCTTTATTTGGAAGATACTATTCAACTGAAAATGAGAAAATGCCTGCTGTGAGCCCGGTTGGTGCAGTCATTTGCTTTCATCTTTGGTTTAATTCCTGGCATAATTTCAGTCACACCTGTTTCTTCCCTTACTTGATCATCTCACTGAACCCCATGATTGGCTCTTACTTACAGTGAGCTCACCATGTACCTTCCAGAAATGCTCTTGGATATGAATATCACATTCATCCACTAACAAACAAGGGATTGGTACTAAATGTAGTGGGAGATGTAATAAAAGTAGCGATATAAATTTATAGGAAAATCCCGGCCAGGCACGGTGGCTCATGCCTGTAATCCCAGCACTTTGGGAGGCTGAGATGGGCGGATCATGAGGTCAGGAGTTCGAGACTATCCTGGCCAACATGGTGAAACCCTGTCTCTACTAAAAAGACAAAAATTAGCCGAGTGTGGTGGCGGGTGCCTGTAATCCCAGCTACTAAGGAGGCTGAGGCAGGAGAACTGCTTGAACCCAGGAGGCAGAGGTTGCAGTGAGCTGAGATTGCACTACTGTACTCCAGCCTGAGTGACAGAGCAAGACTCTGTCTCAGAAAAAAAAAAAAAAGAAAGAAAATCCTATCATAGAATTGATGGTGGGGATAATGAGCAGTGGGGTGTGGTAGGAAAAACGTGGGATGAATCCCAACGTTCCTAATCCAGTACGTGCAGCTCCTCCTCAGAAAAACAAAATGTTCATACATGATCCACCAAAAATATCAGCCAGCTTCTCTTCCTTCCCTCTCTTCCTTTTTTTCTTCCCTTGTTTTGATCCACTTGCAATGGAAACAACTGGTAGTCTCTCAAATTAAGTTAAATCTAAGTTTTTTCACTCTAAAATTAATTCTTCATAATTTAACTTAATCATTATAAAAGTAGACTTCATTTACAGTTTCATTAGTATCCATTTTAAAAATCAGATGAGACACTTGAAGAGAAGTAGAAGCTCATATTAAGTGAAATTAATAAAATGAAAAAAAAAATCCAGAGAAGTTATAAAGATATCTGAGTAGCTGAGAAGCAAACTTTTATTATCAGAAAAACAAAATCCATCTTAAAATCTTGCTTGGAAAATATGGTGGTTTCGTGTTTCATAGAAACATGTACTTTTGTGTATTTGCCTAAAGGAACATCTACTTTGGCATTTTAATTAGCTGAGGACCGTCACTCTGAATGGCAGGAACAAGCCGGAGCAATAATTACTTGTAACATTTAATGTCACAAAGACTGTGATGTGTACTTTGATTATTTAATTGTCCTCTAATTTCCCACAGGAAGGCTTCTTTATGCCAATCAATCATATTTTACAAAATCCACCTTTTTCTTCCTCACGCCCTGGGTGAGCCACCTCCCTGCACTGTTGTTCCACTGGGTACCACACTGCATCATTTTTGCTGACATGCTTGTCTCCGGCCAAATGCAGAGCTGGTTGAGGACAGCGACCATATCGCACTTGTCTCTGTTTTCTCAGAAGCCAGTATAATGTTTGTTAAATGGTAGGAACTCATCAAATACATGGTGATTCTATTTACTATTTTTAATGATGGACTCAAAGGGAAATTACCAGGGCACAGAAACAAAGAGAGAGCTCAGTGATAAAAGGACTGAGGCTGTGGGGTGGGTCCAGGAGTGTCCTGGATCAGGACTCAGGCTATGGCACTTAGTGGGTGGGCTTTTAACACCCATAGGGAAAAGAAGATATTTCCTTGGCCCAGCAAAATGTGGGCAGCTGCAACTAAGACTCTTGAATAAAATCCAGAGCCTCAACCCGCTATTCCTTCTGTACAAAGAAGTCTAGAAGAGCTCCATTCACTAGCTCAGGGAAGTATCATCAATAAGCTTCCAAGGATCAATCCAAACCCTAAAGTGTTGGGTGTGAAATTATATTACCTGATTCATAATGAGAATTCCAAATTGAAGGGCTGTTAATTAGGTCAAAACCAGAGAAAATCCTTGGGGCTATGGCAGAAGCAAGAGTGACACTGCTTGTAAATGATACTTTAGACTACAGAGTGCAGGGATGTCCCATCTAGGGGCTGGGGCAGTTCCTCCTGAACCTAGCCTGACAATAAAAACCAAATTATAAAGTACCTAAGGCAATGGACCATATGAGGAAGAGTCAAAAAACATAAGAGGTAGAATTAGCACCACGAGATCTGCAGATATGACAATCATTTGAAATAGTTTCTAAAATAAGATTAAAGTAACAAAAGAGGGATTATAATCCATATGAATGAGTGAGTTGTTAAGGAAAAATAACAAGTAGTTTTTAAAATGAGCCACATAAACTTTCTAGAGATGAAAATGTAGATATTGAAATTAAAACTAAATTGTGATTGAGGAACTGGATGAACTGCCCGTGAATGGGAGAGGCTAAGAAACATCTCAGGAAATAAACCACAAAATAGCACAGAAAGATAAAGAAGTTGAGAATAGGAAAAAGAGACTGAGACACAGAGGATATGATGAAGAGATTCAACATACCTCTTTTGAAAAAAACAGAACAGAAAGACCAGGGAAGGGACAAAACCCAAGGAGATATTGGACAATGACATTGCAGACCTAGAGCGGATTATGAGGTCTGTGGTTGAGAATACACAGCTGAGTCTCAAAAATAAAAGTCAGGCTACACTTTAACACACGGAATCTACTGCCCATGATTCAAAGAGCAAATCCTACAAAAACGCCCACCGAGACAAGGGACCAAGTGTCTACAACAGCTAGATGGACAGGAGAGTTAATCTCATTCCCACAGAGGCCAGGAAATTATGGAATCCTGTTTTCAGAATGTTAGAAAAAATGATAAATAATCACCATGAGGAAAAGATAAAGACTTTTAAAAACACAAAATCTGAGTGGGTATATTATTTACAAGCCCTCATGGGAAGGATGATAAAAGGAAGCATTTTAGTAATATGGAAACTGAGTCCAGAAAGGTGGAATGGTATTTGGAAAAAATAGTAAACAAATACATCATTTAACAAAAACAAGAATAAACATTGAATCATTTGAGCCGTTTAAATTTAGAAAAATTTAAACAATGCTAGTATGGGAGATGAGAAATTACCAGACTCAGAGCATGGTCCCTGCATTGTTCAACAAGGAAGTGGAGATATTACCAATAATACACTTTGTTAATCACGTGTACATGTTACCTGTTTTAAGGTAATAACTGAAAAAACAAACCAAAGTATGTAAGTTCCAAGTCACTGGAGAGAATAACAGAGAATAAACTCCAGGAGTCCAAAAGAAGGCAGAAAAGAAGGAAAAACAAGTAGAAGCAAAAAAGATACAAAGTAAATTTTAAAAGATTTTAGTAATAATTGCAATGCACATAAACGGATCACACTTGTCAAATTAGAGAGAGAGATGTCTGGAACAGAGAAAAGAACATAGAGCTACATGCTGTTCACCAGAGACACACCTAAAACCTATATCCTTTTAGTTGACAAGGAAAAGCTGGAAGTAGAAAGATGGAACAAGGAACACCAGGCAAATACTAACCAAAATATGTATATATATGGTAGAGTGATATTAACAGGAGAGAAAACAGACTTCAAGGGAAAAACACGGCTGTGGGGTGAAAGCTTTTCTATTAGCTGGGAGTGTGACCTACTTTTCGTTTCCCAAGGCGACCTCTCTATTTGTGCTTTCATCTCTGCCTAGAAGAACGCTGGTGGGCTGGCATCGTATTATCTCTGCTATTGAAAGCACAAGGTAACAACATTGAGAGAAAAATTTCTTCTGACATTTTCTGGCATTTTCACTTGCTGTATCCAGCATATGCGTTCTAAACGTGTTTTGGGGGTTTGTTTGTTTGGTGGTGGAATATTTGGTTAGAGTCACTCTAGACTTACGTATTTATCATAGAAACGTAAGTCTGCCTCAGGTAGTTGAGAAAGCTAAATGTGACTGTGAATGTGCACTTATTACTATTACTGCTACAGTGACAACTAGTACTATTTTTAATTGCTAATTGTAATGAAAATGTGAACTTGAATCTCTTATTCTAGTCTTAGCTTCTGCCTAGATAAAATGGATTATTTTCATTATCAAATAAAATAATGTCTGAAAACACTTTGAAGGACTATTATATGTATAAAACATTTTGTAAAGTATTATTATAATACTGAGTACTTTCTTACTAGATTATTTTAATCTAAATACAATTATAAATTAACTTTAAAAATATATCAAATGTCTTTTAAGATGAATTTACACTTTGCCCAGAACCTACTTTTAAATAAATGGGACCAACAGCTGAAAAACATATTTTAGGAAACTAGAGTAGAGAAGAATAGGAATAGTTACTATGTGAGGTTACCATGACTTACCGATGTGATTTTGATCAATGGGTGCTGAGCAGTCACCACAAGGCAACTTTGGTGCCATGCTGGTCCATGTCCATAAGCATGGGCATCCCTGCCTAGTGCTGGGCACTGTCTGCCTGTGACTCACCCCATACACAACCCTGGTACCCTCTGCAACCTGCCTCTACTATAAGGTTCCAAGGCTTGATTGCAATTCCAGCTCCAACATCTACTTGTTATATTCCACTGGGAAGGCAAGTTATGTAGCATCTGTGAGATCCCGTTCTATGAAACTGTCAAATAGATATTACCTGCAAGGGCTCTTGTGAGCATAAATGACCCAGCCAAAGCTAAGCACCTAGCACAGTAAGTAGGTATTTTTAATACAACATTTACTACTTACAAACTGTGATAAGGCTGGAATCAGAACCACTCATTGGGATCTTGCCCATCATAAATAGTTTGGATTTATTCCAAAGATTCTTATCCAAGGATAGGAAGCCTTTGCAGACCTCTTAGCCATTGCATTCCTGATTCTACTCCAAAGCCTCCATTTCCATCCTCAAGAGGCCTGATTACAGTTTCTTCAGCATTTTGTGTGTGTGTGTGTGTGTGTGTGTGTGTGTGTGTGAGTGTGTGTGTGCTGCGGGGTTGGGGGGGGGAAACGTTTATTTTAAATAATTGGAAATAAAAACCCACTTAAGTGGATGGCACCTTTGGAGTCCCGGGTCCCTCATCCACAAAATTAGAGGCTGAATGAGGTTATCTCTAGGTTCCCTCTCAGCTCTTGAGTTTTAAATTCTGAAATGCTAAGTAGCATCTGATGTAGAAAGCATTTCAGAGTCAAGGAATCATGATGAATGTGAGCAAGAAATTTCAATGCAGTGTGATGAAGGCCACCGACTCACCATCCCTTTTCTCTTCCACACATTCCTTTACACATGGAACCCACCATCCTGATAGTGTGTCCGGAATTTGTGGGTTCTTGGTCTCACTGACGTCAAGAATGAAGCCACAGACCCTCGCGGTGAGTGTTACAGTTCTTAAAGATGGTGTGTCTGGAGTTCGTTCCTTCTGATGTTCGGTCATGTTTGGAGTTTGTTCCTTCTGGTGGGTTTGTGGTCTCGCTGGCTTCAGGAGTGAAGCTGCAGACCTTCGCGGTGAGTGTTACAGCTCTTAAGGCGGCACGTCTGGAGTTGTTCGTTCCTCCTGGTGGGTTCATGGTCTCGCTGGCCTCAGGAGTGAGGCTGCAGACCTTCGCGGTGAGTGTTAAAGAGCCACGTGCAACCCGGGTTCCTGCCCGCGCCTTCCCCTCCACACCTTCCGGCAAGCAGAGGGAGCTGGCTCAGGCCTCGGCCAGCCCAGAGAGGGGCTCCCACGGTGCCATGGTGGGCTGAAGGGCTCCTCAAGCACCGCCAGAGTAGACACTGAGGCCGAGGAGGTGCCGAGAGCTTGGGCTGCTATCATGTTGTCACCTCTCACTAGGACATCTGGAGAAGGTCCCTTAGGGCACATCTTTCTCTGCCTGAGAATAGTTGGCAATGGTGAGATGAAGGGGCTGCTATACGGGCCCAGGAAGGCACCTGAGGCAGAGGTGTCTAATAAGATCCAACAAGTGAGCATATCAGGATGCCAGGCCCAGATGCAAAGGCTGGGAACCCACCAGAATGTGGAGCAGGATACCATGACTGTGAACTGGATTCAGAGCTTCAAGTTCAGAAGGAGTCCAGTTGGGGTGAGAATGGGAGTGGAATATTTTCTGAGCAGTGGTGCCAGGAAATTGCACTTGGGTGCAACCCAATATTCCTTCAAGCAGAGACTGATACTAAATATTTATCTTGTGCTTCAAGTACCAGAGTAGTACAATGAACAAAACAGGGCTGCAGTGAACTCACTGAAGATCTTTCCATCCACAAGAATGAAAGTAATAATGCAAAATGGGAATCCCAGCCAGTCAGCATGAGGAGAGTTGGTGGGGAAAAGATGGGCTCTTCAAAGTTGGGTTATTAAAGTTAGACGATGATTTCCAACTGAGGAGACAGCTGGAGGCATGTCAGAGTCAAGGAATCACGACGTATGTGAACAAGGCATTTGGATGCAGCGTGATGAAGGCCACTGACTCACATTCCTCCTCACGTCCACATGATCATTTACACATAAGAGCCTGGCCCCATGCTGGGACATCTGGAGAAGGTTCTGTAGGGGACACCTAACTCGGCCTGAGAAAGTTTGGCCTCCATGAGATGAGGGAGTGCTAACCAGAGCCGGATGAGAGGAAAAAATAAGAAAGGACCCCATACAAATGCTACAGTACAAGGAACTCTATATATTCAAGGGGAAACAGAAACAACTTAGAGGTCTTAGTGAGATCTTATGTGTTGGAGGCTAAGCTGCATGACACAGATTGTCAGTCCCATGGTGTAAAAAGAAGGGCTTGGTGCAGGAGTTGGTGCAGTTTCCAGGTTTCTTGGAAGGTGCCCAGTGGCTAAGCCCACCCACGTGCACAAGAACTGAGACCTGGGCAATGTGGGGGTAGCAGGGAGCCAGCATGGGGCATGCCTCGGGTTGGAGTGAAGGGGCCGATGGAGGCAAGGGCTGGACTTCTCACAGAAATAATGATCACAGAAAAGAAATGCCTGCCATGTGTTTGAGAACATGTCACTGAACAATTACCTGTATGATTTTTCTATCAACAGGAACAAATCTGCAATTCATTATCACCCTTTTTTTTTTTTTTTGCCTATTTTGATATTCTTCTACCTTTTCATCAAGGCCGGTTGTAAAACAAGCAATCGATTTGATTTATTGGCGTTATGCTTTTTATGCAACAGAGAATGACAAGAGGCAAAACTCTTGGAAGAAAACATTAGCCAGGCTGACCTCTCCTCAGCTTCCTTTATGAAGTATTACATTTTATGTTAATTCTTCATACGGAGAACTGAAAGCTGGTATTAGAGCACAAATATTGCTTTTGGCATTGAAGTTTTCAAGAAGTTATCATATGTTAATTGAAGGTAAGTTTCAGGTATTAAATACTCCTTAATAAACTCAGTATTTAATACATAATAAATGCAAATCATTATAAAACCTTACACAACTGGGAAACTATTAAGAAGCCAGGGAATGAGCAATTATGATGCGACAATGTTTCTCCATGACCACTGTGGAATATTTGTGATGAGCAGTTTTTGACTGAATTTGGATGGCAGAGTGCAGAGTACTCTTAAGTACACTTAAGCCTTCTTAAATTGTCTATACACCAATATATTTGATGTTGCAAATTTAAAAAATCCTTACAGAATGGTTTAAACAGTAAAAAAGTACCTATTAATAAAGTGAAACGAATTCCTTCTTGATTTTTTCATGGATTACATCCAAGGAGGAGAAATTGCAGCTGGCCACTAGAGGGAGCCTCATTCACAGATCTTATGGAATCAAGTTTAGGAAGACCAAGTGTCATCACGTTTAGGCTTCCTGGGCACTTTGACACCATACAGGCTTCTTGTGAGGAGGAGGTAGGCACCAATTTATTTGCAGCCTTGAAATGTTCCTTTTCTGGTACCACGGAGTCAAAAGGGACTTCCTAGCATGTGGCCTGTGGAGGCCAGGGTCCTGGGAAGCTCCAGGGATGTGAGGGCAGGAGGAGCTGTGGATGTCACCTTGACAGCTCACCGGGGCCTCAGGCTGGCCACAGGAGGGAACAAGAGCTATGGCAGGAGCAGTAGGGCGTGGGATTCCAGCGAGGCTGAAAGTGAGGCATCACAGGGGAGCAATGCTTTCCCACAGACTCAGCACAGTTGTTTCTGAGATATTTTTTTCTGCCCCCAGCTCTATGTTTCTTTAATATAACAACTTAGACACAGTAGAAAGAAAAAAAGTCAGCTTGATACCCTAAATATACCGCATGCCCTCATATCCAAGACCAGAATCCCTGGGATAGAAAATGATAAATATGGCTAGTTAGGCACAATGATCTGAACTGACTTAAATAGAACTAGGTTGGGATTTCCAATGGAACCACCAATGATGGTTCTTATTTTGAAAACCTGAGAAATGGACTTCAGGAGATCTATGGGGGTAAGGAAAAGAGCAGGGGAGCCTGTGTGCCTTTCCACCTGAGGGATGATTCTGGGAACATAGAAAACCAGGCTCCTTTCTACAATAAGCATTTTCAAACTTTGCCAAAGAGTCCCATCAGGGCCTTTCAGAGCAGATTCATATTAACCAAGGGTCCTCCCTCCTCTATACAACCCACAATGTCTTCAGGGGGCTTCAGAACCAAGATGCTATGTGTGCATTTGGGTAAAGCAGAAACCACAGTCCCATTTTTGGAAGAGCTTTCAATACAATTTGAAACATCTAAACTATTATACAGTAAACAAAATCCACACAAGTTTGCAATGGTATAAGGCACAGAGGGCAAAGTGCTTATTGTTGGCTGCAGAAAGGCAGAGACAAGCTTTGGAATCTTAACCAGCCTTGGCCAAAGGCTTTCAGCATGTCAGACTGGAATGCAATGGACAGTTTGGGGGTCAGGACTGCCACTTTTCAGAGCTTTTGAAGGGGGGATGAGGATTCTAAGAGGCCACTATCGCGCTGTCCTGTTGTTGTTGCTAGCAGTAGTAGTGTGTTTTATGAAAAACAAAATAACATTGCAATAAAGCCACAGATGTAAACTGTAAACCCATACAGAATAAGAAAAAATTCTTTCATAGAAGCCACAATAGTCCTGAGAGGTAACAGACAGACCACAAACCTCAGGAGGCTTCCTTGGCGGTGTCATCTAAATGGGTTTGTCACAGTCTAACTGGCAGAAGAAATCATGATTTTGACAATGTGAAAATATCTAGACTATATAACTGCAGAACTCACATAAAATGCATACACTGAAAAATATTTTAAAGAACATTTCTATTTATTTTATAATAGGTTATTAATTATCATGTTAACATTTTTATTTAAAAAAAAATCTCTGAAGCTTCTCTTGAGAATGCCCATGACTTCTGTTGAGAAGCTCAGAGTGGCCTCTGTCCCAGCTCATCTCCATTGAACAAAACAAAATAGTGGCTTCTCTTCAGGGCCTTCTGTCCCATTGTTTGCTTCCTTAGGATGCGCTCACAGACCGATGGCCAGCTAGCAACACTTGCTTTAGACTTCCAATTTTAGAATCTGTATGTCCAGAACCAGCATTTAAACCTGATTGGCTTAAATTAAACACTAATAAAAGATATTTTAATATATGCTTTCTTCAACTACTCCAACATTGTATAGTTTGAAAGTGACTGTAGCAATGTATTAGGTTTACTTTTTTTTTTTTTTAATTTTACTTTAAGTTCTGGGATACATGCCCTGAACGTGCAGGTTTGTTACATAGGTATGTATGTGCCATGGTGGTTTGCTGCACCTATGAACCCGTCATCTAGGTTTTATGCCCCACATGCATTAGGTATTTGTCCTAATGCTACTATCCCTCCCCTTTTCCCCTACCTCCCAACAGGCCCCAGTGTGTGACGTTCCCCTCCCTGTGTCCATGTGTTCTCATTGTTCAACTCCCACTTATGAGTGAGGACAGGCAGTGTTTGGTTTTCTGTTCCTGTGTTAGTTTTAATTCTCCTGTACACTGAAAGTCTCACATTATACTTGCATTTGCTGCTATAAATACTCTGAAAACTTAGAGGAAATGAAAAACTATATTGACAGAACCAAATAGCAAGAATGCAATCTTCTGATGTGACATCGAACGTTTTAAATCATCTTTGTATTCGTGTCTTGGTTGTGCATGAGCTGTCCCAGTCTATATTCTTGTCTATAGACCTGAAGGGTGCATGTTTCCTTAACTGGGATCTGGAGTTCTTGAAGTGGTAAAACAATAAGCTCCTTGTTTCTGAAAGTTTTAGGTAAGAAATCGGCTTTCATGAAATGAGCATACTTTTCAAAGAAGCGCCACATTTGAATACCTACCAGAAGCTGTCCAGCAAAGCAGACGAAGAGGATGAAGGCCAGCAAGAGAAACGCAGCCCCAAAGGAGATGCCCAGGACGGACGTTCTACCAGGAAACAAAAAGTAGCAAGTCAGAGTGGAGATCGTTTCTACCATTCTGGAAAGCTACCAGTAATACTTTTGGGTTAATGAGGACTTTATTAGATTTGGACTGCAATCCTCACTAAATTTTTGAGAAATAAAAATGGAGCTAAAATACCACACACATGTCCATAGAAAAGGGTCTACACAGCGATGGCCAATCAACTTATTCTGACTCAATAAAACTGCCTCGTAAGCATCAGTTCTTTATGAAGGATAAAGAATCTTTTTAAATGACTCGCCCATGTGTCTAGCAGTTTCATGTGGTACTTGGCCACATCCCCCATCTCAGTGGCCTCTTCACTGCCAGTGAGATCCTGGCAGCTGCTGCCTTAAGGACAGCCTCACCTTGATAGCCTGGAAGTCCTCAACTTCCACCCTTGTTCCTGTTGACCCAGGAGACATTGAGTCTTCACCCCACCCCCGCCAATCTCATGCAACCAGATTCAACCTATTTTGTTCAACGTACATGCAGCAAAATGTGTAGCAAGGCTTTTTATATGCTTGAGTGCGCCAATGAACTCAAAAGCATCCCATGATCATGTGAAAAACACGCCTACTGAGTTGCAAATTCTGCTACTGACAGATTACAGGTTTATTTATAAGAATTGTATACATATCCGAAAGGTCCTTTAAATAATTAAATAATTCAAAGCCTTTTAAAACTGAGTTCAATGCAAGCATAGAAGTTACAGAGGTATAAAAAGGACTGAAGCACAGTGAATCATCAAAGATGAGATGCAAGTGGAACATCCAAAGAGAGGTTGGATGGTGTCTGAGACCAAAATGGAACCTCATGCCAAAGAGGTTGGCTAGAGACAGTGAAGAAACAGAGGATTTGGCTGAGAAGAGGAGTAACATCCAGAAATTACGACGTATGGGACAGAAGAACCAGATATAAGACAGCCACAAGCTGACATCATCCTGCAAGTGCACTCCTGTGAGCCCCACAGAAAGAGAAACAAATTGAGCAGTTAGTGCCCTGAGTAAATCCCCTGATGCTGTCATGATGAGAAGCTGTCCTCAACTCTCTATCTCAGATACCTACTCTATTAAGAGAGATGACTACAGGGACACACATCAAATGACATCTACAAAAACTCGAGTTCAAACCAACAATTGGACCTGACCCAATCAATGACTTTTGGGCAATGAGTCATGTCCTGGACATGATTCACAATGCTTTCAAACACCCGGCCTGATAATAATATTTGTTCAGATTTTATGAGTGATGATAAGACTCTGCGGGAGGGTGTGTATATACCAAGTACACCTAGATTGTTGACTAGTCTGATGGGCCAGGCTCATGCTAGGCTGTTCTGACACAAAGATGAGTAAGATGTGATCCTGCAGCAGCGGGAGGAGTGCCAGCCCACATCTCAGAGCTATGGAGGGTGCTTGCCATTATCCTCATGACTAAAGGCGACCACAGTGATTCATCTGCTGAGCTTTGATTTGCTATCTTCTCTTCTGTTTTTACGAAGGAGCTCTGACAGGTTTTTCTTTTTGGACACTGTGCTCTCCTAGCTTTTTCTTGGTGTCAAGGTAATGTCATATTCATAAGGCTGAGTTTAGAAACATTTCGTCCTTTTTTTTTAGACCCCAAACTGTTTAAATACTGAATGAATGATATCTTCTTGAAGGTGTGATAAAACTCAAGTATGAAATTATCTGTGATGATGATGGTGATGATGATGATAATGATGATAGTGATGGTAATGATGATGGTGATGATGATGACATAGGTGATATGGTGATGGTGATAGGGATGGTGATGGTGATGTTGATAGGGATGGTGATGGTGATGATAATGATGATGGGTGATGGTGATGGTGATGATGATAGGGATGGTGATGGTGATGATGATAGGGATGGCGATGGTGATGATGATGGGGATGGTGATACGGATGGTGACGGTGATGATGATGGTGATGTGATGATGATGATGACAATGAGGATGGTGATGGTAATGGTGATGATGGTGATGATGATAGGGATGGTGATGGTGGTGATGATGGTGATGGTGATGATGATGGTGATGGTGATGATGATGGTGATGGTGATGATGATGATGATGATAACAAGGATGGTGATGGTGATGATGGTGATGATGATGGTGATGGTAATGGTGATGATGGTGATGATGATAGGGATGGTGATGGTGGTGATGATGGTGATGGTGATGATGATGGTGATGGTGATGATGATGGTGATGGTGATGATGATGATAACAAGGATGGTGATGGTGATGATGGTGATGATGATGGTGATGGTAATGGTGATGATGGTGATGATGATAGGGATGGTGATGGTGGTGATGATGGTGATGGTGATGATGATGGTGATGGTGATGATGATGGTGATGGTGATGGTGATGATGATGATGATGATAACAAGGATGGTGATGGTGATGATGGTGATGATGATGGTGATGGTAATGATGATGATGGGTGATGGTAATGGTGATGATGGTGATGGTGATAGGGATGGTGATGGTGATGATGATGGTGATGGTGATAGGGACAGTTATGGGGATAATGGTGGTGGTGATGGTAGTGGTGGTGGTGTTGGTGCTACATTCTAACATCTATAGAGTATTCACTATGTGCCAAGTGCTATGTATATATGTACATATATAGTTCACTTTATCCTCACAATAATCCTATATAGTAGTTAGTATTATTACCTCATTTTGCCAGATAAACTGATACACAGGGAAGTTGAGGAACTTGCCTAAAGTTATACCTCTATTAAGTGATGTTGTCGGGGTTTATGTCTACCCAATTGTATTCCCGATCCAGGTTCTGTTTTAGAAATAGACATGTCACATTTCTGCCATGTTTATTGGTTCTGTTTTTTGAGTCAATTTTGATTATTTTCCTAGAAAATTATCCTTTTCATTTAGATTTTCAAATGTAAAATATTCTATGTAATATTTTCTTATAATTAAAAAACTCTCCATATTTGTAATTTCTTATGCTTAATGCCATTTTCTTTAGATCAGATTTGTGAGGTTTTGCATGTTTTGTTGATCTTCTCAAAGAATAAGTTCTTGGTTTATTATTAAGGTCTCCTTTTCCTTTCTATATTAATTAGTTTCTGATTCAACTTTTAAAAATTCCTTTCTTCCCCCTTACTTAAACTTATATACTTTATTTTGGGTTGTCATTTATTAGAAAATCTTTTGTATCTTCTAATAAGTGCATTTAAGGACATAAATATTCTCCTAGTTACTGCTTTTGCCAAATCCCACAGCCTTTAATTCATAGCTACTCATTATCACTCTTTTCTAAAAAGCCTATAATTTCAATTTCCATATTCTTTTAATACTAAAAGTAACTCAGAAGTCTGAATTTTAAATTCCACAAGAATATTATTTTTGGTTGGTTCTTGTTATTTCTAATTTCATTTGATTTTATCAGAGATTGTGGCCTCTATTATTTCACTTTGACAATTTATTTTTCTTCTGGGATGGGATAAATATGCTCAACTTCTATGTCTTATGAATTTTTGAAAATTATATGTAACTTTTATGCTGGTAACAAAGTGTTTCTCTAAATATAACTATTGAAGGAACCTTATGAGTTAGTCAAATCCCTAATGGGCTGGCTTACTTGATCTGTCAATGTTAGAATATATTAACATTTCCAACTAGGAGTGTAGGTTTGTCCATGTATTTGAACATTTTAACACTTTCTGCTTTATTTATTTCAAAGAGATTTTGAAGTGCATAAATATTTATGATTTTGTCAGATATGCATAAGATGCTTTTATGGACTATTGTAGGTTAAGTGCTTTCATATCTGTATGTTAAATTTTTGGTGCTTGAATCATAATAAAAATCTTTCTTTTAATGCTGAATACCTTTCATTTGAATTCTTTATTGTCAGGAATTTATATTATCAATATTTCCTTTATTCTATAAGCTGTTTCCTGGAATAGCTATTCTATATCCTTTATTTCCAACCTTTCTCATGTTGTTTCAGGTAGGTCTCCTACACATGGTGTAGATGTGGCCTTTGCTTTTAGCCCCAATCTTTCAGCCTTTTTCCATGAATAAGACATTTTTATCCATTCACAAATACAAAATTTGTTAATATTTGACCAATTCTTTCTATCTTATTTTCTTCAAATGTTGGGTAGAATTCACACACAAATAATCTGGGTATGAAGTTGCCTCTGTGGGAAAAATTTTTAAAACAAATTCAATAAATGTAATAGATACATGCACAGCTAAATTTTCTATTATGTTTCAGTTTTTGGTAAACAGTCTTTTCAAGAAACTCATTTTATCTGAATTGTAAATCTGTTTGGCCTCAAGTAATTTATGGCATTTCATATATATCCGGTTAATATCTGTAGAATCTGTAGTGAGTCCTCTTTTTTCCCTTAAATTGTTAATTTGGATGCTTTGTGATTTTCTCCCTGTTTTCCTTTCTTGATCAGTCTTGCTAGTGGTTTAGGAATTTTCAAAGTCTTTTTCAAAGAGCCATAGTTTGGCTTTACTAATTTTCACTACTGATGGTTTTCTATTTTATTGATTTCTTCTTGTTAGTATTTATTCCTTTCGAATTGCTTGATTCTAAATTGCTTATCTTTTTCTGCTTCCTAAGATGGAAATTTGGACAACTGATTTTTTAACTCTTTCCTCTTTTCTAATTTTAAAGCATTTTAAAGCTACAAATTCCCCCCTAAATTGCTGCTTTAATTGCAATCCCACACATTTTGATACATTACGTTTTGATATTTAAACATCTTTACATTTCTCTTGTATTTTTTATTTGACTCCTGGGTTAGAAGCATATAGTTTAACACTAAAACATTTGGGGATATTTAAAAATATTCTATTGTTAATGATTTCTAATTTGATTTTAGTGTGGTTAGACATCAGACTATATGATTTTTTGTCTTCATATTTATTTCTGTATTTTCAAATTTGTGGAGATGGTTTTATGGCCTAGTATAAGTAATATCTTTGTAACAGGTTAATGTTCCATGTGCACTTTAAGTAAACAAGTATTTTTCAATTCAGTTTAGTGGTTTATGAAACATCAATTAGTTTTAGGAAGTTGATAATGTTGTTCAGACCTCCTATATATTCCTATTGGTATAATAATAAGAACTAGAAAAGGGATACTAAATATCTAATTATGTCATAGATTTGTCTCATTTTTTCTTGGATTTTGTCAGATATGCATAAGATGCTTTTATGGTCTACCGTAGGTTAAGTGCTTTCATATCTGTATTTTATAGATCTGTTATTAGGTATAAGCACGTTTTATGATTTTATGCCTCCTGGTGAAATGACCTTTTTATCATTACCTACTATCTATATTTATCTCTGTTAATATTTCTTGCCTTCATAACTACTTTGTCTGATATTAATATATGTATAGTAGTTTCCTTGTGCTTATTGTTTACATCAGATATGTTTTTCATCCTTTCACTTTCAAGCTACCTAATTTTTGTATTTAAAGCGCGCCTCTTGTAGAGAGTATGTGGCTTGGTCATGCTTTCCTTTGGAGTGTTTAGTCCTATCGCATTTAATAATGTTTGAATTTAATCTTACCCTTTGGTTATCTATTGTTTATTTGCCCCATTGGTTTTATTTGTATAGTGTGGTCTGTTACATTTGTTGCTACTATTTCAAACCTGCCATTTTACTATCTGCTTTATATTTGTCTCTTTTACTTTTGTTTTTCTGTTCTTCCATTATTGTCATTTTATTAATTAAATATTTTAAAATATTTTTCATTTCCTCTTGGCGTTTTAACTGTACTTCTTTTATTTTTAGTGACTGCCCAAGAGTTAATACATGTTTTCTTAAATTAAAGATAAATATATTGTCTTTTATACTCTCATACAGTAAGCATGTCCAATACCCTCCATTCCTTCCTTAGATTCATGGTTTCTTCTGACATCACATCACTTTAGCTGAGGAACTTCCATTAGCATATCTTGTAGGTTTGCTGGTGATGAATTCCCTCTTTTTTTACTTGCAGAGTGTTTTTCATCTCAACTTTGAAAAGGAATATTTGAATTGAATGTTTAATTCAGGGTTAATCATGCTCCTATCAGTGGTTTAAAGATGTTCAAGTGTCTTTTGCTCTCCATAATTTCTGATAAGAAGGCAGCCATTCATTCTGTCATTGATCCCTTGTAAGAATCGTTTTTTTTTTTTTTTTTTTTTTTTTTTTTTTGTGGGTACGTTTAATGTTTTTCTTTCTTTTTTCCTTTGGTTTCCAGAAGTGTGACTATAATATGCCACATGTGGTTTCCTTCATATTTATCATGCTTGATGTTCATAGAGATTCTTGCCTTTGGAGATTGATAGATTTTAACAAATTTAGGAAAACTTGTCACTAAGTGTGTTGGTAATTTCTTGTTTCCTTTCAAGTATATCTCTGTCCATCTCCTAAAGACTTCATTTCACAGACTCTTTGTCAAATGGTTCTAGCTAGTTTGGCTGATGAGAGCTGGTGGGAGACTGGGAGGCAAGGGAAAGAAAGAGATTGGGTATATTTCTCCTTCTTACTCTCTACTTGGCAGTCATTTTCTGGATGGCCTGCAACTCCTGCCTTTTCTAAAGTTCCAGATCCTTGTCAGATAACACATTACCTTTGTCTAGCTCTAGCTTTTGCATGGTTCTAGCATCTGCAAGAAGGCCCAGGACCTGGGTTTCTGCTAACAACACCTCTATCCTGTTTCCTTACAAGTTTAGAGGTGGTAGGAAGTTTCTTCTGTTGCTATACCATGGCTACTATACTCTCCCCTGTTTGG
This sequence comes from Rhinopithecus roxellana, assembly GCF_007565055.1. NCBI lineage: Eukaryota > Metazoa > Chordata > Mammalia > Primates > Cercopithecidae > Rhinopithecus > Rhinopithecus roxellana. Next base: position 22,136,101 of record NC_044551.1, on the reverse strand, counting down.
TTTATCAGCCTTTCTGTTATTCTGTAAATACTTCTTTTTACTAAATTCCCTTTCTGAAACACCTAAGGCAATTTGTTTTCTTTATTGGAGCCTAATCCATTAACTAGATAAAGCTTTCTCTGGGTACTATAATATCATTAATAGTTAGGTAGAAACCTAGGGAAGAACTGTAACAGTGACTTCTCTCTAAATTCATTCCTTTTTCTTTTGAAAACAGCAAAACAAAGTTGTTGCTGGAAGTATTTAGCATTAGAAGTATTGAGAAATATGTATATATACCTTGGGTTATGCCATACTCTAATTTTTTTATAAATGGAACAAGGGATTATGGAATTATATTGGCCTTCAATTAAACACGTATCAACTGATTTAGAGACAATTATGTGTTAATCTACTAACAAATCATAAGGTTTATTTTGTGAATCAGAGTTTAAATAATGGATTATTGTACTACAATGAATTATATAGGCCTTCGTTTCCTAAAATGCATTTCAATGTTTCTTTTTTTTTGAATAATTATTCACTATGAAGAGAGTTGACAGAGACATTCTAAAGTAAGGTCAAATAGACCCGATAAACAATATGCGTATTAAAATGTGGCTCTTCCTATTTTATAATAATATGCTGGACACAGTGAAGAGCATCCCAGAAGAGTTGTTAACATTTTTTTGTGAATGTATCTGATGACCACTACTTACACATTCCTCAAATATCAAAATCTATTAAGAGCTGATAAAGGAATACAGTGTTACTAATACAGGTTACTATCTGTTTTTTATTTGCTGTAAGGTATGATATGCCCATTTAAGCAGGGGTGATCATTCTTAAAAGTATGTTGTGACACACAAAACTGACTAAAGAAGAAATGAAAAATGTAAATAGGCTTACCTATAAAAAGTAAAGAGATTAACTTGGTAATAAAAAAAAATCTACTTACTAAGAAAAATTCATGTGCAGATGGCTTCACTGGTAAATTTTCCTAAACTTTCATTTAATTTTTAAATTTTTTTGAGACAGAGTCTTGCTCTGTCACCCAAGCTGGAGTGCAGTGGTGCAGTCACAGCTCACTGCAGCCTCTCCTTCCTGGGCTGCAGCCATCCTCCTGCCTCAGCCTACCAAGTAGCTGGGACCAACAGGTCTGTGCTACCATGCCTGGCCAATTTTTGTATTTTTGGTAGAGACGGGGTTGTGCCCCTTTGCCCAGGGGTGTTGCCATGTTGTCCAGGCTGATCTCAAACTCTTGAGCTCAAGCAATGTACCTGCCTCTGCCTCTCAAAGTGCTGGGATTACAGGTGTGAGCTACCATGCCTGGCCCAAAACTTTGAAAGAAGAAGTAATATCCATTTTTTACAAACTCCTCCATAAAATGGAAGGGAAGGGAACAGGTCTTAGCTCATTCTGAGACCAGTATCACCCTGATACCAATACCAAAGACATCACAAAAAAGTAGAAATCAGTATCTCTTATGAATATGGATACAAAACTCCTTAACAAAATATTAGTCAATTGAATCCAGCCACAAGTAAAAAGGTTTACATATCAATACCAAGAGGGGTTTACCCAAGAAATGTAAGGTTGCTTTAATATCTGAATATCAGTCAACCTATCAACAGATCACATTAATAGAATAGAAGAAAAAACACATTATCATCTCAATAGCTGTAGAAAATGGATTTGACAAAATCCAACACTATTTCACAATGAAAACACAACAAACTATTACTAAAATGAAATTTCCTTATCTTGATAAAAGGTCACCATGAGAAACTCACAACTAACATCATACTTAGTGGTGAAAGGCTGAATGCTTTTCTCCTGAGATTGAATAAGAAAGGATGTGTGCTGTGGCTACTTCTATTTAACTTTGTACTGGAGGTTTTAACCAGGGAAATTGGGCAGGAAAATAATATAAAAGGCATCAGATTGTAAAAGAAGAAGTAAAACGATCTTCATTTGTAGGTGATATGGTCTTGCATATAGAATAGTATGTGACAACCTGAGATTCAGACTTGGGGTGGCTCAAACTCGCACCAATATGCTCAACTTCAGGCTGTTCAGTATTCTAGTCTATGGCATACCGGCATTTATGTTCAGATGGACCTCTCTTCCATCTGAGTTCTTATGGGCTTAATGCTTCTGCCTCCCAAAATGTATCTGTTGAATTCGTAACCCCCAATGTGATGGCATTAGGGAAATGGGGTCTTTGGGAAGTGACTGGGTCATGAAGGTGGACACCTCATGAATGGCATTAGTGCCCTTATGAGAATTGGCTGCAGAACTAGCTATTTCTTTCTGCCATGTGAGGATACAAGGAGAAGACAGTAGTCTGCAATCTGAAACGGAGCCCTTACCCGAACCCACCCATGCTGGCACCCTGATGTCAGACTTCGGCTTCTGGAACCATGGCTTCTAAATTTCTATTGCTCCTAAGCTACACAGTCTGTGGTCCTTTGTTAGAGAAGTCCAAAGGACTAAGACACCAGGGAACAACAAATACTGTGAGACAAAGTAATGGTTGGTCAAACGCTCTTAATTATAACCATTTATCCTGCCTGTTCTGTCAAAAGCATGTTCAGGTCCATTAAGTATACCAAGATGTTGGTGTAACTTAATCAATTTTAATTCACATCCCAGTTGCAAAACTGCTTCTTTTTAACCCTGAAGTATAACTTATTACGTATGTACTGAAAAGCAAACTTGAGTCTTCCCTGTCATGAGGCAAGAAAAATTACTTTTAGTGTTCATTTTTGACTTTGGTGCTTTACTCAAGTGCATTCTTATGGAATATGGAAGAGGCTGATTCTGGACAAGGTCGTCTTTCCTTTCTGCTTTTTTTTCCCAGTCAATGAATTGCTTAAAGGTGGCCCTGACAGGGGTGAGAAACACATTTATTGATGAGAGAAGCCCAGTGGAGACACACATTCTGCTCAAAAAGCCTACGAAATTTATTAATTACAAGCCATCTCTCTGGGTAAATAATGATGTCTTTGGCATTCTATCAAACGTCATGACTTTCATGGCCTCTCTCCTGGTTGACTTCACTTCCCTTACTTCCTCCCTAAAGCAAGCCTCTTATCAGCTCTCCACTCACATCTGTTGCGTGGGATTCAGTCAGGATGATAAGAACCAAAGGAAGCAAACTTTTCTTTTAATTATAAGTTAGCATGAAATAAAAATTCCTCCTTTTTAAAAGACAGAACTTCAAAATGAAAGGGAATTCAGTAAAAAAAAAAAAAAAGAAAGAAGAAAGAAAAGTTGAAAGGAGGAAATGGAGTTTAAATATTCATCACCATTACAGTAGCCTTTCTCTGATGAGAGGACTTAGCTTTGAGATGTTTGGACACTTGAAGGTTCTGAGATGTAGGAAAGAAAAAAGAGATGATCTTTGGCCAAGTAAGAAGAGTTCTACCTTTACAGTAATGATAAGGGCTGAAGATCTGAACTTTCAAACACACTGTATTCCCCAGAAAGTGCAGAGTCTTCTCTTCCTATACCCTCTACTTGGGGGAACTCATCCCATCTCTTGGATTTAAATACTCCATAGGTGCAGGTTTTTCAGATTGTATCTCCACCCAGCTCTATAGAATCTATAGCAGCTATAGGGGGTTCATGGGAGGTTCTCTAAATTCTATAGGTCACATACTCCCTTCTGTGTGAAACCCCAGCACCTGATGTGTAGCAGGCACAGGTATCTCATGTCCAGAACTGAGCCCTGGAGTTTGCTCTCCCTCCCCAACCTGTGCCTGCCCCAGGATTCTCTCTTTGTAAATGGCAACAGTTTTTCCAATTGTTCAGGACAAAATTAAACAAAATTAAAACCCCTGCAAAACTTACTTTCTCATACTCCTTATATCTAATCCAGCAGCAAGACTTGTCTACATCATTCTGTACAACCTATGCCAGGATTTGAATGCATTTTACCACCTCTAGTATTGAGTATTGAAATAAGTAATGAAACTGATATTAGAGATCTAGGTAGAAATAATAATTCTAAGATACTTAACATTATAATTTGGTTTATTAATATCTCTTAAGTAAAACATCATTATTCTTAATTTTTCTTGGGCTAATGAAACACACGTTATTTACCTAAATTGTGCTAGAAAAAAAATTCATCCTTGTTTTAACAATTGTCCTCATGACCGGTAAATATAATCCATTTAGTTTGGCAGAAAATATGAATGAAACTACTTAAAAACAGAAAAAGCAATTCATCATGCTTGATCATTTTTGGTCTTCGAAGGTAGCTCACATTTCTGATAAAGTGATACTACAGGGCAGACAGAGTGAGAGAGCAACTCCAAAAAGAGGAGTCAACCAATAATTTAATTTTATCTATTCAAATTCTGAGACGACAACCAGATTGAACGATTATAGGCTGAATAAGGACGATGTTGGGCTCCCCTTCAGGAAAACACCTCCCTTTACTGGTCCTTTCCAGGTAACAAATTTCTCCATTATTAGTTATTCATTCATTCATTTACTCATTTAATTATTTCTTTCCCTTTTCCAAAAACACATGAGGCAATTTACCACAAAAAAAGCTAAACAAATGAAACAAAGCAAAAGTATAATTAACGAGTTAAGAACACAAGTAAAGATAGGTCAGCAGAAGTGAGAAGCACCATTATTCTAGCAAAAAATGCTTCATAAAATACAACAAAATGGTTTCTTTAAATAGATGAGATAATAGGCAAGAGAGGGAGATTCCTAGTACACAGAAGGTATTCAAATGCAGATCGCTGAGAGGGGCTGATGCTAAAGGCCCAGGAGAAACCAGGGCTAATACCTCTTCTTGGTGTAAGCTTGATGTCTACCCAAGGAAGGTGATGCTTTCAGGCATTTGATTAACATGAAATTAGAACTGAGCTCTTGAATAAAGGCAGGGGACCTGAAGGTCTGTCCCACCAAGAAACAAGAAACAGGAAAACTCTCCACCGGTCTGGTAATTTTTAGGGAAGATAACCATCTGACTGGGGCCATGAAGAAAAGGTCAGTTTCAAAAATTGGGATCACCAGTCTTGCTCCATGCCAGTAGGTGTTGACCCAAATTCACATGACCTCCTTAGTGCAGGAACCTTAGTCTAAGGATTTAATAAAATATTGTGACTTGAATTGGTGAATCCCAGAGATACCTGGGAAAGATACACTGAAATCTATCCCATAGTGATGCCGTTACAACTCAGAACATACAAGACTACCATGGACCCAAATCCTTGCTGTTGATGAATATATACACAAAATTACAGATAATACAAGGACAGACTTAAATGGCAGAATCACATATTGATCAGTCCTAAGGAACACAGTAAAATAAGTGATATTTCCGCCAGGCGCAGTGGTTCATACCTGTAATCCCAACACTTTGGGAGGCCGAGGCGGGCGAATTGCTTGACGCTAGAAGTTTGAGACCAGCCTGGCCAACAAGGTGAAACTCCGTCTCTACTAAAAATATAAAAATTAGCCTGGCTCAGTGGCAGGTGCCTGTAATCCCAGCTACTCGGGAGGCTGAGGCAGGAGAACTGCTTGAACCCAGGAGGCAGAGGTGGCAGTGAGCCAAGATGGTGCCACCACACTTCAGCCTGGGTGACAGAGCAGAACTCTGTCTTAAAATAATAAAGAAAAAGAAATAAAAGAAGTTATCTTTCCATATAACATGTTTACAAGCTGCAATAAACCAGGTGTGGTGGCTTATGCCTGTAATCCCAGCACTTTGGGAGGCTAAGGTAGGCAGATCCTTGAGGTCAGGAGTTCGAGACCAGCCTGACAAATATGGTGAAACCTCGTCTCTACTAAAAATACAAAAATCAGCTGGGTGTGGTGTTGGGCGCCTGTAATCCGAGGTACTTGGGAGGCTGAGACAGGAGAACTGCTTGAACCCAGGAGGAGGAGGTTGCAGTGAGCCGAGATTGTGCCACTACACTCTAGCCTGGGTGACAGAGTGAGACTCCATCTCAAAAAACAAAAACAAAAACAATATATATATTATATATACAAATATTATATACAAATATATAATATTGTATTATATACAAATATACAATATTATATACAAAAATATATAATATTAAAAACATGTAAATATAAAATACATATTATAAATAATAATTATATATTTTTATTCTTTAACATAAATAATATATATTGAAATTTTAATGAGGGATATATATATCTGCAAGTAAAGGAAAATGAAACAAAACTCCATAGGCAAAATATAACATTATATATACAAAAAGGTTAGGTTTTAAGAACAACATAGACTTCTTAGACATGAAAAAAAATCACAAATATTATAATCTCAATGTTGGGTGAAGAATTTATCAGAATGCAGCCCAAAGAAATAAAAAAGTAGAAACTGGGAGGAAACATGACAAAACCTGGAGCCCAGGATGAGAACAAAAAATGCAGCTACAAGATCTCCAGAGGAAAGAATAGACAATCAAGACCATCAACAGCAATATGTAAGAGATAGAGGCAGAGAATTTTGCAGAACTGAGCAGAGATATGTGTCTTCAGATAAAAAAATCACACCTAGTCACTTAGGTAGATGAAAACAAAAAGACTTATGGAAACAATACGGTGAAAATACCGTCACCCCACCCCTAAGCCAAAAAGATACCTAAAAGCACTCAGAAAGGAAAGACATACTCCCTAGAAAGGAATGTAATGAGACTGACAGAAATACTTCATTAACAAAAATAGAAGCTGTAATGCCACAGAGTAATGTCATCATACGTCTGAGGGAAAATAAAAATTAATCTATAATTTTATGCCCAGTTAAACTATTATTCAAGAACTTTGAAATAAAGTAGATACAGAAATCTTAATATAACTAAAAAAGGCAGCTATTGTTACTCATAAACCCCCTCTGCAAAAACCCTAACAACTCATAGACATCACCAAAAAAAAAATCAATTTGAAGAAACCGATAAATTTTTAAAAAGCATTGATGAGCAAATTAATTGGTAAAGAATGTGGCAGATTTAAATAAACATTGACTATAATTAGCGTCAGAGCAAAAATCGTAGGAAATAATTATATTGAAGGGAGATTATGAATAACTTTAGAAAGTTTTTAATTAAGCATAAATGTTAAAATTCAATTCACAATTGCCAAGACATGGAACCAACGCAAGGATTCATCAACCAATGAATGGGTAAATGAAATGTAGTGTACATACATGATGGAAAATTACTCTGCCACAAAAATAAAAATATAATATCTTTTGCAGCAACTTGGTTGAAACTGGAAGCCATTATTATAAGTGAAATAACTCAGGAATGGAAAACCAAATACTGTATGTTCTCACTTATAAATGGTAGTTAAGCTATGGGTATGTAAAGGCACACAGCATGATACAGTGGATTATGGAGACTCCAAAGGGGGAAGGGTAGGAGGAGTGAGGGATAGACAACTACGTATTAGGTACAATGTATACTACTTGGGTGATGAATGCACTGAAATCTCAGACTTCACCACTCTACAATTCATCCATGTAACAAAAACCACTTCTATCCCAAAAGATATTGACAAAAAAATATAATATTAAAAACATGTAAATATAAAATACATATAATAATTATATATTTTATTCTTTAACATAAATAATATACATTGAAATTTTAATAATCATTAAAAGAAAAATATACATGATGTATATTCTATAAACTTTAATAGTAATCTTTAATGAAAAAAATACATATACTTCCTAACCAGTAAAAGAAATAAAAGAATAAACAGGCCTCTCTGCCTATGGAGTAGCCATTCTTTTATTTCTCTACTTTCTAATAAAGTTGCTTTTAATTTACCTTTAATAAAAAGAATAAAAGAACTTGATCAATCCATTAGAAATCAGAAAAAAGAGAATAAAGGACCAAAGAAAAGCAAGGTAAATAAAACACAAAATAAAATGGTAGAAGTGGGTCCACACACACCAATTATAAAATCAAAATACCGATGACAAAATAAATATAGAAGAAATTAACATGAAGAAAGATATCAAATTGAATAAATAAAACCAAAATAAAAACATGTATTGTTTAAAGGAAGCATACCCAAATAATAACAGCCAAGAGGGTGGAAAATTGTACCTACAGTAAAGAGGACACAAGGGAAACATTTGCAAAAGTCTGGATTATGGACCCGTGTGTGTTTATTATATCACACTCTGTCCTTTTCTGTATCTTTGAAATATTTCCTAGGAAGATTGTTTTTAAAGAAAAAGAAAAAGAAAAAAATGAAGATATTAATATGAAAGAAACATGAAGAAGTCACAGAACAAGAAGCCTGAGGCTGTTACAGCAAGTGCAGGTCTGGGGGCTCCATTAGATGAGGCTGTGGGTTTTCCTTAGAGCGAATGCAACCTGCGTGCACCCACAAAAGTAATGGGTGATGAAGCTTGAGAGAATGAACGTCCGTGGGTCCTCATAAAGATGCAATATCACCGAAGACAGACAAGGAAAATCAAAGCCAAGCCAGCAAAGACAGGACAGGGATGTGTTTCTTAAAAGTGAAATCCCATGAAACGTTTTTCCTGATTCCTGGAAGTCTTTTTGTATTCTTTGGAGGCATCTTTTAAATTACCCCCAGTCACTCTCCCCACCCCCAGCACCTCCCAGTAGGTGACAGATCCTGTATTACTTATAATGCAGAGAAGATAGAAATACTCATCCAATAGGAAGATGTAGAAAAATTAATGAATCTATCTATGTAAGAGTAACAATAAGGACCCCTTCCCTGGGTAATATTTATTCCACCTATCTAGCTTTCAAAATGCTTTTCTGCTCTACCAGTCTATAAGCCAGTGTGTACTGGGATGGCTGTTTCTCTTCAGTACCATGATACAGGCCTGACACTAAGGAGCTTAATTTGTTAACATTTGTTTGAATGGAAAACTGATATATTAACATTGGGACATTTCACTGAAGATTTTGTAAGTCCTGAAGAAGGGCTCCTTTTGCCCATGTATTACACTTTCAATTCATGGGGAGAGGGTAAGTCTACTGGAAACCCCTTCCATAAGGGAGCACATTGCTAAGGAACTGTACATACATGAACAAAACTTTCACCACTCTACAATTCATTCACGTAATCAAAAACCACTTGTACCCCAAAAGTGGTTTTAGGCTATTTGGCTCAGTGCCCAGAAGAAAATCCTTTGAAGTACAGAGGCGGAGAAACAGACAACTTCTTTGTAGTTTGCTCAGTGTGTTAATGAGACAAAACGCTACTCAGTCTAAGCCGCTTGAGTTGCCCACAAAGGCTGGCTGCACCATGAGAGTTAAATGCAAGCACACAACTGAATTCTACCAGATTGTAAATGGTTGCTTTGACCTTAACAAAATAGGTTAAGAAAGAAAAAATATATGATCAGAAGGAAAAAAAAAATCTACCTTAAAACTTCTTTTTATATCCCCAGTTATTAGAAGAAGGACAAGAATTTTCTTTAGATTGTAAAATGAGAATTAGCTTTCTTGAAGAAAGTCACCTGATTGGTCTTGAACGAATTAAGAAGGTACAAGAGAAAGATGACCTAGGGATCCTAAAGTGATTGGTTTTTCACCAGTAAGTGGAACCAGAAGGAATTCACCTCAAAGCATGAAATGTGGTTTGCTCCGATTCTCCCATTTGTACCCACGTCTCTCCTGGGAGAGGTCGGCTGAACCTTGACTTATAACAAAGACGGCTGTGGAGTGGATTTCAAAGAGAGGGCCGTGTAACGCACAGAACTTGGACAAAATGGATGGGTGGGCAAAGTGTGTCTTAACAGTGAAAGGCCATGCCCTTTCAATATAATATAATGCCATTTGTTTATTAGAAACCACATCTGAGGACTGTGTTCTTCGTGGGTAAAGTTTATTGAGCTACATTTCCTAGACTGTGCATCGGAGTAATACCAACATCAAAACAAGAAGGTTAAATTATTTTTTTTTAAATCCCTAGAAGTTTGAATCAACATGTCCACTTTGAAAATCCAACATTATGCTAAGGAAGACACATGGGGGTCACTTAACCTCCGAGGTCCTGGGTTATTCTCCCTTCACCACGACATGTTAAATCACCCCTCTGTCTACACATTAGCATCCTTTCACACCTTTAAATATAACTGGGCTCCAGTGGAAAGGCACCCCAGGTGAGAATCCCAATGGAAACCAGAAGTACTTACTTTGGCAGCACGAGAATCTGCACAATGAAGATACAGAAGAATATGAGGCAGGCACAAGTCACGTAATACTTGAATGCTGGCAGTGCCGTGGCCCGGTACTGAAGGGGAGAAAGGAACCTGTGAGTGACGGTTCTCCAAGAGAAGAGCTGCACACAGTGACCAGCAGCCTAGTTGTATCCAGAGCATGCACCACACTCAGTAATTGTGTGGATTGATGCCAACACAAGGGAAGGTGAAAGCCTGTTCACCTCAGCAGTGAGTGTTTTCTTCCCCCAGAAGAACTGTGAAGGAGTGACTTCCAAGGACCACAGTTTATGAGTGGAACTGTTCTCAAAGCCATCTATAAGCAACTGAATCTCTCTAGTAAGGAGAGAGGTACCTGACCAGAAGGTTGAGTGAGTGAACTGTGAATCGCGCCTGTGCCCTGGGTCCCATGAGGGTTGTTGTCTATGAGTATTGAGGGAAAGGGAATGACTTCTCATATACTATTTTACTTTTCAATACTACTGAGGAAATGCAAGTCATATTCCTTTATTTTAGGATTTTATTTTATTATTGGCCTTAATGCCTTTGAGAGGTGATGGGTAAAGTTACCAGACCAAAAGGTTTGCCGACTTGGTTCTTAGTTGGCTTGTTCTGAGTCTGGCCAATGGGCTCCTCTTCCTTCCTCTTGTCCAGTACATTCAGCAGGAGCCCACATGGTTTCCCATGCCCTGAATAAGCTGACCAGCATTAGCTGCTTACCTGGGGCTGACCCTGCTTGACTTAGGCAGGATAAAAATGCCAGAGAGGGCTATACTTATGATGCTGATGACCCCTGCTGCATTCCGCATGGTGTCCTGCATTCCCTGCTTTCCCTGTGATAATCATTCAATCCACACAACAGTCCCTATTTTTGGATGAAGGAACTGTGGACTGGAACAATGGACTACAATCAGAGAGATACAGTGCATGAGAAACCAGGACCTTCACCAGGCTCTGAACTCATACTCTCAACCTTGAGGCTCAACTGCCTTATGAAAGGTTGTATGGTAACATTAAAGGAAATAAAATTTTGTGCCAATGCCTTTGAAACCTCCTGAAAATACTGTCAGGTTGCATTGGCTACATTTGCATAAACTCTCCCAAGTTATAGGGACACATATATATTTCTTGCATTTTAGTCTCCCTGTTTTAGTGCTGCATGAAGGATCTCTGATGGGTCTCCAGATATTTCTCTTCTCTTAGCTCTTGCGGCCTTTTGCCCTACCTGATCCCCTGAAGGGCAAGCTGGGGATAGATGGACAAAAACTGAGCTTAAGTCTTGTTGCTCTCTAAAATTTGCTTTAAAGTCGGCATCCACAAATATGTATACATGGGGAATGTATGCAAAAGCTGCAGTTTTAAATGATCACTTTCTGTTTACTAGAATTTTGGGGGGTATATTTTGTGACTTAGTAGCCAACATAATTTCCATGCTCATGAAGAAGCTATATTAGCATAATTGCTGAAATGTGATTACACTCTATGCCCTCAATTAAATCCTTATCTTTTAACTTCTTCAGGCCTTTGTGCAGAGATATAAGTGGGAATTTCTTTGTGGTATTAACAAAGAAATGGACTTCTATCAGGAAAGAAAGAATGTAACAGCTAAGCAATAAGTAGCCATTAATATTGCTAAAGTTACTAAGGATAAGATGGTCAATAATAGCACATTATAACAAGCATCAGTTTGGTAAACTGTCTGCATTCAATGGTCAGAGTCCTCTACTTAGCAGTAGACAATACATCCTCTTGACAACCAACATAAAAAAAAACTTTTGGTGTGTCCATAGATTTTGGAAGGAATTATCATATTTAATATTTCTATTTGATATTCATAAAATAATGCACTAAATTTTATCAACATGATTTATTATTATTATTATTTTTGAGATGGAGTCTCACTCTTCTAGGCTGGAGCGCAGTGGCGCGATCTCGGCTCACTGCAAGCTCCGCCTCCCAGGTTCATGCCATTCTCCTGCCTCAGCCTCCCGAGTAGCTAGGACTACAGGTGTCCGCCACCATGCCCGGCTAATTTTTTTATATTTTTAGTAGAGACTGGGTTTCACCGTGTTAGCCAGGATGGTCTAGATCTCCTGACCTCGTGATCCGCCTGCCTTGGCCTCCCAAAGTGCTGGGATTACAGGCATGAGCCACCGTGCCTATCAACATAATTTTAATACCAGAGCTGCGAATGCTACCATTGATGTAACTTTTGTTCAAACTAGTCCTGTAATTATATAGTTGGATGATGCAAATTACTTCTAAGTCTGGTTCCTTCTCTAGATCAACAAAAAAAAAAGGCAAATAAAATAAAGTTGAGCTAGAAGAATGGTTGTCCTCTCTGCAACAATCAACTGAAGTCATTTTAGCAAACCCATATATAGCTTGACATGTAAAATCTAAATGTCTGCTGACTTATTTGTGCCTGAAATAGCTCTCACTTTAAGAGCCATAATATGAAAATATTTAGATACAATAACGCTTAAAAGTTCTAATTACCCTGAAAAAGCATTGAATGTAAAACTCATATTTTGGTCAAAATATTAAAATAATTTGTGTAAAGACATTGTAGATTTATCAAGAAGAATTCTGTTTTTTTAAGACTTTTCTGAGAGAATTTCACATTGAGAAGAGCAGATATTATCTCTCACATCTTTCATTTAATTGGGATATTTCACACACATTGCAGATACTATTTACTATCGAGAGGGTTGAGAATGGTGACTGACCAAAGATAGAAACTTGGTAACAAGAAATACAATAAAGCAATATAAGCACGAAAGAATCACCAGAAAAGCCAGAAAGAGTTTGAATATAGTGAGAGGCAGCTTAAATGCCACATATAAAAAACATGAGCACAATTTCATGAAGAAATTCAAATTTCAGAAAACCCAATTGGTGATTTTGAAGAAGAAAAAAGCTTACCTCTTTTTCTAGTACTTTGTTATAGAAAAGCAGTGAGATTCTCTGAATGTCTTCAGACTTGAGCCATTGCCTAGAAATAGAAAGGGCCAACACATCATAAAACTGAATCTCTAATCAAACATCCGGAACTATTTGTTCAAATGACTTGCACTCTTCTTTCTTTATCGTGTATCATTCCGAACTTTTTTTTTTTTTTTTAAAAAAACAACATATAATGCCAACTAACTGGATATGGAATCTGGATAATGTTAACAGGATCTGAAAATATTCCTAACCATACACTGTCCTCCTTGGAAAATTCTATATTATAAACCAACTGTCAAATCAACTGAAACTCAAGGCATCCGAATTAAATAACAAGGGAGATAAGTCATCTAAAGGAGTAAAGACATCAGTAATGTGATTCCCCAGTGTTTTTCCGAAATCATCCAGTGGTTTTACCTCCTTAAGGATCTAATTCCTAGAGAAGCACCATTTTTTTTTTTTTCTCAGCTTCTTGAGGGCAACAGATCACAGAGCATCCAAACCATCAGAGTGCTTTTAACATCTGGGTGAGAAGGTTTTGCTTCTTTCAGACTTAGCAAACATACTTTCATTGTCACTTTTTTCATTTCTAGAAAGTAAAAGTCATGCTTGAATAAAGTTTTCTTTTCTTTTCTTTTTTAAGATCAAGTCTCGTTCTGTCACCCAGGCTGGAGTGCAGTGACGTGATCTTGGCTCACTGCAACTTCTGCCTCCCAGGTTCAAGCAATTCTCCTGCCTCAGCCTCCTGAGTAGCTGGGACTATAGCTGCCCGCCACCACGCCTGGCTAATTTTTGTAGTTTTAGTAGAGATGGGGTTTCGCCATGTTGGCCAGGCTGGTCGTGGACTCCCAACTTCGTGATCCACCCGCCTCAGTCTCCCAAAGTGCTGGGATTACAGGCGTGAGCCACCGCGCCTGTCCAGAGTTTTTTAAAAATTGATAAAAATACTAGTATAATAAGCAATCTGTTCAGGATAGATTGACGCAAACATAAAAACGCATGCATAAGTACTATGCATAGCTCAGTTGTTGACAAATAAATAAAAATTATATGGAAGTATGCACTGTACCACATTGTTTGACTTTTAAACACCTGTTTGAAGCAAGTAGTTTGGAAGAGTCTCACTGCCAGGCACACACCAAGATTAGCTTGAACATCCCAGGAACCATCCACAGGGCACTTTTGACTGGGGCAGGGAAGTCAGTAATGTATTCTAGACTGACAGCCATTAAAAGTGAGAACAATAAAAATACTTCTTTTAAAAATCTTTTATTTAGTGCAGGTTTGTTACATAGGTAAAATTTGAGTCATGGGGGTTTGTGGTACAGATTATTTCATCACCCAGGTATTAAGCCTAGTACCCATTAGTTATTTTTCCTGATCTTCTCCTTCCTTCCTCCCTCCACCCTCCGACCGGCCCCAGCGTATGTTGTTCCCCTCCACAGGTCCATGTGTTCTCATCTCTCATCCCACTTACAAGCGAGAACATTTGATTTTCTATTCCTGTGTTTGCTAAGGATAATGGCCTCCAGCTCCATCCATGTTCTTGCAAAGGACATGATTTTGTTTGTTTGTTTGTTTTGAGATGGAGTTTCACTCTTGTTGCCCAGGCTGGAGTGCAGTGGCATGATCTCAGCTCACTGCAACCTCTGCCTCACGTGTACAAGCGATTCTCCTCTCTTAGCGTGCCAAGTAGCTGGGATTACAGGTGCATGCCAGCAAGCCCAGCTAATTTTTGTTTTTCTTAGTAGAGACGGGGTTTCTCCATGTTGGTCAGGCTGGTCTTGAACTCCCGACCTCAGGTGAGCTACCTGCCTCGGCCTTTCAAAATGCAGGTATTACAGGCATGAGCCACCACACCTGGCCGATCTCATTCTTTTTTATGGCTGCATAGTTCTTTGATTCAAGGGTATAAACTGTAGGGAAATAAACTTTTTTGGTATTTCTTATTACCATACAAGCGGCAGAACTATTATTCTGTTTCACAAGACTAGACGGAGGAATCAAAGATTGGTTAACATTAAAAGGACCAAAAAATACAACTTAAGATAAATTTTAACCATACTCACTTTCAGAACTGTGTCTTTATCAAACTATGAATAATATATGCAGGTAACTTACTAAAAACAGTATTTCCTTTACTGAGAAAAAAATATAGTTTATAAATGCTCCTGGAAAATGTCAGCTTGGGAGTGAGAGCGAAATTTAGGAAGTGAAAATAAAACCAGCACCTCCTTTACTAGTCATGCCAGCATGCACCCAGTCTAGGTTTCCATGGCCTGTGACCTGTAGGTGGATGGCAAGGGCTCGGGATCAGGCTTGCTTGCCTTAAGTCCCCAGAACCCATGTGGTGCTTTGTGAGCCCCAGCACCAGATCCATGCTTGGGGACACGACTGAGTCCCCACCAGTGAACACACTCGCCTCCTTTTGCCATAGCACCCTGGGTCTGGCCTGTGGCTTCTCCCTTGCAGCAATGATGGATGGGCCTAATTCTCACCTTGTCTTCAGAATTAAGAAGCGTATATTCTTCCTACACACTTAATCACCTCTGTGAACCTTCTGAGGTGGCCTCCACTCCCACTACTGATTTAGAACACAGGTATCTCAACATCAATTTTGTAATAAGAACAGATGCATTTTGGATGGATAGTATCACATGCTAAAATGTGAAGATTTTCCCATATAGAATCTATCTTTTACAAATGTGACTTGCTGAACACATCGTGCTGTAATTTTTCTCTCTCCAATGACACCTCAGATTATTTATCAGCAATGGACTTGGGAATATTGTGATGTGTAGAAAACAAAGAGATTTATAAATGTGATTTGGATATTTGGAAGGGAATAAATTTGTGTGTGCCAATTAGGTCAACTATTACTTGCAGGGGATTGGAACTACAGAGAAAGAGAAGAGCAGTGGAGGGGAGAGGAGAGGAGAGGAGAGAAGAGAGAGGGAATGTGTGTGTGCTTGATTTAGGGACTCCTGACATTTTTCCTGACCCCAGTGGTCTATGGCATGAAGAAAGTCAACCCCATCCTGAGTTATCGCAATAAGTGATTCTCTATTTATTTATACTAAGGTTTTTTTTTTTTTTCTTTTGTCAAGGGGTTGAGGAAAATAAAGGAAATTCTGAATACTATGCTGACTAGAGGGGCATGGGTATACCCACACTTGCACCCAGAATTATTCAGAAATATGTGAATGCAAGTCCTTGCCACAAAGGAGATACTAAATGAGAAGACCACTTTCTTATTGTTATGAACCGTGAGCTTGTGTCTCCCACCAAAGTTCATCTTTGAAGCTCTAACTCCCAGTGTGGCTGTATTTCGAGATGGAGCCTCTAAGAATGAAATGAAGGTTAAATGAGGTCATAAGAGTACGGTCCTGATCTGATAGGATGAGTGTCTTTGGAGTCCTTCTAAGACAAGACACCAGAGAGTTCCCCACCACCATGGCACACACTGGGGAAAGGCTGAGCAGATGGTGACATCAGTCAGCTTTTTAACAAATGCGTGTTCAATACATCAGTGAATGAATAAGCAAAAATCTGCATAGAAATCACTGTTTTATGGCAATAGCAGGAAACAACTGAATGGTACATCAAGCCTGGAGCCTCAGTTGAGTCCTCAAGTGAAAATTCAAAGATCAGAAGAACTTCATATCAAAGAACAAGAGGAGTTAATGAGTAAGGCATAACAAAGTGTAACTGAGGTTAATTAAAAATACATGCATAAGAGCTTACATTTGAAAAATTTCCCTTTTATTTTTTGAGTACATCACACTTTTCTCTATTTGATTTCTGAAATATGTTGGGAAAATTACAACATAAGCAGTTACATCAGCACTAAGCATTACTTTGGAATAAAACCACGTTAAAACATAAGGTGTTAACTAAACATGTATTTGAATACTAAATGACACAACGCAAACACACAATTTAAAAGCAACTTATCAACAATAAAGCAATGCCAGTGGTGGCACTCTCTGATGATTTGTGTGGTAGGAACGTTCTAAAAGATGCATACAAAAATAATTTAAAAAGGTAGGCTTTCACCTGCGTGAACACATGCTGAGGTTGACTTTAGGAATTAGTTTTTAAAATATAAATGTTATTATTATTATTATTATTATTTGCTAACTTTTCTCAAAGAACAAGATTCCCTCTTTCTTCTGATCTTGTGTCTTATTCTGGCGAGTCACACGGTATCGGCTGCTATTTCCTCTGCTTGAATGAATGCATCCTTCCACCTATGTTTTATGAAATCAGGTGCCTCCCTAGGTTTTAGCTGCTGTTATATTGCAGAAAGTTATTTATTTCTCAGTGTGTGATGGTTTCAGGCAGAGGCGAGGTTGTTTTTCACACTGACCCTAGCGCCAGGCAAAGCAGAGCATTGGCCCTGGTGCTGCTGGTGGGCCTTGGGCACTCTGGGACAGGAAGAAGGCTTTGCCTACTTGTGGCACAGAAAGGGGATCTAGATGGGTGATAATTCAGTATTCCAGTACATCCGAATGGCAACTCTTGCCTGACCAAGATGCTTTATTGCTTAGAAGATATGCGCTCACACTCATATACAAAGGCACACACCCACCACAGACACACATAACACACTGATGCGATTCTCTCATAAGCCCTGTAAATATTCTGTAATAAATACCTATAAGGAACAATCTAAAACAGGCATGCATTTTGCAAAGCCATGCACTATTTGAGACCCTGTAACTTAATTTTAGAGATAAAGAGCTCTAGGTGAAAATCATTTACACTTTTCAAGAGTCAGCTTTCATGATAAAAATTAAATAGGTCTCCATAAGGATGGAAGCTTTTCTGTAAAGGCTTTTCATTTGGACCTCCTGATGTTTTCACTACAGTTCAACTCAACAAAAAGGAATGGAATGTCTGACGTGTGCCAGGCACCATACTGAGCCATGTGCCTTCTGCTCTCTGGGTTCAGTTATGACACACGCACCCACGGAGAATACGAAGGTTGATGAGCGCCATCATTCTGTCGAGGCTGAGAAGGCCATCACCTTCTTTAAATTATTTCCCTCCCACAACTCTGGAACATTTAAAACCATAACAGCAATTCTTGGCCTCAGAGGCTAAATGACATTTTGTGCCCCCTAAAATCGGTCTTCCTCTCATTGCTCACCAATGCTAATTCTTTTCTAGGATTTAGAACACAGGTATCTCAACATTAATTTTGTAATAAGAACAGATGCATTTTGGATGGATAGTATCACATGCTAACATTTGAAGATTTTCCCATATAGAATCTATTTTTTACAACTATTACTTGCTGAACACATCGTGCTGTAATTTTCATCTCTCCAATTACACCTCAGGTTGTTTATCAGCAATCAACTTGGGAATATTTTCTAGGCAGGAATTAAATATTTTTTAAAAAATGAAATAAATGCTTTTAACAAAACTTTTCCGAGGGACAACTAAAGTGAAATGAATCAATGGTCTCAGAAACTTGGCTTTGTCACGGCAACTATTGCAGAGACTATGATAAAATTCATTTGGAACATAATAGAAGATGAATGATAATTTAAGAGAAAAAAGTACTCACTTTTGTGCATTAATCCCATCAATTGCTTGAATCATCCTTTCATTCAATTCTTCTTCAAATCTTTTCTTTTGTGACTTGGTTCTATATGAAAAAGGAAATATTACGGGTAAGGATATTATTAGTAAAATAAATATTAAGCCTATTTATTAGAGATACATAATATTTTACATCCTTATGAGGTACAGATGATATTGTGTTACATGCATGTGCAATGATCAATCAGGGTATTTGGGGAATCCATCATCTTGAGTACTTAGCATTTCTATGTGTTGGGAACATTTCAAATTCTCTCTTCTGACTACTTTGAATTACACAGTACATTGTTGCTAACTATAGTCACCCTACTCCACTATCAAGCATTAGAACTTATTCCTTTTATCCAACTAAAGTTTGGGCCCACTGACCAATCTCTCTTTACCCACCCATCTCCCACCCACACACCTTTCCCAATCTCTGGTATCTATCATTCTACTCTCTACCTCCATGAGATCAACTTCTTTGGCTCCCACATATAAGTGAGAACATGCCAAATTTGTCTTTCTGTGTCAGTAAGCCTGTTTTTCAATGATGTCAAAAGCTCTGTTTAATTCTGTCTATCAAGTAGAGAAAGAAACAACAGTCTATGAGCAGGCCCTTCTCTATTAACATCCAGCCACTCTTTGGATTGAGTGAATAACTAAAGTTTTTGGAATAGTAAAGATGTTTCCTTATTCACTCACAGTAAAATTTACTAGGCATTTACAAGGCAACACTGAAAGACATATAGTTGGTGTTTGAGATAAAGTAACTTTCTCTCCTAAGAGATATATTAGCTTTTGACTTGCTGCCTTCATAAACTTTATTTTATGAAAGAATACATTGGTTCTAGAAATTCCCCTGTAAAAATGTGGCTTGGTTGACAAAATAGTCACTCCTTTTTCATGTTTTCCTTGGTCAACTCTCAAAAATTTTCAGAACTACAGTCTTATTTCAGGTATGTTAAATGCTCCTCAGTTTTCAAAGCACTATTCACAGAAAGCTCCACTTTTGTTTGCAGACCATCTCACTTAGTTTCAGAAGCAAATAACCTTTAGCCATACTATATTTTCTGAATAAATTGGGCCAAATAGTAAGAACTCTCCAAGGTTAATTTGACAATTTGCATGAGAATGATGTCAGGAGGAAACCAAAATAGTACCTATTCTTAGAAGTTAAATATCCACTGCAAAGATTAAAAAAGCACAGCCTGCTAGCCCGAACAGGGCTATGCCTGTATCTTGGTTGAGGTATGAATTCTGTGTGTTATGATTGATGAGATTACAAATGAATAGACCATCAAATCTAGAATAAAAATCATACTTTTCTGAGTTCAGAATTGCTTCTACATATAGATAAGAATAGCATTAAATATGCAAAATCACATTTATCTGTAATTAAATCTCACAGAATTATCATTAATGACATGGATGAGTTTTCCAATTCCATCATCCTATGTTTGTGGATTTGTGTCTTCAGGCCCCGTCTTCTTCAAACAGGCTGAGAGCAGTCTTGGTTAAAAAAATAAAATGAATGATATTAAGTGATCCATCCACAGATATTGAGCCAACTGAATTAAGAGGTTTTAGTATATCAAATTCCAAGTTGTTTGAAGAAGGCAAATTAATTTTTATTTTCCTTTAAAAAAAATAGCAAGGAACCCTTTACCAAGCAACTAGTATGGCTTGCACATTTTCATTTATAGCTGAGACCTGTAGGACCTTAAACCCTTCATTGAATGTTTATCAGTCCCACATCTAGACTTGAGTTTCTTGACTTCAATTTGATGGCTTTCTCTTCTGCAAAGTCTAAGAAGGAGCAGTGTAAGAATGCTGAGGCTTACAGGAAAATGTAATTCTTTGATATTTGTCCAGTGCTAACAGTGGTATTGCCTTTGTTAACCTGTTTTAGGATTTGCTTAGATGATGCCTGTAGAGAGCTCAATGCTGTAAATATGACACACAAAGTAGCCAATAAATGCATGCTTTCTGCATTATTTGAATTCGCTAATTATCCAGACAATAATTCTTGACATACAGACACTTTTCTTATCTCTGCAGTCTTGTGACCTCTGCCATGGAGATGATAAGGTCCCCTGGGGCTGATGATCTCCCCACCAGGAGTCTTGATTTGCCTCCAGGATTCTCTCCCGCTGACTTCCAGTATCTCTCATCTTCCCATCCTGGCACCTTCCCCTCGGCTCCACCACCGGGCTTCACACTGCTCTAGGACCCCAACCCCTGTGTCCAGCGCATCTCCATTCTGTCTCCCTGGCTCCTTCCCCAGACCCTTGCCTGGGCTGTTAGGTCTAAGTAGGCACAGGAAGGGACATGTGACAGGAGTGCATGGGACAGACTGGAGGCTCAGACAGGTATCATGAGGCAGTCCACGTTACAAACGCCGGAAGTCTTACTCAGAACTGGGATTTTCTCCAGGAGGCTTTGAGGCCACCAAAGATCAACGACTACAGAGACAAATGGGATAAATGTGGAAGAGGCCTTTAGTAAAGCAGGCAAGCCTGAAGAGCAGTTAGGAACATGTGCTCTGGAGTCACAGAGCCTGGGCACAAATACTGGCTTCATCTCCACCAGCCATATGACTCTGGTGTTCTCCTATCCCTCTGTGCCTCAGTTTCTTCCCTTCTAAAATGATAACGACAACAGATTCTGCCTTGCAGTAATGCTGCAGAGACCAAATTAGAGTTTCTATAGCCTAGCGCAAATAATAACGACAGCTTCTTATCATTGTCTTCCAGACAGCACTCATCCCGGGTGACACTGCCTAACGTAATACTGGGGTTCCATGACACATTACCCATTGTAACTTCCATAATAGATGCTTAAAGCAGGATTGCTGGGCGGGAGAAACAGGTAACAGAAGAGACTGTGAATATAAAGTGAAAGGAAGTCCATGACATTTTTGTGGTCAGTTGCTCATAGATGTGCCAGCATCTTATTGACCAGAGGCACTGTGCTGTTGTCTCCAGGTGTCTTACGGCTCTCCAATATGCCTCAAATTAGCTTAAGTTCTCTTTATTACGGCATATGCGACTTACATACAATGCTTCAAAAGCTCAAGAACCAACTTATCCTCATAACATTAAGACTATGAATGTTATATCTCAAAGTTAAAATGTCAAATTTTGCACAAAGTCCAAAGTAGAGCTCATCCCAACCGTCACTTAGAAGGATCCTGGGCTAATGTGCCCTGTTGCCTCGTTTCAGCAGGTTACAACCTATGTTTCATTTTTACCTGGATACAATTCCTTTTCTATAGAAAACAGGTCAGATCTCATATTTTCCCTTAGTTTCTGTAAAACTATCAATAGCTCCAATAAACTGACCTCTCCGGGGAGAAAGAAAGCCTGGCTTAGCGTTTGGAACTACATCTTATACCGGTTACCTGAATGTCCTGATATTGATTTGGTTAACTCCCAAACCAATATTAAAGTGAAACTCTGAGCCCGAAAGATAGAGGAACATGGGGAAAAAGAGGAGTTAGTGCATGGGATTTTACAGTGGCTGCAACAGGGCGCGTGGAGACATTTGTGGGAAGCTTTTCTCTTTTTTTGAGCAGAGTGGGTAACCCTTTATTTGACTATAGACAGACTGGATTTATCTTGCTTTTACCTTTAGAATTCAACAGAAAAGTGTAATTTCTTTTCTTTTTTTTTTTTTTGAGACAGTTTCACTCTGTGGACCAGGCTAGAGTGCAGTGGCTCAATCTCGGCTCACTGTAACCTCCACCTCCCACGTTCAAGCGATTCTCTTGCCTTAGCCTCCTGAGTAGCTGCGATTACAGGCATATGCCACCACACCTGGCTAATTTTTTGCATTTTTAGTAGAGACATGGTTTTGCTATGGTGGCCAGGCTGGTCTCAAACTCCTGATCTCAAGTGATCCACCCACCTCGGCCTCCCAAAGTGCTGGGATTACAGCCAGAAAACTGCAATTTTAAGCAACATACCCATTTTAAGACAATTCCTTTTTTTTTTTTTTTTTTTTTTTAACCACACATTAATATTAAGAAGAGTCACTTTAGGAAAACAGTTTAACATTCTAAAATGAGTACCAGGTGGTGTTTTCCTTCTCCCTCTCTCAATTCTAACAATAAGACCCCAAGGATTCTATTTTTAGAAGCTGAAAGCAATTTAATAGGGCTTTTCATGAGGAGCTGCTCTTTCAGAAGTAGCCTTTGAAATTACCATAATTGATGATAATTACTCTCAGAAATGAATAAAGAGCAAGAAGCTTTAAAAAATCAGATAGTCAAAGAGATACCATACCTTAAGGTGCGATTTTGAAAATTATGCTGACCCATGGGTACATCCTATATTGAGAAAAAAGGTTATTAATTGTCAAAAACATGTTTCAAGAAGAATGTTGCAATGATAATAAGGTGAAACATATTTCCTCTTTTATCATGGACAGTAACATTTAACTAACAAATAATTAATTACTCATGTGGAGAAAAAGAGCTTAATCCCAAATCAAGGTGTAAACTCAGTTTATCTTTAGAATGTTGGTGTAATCTCTAAACTCTGGATGCTAGAAGCATCAGGATTATTGTCTGGAGTTTTAAGATTTATAGCCTGCTATTATCAGATCTGATTTCAAACAGTGGCCTGCCGGGGACTGATATCAGAGTTACCATCAGTAACCTATAACCATGTGAAAATGGACTTTGGTATCAGACAAATATTAAAAAATGCTGTAGAAAGAACAAAAATATAACCACAAAATCTGTAGTCATCCTCATCACTGAACTGGGGTGTTAAGAAACAGTACCATTGGTTAAGTATGTGAAATCACAAACCATCGGACAAAAAGAATAAATCAGCAAAGGGGTGCTGGTAGTTCCCGAAAGAGAAATGGAAGAGAAACAGTCAGAATTTATCAGTGGAAAAGCCATTGCCAAATATTCAATAATAGGCTTTCAAGGAAAGATCGCCTTTACACATTTATAGTAGGAATGAAACTAAAAGTTGGAACAAAACTGCTCCAAAGAAACTTTGGTTTGCTGCTTTGATTTCCAGGGTTATATTAGGATATGGATTTAGGCTACAGAAAGGAAAGACGTTTTTCAAAAAGTAATTGAGCTCCAAGTTTCATTCCATACAGTAAAGTAATGTATTATTCAAGAGCTCTATCAATGTTGAATCCAGAGGGAATGGAGTTCTGCATAGGGGATTAGATAAAGGAATCACTTTCGGCAATGTCAAATTGTTTGACCCTGGGATTTATAAGTGAAAACTCCAACAGGGTCTTTCTGAAAGTGAGTGAGACACACAGTTAAGTCAAAGTGGTTTGGGCTTAATGCATCACCAAAAACTTGGGACTTTCTTAAAATATGCTAGACTGCTGCTAAGGCAATCCAAACCTGGCTTTGAACCTGCAACAGGTGGAACCAGATGGTTAAGAAAATAGAGTTCATTCAAGAGGTCCTTTAATTTTTATAAACAGCTTTCTGAAGTTGAGGCACTCAACAGTTGTAGCTACATCTTGAAGAAGGCATCTTCATCAACACATAACACCAGATTAAAGTCAGACTGAAACCATTTCTGGGTCCTACACTCAGATAATAAAAGAGACAGTCACTCTTAAGTTTTAAGACAATAAAGGCTGACAAGAAATAAACAACAACAACAACAATATACCTGGGAAAGTAAGCCTTTTCCCCATAGGAACACATGAAAAACAGTACAGGAAATCACATCCAGATATTTATATATGATTATTATTCCTTAAAAACCAACCAACCAACCAACCAACCAACCAATTGCTGGTGTACAATAAATCCTGATGGGAAATGTAGTTATCCAACATAGCACTAACTAGCAAGACTGAGGCTAACTTATCCAAATCATTGTTTTTCATGAGTGACAGAAACGCCGGCTTTCACTGGTTGGGCACTGGAGTCCTAGGATACTGTTTCTCTAACATATCTAAATGCTGGAAGGCCTCAGCTGTCCCAGGCCTTCCTCCTTGGATTGTTCTCTTCTTGATGATTTTATCCAGTCCCATGGCTTCAAATATCATTTACAACCTGATGATGTTCACATTCATACCTCCATCTTGGACCTGTCCTGTGAGTTCTAGACTTGCAGATCCAACCGTCTACATCCTTGCTGCACTTAACTATGGATTAGAAGATGTCCAGCAGAAAAGTCTTACATTTCAATCTTAAATAACCTGGTTTCCCCCTTGTATTTGTCATCTCAATTAATGGCATCATCATTGTTCCAGTTGTGGGGCCAAAAAGTTTGGATTCATCTCTGTTCCTAATGTTCATGGATATCCAATCCATCACCAAGTCTTGTTGGCTATACTTCATATTAGCCCCTGAATTTGCTTCTCATTTAGCAGTGGTGCTAAACTCTTAGCATAAGGGGATATCATTCTTACCAGGGACCCCTGCACTCTTGTTCCATTATTCCAAAGCCTAAATTATATCATGACCCTCTCTTGCTTAAGATTCTCCATGACTTCCAATTGCACATAGAATGCCATATAAACTATTACCATTGTGCATCTCATCCCACAACCTCCCTTTGCTCATTGTTCATGATACTCCAGCCACAGCAGCTTCCTCTCTGTCTCCAGGGCACACCACACTCACTTTCATCTTTGGGCCACTGATTTTGTTCTTCTGCCACCTCCTCTTCCCATTCACTCATTTCTCCCTCTGAGACTCCCTCAGTTGACCTACCACAGTGGCCATTCCATTTACTCTGGATGCCATCACTCAATTTTATCTTTCCCATGACCCTCATCAGCATCTCACGTGATCTTGTTCATTTATTCGTTTTTCTATCTATGGTCCCTCTTTGGCTATTAAAATGCAAATGCTAGGACTTGTGCAGTCTTACTGATTGTCTGATGGGTCATGGTCTTCCGTCTGATAGTCACATTTACTTTTGAGTTGAAAAAAGATGAAGAGAAGTTGGGAGAAGAAATACAACTAAGCCAAAACATGAATGCGGAGCCCCCGCCTGTTGGGTGTGGGAGTGTCACTTTGAGACCTTGGGACAGGTAGGGGCCCAGGGCGACTGAAAAACTCTACTTTCGCCTGACAACTGGCATGTTCCTTCTCATCAGACAATAAGAATTACATAATATTATATTTTTAAAAATCGTAACTGCATCCTTAGCACAGTTAGTAGCATCATCCATGAAATTTTACCCCCAGATAGTTTTAAAATCTAAAAATACTATGGGGATTATACTAAGTGCTTGGTTGTATGCCTCTTCTCTCCTCCTATGGACCTTTCTATTTTCCATCTCCATTGCAGCCATCTTATTGCAGATGTCCCTGGTGTAAGGAGATTTAGTGCTTTCTCATATGCTGGAAGCTGGAGGGAAACATGGAACCATAACAAGACAGTGTCCACTGCCGCCAACACAGCCTGAACATTTGCGTGGTGAAGAAACGGGCTTGATGATACTACTCAAACTCTAAGGGCATCATGCCTTTTTCTTTTTATTAAGAACCTCAAGGCTTTCTACTTCATGATATAAGTTTTTCTTTAAAAACCCCTCAATTAAAAAATACTTGCATTTAATTGCTACTATCAGTTGTAAATAACACTGTATATGAAGCTATAATGCAAAAAATCATGCTAGGGTGGAACCCTTAGCAACGTCTGCATGGAGCTTACTCATACCCTGATGGTTGTTCATAAGGGCCTCTCTAAGAAGAAGAAAGTGGTAAGTTTGTTTCTTGCAGATAGGAGTTATTTTGGCAGGAGATGCCCAGCCTTTGGTTTTGGGAAGTTAGCTTTCCCCCAGTGCTCATGCATTGGAGGCAGGGGAGTGCATACCGTGGTGCTGATCTTGCCGTTCTCTGTGGTCATGCTGTCCCTGTGATGTAGGTGTGCAAAGGGCTTGGCTGCCCCCCAGGACTCCAAGTACCGGGTCATGCGGACCGAGGCCCTCATTTTGGCTCCATCGAGGGTGTGGCGAGGTCTGAAGAGATGCTGGGGGCTCCGTCGTTCTCCCTTGGGGTGAGAAACAGCGTCACACCTGGCCAGCACAGGGCCACACATAGTCCTTTCGGCATCAACCTCATTGGACTAGGGTCATATTTCTCCCTATGGACCTCCACAGACCTCCACAGACCTCCATTCCTCCATATTCCTCCACAGACCTCCATTCCTCCATATTCCTCCACAGACCTCCATTCGCCCTCTGTGTTTTCTGTCCTTATTCCTTCAGTGTTACTGGGGAACACACTATTTGAGTTGAGGATTTTTTTTTTTCTGTTTTCCAGCTAGCAAAACATACATATAGTTGAGACTTAGAAAAAAAAATAATGACATATTAATGGACATTTTTTATTAAGTAAATTCTTAAAACAGAATGTGCTGATCTGTTTAGCTTTTTCTTGATGGTTGTGTTTTTCTAAAGTGATAGCTGTAGCTGTTTCTAATGCCAAATAGCCCCAAATATCGTGTTTTGGTGTTCTTTACCTGAGCATAATGTTCTTTGTACATGTATTTTTTGAGCGCCCCCCCATCATCTCCCAGTCCCTGATGCTTGCTACACATCTATCTCCAGATCGATCATCAAGCTAGTTGAAAGTTTGTCTTCAAAGGTGAAACTGGGGCTTCCCAGATGCTACCATAAGTAAATGTCCATAAAGTTGGTCTTGTTGATTTTATGATATTGGTTTTCATGTTTCAGAGGTCTTTCTTGCTGATATTTGCACCATTTACCAGCTGTGAAATTTGGGAAGAGTTACATAACCCCGAAAGCTTCAGATTCTCAATCTGTAAATAGTGATAATACCCATTTGGCAGGAATTTGAGAAGGGTTAAAAGAAATGAGAACTCTAAACCCCTTGATCTGGCCTAAATGTGGTGTGAATGAAATAAGAGAGAGTTTCTCACTGTTTGTATGGGGTGGGTCATCTTCCAGGCAATAGATGTTTTTATGTTATGGAAGGTAAATATGCTTGTGCATACAGACATCTCCCAAGCATGTCTATGTAATATTTATGTGTTACTCTTTCAAATATTTCTTCTCTTCTTTTTTTGTATATGTTCATCCTATTTTACTTAATTAGATTTTTATCTTCTAAAGCCCTAAGTAAATTATTTTCTCTTTATTTAATTTCCCAACTGACAGGTATCAACAGCTGTGCCCACTTGGAGGCTTTCAGATGCAGCATCCACCAAGGAATATACCAACTAACACATATGACAGCCTGAACCAGCAACCTGCATCAACACCCTCATCCTGCGGACAAGCAATGCATTTCAACTGCTCATTTAATAAGTATTTGAATTCATGATTACAAAACAGCTTCTGTAATTAAACCACCATATGCATTTAAAATCATTTTGGGGACAAAGAGTAGCAAAAACTTATATTGGATATTGACTAAAAACACTTACGAATATCTATAATTTGCTCCTCCTCCCTTTTCATCATAGACTCTTTACAACGGTACTGACCTTGGGGTTGATTACAAAGTAGGTTTTCACCAGGTGCTGTTTTAAATATGGGTCCCTAATGTCACCATCTCCCTCCTCCACTTTATAAGCGCCATTCAAGTGTTCCAGGGTGACGGAAGAAATGTGAACACGTCTGAAATTGCATTTTAAAATCAGAGTCAAGACATAAAAGGATAAGTGTGAAGAAAGTTGTTCTATTTGCTCATGATTTCTGAAATCATTTATCCACCAAATGAAGGAAAGTCTACATGTTCTTCGGAGCACTGACTGCAATTAACTTTAATATAAACTTTTATATTCTATTGACCACTGCTTTGGAAAGATGCTCTTAGAGGTCGTGCACTACTAGTTTTGGAGCTTCAACATGCACAGAAACCTGCATGTTGGGTGCGGTGAATTACAGCAAATACAACTTTATTATTTCGAATTTTTTTGAGAATACCTTTTGAAATGCATGTCATGGGCATTTTAGAAGCATGCTAATCTGTACAATAGTGTCGATTTTCTTTCTCGGTGCTTTCTCTTCTGCTTCTCTAAACTATAGCCTTTGATAAGGATTTTCTTGACTGAAATATGTTATTCTGCCCAGAGAAGGATGCTGTAGTCACTTGTTTTAATATAATGGTTTTAAAGGTCAACAGTTCTAGACAGATGCCATATCTGGACTGTATTGTAAAACATCTTTAAATCAGGTCTCTATTCATACATTTTGCAAATAAGTAAAAGTTTGTAATT